>NC_064628.1:353363979-354001895 GCF_023864275.1 Schistocerca cancellata
ATGCCATCTCTGGGAACTCAAGTTCAAGACTTATTTTCTGGAAAGACTTCTTAAGACTACGAGGGTAAGAGGCTCTGACATGGTCAACATCCTCTTCAGACACTACTGGTCGTCTTGCGCTTTTCTCTTCACGGATGCATCCTGTCATTTCGAATCACTATACCACGTGGGAGACCACAATTAACCTTCAAATGAAATGCACGATGAACTTAAATTACAGAGTCATTCTTAAAACTGCAGAACACAAAACGCTTTACTCTCAGGAATCGCCGTTTCGAGTATGTGGTGCATGTGGCGCTGCAATGGGAAACAACAAAGCAGTACTCATGTATGCAGTGTTAAAGTTACTCTGTAACTGCGTCCTTCAACCGAAATCTACAATGCTTACTGTTGATACTATTAAAATTTATAACTGGGACATTCTTTCATGGACACTCTGTATGTATTTCATCTTAGGCTCTAATCACTTAGGTCATGGCGTTGTGTAGCTCTTGTGAACCACTTGATTCCGTATTTGCATGGCAGTCACGAGACCCGCTCAACATGAGGAGTAATTTCGGAGAATGACAAAATGCAGCCTTGAGCTCGCTACTGTCGTATTTCGACACGTTCTTGTAGATATTTTTCCTTCTCACCCAACACTTAACGCCATCTTCTCACAAAAAAACATTATTCAAAAGAGAATGGAAACGAAGTCCCATGCTTCTTGACAGAGCATAGGGGAATGATGTGGGAGACCCACACCGCTGTACTAGGCAAGGTCATAGTAGAGGTGGTTTGCCGTTGCCTTCCTCCGACCACAATGGGGTTGAATGATGATAACGACAGAACAACACCCAGTCATCTCGATGCAGGTGAAAATCTCTGACCCCGCCGGGAATCGAACCCGGGACCCCGTGCTAGGGAAGCGAGAACTCTAGAGCGAGACCACGAGCGGCGGGCCATTATTCAAAAGCGACTTCTGAATGAGAAACCAGCCAGGTAATCTTTCCTCACAGAGAGAATGTAGATAACTTCCAAGTACCTTGTGTGGGTGCACCGAAATGGTAATCATTCGCACTTCCATTCATCTAGTACACTTCATACTGTTTTGACAAATGTCGCCTGACACTTTCATGGTGTAACATTTTTAATGGCCGGTAGTGTATAATGGTCTTGTAGTGACATGTTAAAACATTCAGATATATTAGAAAAATAAAAGAATCCATGACAAAATTGTAGGTAGTTTCCTTCATACAGTGGAAGCAGATGTACCAGTAACACGCAAACACAGACGTTTCGCAGAAAAATAAAAGAATCCAGGACAAAATTGCAGGTAGTGGAAGCGGATGTACCAGTAACAAGCAAACACAGACGTTTCGCTATTAAATGCTGAGGTCATCGGTCGCTAGACTTTCACACTACTTAATCTAACTTAAACTAACTTAACGCTAAACAACATACACACCCATGCCCGAGGGAGGTCTCGAACCACCGACGGGGGGAGCCGCGCGAACCGTGACAAATCGCCCCTAGACTGCGCGGCTACCCCACGCGGCTAAACAATAATCTGAGACTGCAAATACAAAAATTTCCGTTACATTGCATCAATCAGCAGGAACCGCCAGATCGAGGCACTGGCGCTCCACTCCGCTCCTGAGCTGTGTTTGTCAGCAATGTTACAATGCGCAAAAAAATTAAAATATCATTTTTTTATAAAACCCGTAATTGCCTTCCATTCCGACGTCAAGTTTGAAATCTGGCTCAAAGGTGCCTGCAGCCTTCCTCCGCAATGGCGCAAAGGCGTGGGGCCCTGCAACGTTACCCATCTGGCGCGGCGACGCTTCAAACAAGGTGTCGACAAGTACGAAGAAAAGAGCAAAGCACAGAAGTTCAGGCGAGCTGTAAGGTGGTCAGTGGTGTCACACTGGCACCAAATCTCATCACAATTCTGCCCAAAGCCACTGATACGTGTCACATGACAAGGTCCTCACATTCCACTTACCCCCATTTATCTCCTTCTTTTACGTCGCAGAAATGGGGGTCAGAACTTCATCACACACCATTGAAATCACGCGATTTTATTATAAGTGACCAAGGAAAACATTTCAGACGCACTGCCGCTCAGAATCTATGCTGACTGTACCGGTCAGAATCTTCGACACCAGGTAAGCCTGAAGGCTGGTTTGGCGCCTGAAGGTAGTCAAACTGCACACAAGTGTGTCGAAGGGGTTGCCTAACCCTCAGGTGCTAGGGCAGCCACCAGGCTGATTTGGTGGCGAAGTTTCTAGCAGATACATTGGTAATGTGCACAATAAAGTTTGGTGGGAGGATGGACGATGTTGCTGAAGAGGGGGAGGGGGTCTAAGAGGGACGTTTTGCCTTTTTTTATGCACATATTGATATTACGCCTCCGTGTGATCACACCACAGAAGAGTGGAAAACAGGAGATTTGAAAAACGTAAGTACGAGGTTTGTCCGGAAAATACGTATAAAAGTTGAACAATAACTTTATTTTACAATTATTCAGGTATTACAATATGGTTTCCTTCAAAGTACTCTCCCTGAGACGCGATACACTTCTGCCAACGCCGTTTGAACTGTTGATAACATTGCTGAAAGTCTTCAGTTGTGATGTTGTTCAGTTGCCGTGTCCTTTCCGCCTTGATGCCTTCCACAGCTCCCAAATGCCGCCCCTGAAGCACCATTTTGCATTTCGGGGACATGAAGAAGTCACACGGGGCTAAATCGGGTGAATAAGGCGGGTGGTCTGTCACGGTGATTGAGCTTCGGGCCAAAACCTCGCTCACAACGAGCGACGTGTGAACGGGCGCATTGTCGTGATGAGGGATCCACCTGCCCCCTTTTGCCAACTCCGGTCGAACTCGGGCCACACGAGCTCTGAGACGTGTCAGAACTTCAACGTAAAAATTTCCGTTCACTTTCTGGCCGGGAGAGACAAATTCCTTGTGAACAATGCCCCTAGAATCAAAGAAAACAATCAACATTTTCTTCACAGTGGACCTTGATTTTCGCGACTTTTTTGTTCTCTGTTCTCCTGCTAGTTTCCATTCCTTGCTTTGAGATTTGAGCTCCACATCGAATTCGTAAAACCAGGACTCGTCTCCAGTGATGACTCGGTTGAGAAAGTCCCCTCGTTCCTCTGCTTCCAACCAATCCTCACAGCACTCAACCCTCTTTGCTTTCTGTTCTGGCGTTAAGAGCTTCGGTACGATTTTCGCACACAATTTCTTCATTTCAAGTTTTTGTGTCAGGATTTCGTGAACGATTGTTTTGGGAATTGACAGCTAGTCAGCAATCATTCTGACTGTCAATCTACGGTCTTTAAGAACACAAGCCCGAATTCGTTCAACATTTGCATCGTAATGCGATGTCGACGGGCGTCCTGGGCGAGGGTCATCGTTCACTTCTTCTCAGCCATCCCGGAACCTTTTTAACCACTTGTTCACGGTTGGTTCCTTCAGAGAAAGTCTCCGTAAACCTGTTTCAAACACTCAAAAATCTCACGGCCGTTCTTATCTAGCTATGCAAGAAACTTGATGTTGACACGCTGTTCCTCAATCAGAGAGAGCTCCATGCCGACGGCAGGTGAAAAAGGGTAACTGTCAACAAGCTGCCGCACACTCCCACCTTCACGCAGAGTGCGCTGACTCGAACTGAGCGTTGATGGGATTGATTACAGCAGTAGTCCCACCTGGCGGTGACTGCAACTTGTAACATAAAGGCATTATTCAGCTTCTATACGTATTTTCCGGACAAACCCTGTACCATTTACTGCTTTGGATCACGTTCACATTTCGACGAATGGTTTTGAACGGTCTCAAGTGGTTCCAACCTGTCCACGAGAGCAAAAATTGCGGTCACACTGCACTCGAAAATGGTGCTATCACGTTAAATGGGAATGTGGCCTCACAAAGCCCTTAGAGAAGTGTTGAAACATCTGCAGGTGTTAGCAGTGTCAGAGGATGTCAAGAACAGCCGGCCGCGGTGGTCTAGTGGTTATAGGCGCGCAGTCCGGAACCGCGGGACTGCTACGGTCGCAGGTTCGAATCCTGCCTCGGGCATGGATGTGTGTGATGTCCTTAGGTTAGTTAGGTTTAAGTAGTTCTAAGTTCTAGGGGACTGATGACCACAGAAGTTAAGTCCCATAGTGCTCAGAGCCATTTGAACCATTTTTTTGTCAAGAACATCTTCCTGTTGCTCATCACACTGCGAACTGTCGTTTTCGACCAGGAAATGTATCGGAATCAACGAGATAGGGGCCCTTTATGCCGCCCCCTGAGGCCTTTTCGTGTCGATTCTGAAGGGCAGTGTGGCTGGAATGTTTTCCATGACCACCCATTAGAAAACCGAGTGATTTCAACGCTGGCTGTCGCGGTTCTTACCTCAACGCAGAGATGTCAAAAGAAACGGTGAAATGTGGTTAAAAGGGGCTGTGACGGCCTTCTCATCGTGTGACAGGTCCACGGTGGCGTTGGACAGAGTTGTGGTGAGATTTGGTGCCATTGTGATATCATAAGCCCAACTTACAGTTGGGGCCTTTTTTTCGCATGTGTAGCCACCTTGCTGTTTGAAGCGTCTCTGAGCCCGAGGATGACACCACAGGGCGCCACATTTTTGCACTGTTACAGAGGAAGGCTGCAAACATCGTTGACCCAAATTTCAAATGAATGTGTCGCAAATGAATTAGTGTTTCGAAATATTGATACTTTAATACTGTTGTGCACTGTATTTTACGCGGTGTTCCCATTGAGACCCCTTCCTGCCTCTTACCTCAGAGAGTGGAGCACTGGAAGACGTGGTATGAGGTCGACATCTTCGAGGAATGGGAGTGCTGGTCGTCGTCATTGACTGTTGCCTGGATATCACGTACAGGTGGTGCAGCGAATTGTGGTGGGAGGCGATTTCGTCGGTCGTAGCATGAGGTAGTGGTGGCTGGACGTAACCCCCAAACGGAGTGGTGACTTCATAGTATCATAAATGGTGTTGTGGGGTCCAAAAGGATACCACTCAATTTTATCCATGAAAATTAATTTACTTTACTTTCATTAGAAACATTTATTTATAAATTCCTTAATTGCCTATGTTATAAAACAAAAATTCAGTTAAACTAAAAAAATCTCTATAGAAATCACAAAAGGAAAAAAAGTTTATGCAACACTACTTAAAATTGAAATGAAATGCATGTGAACATATGTTATAAGATGCCTGAGAATTGTGAACCATTCTATCGAAAATCCAAGAAATCGCTGCTGCAGGGTCATTTTTCTTCCTCTCATTTCTGCTAGTTATGTCATCAAATCTTAGGCAGTAAAGCAATATCAGCACACTCTTCATGAATTGTGTGGCGCGGAAAATATCTCTTCCAGTGCCGTCTGTTGCAAACACAGACTCCAGATTTTCATGATTAGATTTGAAAATGGCACTGAAGTATAATAATCCAAATAGTGCCCTAAGTTCATTGACGTTCATGTCTCGTAGTTCTGTGCGCTAATGATCAGAAAATTTTGATCGATATGAAGAAATTTTCACATTGGTATGACTCACAATTTCTTCTAACATATCTCTGGTAAACAAACACTCCCACGCTTCCAATGGATTGCATGAGTCTCCCAATCGGCTTGCAGGGCCTTTCAGCGTAGGAACTTTTATTATCAAGTTGTGGGCTGGTGTTCTCACATTCCTTTGAGGTTCTAGAGTGGACCACTTACACCTATTTCTGCCATAGAAACTAGATAATTTCCCTCTATGTTTATTTCCCTCCAATTTATCTGATTCACTAGAGTCACAACTTTGTTCTGAATCAGTTTCATGATCACTGTTGTAAGAAGGGTCATTTTCATCGTCCAGATCATTTGCATCACTACCGTCTTCTCCTCCTTCTAGTTCTTCTACGTTTTTCTCACAAAGCCTGGAAAACTTGGATCGAGCACTGACATACGTGAATGAGAGCTCGAAGCCATAGTAACACTGCAAATAAATGAAAACACTCACTAAGCCTAAAAATAAAATGACACTTCGTTGATAAGTAAACTTTTGACGTAGGGCTACCAGAAACGCTTACGGTGTCGTGGGGTCAATAATGGCACCACCCAAACTTTACTGCTGTGCACTGAGAAAGAGAACAGCTCGACAACGCTGCTAGTTCGTCAGGAGGTTCACTATCAACTGCCGAGAAGGTATGTAGAACCGCCAACAATAGAATGACCAACAGAGGAAATGGCACGTGTGTACAGTTTGACTGGTATCAAAATGGACCCCACAACTCCGTTTGAGGGTTAATACTGAATCTACTGTTGACAGTGATGGATCGTTTGTGGGCGGTGGTGAAGTGGTGGTGTAGCTGCAGCTGATGAGCTGCTTAGAGACGTAGCTGTCAGGCAGTGCTTAATTTCTAAACTTTTAGGTGCCGGAACGCGCCTCATTCAACCACTCGCCCCCCCCCCCCCCCCTCCGCCCACCGGCCACAGAGAGAGACTTGTGATAAGACTTACAATGAGAAATAATTTTTTAGAAAATACTGTTCTGAAATTCAGGTTTTTAAACCATAATATCTTATAATCAAAAACATAACACCACAAGGTTCCTATATAAACAACAGCAGCCACCGCCTGCCACCGTACCAGTCTCACTTTGCTCCTTAGTTCTGCTTCATACGTATTGGCAAAAGTCAGTAGTCTTCGTGACTATGACATCACGTTTTCAAATGCTGCCAGCCGCAACGTTCGAACAGTTGCTTTGTAGCTGCTATATGAACGTGTGTTCAGTATTAATCAATAAGGCATTGTCCGCCCCGGTACGCCGGCACGCTAGCTCAGCGTGTTCGGTCAGAGGGCTGGTTCGCCTCCGTAAAAAAAAAAAAAAAAAAAAAAAAAAAAAAAAAAAAAAAAAAAAAAAATGTGTGAGAGGGTCAACAACGAACTTAGACGGATGTCATGTGACGTCTGCAACGACCAAAGACAACGATCAACAACGAACCGGCACGGTAACTCAGCGTGTTTGGTCAGAGGGCTAGGGATCAACAACGAACTGACATGGGTGTCTTTCGACGTCCGCCCCGAGCAGATACAACGAACGAAAACGAACAAAATGAGATTAAAGCCGGCATGGTAGCTCAGCGTGTTCGGTCAGAGAGCTGGTTGGTCTCTGTAATAAAAAAACTGAGTGAAACGATCAACAAACGACGCAAAAAAAGGTAGCTGAGTGGTCAGCGCGACAGACTGTCAATCCAAAGGGCCCGGGTTCGATTCCCGGCTGTGTCAGCCCGCATCTCGTGGTCGTGCGGTAGCGTTCTCGCTTCCCACGCCCGGGTTCCCAGGTTCGATTCCCGGTGGGGTCAGGGATTTTCTCTGCCTCGTGATGGCTGGGTGTTGTGTGCTGTCCTTAGGTTAGTTAGGTTTAAGTAGTTCTAAGTTCTAGGGCACTGATGACCATAGATGTTAAGTCCCATAGTGCTCAGAGCCATTTGAACCATTTTTGAACCGGCTGGGTCGGGGATTTTCTCCGCTCAGTGACTGGGTGTTGTGTTGTCCTAATCACCATCATTTCATCCCCATCGACGCGCCACTCGCCGAAGTGGCGTCAAATCGAAAGACTTGCACCAGGCGAGCGGTCTACCCGATGGGAGGCTTTCGTCATACGCCATTATTATAATAAGGCATTTAGCGGTTAATGACGATGAAGATATTCCTGCTCCATCTGGGTCTCGTACAATTCCGATTTCCCACGTCTTCACGAACGTTAATTCCGTGTGCATTTTGTACCATAGCAGCTGATCGTTGCGTCGCGCCTGAGTTGATAACAATGCAAGATAAAGATAAAACATTCCTCCCTGCCCCCCTCCTCACCCTGAGGCTGCCGTAATCTTCTTCAGTCAGATTTTGTCATATTAAACTTTCACGATAGTGAGTGAAAAAGAAATCACAAGTTTTATTTATACAGGTATATAAATTCGCTTCTAAATGTAAAATGTAACTAATAGAATAAAAGATGTCTATGACTTACTTTTACATTCGTAAAATAATTAAGTATTTTCTATGTTACTAGCCAAAGAGAAAGGTCTTTACCATTTAATTAACATGAGACTCTATGTGTAAAAATTGAACTGAAAAACCACTATTGTTGTTTGTAACTTTTGGCGGCGTTGACACAACTCTACTCCATGGCGCCGCTGACCGGGCCAAGCAGTGGTTCGCCGCATATGAACAATCGGCACGTAACTTTAGCATAGTGGTAACAATGGCGGCAGCATCAAAGCTGGTCGCGGCGGCGTTAAAACCGCTCACGCCTCACAGGAACAGCAGCACACGTTGCCAGGGGTGGCATGCTGATCCGTGCCTTTTGAATGCTCGGGCGCGCAGGGAACCTCTTCTCGGTGGTGTCGTGGCGAGGCGTTTTTCACTTAACTCAGGAAGTCAGTTCCGTCTCATTCTTTCTGCATCTACTGATTATTTCTCTGTAATCAAACTAAAATATGAGGCGTGCTTGAAAACGCCAGTGAAACTTGTTTAGAATTGTATTTGGAAAGTAATTCTGAATCTATACGGAATGTAGGCCTAACTGCTGTTGTGACGCTGCGCGACGCCAAAACATGGTATTCAACTATTGTCAGTACTGTCTACCAAATCTCTCAATAAACATTACCTTTTGTTATGCTCGCGCTATTGAATATACATTATTGTAAACACAGAACACAGGCTATTATGACCCCACAGCAATTAGTTTAGATAAAATTATTTCTTTAACAAAAGTGTAATGCAGTTAAGTTACAGTATGCCTGACCATAAAATACGCACCAACGGGTATTGTTTCTAAACGAAAACAATAGTTGTGGAAAATGCCATGTAATTTAAATACTTCAATGTCTTGCTTCCCGCAGTGAGCATAAACAGAGAAATGCTTTCTCTGTCTATAGCACAGATTCACACAAAAATAATTTACTCAAATATATACAGAAATTAATTGCTGGAAATCAATTATGAAAATTCCTTGATCGTGGATTTTGTTGTTAGCAACAGCAATTAAAGAGAGATCTGATAAAAAAGATGACCAATTTTATTCATAACTAACCATTAAACTGGGAAATTCTGTGACGCTATACATTACGTTATAATAATCAGAAAATGATATAACTCGTCATAGAGACGAAAGATTTGTTCTTTGCTATAAGCCCATAATGTTTTTTAACTGAGAAAAACGTATTTCATGAGTAGCCGCTGCAAACTGAATATTTATTTATTAAACACAAACAATCAAAAGGGACCTGTTGTCATAAATGTTAAGAGGTAGAATATATCTTGTAGGAAATGCAATCAACGCATTTGCGACCTTGATTGAAATGGTCGACTTCGCTGTGAAGCTGATTTTAATTTAACTGAGGCTCAACTTGTCTTGGGTATACTGTACGTGCGTACACACACACACACACAAAAACACACACACACGCAGTACCTTCTGCCCGTCACGTCACGTTGGCGACCCATTGCCACGTTCACTTGTGCTGGCGCAGCGGCATATTATAGTTAGGTTGTGATTTAATACACGTGTGGGGAGGTCGCTGGGAGCTGCCGGAATGCGTTCCGGCCAAAATTAAGCCCTGCTCTCAGGATGATTGCGGGTTCACCTACCAGGGAATACATGAGAACACCACTGCAAAATCCAGAATTGTCAGTAGGCAGAACTTCCGGACGAGGCTCGTATCGATTGTCGTGGTCGTCGAGTTCGGGGTCTCACGTGTGGTTTCCACCCAGAGGTTCATGTCAACCAGTTTGACCGCGACTTCGTCTGGTTGAAAGTTGTGTCGAAAAATGTCTTTTGTGATGAGGTTACGCCCCATGCCCCACACTTTCATGTTGGCCATTCAACTGTCACCCCTGCTTTGGTTAGTATCTAAAAAGAAATTCGCCGAAAATGCAGTGATTTATTTTCGCCTGGCTGCTTGATCGTGTGCAACTTTCAGAGAAACAGCATGAGAGGCTAATTTTGAGTAATACCTACACATTTCTCTGGTTGCCATGTTAAAATTTGCTTCTTTTGCCAAAACACAGCAGAGTTTACACGGTGTCCCCTCGCTAGCATGTGCAGATGCAGTAGCAAAATAATTCGGAAAAAGTTGTTAAGTTTATTAAGTGAGGAACTGAGGAAAGGTAAGGTTAGTAACATGAGACGCAAAATCATAGCTAACTCTATTTTTCGTTGCAAACTTTTTCGATCGCGCAGTGTCACTTCTACGTAAATATCACAATAACTGTGACCATTAACAAAATGATGGAGACGTCATCATGAACCTGACATATCAAGCTATAAGTAAAGCCAAACTGTTTTTTTTTTCGAATAGTTTCTGTAAAATCGGCTGGGAAGGATTGCGTCCGCCTCGATTATGTCATGGCCGACCAGCCGAAAGGTTTTACACGCTGTCGGCCTCCCCTTCCGAGCAATGAACCATGCAGACTATGAATGAACTCGCCCAGCGCTTCGGACGAAAACTTGTCACTGCACATTGGCCACAATGTCCTGCGTGGGCTTTACGTATGTATTCGCACTTCCTACTATGGAGAACTAGCAGCAAACATTTTACATTGTGTATTAGCATCAAGAGCTATGCTATGAAATTGAAGAGGAAGAATTAATGATAGATGGTGCTTCATCAATAATGCTTAACGAACTTAACAAAGAAAGCATCGTACTTGTCGCTGGTTAACCGAAACATACTATAGAAGACGTGGCGGGAATGACATGTTGTGCGAGCTGAATTTGGAAGATGGTTCTGGTTTTCATAACTTTACTAGGATGTCGCTGTCAGATTTTGAAATGTTAAGGAATATTATAGGGCCAGCTGTATCAAAGAAAGACACACATTTTAGAAAATCAATTCCTGTGAAGATGTTGCTGTTACTCTTTGGCTTTCGGCTACAGGAGAGTCCTAGAAAAGTCTTCCATATTTATTCCACTTTCAAAGCCAGCCAAATCTCAAATAGTTCCTGCAGTCTGTGAAGTAATTGTTGAAGGGCTGAAGGATTGTGTATAGGTAATTCAGTTAGGTAAACAGCACTGATAAATATATGTGATTATATACTTATTTTCATATTAAAACTAATTTACATTCTTATTTTAAATAAAGATAATTTTTTCAGCCGCAGCATCAGTAAGACATCCATCGTATGTGACAGGGGAATATGAAGTTTGTAACCTTACAAGTAAGTGGGCGAGTTATTCACCCACCTAGGCCTACTATTGAGGAGAGATGAATTTGTTGCACGGCTGAATGCTGGTGAGCCCAGGGCACAAGGTACACCACGGCCACCCTGGCCAGTTGACCGTTTCCACCCCAGGCAAGCTCAGGTGCAGAGACAATGAATGAGTCGCCGCAGACAGGTAAATCCCAGAGCAGGGAATTTAAATAGTTGATGTTCACATTGCCTTTGCGCTGAATATGCTCCAAGAAATGTTGGAGTCTCAGGCACTCTTAAAGATAGCAATAACTCCATCAAATATTAGCATATTGTGCTATAGGTATCATCCCTGAAAGCTACTATCTGTATCTATTTTATTTATTGATTTATGACGTCTTATACAACTTTTTCATTGTGCAAATCTTTGTCAGCACATCATATTCTCTACTTTTGCACAGCAAATGAATGCAGCATGAATACCTCATATTTTGTCATACTTTGTAGTTATTTAATTCGTAGTTTACTATTTAGCCAGTAACGTTATTTAAATGTCGATGCAAGTGCTACTAAGAAACTGTGCTAATTTAGAAGTGGTCAATCGCATATATTAATGGAAACCACCTTTGTAAAGGAATGCCAAAAGACACTTCTGACAAGCAGGCCTAAATAATTGTTTACACTATATTTAACGACAATTCGTTGTCATTTAACACGAGCACTCGTGCTCAAGAATGCTGTCTTATTTATTTATGAACCAACTATTACTTATATTTATTGTAAATGGTCTAAATATAGCTGAATGTTTATAACATTTATTTTATTTAAATATTGTACTAATGTATTAGTTTAGTGTAGGAAAGTGGTCAAGTGAGTCAAATCATGTCTGTAGAGCTTGAGAACGATATACTTTGGATGGGGATGGCCTTCAGCCAACGATAGTTCGATAGTGGTGGAAAACTGCTGGTGTTGAGTGTATATTTAGTCAGTTAGTTAGTTACTTATGTGTTCCATTGATCAATCTCATGGTAACAGTTATGATGTGGAGCATGTCAAGTGCATAAGAAAAGCACACATAAATGAAGGGTCTTTTTTAAAAAAAAAAAGCTTATATTTTTTGTTACCTGCCCCATGCCCTTAAATGCCATCATGTAAAATACATATATTATACCTATAAATTTATTAATTCCTATTCAAAAATTCATCTATGGTATAGAAGGAGTTGTCAAGGAGATATGATTTCAATTTATTGTTCCATCTGGTACTTTATCAAAGAGTTTTACAGCAGCATATTTTACCCCTTTCTGGGCCAAAGATAGGTTAAGTAGAGAACAGCGCAAGTCTTTCTTTCTTCTGGCATTGTAATCATGAATGTCACTGTTGTTTTAAAAGTAGTCCATGTTGTTGAGAACAAATTTCATTACTGAGTAAATGTACTGTGAGGCAGTTTTAAGAATTCCTAACCTTTTAAAGAGATGCCTACAAGATGTGCGACTACTAGCCACACACATTATTCTAAGCACTTTCTTTTGAGCAGTGAATTCTTTTTGCCTAAGAGTTGAGTTATCCCAAAATATTATTCTGTATGACATCAGAGAGTGAAAATATTCAAAGTATGTTAGGTTGTTAATTTCTAAGTCCTCAAAATTAGCAATTATTTTGATCGCAAAAGTTTCTGAACCTAGTCGCTTTAGGAGATCCAAAATAGGAATTTTCCAATTAAGATTCTCATCTATATTTACACCTAAAAACTTAGGAATCTCTACTCTGGCTATTTACTTCTGTTGATATGTTATATTTATTGAAGTAACTGTACTCCTTGTGGTAGAAAATTGGAAGAACTGTGTTTTTTCAAAGTTCAGAGAGAGCCCATTCGCAGAAAACCAGACATTATTTTCATCACTCTCCATTGCAGTTTCTTTCACTGGATTAATAATTATGCTTGTATCTCAGCAAACAGTGTCAGTTTATCTTCTTGTTTCAGATAAGAAGGGAAGTTATTCACATATATCAAGAACAGAAGGGGACCTGTGATCAAATCCTGTGGAACACCTAATGTAATTTAACCCCAGTTAGATGAAGTGGAAAACTTCCTTAAATCACTTAAAACATGTAAAGGAACTTTTTGATTCCTGTTCTGTAGATATGACTTAAACCAATTATATGCTGTTCCATTTATACCATAGAATTGTAATTTCTGTAACATAATGTCATGGTTCCCACAATCAAACACTTTGGGTAAGTCACAGAAAATTCCTATTGGTGACATTTTACTGTTTAAAGATTCTGTTATGTGGGCTGTGAAATTGTATATTTCTGTCTCAGTGGAACAGCATTTTTGAAAATCAAGCTGTGATTTACTAAGTATCCCATTACTGTTGAGTTGACTAACTACTCTTGAGTACATTACCTCTCAGCAATTTTTGAAAATGCTGTGAGCAAGGATACTGGCCAGTAATTATTGACATCTGTGGTGTCCCCTTTTTTTGTAGAGAGGCTTGACAAAAGCATATTTTAACCTATCTGGAAAATACCTTGAGTTAGTGATAAATTACAGATGTGACTCAGAACAACAGCTGTAGCTGCTCCATATTGTTTTAATATCTTGTTGGAGATGTCATCTACTCCAACAGAATATTTATTTTTCAAAGATTTAATTATTTTCCTTATTTCACAAGAGGTTGTTAGAGGAAAATTAATCTGATTAGGATTTATCAAAACTGACTCTTCCATGTACTGCATGGCTTTTTCCTTTGAACTATTCCCACCAATTTTTTCACCTATACTTAAGAAAGGGCTGTTAAATACATTAGCTACTTGTGTACTGTTGGTTAAGATGGTTTCATTATCTTTAATAGTAATACTATCTACCCCAGTGGTTACTTTTCCTGTCTCTCTTCTAACACCATTCTATACTGATTTGATTTTATTGCCTGAGGTGTTAATTTTATCTCTAACATACATATTTTTGACTTTATGACAACTTTTCTCAGTATGATACAATAATTTTTATAGTGTAAAATTACTTCTGTGTCTTTACTTATTCTTGGTGCCTCATATAATTTTCTTTTCCTTTCTGAAGGCACTTTAATACCTGTAATGATCCAAGGTTTCTTTGAAAACTGTTTGTTGTTACATTTAGTAATTTTGTGGGGTGACAGTGTTTAAAAAGGGATATAAATTTATCAAGAAATATGTTGCATTTATCATTGTCATTTGGTACATTATAATATATATCACCCCAATTAACATTTCTTAAACTTTCTCTCAAGTGCTCTACAGATACTGGGTTGACCAGCCTTACACTTTCACTTCATGGTTTCTGAACTGTACATCCTGCTAAGCTTTGTTAAGCTAATCAGTTGTGCATTATGGTCTGATAATCCATTTATCACAGGGAAAGCATGTGTTAGTTTTACATCCTCATGCTGCATAAATACATTATCTATTAGAGGGCTACTGTCTTGAGCTATACATGTATGGAAATTGATCACTGATTCTAAGTTATATGACATCAATAACACTTCTAACTCACTTTTCCTACCAAAATTGCTTTGAAAGTTTACATTGAAATCACCACAGATTAATAACTTGTTCTGGGATTTTTCGAGTGAAGAGCTCTAGGGAGCGATTCTGGACATTTTTATGCAAGTTCTAGAAGGAGGCAGGCCTGGCTGTGGTAATGAGTGGTATTCGATTGTCCTGAATTGTTCCAGTTTAGGATTCTTAACTCTGGCTGCTTGATTTTTGGAACTGAGAATAGACATAGTATGAGTTACTGTTCTGTGAATCGCATGAATATCTATTATCTAATACTATTTTGAACTCATGGATATTTCGTGTATTGTGAGCACGAAATGGACTTAGTTTTAGCGTATCTTTGATGACTATTTAGTCTGGGAATTTTGCTGCCATTCTCGTAACGCTCTGAACGTAACTCTACTGCATTTGAAAAGCGTATTTTCTGTCTGTATTTTAACTGAATATTGTAGGACCACTTGTCATTTATTCGAGATGCTTTTCTTGAATAAACTGTGGTATCGATAGCTACAATGCCATGGCTTAGGTACAAGTTATTAGGTTGGCCCTACAACAAGGGCACCGATGACAGCGCCCTCTAGCCGGCGCTGTGCAGCTCTACGAGCGCCGCTCCAGATTCTGCCCATTTGATTCCAAGTAGACGACCAAGCAACATCGTTTCTATTTCATAGTGTGCGAGCCACTACAGATTTTGCCTTTGTAACTTCTGGCCAATGTTACAGTTGATTGATGTACGGGTTCGCACCTGCGTGTTAAGTATTCTCAGTTGTATATATTCATACGCCAATAAAAGAGCTATAACCTATACACAGTGCCGAAGCATTTCCCTTTTTCCTGCTCCCACTCACTTCCTACATTCGGCCTACCCTTCAGTTTACAGGTGCAGACCCACGCGCCACCTTCCAGGTGGGATACAAAATAAACATTATTCAGAATAATCCTCTGTTGTCACCATCAATTACAGACGTTAGAATAGAACCCTTTTTATTAAATTATTCGTTTATCTTTTATTTTGTATATCTGTGTACTTTATTAACTCACAATTCTAGCAAACACATAGACTATTTGACTGCAGGATCACAGCTACAGGATATTATTTGCAGCGAATTAGCTGTGGAGCATGACAGGAGATGTGCGCGGCTCGACTCTATGACTACATCGAGCTATTTTTTTTTTTTTTTTTTTAAACAGAGCCTTGCATAGCCCCAGTCAGTATCAGGCAAAGTGGCGAGTGATTTGCTCGTTTGGGATGCTGTTTGGAAGAATAGACACTGAGCAATAACCGTTAGGTACTGTCGCAGGTTAAAGTTGATGATCTCCCTGCTCCATCCACATTTACTGCTCTCTGTTGCCTCCTAAGAGCATTCATTTTGGTCTCATATAGTGTATCACAAATTTTTTCCGACCACCGCTCTTTCGTAGTTTGGAAGCTCCCATAGTTTGGTGGCAACAAATTGTTCAGACTCACATGCTGAGACTTTTTGTTGTTGTTGTCCAGCATATACTGCAACATTTCTGAGGTCTTGTTTAATAAACAGGGTCTTACACCCCCTCCTCCCTCGTGGCCCGTTTTTGTGAAGGTGGCGTACTTTACCTTCCATCTTTATTTGCAGCTCTTCTACATCTTCTGCAGGTTGTGGTATCTCTTGTGTAACCTGAAGTCAAATTTACTTTTTTCAGATGTCAGCGACTGAAGATGAATGACATGCAGAAGAAAGTGTGTCCAGCCATATAGTCCACATCTTCCACTGACAGTAGCACTTGATGGGAAGCATGTTGTCCTACAGCGCCCTGTTGCTAGTAGGAGAGAATTTTAGGATTGCAAAGGGCTATTTTCATTGTGTTACTGTTGCTGATGTTAACTACAGCTTCTTATATATAACTTTTTGGCAGCAGTAGTAATATTAAAACTCCAAGCAACTATCCTGCAGTAACAGAAGAATGACACCACACATAATGAGAAATTTATATTTTTAATACTGTTATTCGCAGATTTCCTAGACAATAAACGTGGCAGAGATTTTTGTGATACTGGAACATAGCTGACTCTCTTTCGAGAATGAAATTTATATGGTTTAGCAGTCTGATATTAATTCGAATAAAACCTGCCAAAAACAAACCTTCATGAATAATTAAACAGACAGTGTTTCGAGTGCTGCAGTGGGGGCTGTATACATCGCAGGACACTGAAACATCGTAAATACATTAATTAATTAGTATGCTCATGGATTATGCTACAAATCTTAATAGTTCCACTTTCTGTCACAATGTGAAAATATGACACTGTAAGCAGTCAGAATGTGGTGTAGGTGGATGAAAAGGGGAGATACGATCAAACACATGATGTGGTACTGGTACGTTCATTAGGATACGATCACAAGTTACAACATGTGTTCCATATGGTCTCCTGCCTCAGCAACAGGCTGCGTCCGTAACATGGCACGGTCGATTGGTGCTTGCAGCATATCCAGTGTAATCAGAGCGAAGATCAAACATCACGAAATTTCCCAAACATCACGAAATTGCCTAGAGCTGACGCAGCCGTTTCCAAATTTTTCTGGAATAAAATCTTTCACCTGTCAAGCGGTGTTGTCCCATCTTGTATGAAAATATTGGTCTGGACACAGCTGCATTCTTGCAAAGCTGGAATCATGTGTTGCACAGGGAGAGCCTTATAACATGCAGAGAATGTAGAAGGTTGTGAAACCACACCACACGGCCACATAAACTGAATGCAGTGTATGTTCCTGCGCAATATGTGGTGGAGCAGAAGCCCATATGCAACAGTTCTGTGCACTCGCGGCACTGTATATAGTAAAATGTGTCGTGTTTGTCCAAAGAGTATTCCCCAGCCACATATCTATTTCCAGGTGTTGCAACAAATGAATGGCAAAGTCATGGGATTGTAGCCTATCTTGGGGCATAATTTGGTGCACGTTGTGATTCTTATAGGGATACCAGTGTAAGATGTGCCGCAAGTCCTTTTGAACTGTTGACTATGGGAGAGACAATTGCCATAACACAGCCTGAGCACTGGCTGCAGATTTTGAGGTATGTATTGCATGGTCGTCTACACCTACAGCAACTTCATCATCAGCTGCCATGGAAATGGGCTACCTCCCTTTCCTTGCTGCACTTGTTTCTTCAAATTTCTTGATAATATTCTTTAGCTCATTAATTAACATGGGGCCTCTTCTCCTCAGCTGTTTCTGTTGGTGAGATTTCCACAGTGAAGCACTGCTACTGCTGCTGTTCTCATACAATAACTTTCAAGTAGTGTACAGTGTTTATTCTCAATAGCTATTGCATTTCATATGAAAACCTTAAACTGTCTCAACTCTTTAACCAACAGTCATTTCACACAAACAATCAACATGTGACATCAAGCGACAAACATCATATTGACATCAAAACAGGACACTTTATATTCGGAGTGCTTACAGCGCCATATCTTCGTCTGGTGGCAGAAAATGGAACTACTAATTTTTTCAGCATATTCTAAGAGTGCACAACTAATGTACATACCTACGACATTTCAGCGTCCTGCGATGTATACAGTCCACACTGCACCACTCAGAATACCATCAGCTCAGTTATAATCACATGGTACATCGGTTTACAATAACCAATCAGAAACTCAGTTCTGCAACGTAATATCAAATAAACTGCTTGGGACAGTAAGTAGTGATCTAACAGAGGTTCATGACTTAGCTACAGCACAGGCCTACCTCCAAATGCTGTGCACTTGAAGTATAGCCACACATTCTAGACCTCTTAGAAATACTTGTCCTTACATATAATGCAGTTGTGCTTATGATACACTCCCATATGTGCATCTAATTGAACCCTGCATGACTACAATGACACTTAAAAAGGAGTCAATGTACCATTCAAGAAAGAACAAACTGATGTGGTAAAATGAAATATATTGTCTGTACATACGTTACAAGATTTATGCAAAGTTGACTATAGCACCTATCAGAACTCAGGAAGCTTAGAAGACTGTAACTAATTCCAACTGCCAAGACAAATCCGCCCTACCAAATTAGCTATTCGCACATAACCTTACAATCACTTTGTTGCTCTGCCTTGTGGAACTTTAATACAAACTGTCAGAATGGTTTTGGAATTTGCCGGCAGTAAGACAGATTTCTGCGAGACACAAGCTACGCTAACCCCACAGTCACGACTAGATGGCCATCATCAAGAATCTATAGTAATGCGGAGCCAGAATACAAATGTATATTTAGACTCATCCACCTTACCAACATTTGGATGAGTCATGACATATGACATGCCACAAGCATTGTGCAGTTAATCTATCTTTTTTAAGCCTGTAGATATTGTCATATCTCATATATTGCCACATTTCAGTACAAATAAGAAAATGCAATTAAACCAATATCCCACCTGCTGCTTGTGTTAACATACAATAATAAAATCTGAGAAATGACCTTTTACCAGACGTGTTTAAGCCCAAACGGAACTGATTTCAAGTATATTTGTGTGCTAGTTATGTACTTTATGATACTTTGCGCTGATTATACTTCGTTTCGTGAGTTCCTTTACAGATTTCAGATGAACCCATTCAAAACTAGGTGTACTCTTTACATTCTTGGACTGTAGCTGCTCTTTATTGTTATAAAAACCCTTTTGTCCTTCTTCTTCATTATACGCCTTGTGTGTACCTTTGATGTTTAATCTATCCTGTTCCCCAGGTATCAAAATGTATACATCTCTTAAAATTTATCTTTCATGGTTGTAACATTTAGTCCTCCAATAAGTCCACCAGTGACACTTTTTTCTTATTTATGTTCACATCTTAGCCTACAGGTAGGGCACGTTCCATTTCATTTAGCACAAAACCACTTCCTGTTCACTTTCAGCTGACACCCTGCATCATCAATGAATCAATGCTAATTTTCTGTCTCTGACAAACTTCTGCCATTTTCTTTTCAAAGTACAATATAAACATCAGCAGTGACAACGAAATTGCCTATAATACTTTTCCTGATTTTGACTTCTTACACAAACCACTCAATACAGACTATTCTAATTCGCTTTGAAGAAAGAGGGTGGGTTTCATCTCTCTATGTTACACAGGGTGTAACAAAAAGGTACGGCCAAACGTTCAGGAAACTTTCCTCACACACAAATAAAGAAAAGATGTTATGTGGACATGTGTCCGGAAACGCTTAATTTCCATGTTAGAGCTCAATTTAGTTTCGTCAGTATGTACTGTACTTCCTCGATTCATCGCCAGTTGGCCCAATTGAAGGAAGGTAATGTTGACTTCGGTGCTTGTGTTGACATGCGACTCATTGCTCTACAGTCCTAGCATCAAGTACATCAGTACGTAGCATCAACAGGTTAGTGTTCATCACGAACGTGGTTTTGCAGTCAGTGCAATGTTTACAAATGCGGAGTTGGCAGATGACCATTTGATGTATGGATTATCATGGGGCAATAGCCGTGGCGCGGTACTTTTGTATCGAGACAGATTTCCAAAACGAAGGTGTCCCGACAGGAAGACGTTCGAAGCAATTGATCGGCGTCTTAGGGAGCACGGAACATTCCAGTCTATGACTCGCGACTGGGGAAGACCTAGAACGACGAGAACACCTGCAATGGGCGAGGCAATTCTTCGTGCAGTTGACGATAACCCTAATGTCAGCGTCAGAGAAGTTGCTGTTTTACAAGGTAATGTTGACCACGTCACTGTATGGAGAGTGCTACGGGAGGACCAGTTGTTTCCGTACCATGTACAGCGTGTGCAGGCACTATCAGCAGCTGATTGGCCTCCACGGGTACACTTCTGCGAATAGTTCATCCAACAATGTGTCAATCCTCGTTTCAATGCAAATGTTCCCTTTACGGATGAGGCTTCATTCCAAAGTGATCAAATTGTAAATTTTCACAATCAACATGTGTGGGCTGACGAGAATCCGCATGCAATTGTGCAATCACGTCATCAACACAGATTTTCTGTGAGCGTTTGGGCAGGCATTGTTGGTGATGCCTTGATTGGGCCCCATGTTCTTCCACCTACGCTCAGCGGAGCACGTTATCATGATTTCATACGGGATACTCTACCTGTGCTGCTAGAACATGTGCCTTTACAAATACGACACAACATGTGGTTCATGCACGATGGAGCTCCTGCACATTTCAGTTGAAGTATTCGTACGCTTCTCAACAACAGATTCGGTGACCGATGGATTGGTAGAGGCGGACCAATTCCATGGCCTCCACGCTCTCCTGACCTCAACCCTCTTGACTTTCATTTATGGGGGCATTTGAAAGCTCTTGTCTACGCAACCCCGGTACCAAATGTAGAGACTTTTAGTGCTCGTATGGTGGACGGCTGTGATACAATACGCCGTTCTCCAGGGCTGCATCAGCGCATCAGGGATTCCATGGGGCGGAGGGTGGATGCATGTATCCTCGCTAACAGAGGACATTTTGAACATTTCCTGTAAGAAAGTGTTTGAAGTCACGCTAGTACGTTCTGTTGCTGTGTGTTTCCATTCCAAGATTAATGTGATTTGAAGAGAAGTAATAAAATGAGCTCTAACATGGAAAGTAAGTGTTTCCGGACACATATCCACATAACATATTTTCTTTCTTTGTGTGTGAGGAATGTTTCCTGAAAGTTTGGCCGTACCTTTTTGTAACACCCTGTAGATACCACAATGGTTAAAAAAATTATTTCATCTCATATTATAATACGAGTTTACAAATTTATAACGCCACAATAAGATCGGGAATACTGGTACCTCATTTGCATTTTGAATGTGCTTCTCCACTCAGTATACACAATTGTTTTGCAGCGTTTTTATAAATGACAGCCACTTGGCGGTACTGCAGTAGCGAAGGTGCAGGAAAGCAGTGGGTGTTTCATGACTCTTTGCCTTGAGCTTCGTCATAAGCTAGTTATATACAGGAGAGTGAAACTCATACATAGACTTTCTGTAACACGACCTTGGTTCGTTGTTAGACCACCTGGAGCACTGCAAGTTTATCCTTTCTCACGTCGTTTTGTTATTAGGGTGATTTAAAGTCTCGTATATTTGTTTTCGTTTCGTTGATGGGAGGAGCTGGTTTCATCATAACATGTTCCTGATTCCGACTTCTTGTGTGTATTCTCTCTGAATTGCATTTAATAATGTTGCTCAGTTTCTGCTTGATTATTGCTCACATTCGCAATATTGAGTGTAGTAAATGATTTCATATTTGTTTTTGTTTCATATGAAACAGAAGCTGGTTTCGTCACATGGTGCCTTGTTCCTGTTTATGAATCCATGTGTGATCTGCTCGATTTAAATACATTGTAAGTACACTCCTGGAAATTGAAATAAGAACACCGTGAATTCATTGTCCCAGGAAGGGGAAACTTTATTGACACATTCCTGGGGTCAGATACATCACATGATCACACTGACAGAACCACAGGCACATAGACACAGGCAACAGAGCATGCACAATGTCGGCACTAGTACAGTGTATATCCACCTTTCGCAGCAATGCAGGCTGCTATTCTCCCATGGAGACGATCGTAGAGATGCTGGATGTAGTCCTGTGGAACGGCTTGCCATGCCATTTCCACCTGGCACCTCAGTTGGACCAGCGTTCGTGCTGGACGTGCAGACCGCGTGAGACGACGCTTCATCCAGTCCCAAACATGCTCAATGGGGGACAGATCCGGAGATCTTGCTGGCCAGGGTAGTTGACTTACACCTTCTAGAGCACGTTGGGTGGCACGGGACACATGCGGACGTGCATTGTCCTGTTGGAACAGCAAGTTCCCTTGCCGGTCTAGGAATGGTAGAACGATGGGTTCGATGACGGTTTGGATGTACCGTGCACTATTCAGTGTCCCCTCGACGATCACCAGTGGTGTACGGCCAGTGTAGGAGATCGCTCCCCACACCATGATGCCGGGTGTTGGCCCTGTGTGCCTCGGTCGTACGCAGTCCTGATTGTGGCGCTCACCTGCACGGCGCCAAACACGCATACGACCATCATTGGCACCAAGGCAGAAGCGACTCTCATCGCTGAAGACGACACGTCTCCATTCGTCCCTCTATTCACGCCTGTCGCGACACCACTGGAGGCGGGCTGCACGATGTTGGGGCGTGAGCGGAAGACGGCCTAACGGTGTGCGGGACCGTAGCCCAACTTCATGGAGACGGTTGCGAATGGTCCTCGCCGATACCCCAGGAGCAACAGTGCCCCTAATTTGCTGGGAAGTGGCGGTGCGGTCCCCTATGGCACTGCGTAGGATCCTACGGTCTTGGCGTGCATCCGTGCGTCGCTGCGGTCCGGTCCCAGGTCGACGGGCACGTGCACCTTCCGCCGACCACTGGCGACAACATCGATGTACCGTGGAGACCTCACGCCCCACGTGTTGAGCAATTCGGCGGTACGTCCACCCGGCCTCCCGCATGCCCACTATACGCCCTCGCTCAAAGTCCGTCAACTGCACATACGGTTCACGTCCACGCTGTCGCGGCATGCTACCAGTGTTAAAGACTGCGATGGAGCTCCGTATGCCACGGCAAACTGGCTGACACTGACGGCGGCGGTGCACAAATGCTGCGCAGCTAGCGCCATTCGACGGCCAACACCGCGGTTCCTGGTGTGTCCGCTGTGCCGTGCGTGTGATCATTGCTTGTACAGCCCTCTCGCAGTGTCCGGAGCAAGTATGGTGGGTCTGACACACCGGTGTCAATGTGTTCTTTTTTCCATTTCCAGGAGTGTATATTGCCTGTACTCTACGTTTTTGCATGTTTCCCGACTTTCTCGAATGTTTTGGAGAACCCTATGTTAACAACTTCTGCAGAATTGGTATGCAACTTTATTACAGCTTGTCCATTGTAACTGTGCTTAGAACGATGTTGCTCCTTGCCACTGAGTATGCTTTATAGTCTTAGTGACTAGAGCGTTCTTTCTTGCAAATACTGAAAATATAACAGGAGTTACCAAAATGTGTTTCACTTCATTACAGGTACTACAAGCAATACATTTTAGCAGAAATCAATGTGCTCATCCTCCTACGCCAATGAAAATCAAAGTTCTCCATTAAATGCGAGAAAGTACGGAAAACAAGTGCGAACAAAAATAAAGTAGAATGTGGGCAATATACTTAACATCATATTTAAATCAAACTGGATTCATAATCAGGGACATATATTCGTCAAGTCCACAGAACACCATGTGATGAAACCAGTTTCTGTTTTCTGTGGAACAAAAACAAATACAGACCAATGTACTTCACTCAATATTACAGATACGAGCAAAAATGAGCAACATACTGACAGTCCAATGCAGGGACTGACATACACGCAAAGGGTCTTAAACTGGAACACTAATGCGATGAAACCAGCTACTGCATCATGTAATGTCAGATGTTTCTAGTTTGGAGATGTATTAAAATGCAACTATTTCACTTGATAATGATCACAACGTCGTAATTGCAGTATTGGGTTTTACAAATAAACTATTTTACAGTCACGATGTCATTTATAAAACTCCACATGAATGTGAACCCCAGCTATTCTTAGTTTTTGATTGAGATTTCTAGAATATCTTACTTTGCAGGGTCACAAAAACGATTCCAGCCATATACTTTATCACTAGTCTGTAAGGCCCACCTGTAAAGTACAAACGGAAAATGTTATCTAATACTCGAATTTCGCAACGCAAGAATATTGATTTTCGCGCCATATTTGCTGCACTCGGAATTTAATGTCAGGCAACTAGAAGCGCTACTGTATTTCTCTGCTCCCATTAACATCAACAGTGCAGTACTTATATTTTGGTGTTCTGTGGTTGAACAATGCAGCGCACTCTGCGTCGCAGAGTGGTAGTTTGATTCTCATAACGATTTCTGTTTACAAAACAAAGTTCCTCCGTAACACGGGCACGTTACGTAAACACGATGTGACGCACCACATCGACGTGTCACTTCTATTCGCGTCACAACAAAGGTGCTTCCGGTTCCGCGGGCCGCTGCGCTTGCGCAAGACGTCGTGTCCTGATCTCGCCCCGTTGAAGGGCTGTGTGAATGCTGCCATTTGAAATGCATTGTGGAATGTTTTGACATTCCATTCCGTTCCGTCAAGTGTGAATAGATCGTTATAGCAAAAAATATTCAAGTCGTCGTTTGATCACAGTAACGTGTCACGAAAACAAATCAATCAATAAAATAAAGATTAAGAAGAAAAAAAGCGCAAAATCCAGTGCTATACATGAGTAAGTGCGGCAAAATTTGTTTTAAGTTCCGGTATAGGTGCCACCCCATCAGCATCAACGTCAGAAATTTTGTCTCGGTAAACACTGACGTCCGGTTCTTTTAATGGTCTTTGTGAATTCCGCTGTTTGTAGTGCACTATAAAAGTTTTTGACGTTGCGTTCGGTTATGTAGGAATCGCCCTTATTTGTTACCGAAAACGATGAGGTTGTCTAATAGGTGGATCGAATGCTAAGCAATCTGAAGATGTATATTAAATTTTATTTGGTTTTAATTTTTCTCGTCTTTCGAAATATTGGAAGTTATGTTGACGGCAAGTAAAATATATGTTGTTTTGTTTCACCGATGAACATTCATGTTTCATTGTTAAAAATTTATTCCTGGTCACAAGTGACAGAAGTGTGAACTAAATTGTTTCAGTGGAGTAGTGCGTGCTTTTGTTAACGATGCACGATGAAGACGATAGATATTCGAAATATGAAAGTATAAGAAGTGAATCTAACTGCAAGGTTCGGAACTGAAGACTACTAAAACCAGTGAGATGGTATGGAGTAGGCTTATTCAGTAACTTTTTTTCTATTTTTGTAATACTTACGAAAGGAGTCGGTATGGAAACAGCACTCTGGAAATGATACCAATCGCTTTGTTACAATACTACACTCGAATAGTTTGATATAGAAAGAACCCGAACGAGCCTTTGGTAATATTTTTTCATCATTGCTTCTGATAATGAAGAACATTGTATCAGAAGTTTCATAAGCAGCTTCATTTTTGTAGCAATTTGATAGTATGGTAAAAATGAAAAATAATAGACTTTATTTCGCGGAACCACGCTTGGACAAAGAATGAATTATTTAACAATATTCCTTTTCCTTCTCATCGTACGTTTACCTGTTTAATGAAATTACAGTGCACCGGCCTTAAACTATTATCTACAAAACTTTTTTCATATAGATTTCGGTTTTTAGACTGGAAATTTGAATTTGTGACTAGCCCGGTATTTGCGTTCCAATAATGCCGCAATCACGGTACTTAGATGAATTACTAGAAAGTTTTATGCACCAAATGCATAGTCACTTCTCATTTTTTAATGTAGTAGCTTAATTACTGATAGTGTTCTAAGTTACCGTATTTTGTAATGAACATAGCAACTAATACTGTCGATTGTTGAGTTGAATTCATGAACAATGTCTTTTGGTATCAGTTATTAATTTAACATATTGTTGGAACGACGTAACTTCCAAACGAGAGACTATTTGTATTTGAGAATCCAAAACCAGAACTTATTTTTTCAAGAAAATTAGTAGTAACATAGAATGTATATGACGAATAAAACTGCTCATGAAATCATTTACAACATACATTTAGATAACACTGTAGCACTGCTTATTTTTGTTGGTATATAGGCATCGGGCGTATCAGTAGTAACAACGGATCGAATCATAACGGCTGTCTTTGAGGTGCTGTCACTGAGGTGTTGTGCACCATCCCCTATTTGGCGTTTTCCGATTAGAGGGAGTTGTATAGTATAATTATTCTAATCAGTCAATACCAAGGGTTCACATCCGCGAAATATCGTTTTGGAGGGCTTGACTATATTGTACACAAAATACTTAGTGATACAGCTTTCAAGAGGTCATTTATTCTGCAGGTAGCGTGCTTTCGAGATCATTTGTTGTATTATGACATTCGCTTTTACCGATTTCCATGTACCATTGACACAGCAATATCTTGGCTCGTGGGCCGCGAGACATACTGATTTGAGCTTTCCCGAGCTGCTGCAGGAGGGGGCAATTGAGAAAGTCAAACTCCCTACACAACTATTGTTAAGATAAGTAAATACTTGCCGTAGGTACCATAACACTTGACGTATTGCTATTAAATGCATATTATATTGTGGTAGTGCAGAATGACACAATAGTATGTAATTTCCTGCATTTATGGTGCAAGACCGAGCGTTCATTTTATAAGGTTGGCAGTACTGTGCGTTTCGCATATAGCCTTGACTGTTTACTGACTCTACGCAGTGGATTGAAAGGTTTTGTGTTTACGTTGGTGGAGAAGTAAATCGATTTCAATGTTTGGTGAGTACCGAATTACTTTTTTTTATGTGGTGCTTTGTTTACGTCATTTAATAACGTATCGAACACGGAGTTACCGTTTTAACCCTCGCCACATTCGAATTGTTTTCTGACCTCCAGTTAACATGTCTAGAAGACATTTGAAGTGGCGTGTGCATAAATGCTATTGCGGTTGTTCCAGTAATTAAACTTCTTACTTACCCTGAATTGGCATTATATGTGTAGTTACGCCCCACTGAAGACTTACGGCCCTACGTTGCACGTATTAAGAATGTCCAGTTAAGTATTAGTTGTCGGGTATTGCGTGTCCTACAATTTTAGGTGTTGTGGAAGTATGTTTTTGGATCAAGGCACAAATAATTTAGCACTACCAATATATTACTACTTTGCCGTGCCCAGCATGTATGTGATGCAAATGAACCGAAAATACCTGAACTCTTTTACGGACGCCAGGTTTCGAAATATGATCCAGTGCAAGAGTATCTTAATTTTCTTTTGTAATATCAGTTGAGTTGCCCATTATCGAAAACACACATACACGGTTAAATCATTAACATTGAATTGCAAGATCTTTAATATGAAGGCCTGGTTGCTGTGTTACCTTGTTTGCCTGTACATTTCATCTCTAATGTTAAAAGCGACGGCCCCGTGTAAACTGCTAGTGCGGAATTGTGAGGGCAGTATCTTATTTATTTAAGTAAATTGTCGAACTGCCTAGTTGAGTTTTACAAAACCATCAACAAAAACTTGCTTGTTACTGTGCACTATTTCACATTTAACCATATATTGAATTCAAAGCTTCAACATTGCACACTGTCTGTTCTTACAGATAAAGGGTCACCAATGTGCTATCACTTTTGTGTATTTTTGCAGGTGCATGTTGTAAGTTCAGGTGGTCCCATTGAGCACAGGCAACAAAAGATTTACAGTATTTGCTCTAGTTTTCCTGTATATTGTTTGTAATGATATTGCACAGGTACTTTTTTTACTGGCTGGAATATGATTTTCAAAATCCCTCCTACTTTTGCTTCTTGCCAGAGAGCTATTTGTTTTTTGGAGATATCACATTGGCTTCTGATGTTCCTAATATCTCTGTTTATTCAAATTTGTGATATGGAACCACTGACTTGGCTGAGGTGGGATTATTTATGTGCCTTTATGGTATAGATAGCCATATTGTGTGTACATCCACAACAGAGGGGTATCTGCAGAGTGGCAAGACAAACATCAGGTTCCTGAAGAGGGGCAGCAGCTTTTTTGAATGTTGCAGGGGCAACAGTGTGGCGGATAGACTGATTTGGCCTTGGAACATAAGCCAATGGGGTCGTCCTGTGCTGGTACTGGAGATTGCTGAAACAAGGGGAAACTACAGCTCTTATTTTTCCTTAGGGCATGCAGGTTTACTATATGGCTAAATCATGGCGACATGCTCATGGGGAAAAAATATTCTGGAGGTAAAATAGTCCCACATTCTGATATCCAGGCTGGAACTACCCAGGAGTATGTGTCACCAGGAAAAATAAAACGGCATTCTACAGGTCTGAAAGTGGAATGATAGATCCCTTATTTGGGGAAGCAGAATGGATAAGTTTGAAGTAAGTTATAAGGGAATTGATGATTTTTTTGTTGGCAGGAGGAACAGGTAGTGCAGGGTGATAACTACAAAGTCAGATGGGGGTAATTGAATTTTATTTGATTCTTTAGGATGACATGGCCTATAGTAAATGTAAATGTAACATAGAACATGTCAAAAACAGAAAGCGTTTATTATCATGTACTTCCTTGCCATATCTCTTATGTTTGATCATAATTGACTATGAATAATAATATATGAAAATTGAATGCAATAAGTACTCTTCAAAAGTGTAAAATTCCTTTTCCACCAAGTAGTTTTTGAGGCTCTTTGGAAAATGGGTGTCATATACATTCATGCATGTTTTTAGGCAGACTTCTTAGTAATTTGATACCTGAGTGCTGAGGTTCTTTTTCAGGCGTTGTCAGTCGGTGGAGTATGCTTTGTATGTCAGTCTTCCTCTGTGTGTTGTGAGTGTGTACACTCTAGCATTTGTAATCCACTCTGCGGTGTGTTTTGTGATGTGTATTATTGTTTTGTGTGTGTCCCAAGTTGTAAAAGTTAAGATGCTTAGATTTTTGAAGCAGTTTCTGTATGTTTTAAAAGTCTTTCTTCTTAAAATAATCATGATTGCTTCTTTTGTAATGTGAATAATCTTTGTGTTTTTTGAATATGAATTTCCCCACACTGTCTCTCCATACTGCAGGTATGGTTCAAAGAGTATGTACAGAAGCTGTTTGTCTGCATACTGTGATAGCTGAATCATTATGAATGTTGTTGTTGTGGTCTTCAGTCCAGAGACTGGTTTGATGCAGCTCTCCATGCTACTATATCCTGTGCAAGCTTCTTCATCTCCCAGTACTTACTGCAACCTACATCCTTCTGAATCTGCTTAGTGTATTCATCTCTTCTCTACGATTTTTACCCTCTACACTGCCCTCCAGTACTAAATTGGTGATCCCTTGATGGCTCAGAATATGCCCTACCAGCCAGTCCCTTCTTCTTGTCAAGTTGTGCCACAAATTTCTCTTCTCTCCAGTTCTATTCCATACCTCCACATTAGTTATGTGATCTACCCATCTAATCTTCAGTATTCTTCTGTAGCACCACATTTCGAAAGCTTCTATTCTCTTCTTGTCCAAACTATTTATCGTCCATGTTTCACTTCCATACATGGTTACACGCCATACAAATACTTTCAGAAACGACTTCCTGATACTTAAATCTATACTCAGTGTTAACAAATTTCTCTTCTTCAGAAACGCTTTCCTTGCCATTGCCAGTCTACATTTTATATCCTCTCCACTTCGACCTTCATCAGTTATTTTGCTCCCCAAATAGCAAAACTCCTTTACTACTTTAAGTGTCTCATTTTCTAATCTAATTCTGGCAGCATCACCTGATTTAATTCGACTACATTCCATTATCCTCGTTTTGCTTTTGTTGATGTTCATCTTATATCATCCTTTCAAAACACTGTCCATTCCGTTCAACTGCTCTTCCAGGTCCTTTGCTGTCTCTGACAGAATTACAATGTCATTGGCGAACCTCAGAGTTTTTAGTTCTTCTCCCTGGATTTTAATACCTACTCCAAATTTTTCTTTTGTTTCCTTCACTGCTTGCTCAATATACAGATTGAATAACATCGGGGATAGGTTACAACCCTGTCTCACTCCCTTCCCAACCACTGCTTCCCTTTCATGCCCCTCGACTCTTTGCACTAGGAGCAGGCAAAGTCATTAAAATGTATTCATAAAGTATCCAGCAAACATCAGTGTGAAGTGGCCATGAATAAGTTGAGGAAGGGCCACTTGGACTCATGAACTTAACTTTTGCATCTCTGTGTTCTTCACTTATCTCTAGGATTTTTCCAAGCCACCACTGGTTATCGTAGATGGCTGTGACAAATGTTTCTTCTTTAATTCTGTTGGAGGCAGTGTTTTGAATTCCAAGAGGAATTTGGATGAATTTGGTAGATGAAGAAACACGTTTTATCAGCAACTTGTTTTCATTCAGTGGTTTGAAAAAATGATTCACTCTTGCCCCAGGGATGCTAGAACCAGTCTCATATCGTTTTTGTAACATGTATGTGAACTTTATGTCCTCTGTTGTAACATTAAAGGTTTCTATTCCTGGAACATGAGTTTTGGCAAATGTAAACAGATCTTTTGGACTTAAGTGTGACTGTCATATGGACACTGTAAACTTGCTCTTGTTGCTAAACGTTTAATAGTACCATCAACTATCACATGCATTTTTGTCTTGACTAGTAGAAGAAGAAGGAAAAAAAAAAAAATCCATTCTGCAGTTACTCCATGATCTTGCTTGTGATGGCACACATTTAAAAAGTTCTTAAAGTTTTTATATTGTGCAGAACTGCAATCACTGAAGTACGTAACATGCTGGATGTTTGTTAATTGTTCCAGTATATAAGTGAGAGCAATTTTCTGGAAAACATAGAATGTGTTTGTATCATGCTGCAAACAGTCACTTATACAACACGGTGACATTGACTTAATGCAGTCATCTGTTTTAAAGTACACCACAAAAAGATGAAGGGTGACTCGAATGTTCTGTCAGTGAAATCCTTGTGCAGCATCCTGAAGCAAACAGATATAGCTCTCTGCAAAATCCACTATGATGATGCATGTAGTATCAGGGAGGGTTTCTTTGCTTGATTCTGAGATTTTGATACATAATGATGTTGTATTAAGTTTTGAAGTTTTTGCATGAGATACTCAACAAATTTATTGGTCGTCTTCATTAATGTCTCCAGTGTAGGTCGATCAGTTTGGATCCATTGTTTGAATACAACATTTCACAGTAGTGTAAGGACTCCATCTCCATTAAAAAATTGTGCAGTTCATGTTTTTCAGGACACCGAGAACAGCGATGAAGCATGCACTCCTCGTTTTCCAGATTGTACATAAGTTTCTGTAGAAGTTCAATGTATGGTTCTTTCACATGTGCAGCATACATTAACAGTTTTACGTTTTGGTGATATGTGCTTACACATACGTTATGCATTCCACGACTGTTTACAGTAACAAATTCTTTTGGCCCAAGTTCACAAAATGTAGTAAAACCAATTTTATCTTCAAGGTATTTTTCTGTGAAAGCTAAGTATACATCTATCAGATTATGTAAAATTAGTCTTTTTGTCTTATAAACTCTTCTGTCAATCTGTGAAGGGGCAGACGGACATTTTTCCACATCCTTATCTACTCTATTTCCCACTTTATAACTCACTTTTGACAAAATACCATCTTCTTTTAGCAATACCCTCGATTTCTTTACCATGTATTCGGTAGTGTTAAAAAATGTTTGGATTGTTTCTTTACTCCATGAAGCTGGTGCTAAGGTAAGTATTTGCATTAAAATATTACAGTCTGTACATTCAGCGCTGCCGGTTTCTTCAGACACATTTTTCACTGTAACATGTAGCACTTCTGATGCTGTTTGCTGGAATTTTAAAGCTAAGCGACAAGACTTGGATCTAATGTATTCCGGAAGCCTGTCTTCTGCTCTCTTGGTAACATAAAATGGTGAAATTTCAAGTAATTCACAACTTTCATTAAGTTTTTGAAGATCTGTATATGGACCTGGTGTATATTCTTGATCTTCAACTTCACACTCATCCATCCGCCATAGGGATACAATGTCCTTACGGCATGTTATGCACAGCTTGGTACCTGGGATAAGTTAAGATTTTTATATTTCCTTACCATGATTAAAGAAATAGGTTTCAAAGATTTCTCAGCAGTCTTTTTACCTTGCTTCTTAAAAGGGTCACAGCAAATTCTTTGTCTATCTTCAAATGTTCCCAAATAGAGACTTTTGTGAGAGAAACAAACATGCTCAATATTTTCACAGGTGCTTCTTAGCTTCAGGTGCTTCTTAGCTTCAATAATTCAATATCAGCTTGATTCAGGCTTGACATAGCCTATCTATTAAATCTAGCTCTTTAGTGCTACTACTTTTCTTCTGACACACAACTGCTGACACAAAACCTTAACATTTGTTTTCCATTGTGATTTTTTAATCAACTGTGTATGTTGCAAAAAAGAACTGGATGGTTTGAAATGTTTTCTTGTTCTCTAATTAGCCAAAAATGTACTATGAAGAATTGTAAGGGGGAAATGAGAAGTTGATGACCACTTTATTAAGTGATCCCTAATATTCACATGATGGAACAACTTTGTATTACAGTCGGACCCCTCGATATGTAAGACCCCTCAATATGATATTCTAAAACCCCTCAACTTGATAGTGTGAGGTATTTTATGACAGTCAATCAGATGCTACTATAGGAGCGTAGTAAGATCCATAATACATAAAACCTCCTATTGTGGAATTGAATTATGTTTATTATAATTTGTTTTATTTGAATTATCGTATGTAAGTAATAAATTTTATATAAATAAAGAAAATATTTTTTTTGTTTAAATTCTGTGAAAATGTGTAAAACACTTATAACCTTAAAAATGTTGTATTGATAATGTCTTAACAGCCTTTAAAATGAAATACCTAAAAATTAATTTTCAACTGTCAATAACAAAATCAATGACAAAAGTAATTTATAATTATTTATTTATTGCTTGGTTATATATTGTTAAAATTGAGTGGATTAATGATTGGTTTGAAGGTAATATATATTTCAAGTATATAAATTATGTTTAATAAATAAATTAATATACAAATCTTGTTTTTTTTAAAATTTATAATTAAATTGATGATATCATACAGTGAATAAATAATAATTTAAAGAGTAATAACTAATTATAAAAAAACCTTTAAAATGGAGTTATAAATATGACTAAATTTTAACGTAATGAATTTTTAAATGAATTATCAGTAATCATATATTTTTGTATGAAACAAAATTATTTATTATTAATAAATAATAATAATATTTATATGCATATCATTTCTAACATGATATAAAAAACATGTGAAAAAATGTTAAATGCAATGTGATCTTTTTTCACTCATTATAATATTTGGTAAATAAAAATCACGAAAACATCTGATAACAAGCCACAATTAAACAAAGCATATACTGCAACAACCGTCTAGGTTATAATATGATTGGGTGGTCTAGCGTCACTTCATAAAAATTATACATCAGAGGGCACTATAATATGTTGAAAAAATTCAACCCATTGCGCTTATGGAAGTTAAATTAAGTCTCCCTGGTTATAAGTTACTGCACAACTATGCATGGATTGGATGAATTCTTTATCTTTTTAATTTCAGTTGTTCCTTTTCACCATCTCATAGAGGGGCTCTATTTCCCGAACGTTATCATATTGAGGGGTTCGACTGTACTTTCAAATAACTTACCAGACAGAATGGCTTCTTATGTAAGAAGCACAAAATCAAGACAAAACATTCCTTCAGATATATAAAGTGCGCGCGCGCACACACACACACACACACAGCCTTTGTTGCATGTGAGTATTGCTGCTAGACTGAATTTTTCATTGTTGTTTCATGTATTGTTGATTAGCTATTTGAAGCAACTAATTATTACAGCATTATTGAAAAGTATAAGATCTAACAATAAAGGAAAAACACCCATTTGATTTTTTTATGTTGAAAAGTGTGGCAGTAGGAATTATTTGAAACAAAATTTGAGATGGTGAAACTTGTGATTCTGCAGAAAAAAATTCCTGAAATTTGAAAAAAAAGGGTGAGAAATTACATTAACTACAAATTTTCAAACATTTGTTGCTGAGACACAGCACTTTAATGATTTTTATATTATGGCTCAATTCTTTTACTTTCCAGTGACACCAAATGAAATAAAATTGATTCATAAATAAAAATGGTTACGAACTTACACGGCACTGTGTGTCTCAATACCGATTGGTAGAAGGGGCCCACATTTCAAAATGGTCTCCTAATTACAATTTTGGTCAAAAAATTCCACAAAACAATATTATAACCCTAACTCATTATGTACATTCTTATACCAAATTTTCAGAAAAATCTGTGACATAAGGGCAACGGCCTCTGGATGATTTCACTTGAAATTACCCTGTTGCATAAATATGATTGCCAACTCCTCTGTTTTGCCTTGAGTACAATAGTTTCCCAATTTTAGTATCAGTACTTCTTGGTCTGTGGTGTCAAATGTTGTGGAAAACGCCAGAAACATTGCAGTTACAACTTCTTTTTCATCTAAGGACTGTGTAATGTATTCTGTCAGATTGGCAGTTGCTGAGTCTGTAGATTTATCCTTTCTGAAACCATGCTGTTATGGTACAAGAATGTTCTCTTTGTGCTGGAAAATCAACAAATGTATTACATGTAAGCATTTCCAGGATTTTTGAGAAACCTGATATCAAATGGGTCTGTAGTTGTTAGGGCCATCCTTATCCCCTTTCTTGTACATTGGCACCACCCAGCTGATATTCAGATTTTCAGGAAAAATTCTGTTTGTGAAAGAGCTGTTGGCTGTGCCCAGCAATGGTCTGATTATTTGCTCCCTTGCTAGTTTTATTATGTGATTCAATATTGCATCACCACCACGTGATTTCTTGGACTTCAGTTTGTGCACAGTTTTTCTCAGGTTTGGCTTCTTTCTTTTTTATTTTTTTTAATAAATCAATAACCTTCTTTTGAGTATGATTTCATTCCAGTTATAAGTTCTCTACCACGTTTCTATAGTTACCATTGAGTACGTTAACTATTTCTATACCATGTGTAACCCTATTTTCATTGACATGATCTGTTTCTTTCTTTCACCAGTTACATTCCAGTCTGTCTGTATGTTGTTTTTTGAGTTTATTATGGTGGTAATTGCCCCTTGCTTAGGCCTCTCTTCTGATCTTTCTGTACTTCTTTTCACTATCGTATGATTTTCCTCTTTGCCCCTCTGCCTCAGAACCTGCAACTTCGTATGCAGTTTGGTTATTTCACTGGTAATCCTCTGTATTTGATCCTGCAGCTGTGTTATGTCTTTCCTTTTGGAAAGTGCTATATTAAACTCATATTTAATTGTTGCAATAAATGAATCATACTTTTTGTTTACATTCTGCACCTGTAAGGTTTCATTCCAGGTTTCCCTACTTAACCCATGCAATATCAATGAGGAGGTGGGTTACTTTATGCCCACCTTTTGAAAATATTGCAATATTTTTAGATACTTCATATTTTAAAATGTCAAAAAAACTGTTTTTAAAGAGTTCTTTGACCAGATTCCAGAATTTATTAAAATTTTAACCAAAAAATTTTAGTCTCAGTGAATGTCATTTTTCACAGTTAATATTGTATTCAGTATTTTCAGTTTCAGGACCATACTTACACGTCAATATTTTTTTAAAAAGTATGTTGTGAGTAAATGTTAACAACAATTGAAGTTTTTTGAGGTCATAAAGTACCTGTCCCCTCCTCACCACTTGGTAATACGCATTAAGGAAAATGTGTTGGTATTGGTAAGGTTAATATTGTTCTAAATATGTTAATATTTTGCCCTCTGATGGTCCTGATTTCTTTGGTTGTTCATTTTGATTCTAATACTATGTCATTACTTCTGCAGAAGCAATCAGCTGTCCATGATGATCAGATATGTCCGTTTAGGGTACATGTGACTCATACTTACACCTACTATCATCAGTAATGATGTTATTAGTAACTGTTTTTAAGAATTTGGTGCAGATATTGTTGCCTTCACATTATATTCTAATGACAATTCTTCAAAATCTTGTCTTACTTTTGAGCATTTTCACACGTCAGTATTGGAGTCTTCACATGTAACAATAGTTTTTTCTTCATATTCATTTTCAGTAAGGTACCAACTGTTTTTTCAGAATGATGCCATTCTTGCCACATGATGATTTGTACACCCAAAACACTAAACACCCTAAAGTCATCAGTCTTTTTGTCTATCTTTGGGTAATCTGACATTTTATTGTTTAAAGCCTTCGGTTTAGATATCCAGAAGTAACCTTTGGTTTCAAGTAGTGCAGTTCATGACGTAAGTTGTAGAAAATAAACTAATGCTCAATCACAGTAAGACTCAGTTTTTACAGTTTCTTACACCAATTCAACAAAACCAGACATTTTAATTTCGTGGATGGGTAGGCCTATATGATTTGTGAAACTGAACAGTTCAAATTTCTTGGTGCTCAGATAGACAGTAAACTGTCTTGGAAAGCCCACATTCAGGATCTTTTTTAAAGACTTAATGCTGCCACTTTTACTATTCAAACGGTTTCTGAAGTAAGTAATCATTTGACACGAAAATTAGTCTGCTTTGCTTATTTTCATTTGTATGTGTCTTATGGTATTTTACTGTGGGGTAACACTTCCCAGTGTCAAAGGATATTTTTGGCTCGGAAACAGGCAGTTCAGGCAATAAGTGGTATGAGTTTGTGAACCTCTTGTTGACCCCTGTAGACTAGTCTGGATATTCTGACATTGGCCTCTATGTATATATATTCTTTCTTGCCATTTCTTGTTAACAATACCACCTTATCCCCAAGAATTAACAGCTTTCACTCATCTGGTAGAATTTTGCACAGAGCATCGTGTGTAATACTGGGGCTAAGAATTGTGAAAGAAAGAGCCCTGTATGTGGAACAGACCTGGAGACCACAATTTATAGGCTGTGAACCTTAGATTAAAACTGAAGAAACTGCAGAAAGATGTGGTTAGTTAAAGGAACCAGAAATTGTTGAGAGTTTAAAAGTGAGCATGAGACAATGATTGAATAGGTAAAGAGACAAGGCATATTAGAAATCGTTGGATATTACTGGAGGTACTGAATTTAATTGGTAAAGCATGTATAATTAGGGAAAAGATAGATACTGCCTATAAAAAAATTAAAAAGGCCTTCGGAGGAAAGAGAAGCAGTTGTATGAATATCAGCATCTCAGACAGAAAACCACTACTAAGCAAACAAGAGAAATGAAAGGTGGAAGGAATATATAGAGGGGCTTTGCAAGGAAACAAACTTGAAGGCGATATTATAGAAAAGGAAAAGGATGTAGATACAGATGAGATGGAAGATATAATACTGCAAGAAGAATTTCACAGAACACTGAAAGTCCTATGTCGAAACAAGGCACCTGCAACAGATGACATTCCCTCCGAACTATGTATCCTTCGGAGAGTTAGCCATGATGAAACTGTTACACCCATTGCACACTATGTGACACAGGTGAAGTACCATTAGACTTAAAGTAAAATGTAATAATTTCAGTTTCTGAGAAAGCAGGTGCTGCCAGTTGTGAATATTATTGAAATATCTGTTTAATAACTCATGGTTGCAAAATAGTGACGTGAATTATTTGCAGAAGAATGGAGAAACTGGTAGAAGCCGACTTCGGGAAAGGTCGTGCAGCAATGATGAAACTGCGACTTCTTAAAAAATAGGTTACAGAAAGGCAAATCTGCATTTATAACATTTGTACACTTAGAGAAAGCTCGTAATGATGTTCACTGGTTCCACTCTTTGAAATTCTGAAAGTAACTGGGTAAAAAACAAGAAGCGAAAGATTATTTACAACTTGTACAGAAACCAGATGGCAGTTACATATGTTAAATGATATGAAAGGGAACTAGTGATTTAGAAGAGTGAGAAAGGGTTGGAGCGTATTCCTGATGACGTTCATTGTGTACATTGAGCTGGCAGTAAAGGAAACCAGACAAAAATTTGGGGATTGTAATAAAGTTTAGGGAGCAGGAATAAATAATAAAGTTTAGAGAGCAGGAATAAAAGCTTTGATCTTTGCTGATGACATTGTAATTCTGTCAGAGACAATGAAGGCCTTGGGAGACCATTTGAATGGAATGAACAGTGTCTTGAAAGTAGGATATAAGATGAACACCAATAAAAGCAAAGCAAGGTTAATGGAATGTTTTTGAACTAATTTGGGTGATGCTTTGGGAATTAGATTATGAAATGTAACATTAAAAGCAGTAGATAAGTTTTGCTATTTAGGCAGTAGAATAACTTATGGTTACTGAAGTAGGCAGGATATAAAATGTAGACTGGCAGTGCTAGAAGAGAGTTTCTGAAGAAGAGAAATTTGTTAACATTGATTATATTCTATATGTTAGGAAGTCTCTTCTGAAGGTATTTGTATGGAGTGTAGCATACGTGTGTAAGTGAAACGTGCATGATAAGCAGTTCAGACAAGAAGAGAAAACAAACTTTTGAAATGTGGTGCTACAGAATAATACCAAAGAGCAGATGGATGTAACTAATGATGAGGTACTGAATAGAACTGGGGAGAAAAGGAATTTATGGCACAGTGTGACTAAAAGAAGGTGTTGGCTGATAAGACATGTCCTGAGACATCAAAGAATCATAATTTAGTATTAGAGGAAAGTGTGGCGGATAAAAGTTGTAGATTGAGAAGAAGAGATGAATATAGTAAATAGGTTCAAATGGGTGTAGGTTATGCAAGTTATTTTGGAGATGATGAGGCTTCCACAGGATAGAGTAGAGTGGAGAGGTTCCCCAGAAAAGTCTTTAGACTGAAGACAGCAATGATACACATATACTTGAAAAAAGAGACAGCATTTGTCGTATATTTTTCTATTGAAAAATCGATTTTCTGTCACTGAGTGACAGAAAATCGATTTTGCAATAGAAAAATATACGACCAATGCTGTCTCTTTTTTCAAGTATACCTGTTACCTGGTCGTAGTGCACAAGACAACATGGAGTCGCCAATCAATAATGATACACATGTTAGGCTTCTGAATTAATTTGATAGTTTTCACTTAAAATGAGTGAAACTATGGTTGAGTGAGACTAGTGGACACTGGAATGTGTCAGCTATGTTAGAAGATTACTTCAGGAACCATATGCTAGACAGAAAATCATATAACCAAAATGCCATCTGAAAAATGCTTCTTTTCTTTTCTCTCATTTTTGTTTATTTTCTGTCCACAACCTTCCATTGACATTCTCTCTCTCTCTCTCTTTCTCTTTCTCTTTCTCCTCCCCCCCCCCCCCCCCCCCTTTCATTTTTCTTTTTACGCAGATATTAACTTGTTTATTTTGTGTCAATATGACAGATATATGGATTCATTTGTTTCCTTTTTGGAAAAAAACTTTTGTATGGTTAGTCATGTGGTAGCTCCCCTATGTGTTTTATGAAATTAACATACTGTATCTGTGGATAATATGCACAAAAATACTCATCAGTGATTTCTCCCTGTAACATAGCTTTCCCTTCCCTTCCCTTATCTTGAAATCTGGATTGTGATGGCAGAGTAATCTATAACATAGTCAGAGATTTAGGGTAGGTAAAAAAGTGGTAGTGTGATGTGTGTTTGCAAAACCAACAAATGTGAATAAGAAATATGGATCATGGTATCCGATTGACCTGTGGCATAGGCAAAAGCCTACATTGGCTCAATTTTTAATGCATTTTCTCTTAAAATTACCAAATACTGTGAGGGAATGGGCTGTCAGAAAAGTATTATTATACCCAAGTTTCTGATGAGGGTTTTGGTGCACATTGTGTAGATACATTACACATTAACTGTGAAGGACTTAGAGTGGGGAAATGTGCTGCGGAATTCTTACTTCCAAAGTGCACATTAACTTCTTGTGGTTGGGGTTCACAACCATGTAGAATATTGTAAAGTTTGTCATATTCTTCAGCATTTGGGCCATTTTAAAGTGGTACTGCCAAATCTTTTGCAGTACCACTTGAAAATGGCCCAAAGGCTGTAATTGCAATTGTGAATTTCATAATTTCTTCAGTCAATGGTGAATACAAAAAAAAAAAAAAAAAAAAAAAAAAAAAAAAAAAAAAAAAAAAAAAAAAAAAAAAAATTACATTTTGTACAACAGCTTTAACATGTCAGAATTTGTGGGAGCTGTTTTGGATAACATGATTTAAGACCTTCCTTCATCAGCATATTATTCACAAGGGTCTGTTATCAGATTTGTAAAATATCTTTTGGGTTATTCCACTGTTGCGGGTGTGACATTTTGTGACATTTTTCACATGTAACATTATATTTATTTGTACTTCAGGTGTCAGAGTAAGGCTAACTTTAATTTAGTGAATAGAATAGCATGTTATTAAGTTCCTGTAAAAAGCTTAGCTCTTAATTTTACACTCAACCTGCTAAAAAAATTGTGAAGAAGTGTTGCGGGTATGACTGAACTTTATCCTTCATTTGCACATAGCCATGTTCTTTAATTATTTTGTCTTCCACTTCTGAATCAGGATGGTTGATAATTTTTTACACAGTGAAGAAAGGAGTAATAAAATACAAGATATGATAACTTTTATTCACAGACACTTCCAAAAGGACAAAATTTTTTTCCTCCATGTTGCGGGTGTGACACACAGATAAATCAATATTATTGAGTGAAATTTAAAACAAAACAGCAAGAAAATACTTTAATTATTATGTTAAAATGATAAAAACTTAAACAAGAGAGAACTAGGCCTATTTCAATGCTACTGACAAACAAATTGTCCCCTGTTATGCAACAGCTTGGGTGGATTTACTTTCTGGGAGATTACTGAAATATTTTCCCAAGATATGTCTTCTTTTGTGGGCCAAATCCAGCATTTCCCACTGGGTTGTATACTTCAGCAAGACCTGCTCAGCTTGTTCATCAACTTGAAGAACTTCTGCAAAGTATTTCTTCTTCAAACAGGACTTCCCAGTGACAGTCAACTCTGACAGTACAAAATCTCCTATAGTAAGTTTCAAGGATTCTTCACTATCAATTGTGTGCATTTTCATGGTTATGAAGTGATATCACTGTTGTAATCTCTTGGGCAGATGTAGCAGAAACCCTTAAAACTCTCTCTTTAACTGCCGTAATGCAATGGAGTTTGTGCAATCCTGGGGAATAGGCTGTACGCCTTTCCAACGATTATCCAACCTACCCATTGCTGGATTAATTTCTTCAGATGATAAGTAGACGGTTGTAATCCCTTTCAGTTTCTCCTTGACACATTTGTAAAAATCACAAGGAGTGTTAATAGTAATCCTCCATGATTTTTACAGTTCTCCACACTTTTCACAGTACCACCAATGCCATCAACTGCACCTTTACCGTGAGAACTGGTAAAAAAAATTCCAGTCACCAATAATGCCAAAGTCAGCTTGTAAATATGTTACATTTAATAATGTGAAGCGATTCTTGAATTGCGCTGTGCAACAATCTGAGAAAATCTTGACTCTTTGAAGATAAGGAAATTCTCTCTTTAGGTCCTGAAAAAGCAGCTTAAGCATTGTCCAAACTGAATATTTATTGTGGGGCAAGTCATCCTTAACAATGGCATAGCTGCGTACGGTGCCATATTTAATCCAGGCCACAGCTGTAAATATAGTTGTCTACTGTTGGTGCCAGTGAGCACTCTGGATCTCTTCCTGACAAACAGAAGTATAATTTTCAACATAGTCAACCAGCAAAACCAAATCGTGATTACTGAAATTTACTTTTGCATCCTCAAAGTACTTTGATTGCTTCTTCTTAACACAACAGTGCAGTTTGAATCCCAGAAGCTGTTTTTCTATTTCTTTAATTGCTTTCAAAACTGTCCCAACTGTTTCTATAAACTGAGGGTGACCTTTAACATCTTTCCATTGAGTCCATTCAAGCTCATTGTTCAGTTCTTCTTCATCAACAAGGCTCTGCGCATTTAAAGTGTTCCACTTTTCGCCGTCACTGGACATACACCTATAATTTTGTGTGTCACAAACAAGAATGCTAACTAAATCTCGTGTTCTACTTGGAAATGTACTGGTTTCTCTTGCAACGCTTTCAACCAAATACTGTATGTTTTCGTGGTATCGACAAATACACACATTATGTGGCATAAATGATACAGGGTATACAAAAGGTGGACAGAGAGAGAAGAATTTTGATTTTTTTTTTTATCTGACACTCTGGATAATCAAGAATAAATTGTTCATATGCTTCAGATATTGTCATCATCCTATAGCACTTCTGTTTCTGTTCTCATTCTCCAATTTCAGGATTCTTGACACTAACCACATTTTTTCTTCCGGGTTCTTTTCGGCTTATGTCGTCACAAAGGTAGAAGTTCTTAATTTTATTTTCTGTATCTGCACTGAGAAACTTACTCTCTTTCTTGTACATATCTTTTTTAAATTTATTTGCAACTTAAGGCAGCTGATCGTTAAACAGCTTTGCCACTACATCCTTTAGTTTCCTTGGGCTGCATGGTAAGTTTTTCTTCACCTTGTTTATCTCCTTCCCAAGTGATCTTTTGGAACTATATGATTTATAGGGTGACAAATTGCAAGATGAAGTGGGAGTTTAAGCAGAAATTTTATTCTTTTCTTGATGCCTCCTTTGTCTTTCCCTATCTTGCATATGTTTAAGTTTCTTTTGATCATCCTGCAAGGCAGCTTTAGTTTTGTTTTTCTCTCTGTAACTTACTTCTTTTGCGTTCATTTTCTAACATTGCCTGATACCGAATTGGAGATTGCTTCAGTTTTTCTCTAAAGTTGCGGCACCTTTCAGTGGATGACTTGCTTGTCCTATAATAAATTACAAGAATAATACTTTCTGCTGGTTGATAATAATAACCATCACAACAATAATATCAACAATAACGATAACTGTGTCTATTGTTACAGTAAAATTTCCTTGTCACAAAGTTCTGGTATCACGGTAACAGCTCTAACAGTTTGACATATCACACCCGAAACGCGTTTCTTGACATGATAGTGTTCCTACAAAAAAATATTATAATTCAAAGTTGTAGCCCATGTAACTAACCTCACTTTTACAAACTTTCAACTTTACATAACATGAAACTAAACTGATTAACAAATAAATGTCTATTTCTGTGTTGCGGGTGTGACAGAAATTCCGTATTTTGTTTTTTTAAGATTCAGAGCTTATTTTCCTGCATTATAAATGTAAAACCACAGTTACAGCTTCACAATTAATCCAGAGAGTATATGCACAACACATGGACATTCAACTTCAAAGACACTAGTCTGTAGGGCTGCCAACATTTCACATTAAATTTTACAACTTTTTCCCTGACACTAAGAGTAAGTTTGTAACTGTTTTACACCTTTCAGGCCAGGATATAATGAAAATTGGGATTAGTTTCTGCTTCCTAGACCTTTTGGCTACAGAAAGATATGCCACACTTTAAGATCTTTTAAACTTTATTTTTTATTATGAAGGCTCCTTTCACATGGAATGACTTTTTTTGTATTAATGAGAGATACTGTGAATGTACAGGTTAGGCAGATGTTCATGTTGACATACTGGATTCAGATTTGGTTAAATAATCTAAATTGCTTCTTTTACATCTACCCATCTCAAGACAAGCAAATGTATAGTACACTGCCTACCATAATGCAGTTTTCATTCCTTCAGTGTGATAGCGAATGCCAGATTCAGTGTGGTGTTCATCATTCTTATGAGGTCATAAAGCCATTGCATGTCAGAACGTAGGTGTTAAAATGGAAGAAAACTCAACTGAAATTATGGTTGCCAATACTGATGTAGACAACCTTTATTGCTCACTACATGCATAAATATGTCTTCTATGTAAGACATTACAGGAATTTTAGCTCACCATTTTGTTTACTAATTCAATGAATTTCCATCCTTCCTGAAGCAGAAAGTAGTTTCGAAACGAAAACTGTACAGAAATTAAAGTGTAGCACTGCTGCTCTGAATGAGAGAAAAGGTGAAAAATGAGAGTTACTTGATGTTAAAACAATTTTATTTTAGTTCCCATCTGTGAAGTTCAGACCTCAAAAGTACCAATTGTATTGAAATATAAAGATGTCTTCATGAGAGACTAGTGAGTCAAATGAAAGGGAGCTTTAGTGTTGACTGCTGACATATATACTAATAGTTTTTAATGATGTATGCAATTTGTTGGGAGGAAGTGTTGAAACTGCTGAAGGCAGACAGAAGAAAGACCAGTGTTTGGAATTCACTACACTAAGAGAATTTTAATTCAAACAATCTCATGATTAAAAGAATATATTTTCCTTGGATGGGAGAAGAAAAATAAAGACAGTTATTTCCAGTGGATCATGTGTTGCAGACTTGTGCAAAATGAAGAGAAAGTAACCAGATCAAAACTGAAGGTTATATTAAACCAGAGTAAAAACCAGAAGGTGACAATCTTAGTCTTGGCCTTGTAGTACTCTGGCTTGAAGAAATTGTTTGCAGATGCTAATTCGTATGCCAGTGTTAATAGTTACCAGAATCATTATTATGTATTAGTCAAATCAGAAGGGCATATGCTGAGGCGACCATTACTTTCACAGGGAGCAGGGAGGGAAGAATTATAGAATTCTTCAGTCCATTAATTTCTTAAAAAAAGAACATATCTGTTGTCATCTTTTATGTTATCGCCATTCTATAGATTCAGTATGTGGCCAAATCTGATTTGCATCTCTCAGCTCTTACTTTTAGCAGGCTGTTTTCAGATTTAATTGTTAGTAACCATGGAAAACATTGTTTCATTCATCAAAATTTCGGGCATTTGCAAGTGCTTGAATGTATGTCTGCAAAAGTGAATGATCCAGCGTATCATGAAAATGTGTTAGTGATTCTGATACAGCTTTGTGCAATAATATATCTTAGAATGAGATGCTGTGGATGTAGTTGCAAGGAAATTAATTTATTTTCTACAAAAGCTTCACAAGATGTTGAGAGCATTTATGATCCTCAGTATCTGCCAGGTTAGGATGTTTTACTCTCTATTGGTCTTTCAAACTGTGATCTCTCTTTTTAGGATATTGATAAGAAGAAGAAGAAATGTTCCAGAATATAAAACCAACTTTTGGTGAGTCTATTATTTGCATTTTGTAGTGGGATCAGTTCTTAGTGAATAGCACTTGGGTGCAATGAGTTTATTTATCTCATGTGATTTTGTAACTCTCCTGAACCATGTATACCTTTATGATGCACATTATTTTACTATGGACCAATGTCTTGTGATATAGTGTGGACTGTCTTACTTGTTGAAATAGCTGTACTTATATACATTAAAGAGGGATAAGTGAAGTGCCAGGAATTCATTGGGTTGGTGAATTGAAATTTCCAGTTAGACACAAATTGAAAGATGTGCAGCCAGGGAAAAGATCCATAAAATGTTAGGAAGAAGTGGCAGGCTAATGAGACCTTAGGTTAAGACCAGAAAAAGCGCACTGTTAAGGTGTAAATTAATAGTGCATTGCGTTTGCAGCAAGAGTGATTGTAATTCTTGAGAGCTTAACGAAGTTCTGCAGAGAAAGCATTTGTTACGTCAGAAAATCAAGACATGTATTATGACAAGAAGTGAGCACAGAACATGAGTGCAAGGTATGTAAGTGAAATTAGAGGTAATGTTTAGCCCTCTCATGTGAAAGTTGATATATGAAGTGTTGCAGCGCACAGTCCCTTTAGATTTCATTACATCATAAGCCATGAAAGCTATTGTCAGTTGTTTGTATCACAAAAGAGCTGGACCATGCTGTGCATGATTAACCGGTATGCAGATAGTGACTTCAGATTCTTCATGTGTGGCTATGGTGTCCGTTGTTGCTAAATAGTTCCTTGAAGTATTTCAAATTGTCTTTGTAATATGTTTTACTTTATTATACATGTTTTGTTTTATTCATTTAAAACACAAAAAAATGTTTTAATGAATAAAATGAAATGTCTGCAGTAAACTGCGTAGTAGTTGCAGAGGCAGATTTGAAATACGATATCTTATTTTTACGTAACATTGTTATTGTCTCCATTGAGCTGATTGAAGCAGTGATGAAAATTAGATCATCGTATTGCTTATCTGGAAGGTGTCTCGAGAATAAGCCACCAGCAGCTACACACATACATAAACTGATTCACAGTGCCACGCAGAGTGAAGAATACTTCTTAGTTATGCTCTTCCCTGGTCCATTTATGAATGGATCATTTGAAGAAGAACTATATGATTTCTCAGGTGACATGGTCTCTTATTTTGCTCCCATGGTTCTTAGTGAAATGCGTAGTTGAGACAGTAGACACAAAATTTGTACCTGTTGTCTTCTTTGTTTTATGATCTTTTTCATTTCTACAGTTGCAGTTATACAAGTTATATGGGTTATTGCCGTTTTTTGTGACTGTAACAAAAGTCTTATTAAGACCAGACACATTTTATTTATTTTAAATCATCTTTATTGGTCACTGTAACAATGTGGCTTTCCTTAAACTTTTTTGTGCTAAGATCATGAACAGTTCTCATGCTTTCACTTGCAGGGTGAAAGCATGCAAACTGTTCATGATACTAGCAAACAAAATTGTAAGAAAAGCCATTTTGTTATAGTGGCCATTGGAGATACTTAAAAATAGGAGCAATCTGATGAATTCCAGACCCCGTACCACTGATATCGATTTGTATTAGTATTTTGGAACATATACTGTGTACTTATATTATGAATTACCTTACAGGTAACTTTCTATTGACACACACACACACACACACACACACACACACACACACACACACACACACACAAATAAAATAATATCATCGCTTTGTAATCTAACACTCTGTAATCCACATCAAATCTCTAAATATTATTGAAGAAGGATAACAAAATTATCACTGAATGTGTTTCTTGATGATAAATGTATTAAATGTTCAACCTTTTTCAGTGGAAAAAAGAGAGAACAAAAGCTTTATTGTCAGTGTAGTACCATTTGAGAGACAGGCTATGGTTTTCTGTTCTGCTCCTTTCTTTATCTACTTGCATATGACTGCATTTCTATGAACATAAAATTAACTTCATTAAAGATGTAAGAAGTTACAGTTACAATCAAATTGATTCCTTCCCCAATAACTCTCCCCTAACTCTCAAGCGGTTTTTTCATTCTGGTCACCCAACCACTAAAGAAGCAGTGTTGCAATACATCTTTTCCAGTACAAAATATCAACTTAAAATTTTTTTATGAAAAAAAATATTAATGCCTGGACATTTATGAATCTTGGCCATTTGCCCAGGCATTTATTTTGTCCATTTGCCTTGACTTATAAATGCCCCGGCATTTTACACCACTAGATGACGATCAGATAGGATTGATGGAGGACATTTAAAAAGTCTAAAGAAGGGAAGCTTGTTTCATATTATTGCGAAATAGGAGAAACGATGATGGATTTGATAAGCAAGTTGGGGTGGTGGTTGATTAAAACAAAGGCCCTTTTCGTTGGGGTGAGATCTTTTCACAAAATTTCTGTGGTATCATGTATCGATACCACCCCACTGCCATTCTACAGTAAGTAATGGAATAGCAAGTTTCCGTTTGATGGTGATAGCCATCTTGTGGGAGCTGGCTGATCCAGTGGAGCATGCCTGCCGAGCTGCTGCTCTGCAGTTAAAGTGTCCTCTGCTGCCACAATATAGGATAGTCAGAGGCAGTGGCTCATCCCCACTCACACTCAAGAGCCACGTCGCTGCACAAAGCTACGCAGATGCCGCATAGTTGTGGCTCCATCTTCACTGTTGTTGCTGTTGTATGAGCTGTACTTTAGTTCTTGCTGCTATTTGTATTATGTCTTTGTTCGTTTGGAGAAGTAAAAGTTAAGTAAATCTTCTGTTTTCTGTGTTACTTCACTAATCATTTCTGCTTCTGTCGACCTTTTCTAAGATGGCAGTTGCTGCACCACTCTGTAGCCCACCTCTTCTTACTGTTCATATGAAGTCGTACACAGCAATTTTGATCAGTAAATATCTCCCCTGAATGTGAAAATATTTTGTTGCAGCTGGCCTATGTAGGGGTGCTCATTTTCCTACACGCTGTTAGAGTGTGGAACAGTAGAGAAGTAGTCTGAGGGTGGTTTGAAGAATCATCTCACAGACATTTAAGTTCAAATTGCAGAATAGTCATGAATACGAAGTGAAATGAGTTTAGTCTTAATAAGACTTACTACAGATGCAAAAGATGTTATTAACATATATAATTTGTCAAAATTTCTTTCTCCCCATGATTATTATTCAGAATCCATGACCGTCTATGTAAAACCAAAGTTAGGTCTTGTCTACATGTTCAAAATTACTGCAGCATTTCTTATTGAATTCTTGTACTGGTAACTGAATGGTTTACTGCGACAAATTGTGAAACCCCTGAACAATGTGTACTTTGTCATTTATACAGATATTTGATGCATTGCTGGTTTCTATGCCTGATCATCTCTCTTTCTCACAACCATCATTTTTGTACTAGAAGCTGATCAGTTGACGCTGACGCCAAAGCTTAGGAAGTCGATCACCACTTGCTGAAGTAAATTTTTACAATTGTATGAGACAAAGAAAAAAAAATTGTTTTGTGGGAGATACATGCGGTGTATTTGTGGGAAAGTTTTCATCAAGGAATATGAAGTACTGGAAAACACAACTAATGTTAACCAAGCAGCTGATAAATATATGGAACTACATAGCAGTTTATAATGGCTCACTTTGTGACTGAAAGAGCACAAAGACTTACCAAAGTGCTTAGCTTGAAAAGAGCAGCTGAACTGTAGAATTAGTATTGTTTTGTGGATTTGTTTTGAATCTTCTCCTTGACTCTTTATTGAGTGTGGGTGATGGAATATTTTCTTGTTAAATTTTTCCTTTGGCCACAAAATACCAAATGAAAAGGTTGTATGGTAAGCTGTGTAAAAGAAGGGACCAAGATTTGTGAGAGTCATGCTGAGCTGAAATGCTTCAATTTTGTTCCATAGGCAGTGGTGGCTTCAGCAGCGGCACAACGGCGACGCCTTTTGGGCAGTCCCCGTTTGGCAAACCAGCTGGCGGTGGGTTTGCCACCCCTGCATTTGGTTCTACGCCATCCTCATTATTTGGCAGTACTGCAACATCTGCTGGAGGTGGTGTGTTTGGTGCTGCAACAACTACCCCTGTATTTGGCCAGGCTGCTACCACACAGTCCACAGGATTTGGTAAGTTGAGTGAAATTATCTCGGGTTCATACATTATTGCAATTTGGAAGCTGTATATTTAATACTTAGTACAATACAGACAAGTATTTCTTTTCTTTTCATGGTTTTTTTGTGGTTGTGAAGATGATTTTTGTGTTATAATGTATAAAATTTGTCTGCTTGACTAAAATTTCCAAGTTTTAAATAGATGAAAAAGAGAAAGATGTGCTGTTGCTCTCACTTTAGGTTTTGGAGCAAATACTACAGGTACTACAAACCTCTTTGGCAGTCCACAAACATCTGTGGGTGGGACTGGTCTTTTCGGTTCCACGTCATCTTCTGCATTTGGTCAGAATAAACCAACAGCATTTGGTGGCTTTGGTACATCAACAGGCACCACAGGGGGTGGGTTGTTCGGACAGACACAACCCAGCCTCTTTTCACAGCCTGCGTCTACTGGGAACACCCTCTTCAGTTCAGGTAAATAAGGAATGGTTGAAGACTGATATTGTTTGCCTTCTTGTTGTTTTGTCCTCTCTCACTGAGCCTTGATTATTCATACATCTGTTCTCTTATCTATCATGCTGGTAGTAGTTGTGAAATTGTGAATATCTTGATACCATCAGTGTGCATTAAAATATTTCTTAGATCTGAAACTCATAGCCAAAATTTGAATCAAAAGTTCAAGGATAAATGAGGCAGCTGTGCCTGTAGAAATTATAGTGTTTTAAATAGAATAATTTGTGAAATCTTGTCATGTGATACAAAGTTCCCACTTAGGACAATCGAGGAGAAAGGGGAGTTATTGCCAGTACAGTAATCGGCAAAAAAGGAGGAGGTGGAAAATAAATGAATAAATCATCAGGCTAGCTAAAGAAATGCACAAGCTAAAGGTTGAAACAAATGTCATTATTCTATGCTAATTTTTTAGCTTATGCTTTGTTTCTTCGTATTGACCTGAGGTTCTGAATGATATCATCTTTGTGCTTCATCTCTAAATACTTCAATCTGTCATGATTCACTTTCTTGCGAGCATAGTGAACCAATTTTTAGTTCCAAACTTGGATCAATATTTAACTGTTCTTGGATTAATACTTAATTACCTTCCATTGTTTGTAGTCTTATTTCAGTATGTAAAACCTTCATGTTCAGTTAGTATAAACTTTAGGACAGTATCTTGTTTAGATTTTCATAGATTACAAATGCTTGAAAAGAATTGTTTCCGGCTTTCATACACCATGTGTCCTATGAATTAGGAAAGTAAGTATAGTGATGTTATTTTTCTGCATTCCCCATTGCATTTCATTCTCTTCTGATTGATTCTTTACAGAGTATAAGATTTCTTTTCTTTTTTTTTTATACTCACATGTCATTATTTGTTCATGTGTATCATTCACATATTAGTCATCTGAATTTTATTGACTGTGCATTCTACTCACTCCATTAAAAAGGCCCTTCCCCAGGTTATTTTTCTCTTTCAGTGTCAGTGTAAGTTTCCTTTGTTCAAGACACATGCCTTCTCTTCTTGTCTTATTTTATTTGTTGGGCACATTTTGCCATTGGTGCTATGTTTGCTTCATTCTCTCAACACCTCCAGTATTCTAGTCTCTTGCTTCTTAGCTCAGGAACATCCTCAGTTTCTGTTTCAATGTTGCAGTTATAGGAATTATCAAAGCCCTTTGATTCGCTTACACGAGATTATACATGCATTTGATCTCCGGAATCTGTGACTTTTTTTTTACAGTTGTGGATTAGCTATATTGATTTTCATAGATTACATTTTTGTGTCTGCTTTATTTGTGGTGTGCAGGGATAAATATCAACAAGAAATGGTAATCCCATGTCTAAATTTCATTGGAATGATTGCTTTATATTTACTTCAGTTAAGTTAACTATTTTAGCATACCTAATTTGTCTTCACAATTATAGTATATCAGTCTTTGTGGAACTTGATTCATGCTTTCTGTAGTCTCCCAAAACTCCTTTTTGAAGAAATTTATCAATTATAAAATTTAATGATACTTTAGTTCTTATACCGACAAATTTGTCTTCTTTACAGACTTCACATTCAGCATGGTGTAACAAACAGAAAATATATGGTGATAATAAGCAGAATCATTTGTTGCCGTAATATTAATTTAAATGTCGGCTAAGTGTTTTAACAAGACAGTCCCATGTTTTCTTTATTGTGTTGTAATTACTGTTGTAGATGCCTCATTTTTTTCATTATGAACTGTAATTTGCAGGGTTTGGCAGTTCAACTTCAAATACTGGAACTGCCATGGTGAAGTTTACTCCTGTTACTGGTTCTGATACCATGATGAAAGGTGGAGTAACTCAAACCATCAACACGAGGCATCATTGTATCACATTTATGAAGGAGTATGAGAACAAAAGCTTGGAGGAACTGCGTTATGAAGATTACATAGCAGGTCGTAAAGGTCCTCAAGGCACTGGAACAGGTGTAGCAACTGGCGGTGGGCTCTTCCAGCAGCCAGGAACAGCCTGGGGAAATGCCGGCGCAACAGCTGCAGGAACAGGCATATTTGGGTCCCAGACTGACAAGCCATCTCTCTTCTCTGCTCCGTCTACAGGTACCTTTTTGATCAGACACCCATCAGCTGATGACTATTGTGCTTCTGCAGTCACGGATTTTGTAACTTGAAGACACACGCTCTTGATGTTCTGTTGTAATTCCAGTGTAGTGTACAAGATTTTTCCTTAGGCCAAGTGTCATAATTGTAGCAATCTGTGACATCTTGTCTCTCACATGTGTACTTGCGTGTCCCACTCTGAAATTAAAGTAGTTAGTGAGAGGGAGATAAGTTTTAATGAGATTTAATTAGGCAGGGACCACGCTACATTGTGGGTGAATTGTTGTATAAATATGTATACACTCAGAAGGCCACTTAACATGGCACAGTGGAATACATTTTGTACCAGTATTAGTGATTTTCTGCCTTTCTTCATTATCATATGGAGAGGAGGGAAAAGATCTCTATTGTGTTTTTTGTCTCCTAATATATGTTACCTTCCTATCAATATTTCTGCATAGAACATACAATGAAAGCTGCAGAATTGTCTTAGGTCTTCCTGGGCTATCGTTTCACAGATTTACCCAGTAAGGTTTCACTAGAACAATATCACCTTTTTGAAAAGAATATTTTCTCACCATTTCGTCAGGGCTATACTCACCCTTTTTATGAGTCTATCAGTCAATGCATGAATTAATTTGATGTCTGTTTTCGTACCTCATTCATAAGTGTGCTAAATACTGAGCAGTACAGGAGAATTGCACACTTTAACCTCCTGTGTGTGGTTTCATTTACAGATACATGCACTTTCTTAGAACCTTCCCACTGAATTAGTCTTTTGTTTGCCTTCCCTACTACTGGTTTTAAATGTTTATTTTATTTCATATTGCTTTTTAATGATTGTGAGACCCACAATCAAAGACAGCTGCTATTTATTATACCAAGTGGAAGCAGTGTAAAATTTCTCTCTCTCTCTCTCTCTCTCTCTCTCTCTCTCTCTCTCTCTCTCTCTCTCACACACACACACACACACACACACACACACACACACACACACACACATTTTTAGTATTGCTGATCACAATATCTTCCTTTCGTTTGCAGGTTTCGGTACTGGTACAGGTATTTTTGGTGCCCAACCAGCACAGCAGACTGGACTCTTCGGCAAACCAACAGGTTTTGGTGCTGCTACTACTAGCTCGGGAACAGGTTTTGGATTTAATACCACCACCAGCTCAAATCCATTTGTATCCCAGTCAAAACCATTTGGCTGTGAGTATATTTAATTTTTTGCAGATATCTTGCAGTGTAAGAACTGATGGGCAGTGACATATTTGTAATCTGGCCAAATGTATTTTTTTCTTACTGTGTATTCATGTAGATACCTCTAGGCAGATTTCAAAGGGCACGGCCGACTTCCTTCCCCGTCCTTCCCTAATCCGATGAGACCGATGACCTCGCTGTCTGGTCTCCTTCCCCGAAACAACCAACCAACCTCTAGGCAGATTTAATTTTAACAACACTTACTACAGGACTGGCTGTTCATAATTGACATTCCTACGTGTGCCTCCAAAGTATTTTTCTGACTCTCAGGCTCTGGTAGCTCCTGTCCTTATGCTGCCTTTGTGTGTCATTGTGACACTCTTCCCACATTCATGTACCAGTCTTGCTACATATTAAATTATAAATGGCTAGTAGCATATATAAATCATATTTCCTGTCAGACTATGTAAACATATTTGGTGATCCTCATAACAGACTGACTTGAGAGATCTTGAAGTATAAAACAATTTGTAAGGCTCTTTGCTGTTTGTCAGTGGTAACAAGATAAACTAGCTCGAATTTGGAATGGCTTTTTTTTAAACATCTTTGTTTCGCAGTGAATGCTTTGTTTACAGTTCATAAAGGCTTACATGACTGAGGGCCATAGGCTCTTTCACTTAATATGTGGTTAGGCTGTCCACTGAATTTCGTAAGTGGCCACATACTTGTTGGGATTAAATTGTTTTATTATTGACCATGTCTGTTCATCATTGCATACATTCCACAAATCTTTCCTCTGGTAGGACACATGCATAAGTACCGTATTTACTCGAATATAAGCTGCACTTTTTTTCCGGTTTTTGTAATCCAAAAAACCGCCTGCGGCTTAGAATCGAGTGCAAAGCAAGCGGGAGTTCTGAAAAATGTTGGTGGGTGCCACCACAATTAACTTCTGCCGTCGAATATATGTAGCGCTACACAGGCATGCTTTGTAGGCACAAAGATAATACTGGCACCAAAACCTCTGCTCAGTAAATAAATTAAAAAAAAAAAAGGTAAAAGACGAGCTTTTTTTTTTCCGCCTCGAGTTTCGACCACGCATTTCCATACATTATCCAACGAAGTAAATACAAATTCCGTATTGTTCATCTTCGAATGTAGCAGCATTTCAATGTACTACGAAAATCCGACTGGCAAGACTGTTTTGGAATGTTTGTCAATATGCCCAACTCTATATACTGAATTTTTTCCTTCATGTGGAAAGAGGTGGTTGCTAATAGGAACTTTCATGAATTGTGAATCACATGCAGTATTCTCTTCACCATAAGAATAATACGAGTATAAACATTTTGCCATGTATTGTTTCGGGTTTGCTGCTATCTCATTTAAATCCTGTCTGCCTAATAAACTACGAAACTAGAGTGAGACAACAGCAAACATGGAAGAATATACATATCATGCCATGTTTATATTCGTATTATTCTTATGCCTAATAGTGATACAGTCAGAAATGAATCACGGCAATTGACTAGATTTTTAAATCTAAGATGACTCTAATGTCTGTGCAGAATGTAATGTACTAAAGAGGCGCCTGCAAAGATTTTCAAACGGAGAAAAATTTTCGCTAAACTCTCGTTCAGAACATCTTCTATCATATGCAGTCTATTATTTGGTTCTTGTTGATCATTATCAAAGAAAGCAGCAGTGTAAGTAACAACAAATAGCACTCTTGCCATTGTTTCGCTAATGAGACGATTCCTCTCTCTCTCTCTCTCTCTCTCTCTCTCTCTCTCTCTCTCTTTTTTAAGCGGTGGTAGCGCGCACAAAAGCAAGCCATGTTGCGAGCGGCGACAGGCCGTAAACACGCACTGTCAGAATGCGACAAACAATGCATGACACAGTACAGTAATGCATGTTCAGCTTAGAGTGACGTAAACACCTATAACAAAGAAAACGGCGCTTATCAGATCAAAGAAAAATAAGCAATCAATTCAAACCAGACGAAGCACGTGAAAAAGGAAGGGTACCCGTATAAATACGGACAGAGTGCCTGACGCATAGCAATGGCTACCTGGTAAAGCTTAACTGCTAAGCTTAAGACTTGAACCAAACTACTGTAGCTGTAGCGTCATTCATTCGACCTAAATTGTGTCTCGTATTACAATGGACCAACTTTCTTTCGATTTGGAGATGCGGCCTAAAACTTTTCTCTCCCCTTGAATTTAGAGTCTCAAATTTCAGGTGCGGTTTAGATTTGGGAAAATTTTTTTTCCTTGATTTCGAGTCTCATTTTTCAGGTGCGGCTTAGATTCAAGTGCGGCTTAGATTCGAGTAAATACGGTAATGGGCTGGCTTAGTGGTGTTATTTGTGCCAGAAATTTAAATTCCCATCTGGTCTGTTGCATGGTACTAGTATAATTTTTTAAGAGAACGATACATCCTGTAGATGTCTTAAGATTGCAAGGATATCTTTACTCAGGGTTATTGTAAATATATCCATGTTTTATGCATCCATGTAAAAATTTCCTGGTCACTCAGCTCCCAAATTTTAAATATGTAGCAGTTTGTGAAGACTTTGGGCTGCTAATATTTTGAGCCTGCCATCATTAAATACAGTGAGCATTAACACTGTAGGGCTGTTGTTAAATGCAGTGTTTTATTTTACTCTGCTGTGTTTGGGCTGGTTGTACTAGAATGAGTGGTTTAGCAGGTACTGGTCTTGCAAATCCTTCAAAAGAGAGATTGCAATCCACAGGAACAATAGATGTTAGGTGCAAAACTTGATACATGTATTTGTAGCTACCTTACATGATGGAGCAGGGTTTGTTTGTGTGCACTTATCATCCACAAAGCAGTCAATATGATAAGCATATTTGCTACTATTACCTGCAGCCCCTGTCTTTTTATACATTGTTTTAGGAAGTCATTTCTGGGGTTCAGGATGGGTGTGTAGCTCTTGTGGAAGACATATATTGTGAACTCCCATTGCTATTAAACTACTCTTTTACTACCAGAGTATTCTCTAGCTCTTTCACTACAATAGAATGGGTTTACTTTGGATAGTTCCATTTTTTTGAAGTCGCATGGTGCAACCTAGTTTTGGCACAAAAGATATTTCACATTCAAAAGTGTGCCATTCACAACGTGTTGTTTTAATTTACAAATATCATGTGAACACTATTTAAAAAGCTCATGATTGCTTGTCACACAGCATTTCTACTTGAACAGCACATGTGATCTGCCAGTAGATTTGTTGATTTGACAACATTCCCTTGTTTGAAAGGGTTAGCTGCATAAATCGAACCACTCAGAAAAACAGGTTTTTACTTTGTAGTGTGCATATTCAATCAGCTTCTACTAGTATTTTGGTGGTAAGGGAGCAAACGATTTATTTACAAGCTCAAACTGAGGTTTTCTCTCTTTGCAAACTTTGTACTGTTGATAAGAATACCTAACGTGTATTAAGACAATGGGAAGTCCAGGATGGAATAACAATATTACGAAAATATAGATTGCTACACACCACTAAGAGGAAACATCGAGTAACTGACAGGGACAACGAAAAGACTGCTGCACGTGCCCGAGACACTGGTCATGGAAGAAGGCCCTTGGCCTAAAACTTAAATGTGTAGCAGTCATTTCGGTGTGCCTATTTGAAAATCTAGTCTCCTTTATATGATGAGTAGCAATCAATACTTTATAGTATTATTGTTAAGATCTAGTAAACAGGCATTGTTACCAAAAAGAGTGAACTATAGAGAAATGTAGGGTTTGTGATGAAAACTCAGGATTACCTGGTTCTTAATCCTCCATTGCTCGCGTGGAGATGTTTGTCACTATTTTGTCTGACTGGGCTGGAGTGAATTGGTGCCGTTTTCAGTACCTTTCCGTTAACTTTCCTTCCATTAAATTCAGTCATCATTGGCTTTCAGTTACGCAGGGTTTCATCATTTATAAAACGTTATTATAGCTTGGAGGACTCTGCTCATCTGCACAAGCACTACTGCTGGAATCTGAAACAAAGTAGATGTGAGTGTTACTTTACTGCTTTCCTATATTCGGACTAACTTTCATGTGCATGATTTTAGGCTTATTGAAACTAATTGCAATTAATTTGCTTTTTACCTAGAACATTTACCTACAAGAAGCTAATATTACCTGCACTTTAGTTATGGAATAAATGTCAAAGGTGAAAAAAACTTAGCTCAAAATTTAGCAGAGCTCCTGATGTATGCTGGAATGGTTCCATGAGCTGAGTGATGAAGATCTAGACAATGGTATTGCTGACCCTGAGAACAAGAATTTTGTACATGAAAGTGGTCATGATTTGGGAACGAAACAAGAAGTGTCAGAAAATGATGAATGTCAGCCACAGGAAGAAGTAATTTAAGAGGATGTGTTTCTCTTAGGAAAAATAGAATAGCTAAATGGAGGAAAAGTACGAGGCATGTTTTTTTTAAGGAAGGTCCATTTGAACATAAGTACACAACGATAGGTTTTTTCAAAAAGTAAATTTATTTCCAGAAACTACATACTCCACTCTATTTTTCGACATAGTTGCCAAGTTTGTGGAAAAACATATCGTACCTCTCAACCAATTTTAAAATACCCTCTTCATAAAAACTTGTCGCCTGCTCTGATAACCAAGAGTTCACTGCCATTTTTCATGTCGTTATCATTGTAACGGTTACCACTGAGGTGTTGTTTGAGGTGGAGGAGCAGATGGTAATCGCTTGGCGCATGATCAGGACTGTAGGGTGGGTGGTCTATAACTTCCCAGCCAAAACTGTCCAATAAATCACGGGTCTGACCTGTCGTGTGAGGTCTTGCATTGTCGTGCAAAAGGACAATTCCCTTTGCCAGCATGCCAAGTCTTTTGTTTTGAATCACTCTGCGTAGCTTTCTCAGGGTTTGGCAGTAGGCTTCTGCATTGATAGTGGTTCCTCGTCTCATGAAGTCGACCAACCATGCCTATCCCAAAACACCGACGCCATGATTTTGTGCTGGGATGGAGTCTGTTTGGCTTTCCCATTTACAGGCAAGTGTGTGCGTGTCTTCATTCCATGCTCTGTTGCTTCGATACGGGCATGATGTGCAAAACCCATTTTGTCAAACCCATGTTTTGTCTCCAGTTACGATCTGACTCAAGAAGCCATCACCTTCTTCGTGATAATGAGTCAAGAACTTCATCGCACACACAAATCTTTGGTTTTTGTGGTCCTCTATTAGGAGTTTTGGGACCCAACGGGAGCACAGTTTCCTAAACTTTAGATGTTCAGAAACAACGTTGTAAAGCACTGATTTCGACATGCCAGGAAATTCGTTTGAGATACCTGTTATTGTGAAGTGCCTCTTCTAACGAATCCTCGCTTCAACTGAACCACCAAATAGTCTGTAACCAACGAAGGGCGAAGGGAGCAGTCCTCATCATGCACATTGTCATGGCCATTTTTGGATTTCGTACCCACTTACGCACATGGCTTTCACTCATAACAGTATCACTGTACACTTCACAATGAATTTCTGCAGCAGACTGGTTCCTTGCTGACAAAAACCATATCACCGAGCGAACCTCACACGCAACGGGCAAGTTGATTGTCTTAGATATTTTGAAAGCACAGAACAAAACTGTACAGGTTAGCTACAACTGAGCACAGTTGTTCTGAGGCATGCCAGTACCCGATGCACGAGCTCGTTGCTGTATGCGTGTGAACTACTAGTGTCTACAACAGAAAGGATCTTGCATAAAAAACATGCCTCATAAATGTCCTGTCAATGTTAGAACAAGATCTTCTGATATTATTAGGCATTTATCTGTATCCAAAAATGAAGAAGGTGTAACAAGACAGAAATAGATATTATGAAGTTACTTTTGGATGAAAATATGAGACCCCTTATTGCAACATGTACTAATACTGGCATCAATGAAGTTCATTGTAACTTTTCTAAGGAAAGGAATGCTAAAGAAACAGATGTAAAAGAGGTCAGAGCAAACTGTGGTATCTGAACCGGGTAGGCAATTTCGTGGGGAGGGGCCCAATTCATATTCTTGAGGAAAAAACCTTTTACAAAGCACGTAGCATCCGGCGCACATCGGTCTATCGATTATTCATATTATTTTGAAACGCACCCCTACCAGTTTTTGGACATTTTTGAACACATTCTAACTTGATTTCCGAACGAATTATAAGTTTATTTTTGAATGCGTGCATGGTGCATGTGATGTCTGATAGGGGAATCCTCTTCGCATCTAGACATGGACATTCCTGCAGACAAAACGGGACGGGGCTATACCAGCTGAGCGGAATAAAGCCAAACTGGTGAATGCCAACTGCTGCTTGTTTATGTGGTTGATTCGGTTTGCAAATGTGTAGCATTGTTATAATTACTAGCGAAATCCATAGTCAGACTACCAGAGTAGAAATAAACGACTAACAGGAATAACAGGTAAGAAAGGTTACGTATTATCTTCTCGGTGTATCCAAGAAAGTGAAATTCAGACTGAAAATTTTTTGTATGAACACGTAATAATGCCTAACCAGAGAATAATCACTTGATAACTTAACCGGTGATTGTGGCAGGGGGGTTAGTAAAGTTAACAGGAGAATGAGTTTAGACAGTGGTAGGAATAGTTAAAGAATTAGTGATGACAAGACTGTTAGAACGAGGAAGGAGAAGAAACAGGGACATCACACAAATTATCGAAGTATATGACAATTCCAAGTTTATACAAGAATTTCGTACTACTACTTTTCAGTCTCGTGCATGAGAAACTGGAGTGTATGAATGAAGTGTGAAACTATTTCCTAACATAAAGCTTTTTGATTGTAGTAGGCCAAATAGGTAGTTCGTATTGGTACTTCGTGAATTATATTGTCATACTATAAAAATGATCATTATTGCCGAAACAGTCTCGCTTATTTGGTGTGTGTTACAGTTGTTGCAATATTAGAAATGCCTATTTTGTTTTATCCAGCACACAGTGACAAAATAGACGTAATCAGATCGAGAAACCACACCTGTCTTGGGTACCATTAATATTAACACCTTTTTCAGTATTAGACGACGATATTTCGATTTTTCATGTAGCAAAACGTTTGGCGAACTTTGATCTGGTGATAGTCTTTTCGCAGAAAGGAAACCACGCCATGTAAAGCTGTAGCAAGATTAGAGAGAGAAATCGCTAGGACCTAAGAATTGAAAAAATGCATACTGTCTTGCCTGTCTCTTGTCTTTCCTGGTTTTGGGTACCCTATATTTAATTTTATGTCACACAGAAGGTCAAGTTATTAGCTAATAGGCAATAAAGAGTCCAAATTTTCTGGAGTTCTTGTTCTCCCGGTTACAAATAATCACATCCAGTATTAATTGTGATTTTATTTTTAAGTGGGGCAAGATGTCAAACCGGCTGACTGGGGACAGGAGAGGCTCCACAAGACATTTTAATTTCCACTTTCCTGAAATAGTTTGATGGAATCCATTACAAAATATACACGTTTGAGTTCCACAGAGCGAAGGAATGTTGTTTGAAGGGGCGTGGCACTGCACTGCGGCACACTTAAAACCAAATAACATCTCTTAAATTTCCTCGAAGATATATGTTTTATGTATCGGACTCTTCAGAAAGATGTGCGCAACAAAATGAGTTATTTTTGAAAAGTCATTTTTAATTTTTGACGTTCTGGTGTGCAGAGCAGTCTTGAGTTATAGTCGGGTGCGTTTGAGGGGGGGGGGGGGGAGTTGGGGGGGGGGGTTTGTAGTCTCCACGTGACCGGTGTTTACATTTAGTGATTTTTCTGTTTCCTCTTCATTTATTGCTCTCACATCAAATGAAAACAAGATGGATTTCTGTGGCTGGGAGCCATCAAGTGAATTAAAATACATTCACATAATTACGGAAGGCTAAAATATGTTACTAGTTTCAGATTTTAGTTTATTTCCACCTTTCTGACAATCGAGCATTAATCGCCGTGCAGAACAATAAAGTTATTTTTGTCGGTTTGCTAAAGAAATTGGGCTTTTATTAACCTTTCCTGCTCAGTAAATTTATTTGAAACGAAGTATTTAATTCCACACCATTGGCTAGTTTCAACTGTTCGCTGCATTTGAAGTGCACATTTTCATCTTCCAGCATATATGGCATTATGCCATAATAAAGAACCAAACATGAGATAATACAGTACTGGTACTCCAAGAAAATTTATGTCCCGAAAACTACACTGAAAAGCTTAATATCAGGTCGAGGCCTACGTCATTGGGAATGTGGACATACGAATGTGCGCTTTAAGGCAAACTGTGCATTTTAGTATGGTTCATGAAATTCCGACATTCTTGGACTATCCTCTGATGTCTTGTTTCCTTTATGACATAATTAAGATCTTTTAATGTTTTACACATACGAACATACAGGCTTCCTACATCACCGTAGCTGCGCAAGGGGTTGTGACGCCTCTTATCCAGGTAGTGGAAAATATTGGGAATTGTTGTTCGAAAAGTGTTATTTTCAAAGTAAATTTCCGTTTACACAAGATGAAGTATGTGCAGCAATGTACGATGAATTTCTTAAATCGCAGAGCGTTTGCTCTCATTTAAAAATCAACTCTTTGATGACAAACCATTTAGAAGAATTTAGAGCCCAGAAGATCAGAGATTTAAGTCGGTATTAAAAATTTTACTTGCATATTTGTGTGATGTATCTTAAAGTGTAACATGCGCTAAACAGATCAACATTATATGTGAAAGATTAGCTTCTCTTGTAGCTTATTAATCTTGGAGACAAATATTATATGCAAAAGCTTTTGTTTTCTTGTAGCAACACTATGTATATTAACTTAAACCATTAACTTTTCCTGTTGGTGGAATTCGAATTTATTATTTCGTAATACGAAAATATTCAACGTACATGTTGCTGCACATCAAAGAGCTTTCCAAAACGTGTTTTCCCCCCCTGAGTTTTGTTTTCTAAAGTGCCGAGAAATTCTACGCTGCTGTATAAAACAATATCTGTTCAAAGGATTGATAAGCTTTACAGTTCTGACGGAAAGAATACTGTCACTTAACACGGAAAAAGTGTATTTTCATCTGGGAGAAAATGTATTTTTAACCTGGAGGTCCGGGAAAAATCCAGGAATTTTTTTCTTTGTCCATGTATACACCCTGATATGTCAAATATACATTGCAAATAGGGCTAAAAAGTAATATTGACCATTTGCTATTAGGAAACCTGTTAAATACCGCATAGCAAAAATTGCTGAAGAAGAGGCTTGCCTAAATGCACATGAGGTTTAGGCTCATATCCTGAAACAACATGTTGCGCCGTATAAGAGATAGCGTCGTACCGGTTAAGCTTATCTCCCATTGCTGACTTTGTGGACAGATTCCTTGCCATGTGCTAGGCAGCTCTCAAAGTGTTCCCAAAAATGGACACTTTTCGAAATGTCTCCTCGTTGAGCAATGTGCAATTAAGAGATTTCAAATTGCAGAAAGTCTCAATTTCCTCAAGGAGATTGAGATATCTGCCTTTTTCTTCCTGTGCCGCAATTTAAACTGTGATGTCAAGTGAGGAGGAGCATGACCCGTATCAATCAAATATGCCGCAAAGTTGAATCTGTTGGTAATATCTTTCCCATCCAGTGCAACATGCTCATGATATCCTACCTGTCTGCCCCACATAAATTACATTATAATTGGCACACTGTAATCTGTAACCATCTGACTCTTGGAAAAAATTAAATTTATGAATATTATTAATTAACTATTTACAGAGCGTATCTTCAGTTGAAAATGACACCCACACCTAATTTTTCGAAAATCATAACAATTCTAGTACTAAAAAACCCACGGTAAATTAAAGAAAAATTTTTTTCCTGTGCATTACTGTTTGTAACTGGCACACGTTTCCTGCTCAGTGGTCTTCATTGTTTTGTTATAAATATTTCTCACAATATCATCATGGTACCTATTCACTCTAGCTATGTACAATATAGTTTGAAATCCAGTTCTGAAATGGGATTCTGTCAATGGTAATCTAAGCATTATGATGAGACATCTAAAAATTTAGGTAGTGACATTTGTTTGTAGTACTTATATCTTAACGTGCTTTGTGTCCCTCTTTGTCTTTTTCTTGTGCCTTTGTCCCACACCAGTGCAGGATCGGCATGGTTATGAACAGATTTGGCATGGTTAGTTAAAGGGGTGGCTGAATGCACTTCTGTCACCACCTTATTACCCCGGACTGGAATAAGTGCACCCCAGCTGTACGTGTGTGTGTGTGTGTGTGTGTGTGTGTGTGTGTGTGTGTGTGTGTGTGTGTGTTGTTACTCATGTGGAAGTGAGTGAAAGTTTTCTAAATGTTTGCGAATTGTGTAACTGATGTGGGACATGGGTACCATCCTTTGTATTCAGCAAGTGGGGTGTGTGAACAGTGCCTGAAAACCACATTCAGGCAAGATAGCAAACAGACCCTCATCGTTAATCTGCTGGGTGGATTATATCCAGGGCCAACATGCCCCCCCCCCCCCCTCTTTCCCCTCAATCCTGGAAGTGGCACTTCAACACCCATGACTATCTGAATGGGCGTGCTTTGTCTTCCTCCCATCTCAGAAAATGATATGAAGTATTGTTATAGGAGTAAAATTAAAAAAAAAAAGTATCAAGACTTCAAGGAATTATTATTAAATGCAGAAAGGAATCGCAGGTGAGTATACATAAATCCATAAGTTTTCTAGTGTATATTTTCTTGTGGGAAATATATCGAAATAGAACTGGAGTTAACAAGCCTATTGGCCATCTCATTCCACTTTATTCATCTTTATCTTTGCAGGAATTTTTGCAACTAATGTTTCTGTTTTTAATATATTTGTAATTTGATATTTTAATGTTCCATAATACCACCACTTTGCGGTACTGTACTTTCAACAAATTGTATTTATTTAATATCTTTAGATATCACAACACCTGTCCTTGAGATCTAAGGGGTGAAATTCATGTGATATTATACATTTGATTTTGTTCATGAGATCTTATCATTGTGTCTTATTAAACAGTGGAAAGTCCAGGTTGAAACAACAATATGAAAAGGAATAGATTGCTACTCATATCGTAGAGGAGGCCATTGAGTTGCAGGCAGATACAGTCAAGATTAGGTTGCTGCTGCGCATATACGTCATGCATTCTCCGACAACGTGTGAGCATTCAGTACTGTTCTCAGCATACTGCAGTGAATGTTGTAGCCATCATTAAGAGTTGTCATGAGTGACAGTGGTGGTAATTGACAATCAAATAACAGACATAATGTGCAGTATACGCATTTCCTTCAAGTGCTTAGTGCATTTATGTGCTTACTGCAACTTCACCTGAAACTGGCAACAATATAATCCCCGCCCATGTCTCGATCTGTGCGATCCGCCATCATTTGTGGATTGGACTATAGTAAATTCTCAAATCCATAACTCTTCCGGATGTACATACCTTGTGGTCATTGATTTGTCCAGTCTTTCAGAACTGTGGCTTCATGTAACATTTTATATGATTTTTTTTTCAACATTATAAAGAACAAACAGAAAGTTTGCATGATATTTATTTTTTTATTATTCAGCACAAAATAAAAACTTTTACACCACTTCAGTACTATGTTGTCAGTGTTGTCACCATACCACTGTGTTTTTTTAGAATTAAATTGCTCTGCAATTGTTTCTCTCATCAATTTGCTAGTATCTGCCCTAATTCACTGAAAAATCTCCAGAACTGGCCACTACAGCTGCTTCCAGTTGAAGCTGTCGTTTTTGTTATTGTGGCTTTTGACATCATTCTTGCAGCATCAACCAACCCTTCATCAAGAATTACAGAATACTTTGACTCATGTTATAATTTGTACAATTGACATACATAGGCGCACAGTTAACATGTCATATAGTCTTTGACCAAAATTTGGCCACTTCCTATCCATTTTCTGCCGCTTGATGGAGATCTTCTGTGCTACAGACGGCTGGAATGTTCAACACTGAAGCATTTGCTGGACAGTCTGGACTTCTCCACAATCACAGTTAATATTGTTTTCTCTGCTGTAGCCCCACCTTGCCAGATTAAACCTTGATCAGGGTGTATACGGCCCGGGACATACGGGAATTCCGGGAAAAACCCGGGAATTTTTTCATCCGGGACAAATCCGGGAAAAACCCGGGAATTTTTTAGAATTCCGGGATTTTTCGTTGTTTTAGATTGCAGTTAAAGTTTTGTAGGTGTGACGTGTAAGATCTGATACGCTGACAAAGAACTTTAGTCCACTACTGCTAAATAATATTGCAGCAATGAAACACAAATCAGAGAATAACACCAAAATAAAAGTTTATTTGCGTAGAAAATGGGTAAATAGTGTCAAAGGATTTAGGTCGAAGATTATGCAGTACGTCCGTAACAACTAATATGCATTCGATGTGTGTGACGTCACAATTGTTTACATTTCTAACAGATCACCAGAAAATATTACGAATAGTGGCTTGAGATGCGTTACTTTCGAAGTAAATTTCCACACAAGATGATTTATGTTACGTGTGAGAATGTGCAGTGCATTTCTTAAATCACAGGACGTTATAATTCTCATTCAAAATGTAACACTTTGAGGATCAGCCATTTGAAAAAGTCGGGCCCAGAAGATAAGTCATTTATGCCACTATTTAAAATTTTACCGGCACATTTGTATTTGATATGACTTAACGTGTAACACACGCTAAAAAAAGACCGAGCTTCAAGTTAGTTTTCATATTCAATGTTGTACTTTCATAGATAAAAAATTATGCAATCGATGGCAAAAAGTTCCATTGACCTTCAAAAAAAATGTGCATAATGTGTTACTGAGTAATGTCACAAGTCCCTTCATGCCAGAACACTTCGACTTTTCTAAGCAACTGATAATCATTTTGGCACGATTTTAATTGCAAAATTAGAGCCTGTTAGTAGGCCTACGGACTTCCTATCATTGTAGGACTAATAACAGTGGATGCCAATAGAGGATGCAATTCTCGTTCGTACATACACATCTGCTTACGAGTTAACCGGTGTAGAAACGCACTTTGCTGAATTGAGCGAGCTCGGCCTACCTTCGTAACGTACGCGCCGCGGCCTGTCTTTCTCGTAGGCCTCGTGCTCTGAATAACTGCCGTCATTCGCTAGCGAGGTCACTATGACTGGCTGACAAAAGTGCATCGCTCAACGCAATCTCTATTTTAGAGTTTCGGAAGCTACAGTGCTGTAATTTGTGGAATTTGTGTATATACTTTAGTAATACGAAAATAAACTCTGTGCATATTGTCTCGCATCAAACAACTTTCCAAACGCATTGTTTTCCTGGATTTCGTTTCCTAAAGTGCTGGGACGTCCTCCGCTGGTATAAGACCTTTAAGATTCAAAGGACTGATAGGTTTTACAGCTCCGAGGGAAAGTATACTGTTACTTAACACGGATGTATTTTCACCCGCTTTATACGTAATTTCATCCGGGAGAAATTGTGTTTTTAACCGGGAAATCCGGGAAAAATCCGGGATTTTTTTTTTCTTGTCCACGTAGACACCCTGTTGATACACCCTCTCCTGATCTCGGCCTATTCAGAGATTTCCAGGTCACCCATTCCTCATCAAGCCCTGGAGCCAGAGTTTCAGAAACTCTTTTTCCAACCAGAGGAAAAGGAAGTCATCTTCCTTCAAAGCTGACCCTTACGTTTCCAGCAGTAGTAGTAAGTGTTGTTGATGTTCTAAGGAACTCTTCCTTGACCTCAATTGCTGTGAATGCGATTTATGCCCTTACAGGGGATGGGTTTGTTCTTGTTCAACTTTCTTTCATTCCTTATTCGCTGCAGTTTCTCTTTGAATAGGAGGTGGTGCTACGCCTACAAGGTGGTAAATCCATTTGACATGAGTAGATTTCAGACAACCTGGTATAATTGTGCAGGTGTTATTGAAGAGTTACTCTACCTGTTTAGCATGTGATGAACTATACCAAACAGGACAAGTGTACTCTGCTTCAGAATAGACTAATGAAAGTGCAGAGGTTTGAATGGTTTCAGGGTGACTCTCCTACTGTGATCCAGCCAATTTTCTTAACAGATTGTTTCTGGAGGAAACTTTCAACTCGTGATTATGTAGTTTCTCTTGGAAGTGAGAGGTATGTCCAGCATCACTCCTAGTTGTTTTGGAGTGTAGCAGTGTTGTAATTCAACTCCTGACCATAGTTTCATCAAGTAATGATTAGCTTTCTTAGGTCTCAAATGAAAAGCACACACTTGAGTCTTTTAGGTGTTTGCTTTAAGCTGATTTGTGGTATAATATCTTGATCTTCAAGCAGATAAAAATGAAATTGGAAGATGTTTACGGACTATGGGTTCTTTTGCGTGCAAATCATTGATAGAAGGGCTAAAAAAGAAAATCGCTGTAAAAAGCTTGAATATCACCTAAAGAGGTAAAGGAAATAATCAACTCTTTGAAGAACAAGAAGTTTCCGGGGAAAGATGGAATCATGGGAGAAGTATGGAAATTAAATAACAGTAATCTCCCACAAGCAACCCACAGAATTATATCAAATATTGGGGAAACTGAACAAATACCTGCAGAATGGAAATGCGCATTAATTCACCCTCTACACAAAAAAGGTGCAAAAACTGATCCAAATAATTAAAGGGGAATTGCACTGCCCCCTGTAATATACAAAATTCTTTCAAACGCCCTGTTGAACAGACTAGAGGAACAAGTGGACAAGTTAATAGCGGAGTACCAGGCAGGGTTTTGCAAAGGTCGATCTTGCATCGAACAGATATGGAACTTAAAAACAATTTTGCAAATTAGAAGATGTAGAAATACCGTGGTCACTTTTGTCGATTTTAAAAAGGCTTATGATTCAATAGATGGACAAACGTTATTTCACACCTTAGAGGAGTTCAGGATTGACAGGAAAACAAGGTCAGTTATTCAACAGGCATTAACAGATACAGCCTCCAAAGTCAAATTCGTGGGAGAAACATCAGAAGCATTTCATATTCATATTGGTGTTCGCCAGGGAGATGGAATGTCCCCCCCTTCTGTTTAACATGGTTCTGGAAAAAATTGAGAGGACATGGGGAAAGGAAATAAAAGGAATTCAGCTTGGGATTAAAAAAGAGCAGAGAATTAGGGTGAATGAACAAGAGAGAGGAAGCCAGACTTGCATTGGAAAAACTACACAAAATCTCACAGAAAACTGGGCTACAAATCTCCTACGAGAAAACACAGTATATGGAAAACAAACCTATAGATAATCTCCCCATTATTACTCAATACGGCAAAGTGGCACAAGTTGCCCACTTCAGATATCTGGGAGAGATAAGCCAACCATCAGGACTGAACTCAATAGACAAGAAAGATAGAATCTCCAGATTACAAAAAGCATATAAGTTTACGTGGAATCACTATAATAAGAAATCTATTTCTGTCCGTGCGAAACTAAGGCATTACAACACAGTAGTCCTACCAGGAGCTGGAAAAACTACACAAAATCTCACAGAAAACTGGGCTACAAATCTCCTACGAGAAAACACAGTATATGGAAAACAAACCTATAGATAATCTCCCCATTATTACTCAATACGGCAAAGTGGCACAAGTTGCCCACTTCAGATATCTGGGAGAGATAAGCCAACCATCAGGACTGAACTCAATAGACAAGAAAGATAGAATCTCCAGATTACAAAAAGCATATAAGTTTACGTGGAATCACTATAATAAGAAATCTATTTCTGTCCGTGCGAAACTAAGGCATTACAACACAGTAGTCCTACCAGGAGCACTTTATGCTGCAGAAACTACAGTGATTCGTGGTCATACTAAGATCAGAGAGATTGAAAAGCAGGAAAGAAAAATTCTGAGGAAAATATATGGACCAGTGTTTCGGGAAGGAATTTGGATGAAGAGGCCAACTAGAGAGATTTACAAAGACATAAAACAATAATAGGCACCATTAGAAACAGAAGGATGAAATTTTATGGACGTATCAGCAGGATGAATAAAAGCAGGCTCTTAAGACAAATCTTTTTGATAGTAAATAAGAGCAAAAACAAGACGAAGTGGATCACTGAAGCAGAAGAAGACATTAAAGAACTGGGGATCACGCAAGACAACATAAACAACAGAGAACAGTTTAGAAATATCATACAGAAACACACACTTAAACAAGAACATACTGAGAACAGAACGGGAAAAAGATGGTCGGAAGAACGTGAGAGAGAACACAGTGAATGTATGAAGAGAATTTGGGAATAACGAAGAAAGAAGAAGAAATCATGGCTACTCAAGTTCACTCTCCCAAAAGGGAATAATTGAAGATAATAATAATAAATGTAGCAAAATTGTGCACTTGTGTCATAGTTGTAATCAGTTAATATTGATTAAAAAATTGTCTTGTAACTGAAGCAAGTTAAGTGTACCAAGGTTGAGCAGTGCTATCATTTGTGGGGTTAGTTCGCAGAAGCTATCCACCATAAAACCCATTGTGTCAGTACAGTTGTTCCAATTGACTCTAAATGTCAATAATACTGAGGATAATTTCTAAAAGGGAATCCAAATGCAAAAATCTGAATCTCGCGAAGAACGCTGATCAGTAGATAGAAGTGAAAAGGTTGATATGGAAGAGATGGGAAATTTTGTTATAGCCAAAAGTGTCTGTTGTGGTACAGCAGCAACAATGTTTATTGCACAAAAAATTAGGTTATGATGCACAAAGAGATTTCCTTTTGGAACAGTCAATTAGGTATAGGTGTATTGCTAGTGCTTTCCGTAAGTCTCTCTCTCTCTCTCTCTCTCTCTCTCTCTCTCTCTCTCTCTCTCTCTCTCTCTCTCTCTCTCTCTGTGTGTGTGTGTGTGTGTGTGTGTGTGTGTGTGTGTGTGTGTGTGTGTTTGTGTGTGTTTGTGTGTGTGTGTGTGTGTGTGTACAAGCATGTATTTTTCATGCCAATGATTGCCATCTTATAGACAAACTGGAAATTTGTTATTACAGCTGTTGCTCCACAAACTGGTTTATTTGGCACTGCTACCTCACAGCCATCCACAGGATTTGGAACTCCAGCAGCTACTGGTTTTGGAGCCTTCGGAACACAGCAGAATCAAGGACAGGTAATACTTGAAGTTAACGGAAGAGTGTATGAAGTTTAGTAAATAAATTGTTAAAACTTGACAATATACCATGAAATAAATGGTGTCCACCAACTTCCATATACGTTTATAGACAGTATTATAAATTGTTAAGTACAGAGGGTTATAATATAGGCAGTTCTTCTTCGCATATGTCTTTACAAAAAATATTCATGCTTTATATCCGAGATTTACCATTGCCTTTGTGCACAGTCCAGCAGAATAAAGTCCAGTGTGCACGGTGCTCTGTTTGGCATCTCCTCTATTGTCAATTCAGTAAATGCTGTAGATATAGTCTTATACACTGTGGGTGTACTGGGGTGAGGCATCATTGAACATGAACAATGAGTCCTATGTTGTCCAGTTCATTTATCAGTCACTCACTCAGCAGTATCAGATTATCAGATACTTTATACCACCCATACTCTTATTATAAAAAGTACAGAAGAATGATATGGTTATTTCACATACTGCACTGCAACCTAACTTGCTGAGGGCTTCTGTAGTAAATTCATAGTAGTGGAGGCTATCTTTGGACCAATAATGCAAATTCTTTCCATTGGCCTTACAGCCTCATCACAAAACAGTATATTGGATAAAATGTAGAACCCCTTTGCATCTTCTTGCAGAGTGAAGCAGATAGTATTTATTGAAGAACAAGAATCTTATTGTCTTTCCACAAAGGTATGGGGCTGATAACAAAATGTTAAATTTACAGTAAAACAGGTACATAAAGATAAGGCACTTGCAAGCAGCAGCAGCAGCAGTGGCAAAAAGATTTAGTATTTGCAAGAATAAAAGTACAGTTTACCTTAAACAGCACTGGTAATCTGGTCACTATACATGAAATGACGTCCATTGTGTAAATTTTAGTAAAGCACGTTCACTAATGTTTACTCCGACGTACTTATTACGTGATCACTCAGGCAGCAGAAGCTTGGGAACTCACACCTCTCAGATAGCCAGTTTCCAGGGTTGTCATCCAGAATGTGCTTCAGACTGAATGAAAAATTGGGCCACTGGCATCGCAAAGTCACTAAGTGCAGGTCCATTGAATCCAACTAAGCGGTGTTAGCCAGATGGTAAAGACAGAGTCAGACTTTCCATTTTCCCGGGCTGCAGACTTCAAGTTTTCAGCTAACATTACAACAGACATGAAGTGCCAATTCATTGCAATCTCATTTGCTGCACACAGACAACAATAGTTTGATGAAAAGCATATAATAAGACTGTTACTGTCCTGTAAGTTTCAATTACAAACACATTATTATTGCAGATATTGGCAGATAACTTGTGTGTATCCACAAAGCAACAAGTACTGCTGATATCTGCATTCACATAGACCACTAGTCACAGGGCTGTTTTGATCATTAACACATTGGATTTTCCTAGACTTCCCTGTGCTAATGTTTACAAAAATTGAATGCTCTGAAGGCTGACTTGCATTAAGTTACCTGCTTATTTTTTTCTTCACTTGAGTAGAATAATGTTACAAAAATAATTCTTGCCAGGGCCATTGAGGTAAACTCCACGGCATGTGTGAAATCATCTTCCAATATTACAAGTTAGAATTGTCTTGTGATTCACAGTGTGAAAGCTACAACTTAAATTGATGAAATTTGTCTTCCTACATGGAACTTGTACCAAACACCAATATGCTCAATTGACTTTTTTTAAATTTTCAGTCATACTCGATATTTTTAAATTACTACAGCCTTTCGAAATGAGATTGGTTGGGTTTGGTGGCAATATTTCACTGTAAGTAGTATTAACCCTCAAATATTCGCCCTGGAAAGTAACGTCTATTCCTGGCATGCTGCCCTCCCCTTCCCCCTTCCCTCCCACACTTATGTGATGAGTGGATGTGTACTTTCAGTTCATTCAGTCGCATGATAAGCTTTTGTAATTCAACAATATCATGAAAAGGATAGTTGCTACCTATCCTATAGTGGAGATGTCAAGCTGCAGATAAACGCCACAAAAAGACTGACAGAAAATGAGCTTTCTAGGAGCTGTGTGTGCCTTTCTTTTGTGTCAAATTTTGATGATTAAAACAATTTTTCCTATCACCATTCAGACAGGCTAGTTTTGGTATAAGCATCATTTCACTTTTACTACTAGCCTCATAACAGGTGTTTGTTGTGTGTGATGAAAAATATTTGCTACAAAACTAATGATTTTAGATTGAATTGTGATTGAATTCATAACAGGTTCCAAGTATTTATTAGGGAGTTTTTCTGCCGTAAGTATCAGTTTTTAAAATAGTTCAATTTACTTTTGTTTTCTTTTAGGGTATTGGCATCTTCAGTCAGAACAAGGCTCCATTTAATACTGCTCCTACAAGCACTGGGTTTTCGTTTGGTCAAAATACAACACAGTCAAATCTCTTTGCAAAACCTGCTGTGCAAACTTTCGGGGGGTTTGGCACATCAACATCCAATTTTGGTAATGCTGGCAGTACAGGACTTTTTAACAACACCAGCACTACGGGATCTACACCTCTATTTGGCCAGGGCAACACTTTCAAGCCCAGTACAACTGGATTTGGATTTCCAACATCTACAAGCAACACACTAGGTGAGTTTGGTGTGAGTAATATGCATGCAATAATTGCTTGGAAATGAAACTGCTGATGTTTATTAACTGACAGTATCACCGTCTATTATTTGTAAGTTGTAATCCAAACTGGATTGTGTGTTGCCTTATTAAAATGTGGAAACCTGCCAACTTTTATGGTTTATCTGTAAAATTTCTAGAAATTGCAGCATTTTATGGGTTTACAGATGGACGGTGTCATTTTACGACTTTGTGGACAAACATTTGAAACATTTTCATTCGATTATCACCCCACTTCCGTACAGTCGATTATTTGTGTGGGCCAAAGGCAAGTCTACTATAGTCAGTAACTCGTTCTATGATATGATTGGCACTTTTAACTGTCTGATGTTTGTGTTGTCATTGGAATTGAATTTAAAGCTGGGTTGACAGTTCTTCCATATGAATCTTACGTGTCGACAGGTTCTGCATCACAAATTCTTTGTTCCGCTCTGTTCACTTGTTGTGATTTAACCCATATTCTTTGACCACATGTGGACTAACTGCTTTTGTTCCGTGTGTGTGTGTGTGTGTGTGTGTGTGTGTGTGTGTGTGTGTGTGTGTGTGTGTGTGTGTGTGTGGGTGGGTGGGTGGGTGGGTGGTTTTTTTTTTTACCATGTGCATATTCTTTGTTCAGAAGGTTGACATTGTGTTCATTCAGTCGTTTAAGACTTTGTGTGCTTTGACATTTTTCAATGAAGTGTTTGATTGCCTTGCATATTTCTGTAACAATTTTATGAGACGTTCAGTGATCCATGTTCCTTTCAGTGTTTCAGTATGCATCGAGATTTTTGTTCTTGGACATTGTCATACACTGTATTCCTATTGTAAGTTTCATGAATAAATCCAACAAGAACCAGTACTTCCAGACATTTAAAGAATCATATTCTGTTGATTTTCCATGCATTCTAAAATCCAGAAAGGAAGAAACATTTGCCTTTTGCAGGGTATGTGAGTGTGATATTAATATTGCACATGGTGGAAGACACAATTTAAATGATGATGTGAAGTGCAATAAGTGCATAAGTTATGTTAAATAAAAGGAAGATAACAAGAAAATCACTGTTTTTGCCAAGTTTGGAGACATTGGCAGTTATGTAATTAGGGCCGAGTCTTCTGTTTACATCCATTTTGGTAGAACACAATGTGCCCGTAAGTGTTGGTGATCATGTTGGCTTTATTTAAGGAGATATTTCCCACATCAGAAGTTGCAAAGAAATATAGCTGTGGTCACAGGAAGATGACGTGCATTGTAAATAAAATGCAAAAAAATGCATGATATGAAGTTGTCAAGTGCCTTCAGAACGGACCATTTTCTTTGGCAACAGATGGAATTAATGATATGAGTACCATGTTGTAACCTGTTGTTACATTCTATGATTTTCTGCAGGAAAAGGTAGTGAGCACTATGCTATCCATACCAGCATTAGATGGGGACTCAACAGAGTGAAACATAGGTAACTTGATGTTATCTCAGCTGAATTCTCATAACATACCAATTGTAAACTGTGTGTCTTTCTGCTCTGACAGTGCTCCTATTATGATAGGACACACAAACGAGATTTCAGCAGTTCTGAAGCAAGTTCAACCAGATATTGCCATCATAGGTTGCAGTTGCCATCTGATTAATCTAGCAGCTGAGGAAGGTGCTGGAAGATTACTACTTAAAGTGGATGAGATCCTATTGATATATTTTATTTTTTAGAGAAGAGTGTGAAAAGAAAAGAACTCCTTCAGAAATTTCAGAACTTTCACAATAAAGAGGCAAAGAAAATTCTTAGGCATGTATGTATTAAGTGGTTATCTTTGGGCAGATGTCTGAATAGACTATTGGAGCGGTGGGATCCACTTCTTTCTTCCTTCAAGGAGGAAGTAATATTATGTAACCAAAACATTTCCACAATCATTCAGAATACCTTGAGTTGAACAAAGTGGACCCAAAGAGTATCAGAAGGAGAGAATTCTTGATTTTGCTACTACACATGCCCATAAAATAATAGCATAGTCTTTCAAATGTAACAAACCCATTGTAAAAAGTAAGACTTCTGCTACAACACGGGAGGAAAAATGGTTCGTGTTCCTGTCTTCAAACTTGAACAATGCCTTTTGCACTTTTCTTCATCTGACCATACCCTTGTTTGACAAATTGAATGTTACCTTACCTGTGTTTGTAAAATTGAATGTTGCCCTTCAGACTTCTTCCCCACAAGTTCACTTTTTATGAGAACTTCTAATGGATTTGCTAAAGCAGTTGTTCGCCAAGTTTTTTAAGTTCAAAATCGAGAGAAGCTTCTCTTTGCTTGAAGTTGAGCACAGCATGATTCAAAATCAGAGAAATGATGATGGATTAGTTGTTGGCATTCAGAGCTCGAACATAGTAAATGATCTCCAGGATACAGATAAATCCCTTTTCTTTTCTTCAGTGAGAAACTACGTTTGTACTGCCTTTGACTAACACGTCATCCTTGAATGGAAACTTGTTGATGATGCAAAGCATGCTCAGGTTGCTAGGTTAGACAAAATGAAAGATTCACAGTTTCCTTCCATTCACTTTTTCTTGGAAAAGTGTTCGATCATGTTATGCAAGGAAGAGAATCAAATTATAAATGAGGTGGTGAATGAGCTTCAGAGCTCTTCAGGTAAATGATACTTTGGCTGCAAATGATTCCAGTTGGGCACAAATATCAAGAATTCGTGGAACCGATCTCTAGAGTAATGCTGTCTAACCTCACCATACCCCCATACCAATGTAGAATGTGAACATGTTTTCAGAAAAGAAAAAGGGAACAGAGTTCAGATCATCCATGTCCAATTAATCTCTGGAGTCTATTTCTATTTTGAAGACCAGGAGTTCTGGTCCCTGTCATGACAAACCATTTTCTCAAGACTTTTTATAGGAAGCTAAAAAGGCTACAACAATGACTTTGAAATCAAACTAGACAGTAATTTGCAGTGTGTATTATATTATTTCTTGCCCATGTTAAATTAAACAAATTTTATTGTGTAAAGCCTTTTTCAGTTATTGTATATCTGCTTAATTTGTCAAGGAAGACATGTTATGTACACTCAAAACTAATATTCACCACGCCTGCTGCTATTTAACGTGGATTTCTTCTTGATTATTATGTTCCTCTACAAATCATTGGCCTATGATGTAAGGAGATGCAATTTCATTGAAGTATCCTGTTTAAAGCATTAATTATTGTATTTTGTAGCCCAGAAGTATTATTATTTTCATCAAGTCTGGGTATGTTGAAAATCATTAGATTTTTTGTCGTGCATGAGTTTGACTGATAGACCTTATCAAAAGTTGGCAGGTATGCATGTGATATTAGATACCTTGCCACAGTTTTACCACATCTGATAAGCTTACATATCTGATGATAGTTAAATCATTTAGATCCAAAGAACATCAAACTTCATCTGATATTGCATAAAATGCAGTCATAACATTTTATACCGGCAACGTGTCACCATGTATACTATTGAAATTTGAAATTGCCAATTTCTGCTGAGATTTTAAGATTATGTTATAGTTTGAGGTTACAATATTTCTCAGATATATTATTATTTTATCCATATCCATACCAGGCATGCTCTGTCAAAGTGTATGGCAGAAGGTAACTCTTGCCAGATTACCATATTTACCTGGCTGTAAGACAAGATCTTTTTCTGCAAATTTGCCATCAGAAAATATAGGATCGTCTTACATTCGCAGATTAGATTATTGCTCCTGAGGTCACTTTTATGTTGCGTAATAGGATTAATATAGTGGTCATCTTACACTTAAAGATGAAGCTTTGGCAATTGAATTGTTGTGTAGATTCAGTTTGAAGAATTTGGAGTGATTGGAGGAGGTTCGGTGAAATCAGCGTAGCCAAACGGTATGACAAACGTGGGGAGAGGCATTGTGAGGGGCAGCAAATTTCATTGTGCTGCCAGCCATGGGAGTGTATAGCACATCATGAATGTCAGCCACATTTAAACTGCAGTTTTCTTGAATCTGTATGTACTCGAACTGACTTGACTTTAAAAGTGGACAAACACTTGACAGTAGCACACATTTCTACAGGATTATAATTATTCACCTATGTGGCCAATAGGACCACGTGCGGTACAATCTATCAGTTTCGCGTTTGATGGTTGGCCATCCTTTGTGTCCAAATTTGTTTCATGCTTTTAGAATGAAGTCCCTTTCTTTCATCAGACCATGGTGTTTCAGTCTGTTTTCTAATTTCCCTCTGACCAACTTTGCAAGCAAATATCTTTTGCCTGAATGTTTCTCTATCTGTAACATCTGCCTGAGTTATAGTGGATTTGTTAAGATTCTCCTTAATTGCAGTGATACATTTAATTGGCTCAATTTTCACCTTACTTATGTTTTCATAGAATTCTACTATTTCTTTTGTCAACCTAGTGGGTGCCATTCCTTTAATGTGCCCATAAAATTTAAGTATTCGTTTTCTCATGTCACCATGTATGTCCGTATATTCTTTTATTTCCTTATTACTTCTCGGCCTGTAAGTTTCTCAATCAGTAATTTTGGGGCCTAATATTTTCCAAATCATATTTCTTTCTTTCTTTCTTTTCAATTTCTTCAGTATCCCTCTTTCTATTTAAAATTAAAGTTTTTGCTCCATAAAGACTTTCAGGTTTGATTACAGAGCTATAATGCCTAAGTTGACTGAATTTAGGAAGTGATTTTTTTATTGTAAATACTGTGTGTTAATCTGAATGCAGTTGTAACTTTTTGACAGCAATCTTTGTTTGCAGCCTTTTCCAGGCCTTTTTCTTTTATGATTTCCCCAAAGTATTTAAGCTGAGGAACCCTTTTTATTTTTCCATGTTTTGTGTTCAGAAACTTTGCTGCTTGTTTGTTGCATGTCATATATTCCGTTTCTTCGAATGATATTTGTAGTCCTACTTTGGCCGCAACTTCTTTAAGAATTTCAGTTTGTTCTTTGAGCTGTGGTAATATCCCTAGTTAAAATTGCCATATAATCTGCAAAGGCGAGGCAATCTTCTCTAATATTACCTCTGCTTGATTGATTGATCTGTATTTTGACTCGACTTCTGCTCTCGCCATTCTTAATCACCTTTTCCAAAACTCAGTTAAACATTAATGGGAAGAGTCCATCTCCCTGTCATAACGCCAATCTTTATATCAAATGGTTCAGAAATTCCTCCTTAGAATTTAACTTTAGAACCAGTGTCAGTTAATGTCTCCTTAAGCAGTGTTAGAATTATATTATCTAGCCCTTGCTTCTTTAAAATTTGGAAAAGAGATTCATGTTCATCTGAGTTGTAGGCCTTTTTAAAATTCACAGATGTCCATACAACATTGTTACCAGAAATATTTTGGTGTGTAAGGATTAGTTTTACATTAAGGATTTGTTCTGGACAGGATCGTTTTGGTCTAAGTCTGCTTGGTATTCGCCAATTTTAGGTTCTAACTGTTCTTGGGGTCAATCAAGTAAACACTGCGAGAGAATTTTGTATGTGACAGGGAGAAGAGAGATTCCTCGGTAATTAACATCAGTTCTAGCCCCTTTTTTATGCAACGGATGAATTGGCAGTTTTCCAGTCCTCGTGTATTTTCTCAGTTTGCCATGTATGTCCTCTTAGTTGAGTGATCTCTTTGATAGCATTTGGACCAGCTGATTTTAGTAGTTCTGCAGTTATACCATCTTCTCTAAATGAATGCTCTACTGTTTTTTAAGTGTCTTAACTTGTTTAATTAATTCAGTTTTGTCAGGTTCTTTAGAGATAGGGTTGGTGTTATCAGTTTGCTGTGGTTGGAATTTATTTGCTGGTTCTGGGCAGTTCAGTCGTTTTTCAAAATAAGACTTTGAGGTTGATAACCAGTTAGTTTTGTTTTGAATGCTTTATAAAAGTTTCTTGTATTGTTCTTTGGAAGTCTTTTTCGATTTCTAAAAGTTGGGCGTTTTCATAGTTTCTTTTCGTCTCTCAGATTAATTTAGATGTTTCTTTTCTTACTGTTATGTATTCTTACTGTTGTACATATTTTCAGTTTTGTTGCTATTCCAATTATTGAATGCCTCACGTCCAGACTTACCTGCTGTTTCACAATCCGCTTTCCACCTAGGGTGTTTTTGTTTCTCTTGAAGCGGAATTAAATTTTATGCTGTTGTAATGAACTTTTCATTTAGGCTTTGCCAATTGTTCGATTGTTTCTTGTCAAGTTCACTTTTAGAGTTGGGATTATTTTAGCAGTGTCAAATTTTGGTATAACATTTTTTATTTTGAAGAGTTTTTGATGTTGAAGTTTTATTTTTATTCACATTAAATAATGGTCAGAATCTTTATTAGCCATGTTCCTAACTTTGGCATTTAAAATTTCTTTGTAGTTAGGGTATGAAATTGCTACATGATCGATTTGAAATTCCCAATAAATGTATTGGGTGCCCGCTAAGTTTTTTGTTTTGAAGGGTTCTTTTTAAAATGTATTGGCATGATTTTAAGATTAAAATTTTTGCATGTTTCAACAAGTCTTTGGACATTTTGGTTTCTTGATTTATGTGCAGGAAATCCACCCACCATTTTCTTACACTTTTTCTCTTTACCTAATTGAGCATTAAAATAACCCATTAAAATTTTAACATCATTTGAGGGAATTTTCAAGATGATGCTTTCTAACGTTTCCCACACTTCATTAACTATTTCAAGGTTTTTATGTTTATCCTCTTTGATTGATTAAAGTGTATGCCTTATTTGCACATTTAAGTGAAGTTGTCATTAGTCTGTTATTAATGGGTTTTACCTCAGTTACTGAATTTAAAATATTTTTAGAGACTGCAAAAGCAGCTCCCAGATGTGGTGTATTATTAAGTATCCTTTTATCAGTTTTATTTTTAACAAGATGATAATTGCAGAGATTGATGGTGTTATTGTCCGTCATTCATGTTTCTTGAAGTGCCAAAATTTGAATCTTCTGTTCTTTTAATGTATCTCCCAATTTATGAAGTTTACTTGGTTGCAAAAATGTTTGATGTTAAGTGTTGCAAAAAATGAATTAGTTTTGGTTTTAAGTTGACCAGAGGACTCAAGACTTCCTTTGTTGAATCACACTGCATTTTAACCTGGCTGCCCCAGAATCCGAAAGACCAGTTGCGCCAGTAATGTTGGTGGTAGATTGACTTCCTTATATTATTATAATATTGCGATTATCAAAATGGTCCATGATGATTGCTCCTGGAATCAGATGGGGTTGAGTAGACTCATTGAGTGAACTCGAGTGTTAAGACTGGAAGGGTTAGTTCCAGAATATAAACTTCAGCCACACCAGTGATGAACACACACTGACCACTTCGCCGCTTGCTACAAGAGAGAGGCAAAGTAGATTTGGTTTTATTTTTCCTTGGTCTGGGACCGCTTATTCTGTATCTTAGACATTTAGTTACAATGTCTTGAAGCCTGGAGGAGAAGAATTAATACTAACAAAATACATTCTCATGAAACGCTTGAAACACAGTACAACAAAGGAAATTGGAGCTTCAACTATGATGCTAAAGCTGCTACTGCTCCTACAGCATTGTTGATTTTCAAGATTGGCTTCAGTGTCAACCTGAAGTGGTAAGATTTCTACCAGTTCATATGTAGATAACTTAAAGGACAATGTCTTATCATTCAGTTAGTGACCCTCCCTCAACATTTGGTACTTATAGTCAACATTGTTAAGTGTACCTAATTATTGGAAAAGGCATGAGTTCAGAGGAACATAAACTGCAGTATTTTGAAAAGTGTTCAACAAAACCTTAGGACAACACATGGATATGTTGCCCTAATAACAATTTGGCGCAACATGAGTAATTCCAAATATTAATTTTGATCAGGTAGTTGAATTTGTTACTCGTTAAGAAACTGCAATTTTAGTGAAGTTTAGTCATAGAAGTAAATAAGTCACCATACCTAAAATGGGCAATAGTTTTTTATACTAATTTGGTCAGTTTGAATTTTAACTTGTGTAACAGTTAATGATATGTGTATGGATGATAATGGTCATTACTTATGTGGGAGCTCAGTTAAATATGCAAGCTGTCACAAAACGTGATTGCTAAATTACCATTATATTTAACATATTACGAATATTTAAATTAAAAAGAGATTAATTTATTGTTTCACACAATATGGTGATAATTACATAGCTTGACCTCGTGGAAATATTCACTGTTCCTGAGTTTAATAACCACTTTTTTCCAAATAGACACAATTCATCACCAAAAACATAATATTTAAGTATAAAAGACATCAGAAGTAACTACAGTATACTAAGGCAACACAGAAATACAGTAACTTAGAAAGTAATACATGAAATTACTGAACACACAGAATGAGTAATATATTTAACTGAAATGATAAATCACTATAGTTTGCCAGATTCAGTAATTTCAAAAGTTGATAAACCTTATTTTCAGAAGTTAATGAAGATCAGTGTTGTAAAAAAGTGCATAATGACTTAGAGTAAGCAGCCGGAATGGCTTGTGCTGACTCCTTCCATTCGCCTCCACTGTTGTCAGTAGACGACAGACTGCACTCTCCAAAAACCAGCGATCAGTGAAGTGCCTGCCGGACAAGGTACCACTGTATTCCCCTAGCACTCTGCTGATTACTTCTGCCAGAGGTAGAGCTTAGACTGCCACACTTTATGGCCACCATACACACCAAACCATCGATCGAGCAGTCTCATCTTCTGCTCCAACATCCTCTTCTGCTCCAACCTCTTCTTCAATCTCCCAGCTGTGCTCTTGGCAGCTCGTCTTGCACTACACCACGTGGCTCGTGTCTTCATGTGCTGCACTTTGCTAGAGTACATGTGGACAGCAGGATTTTGTCCTGCGTCCAGTGTAAGTGTCTTGTCATGGTACAGTTAACGAGAGGAGTGCTATCGTGTCTTCTGCGCCAACTTGCGCGAGCCATGTTCCCTCGAGGGGCTTCCCTTGACTGCAGCTGTACAAAGCCTGATATTGGATGCCTGGTACATCCCCCCAGTATCAGCACCCAGAATACTGTGTGCAGTGTGTTGTGAATAGTGTGGTGAAGTGCAGCGTACCCAAGGAGTACCAGGCGGGTTTATTACTGTTCCATCCCCAGCCGTTTTGGCAGCTCTTTCGCACCAAGCACACCACAGAAGTTAGTTTCCCTGCCCTGCCCGACGCTGCTGAACAAAATATTATGACCCATTGATTGTCCACCCTGTTCAAAGACTCCACCATGAGCAAGGACCCCCTTGATTAAGAGGTAGTAACTCATTAAACTTTATTGTAGTTGCTAGCTTTTAGGAATAATATCTCCAAACCAGCTCATATGCCTCTACCAGCATGCCCCATTATTGTTGTCTTTATTAATTAGCATGTCTCCATTGACATGTATCACCATTAGGAGAATAGAAGGTAACCTAAATCATTCCTCCACTGGTGACCACCTCTTAACCAAAGTGCCGAGTCTCATAACCAAAACATACTGGTTTTTCTTTTTTTATTATTCTAATTAGCCCACCGCCATGTGATCACAAAATCAGCTCCTGTTAGCTGGGCTCGACGCATCCCGCTTGCGCCTCCACTAGCCCAGTGCCTCCTCAATTCCCATCCCACATTACTCCATGTGTGCTCTCCCTCCACATGCACCACTGCTCCTGTCCTCACATGTGTTCCACCTTCTGCACCCATACCCCCAACCCATGCCATCTCTCCATGCGCAGCACTACTCACCTCCACACATGCTCTCCCTTTGTGTGCACCACAATGTACCTTCGCGCCCCACCTGCAGCTGACAGCCATGTGCCCGGACAAGTCATAGTTTTACCATGTGGCATGCTGAGTCCTCCTTTCCACAGCAACACATAGCAGAGATTATATCGTAGGCCTGACTGTCTGCACTACAGAACTGCTTGACCCGGAGATTATATCGTAGGCCTGACTGTCTGCACTACAGAACTGCTTGACCCGGCTGACCACTGGAACACAATGCTCAGCAAGCAGGCCCCTAACCTATACATCCTGCCTAACCTATACCAGATTCTGCTGTGCTTGAGCTTTGCGATTGCAGCACTTACCACAAGCTTCACCCGCTTGCACGTCACACATCTGCCGCCAGGTGCTGACCACCCTCACCCCTCACCCAGATTAAAACAGTCACCCCTGCTGGCACATTTCTAACTGAGGCCCCCCCCCCCCCCAAACCCTTGCACCCCCGATGACAATCGCGAAATAGGCACGGCTTGTTGGTACCACCAGAGGTTTGGTAAGAATACCGCCAACTACAGAACTCTTGTGTTCCTGGTACCAAAAGCCTGACAGTCATTACCAGTAGGTGTGTTCAGTTTCGGTACCACTTCACAGTGCCAATTCATATGGGATTTGAATGATACTAGTTCCCCTGTCCACTACCTCATTGACATCACCTTTGATTTATCCATATTTCCCCCTCCCCCTCTCTCCTCATCACCGCTGCCAACAACTCGGCCATCCCTACTTACGGGGTGCAATACCTGCTTGCTTGATTTAGGCCTTCAGTGCAAACTTCTGTGGACCTTCATGGTTACAGAAATTATTGACCCTATTCTGGGCGCCAACTTCCTTGTTTATTACTGTCTACTGGCTGACGTAGTGAAGTATCGTTTAGTTGATGGCACCTCCAGTAGGTCATTTGCTGCAGCACACATCCCGCCATGTGTTTTTCTGTGAAACAGCTGGTGTTTTCAGGCCCAAATGCTCAGCTCCTTGCAGGATTCCCACTCATCATCCAGCCATCTAGCACTCCCTGGAATTTTTGGTATGGCACTCTGCATTACATCGCAGCTACCCCTAGGCCCCTGGTTTTCTGCTGTGCCAGCCCCCTCACAAGCACAAAATCACAAAGGAGTTTGAAGAGCTGGTCATTGCTGACATATTTGCCCTTCCAAAACCCCTGGGCTCCAGCTCTTCTCCTCACCCCCAAGAAGGATGGTTCTCGGCACCCTTGCAGCGATTACTGTAAACTCAATGCCTGCACCATCCCTGATCACTGTCTTGTCCCACTAACCTGCTCTTCAGTAAGATTGATTATGCCAAAGCTACACACAAATCCCAGTCACCCTGTAGGACATTGCGCAAATCAGCCATCCTGCAACAATGCGTGGATGTCTGGCAACTGCTCACCTTCTTTTCATCCAAGCTATCAGATGCATGACACTACTGGGGCGCACATGATTGCGAGCTGCTTGTATGCCATGGAGTTGTCCTTTCTTTCTGACCTTTACAGATGACTGCACCCTTGCCTCTGGTTTTTGCAGGAAAGATAGACCAGATCTCATCCCGACAGCTTAAGCTACAGGAATAGATAACACAATTGACTACTGCCATCCGGTGTGTTGCTGGCATCGATAACATAGTGGCAGATTGTCTTGGCTGCCACTAAAGAGGGTGATCCGGATATAGTTCACATCCTTCAGAATGCTAACTTTGGTCTCAACCTCCATCTAAGATGTCCACCCTGCTCTGACCGTAAGATCTGATGTGATGTCCTTCACAACCTGATGATGCCAATGATCACCCCCACCCCGTTCTCCCTCCTGTCTTCCGAAAACCGGCATTTAACTGCATCTGCGGCTGTGCACACCTAAGCATCCATGCTGACGCCACCCTAATGAAACATCACTTTGTTTGGCCAGGGATTCAATGTGACTGCAGCAACTGGGTCCAGTCCTGTGTTTGGTGGCAGTGCTCCAAGGTCGGACAGCACAATCACTCTCTTGCCCCTTCGGCTACCTTCACTCCAACCGCCACAACTCTGGCTCAGGCATAAACATCTTGACATTTTTGGTTCACTACCCTCCTCCAATGGATGTCAATACCTGCTGACAATTACTGACAGATTTATACTCTGGCCAGAGGCCACTCGTATCATCTACATTATACCCTGCAAGCCACCTTATGGAATGTGGCAGAGGATACCTTGGACCAATAACTGAGCTTTGCAACTCTTTTCTACTAGCGAATAGTGCGAGGAAGAATGATTGTTGGTAAGCCTCTGTATTGGCCCCAACTTCTCGAATTTTCTCGTTTTGGTCATTAAGCGAGATGTATGTGGGGAGAAGTAATATGTTGTCTGATGCCTCCTGGAAAGTGTTCTCTTGAAATTTCAAAAGTAAATGTCTCCATATTGCACAGTGCCTCTCTTGTAATGTGTGCCAATTGGGCATTTCTATAACACTCTCACACCAGCTAAACAATCCCGTTACGAAACACGCCACTCTTTGTTGGATCTTCCCTATCTCTTTTATCAGTCTTACCTCCTAGGGATCCCAGATAGATAAACAGTACTCAAGAATCGGTCAGACAAGTGCCTTATAAGCCACTTCCTTCGTGGATTAGTTACTGTTCCTGAAGATTCTTCCTATAAATCTGAGTCTGGCATCTGCTTTCCCTGCTATTACTTTTACGCAGTCATTCCACTTTAGTTACTCGTAGATATTTTACGTTACATACTGTTTCCAACAGTTTGTTATCAATAGTGTAGCTATACAGTAGTGGATTTCTTTTCCCATATATGCACAGTATGTTACATTTATTTACGTTCAGGATCAACTGCCAGAGCCTGCACCATTCATTGATTCTCTGGAGGTCATTCTGCAAATTGTTAGTATCTTCTGGCAACCACATCATCTGCGAACAGCCTTAAAGAACAGCCAACTCTATTAAATTGTTTATATATATATAGAGACAGCAAAGGACTTGGAAGAGCAGTTGAACGGAATGGATAGTGTCTTGAAGGGAGGATATAAGATGAACATCAACAAAAGCAAAACGAGGATAATGGAATGTAGTCGAATTAAGTCGGGTGATGTTGAGGGTATTAGATTAGGAAATGAGACACTTAAAGTAGTAAAGGAGTTTTGCTATTTGGGGAGCAAAATAACTGATGATGGTCGAAGTAGAGAGGATATAAAATGTAGACTGGCAATGGCAAGGAAAGCGTTTCTGAAGAAGAGAAATTTGTTAACATCGAGTATAGATTTAAGTGTCAGGAAGTCATTTCTGAAAGTATTTGTATGGAGTGTAGCCATGTATGGAAGCGAAACATGGACGGTGAATAGTTTGGACAAGAAGAGAATAGAAGCTTTCGAAATGTGGTGCTACAGAAGAATGCTGAAGATTAGATGGGTAGATCACATAACTAATGAGGAAGTATTGAATAGGATTGGGGAGAAGAGAAGTTTGTGGCACAACTTGACCAGAAGAAGGGATCGGTTGGTAGGACATGTTCTAAGGCATCAAGGTATCACCAATTTAGTATTGGAGGGCAGCGTGGAGGGTAAAAATCGTAGGGGGAGACCAAGAGATGAATACACTAAGCAGATTCAGAAAGATGTAGGTTGCAGTAGGTACTGGGAGATGAAGAAGCTTTCACAGGATAGAGTAGCATGGAGAGCTGCATCAAACCAGTCTCAGGATTGAAGACCACAACAACAACAACAACAACAACAACAACAACATATATATTGTGGACACTAATGTTCCTATTGCACTTCCTTGGGGTACTCCATGAATCACTTTTACATCTGTCGACTGATCGACCTCCTGTACGTTGTCATCGTGAGCCGGGTGCGATAACCTTCTACCCTCTCCTTGCATATGTGCAGTAATTTTCGGACAAGACATCCAGAACAGTGTCACACAAATCCCTGTCTCTGGCATCAGTTTTGATAGCATTATACTTCTGATATATACCTGGCAAGTTGAAGTCATCCTCTATTACAACATCGTGATCAGGAAAACTATTAACAGTATTCTGCAAATTCCGTCTGAAGCACATTACCACAAGAGCTCCTGACCCAGGCAGTCTATAAATGCACCAGATTACCATTTTTGACCTATCTTTGATACTTTGACTTCACCCAGATTAATTCACAATTGGAATCCGTGATAATGTCACTAGATTTTATCGAATTCTTTTCTCCAGTAAACACGCCACTACTATTGGTGATTAACCCATCATTATAATAAGTATTCCAATCTGAACTTAGGATTTGTCATTAATATCTGGTTTCAATCCTTACAGCCATTACTGCATTACAAACTTCTGTAAGCGATGCTAATTCTGGGACCTTTTCTCGGATGCTCCTGCAATTTACTAAAATCATGGTAGCCTTTTCTATTTCTGATCTGTGATAACGAACATTCTCTGAGGACATTGTGTCTTATTTATGAAGCAAATCGTCTTTGATCCCAAGGTAGGGTTTCAAATGCCCCGAGACTTCAGTCGAAACTGTGGCGGCAGCCTTCAGACGGACCTGGGTGTCCTGCTTTGGATGCCCCTGTGACATCGCCACAGATCACGGATGCCAGTTTCCCTCGGCTCTCTTCCGATCTGTGACAGCCAGCTATGGCTCCAGCTTCCACTATGCCACCAGCTACCTTCCTGCAGCTAATGCCATGGTGGAGCAATTCCACTCCACATTTCAAGCCTCCATTACATGCCATTCTTCCAAATGGTCTGCTGCCCTACCCCCAGTACTTCTAGGCCTGCGGATCGCACGCAAAACCGACCTGCTAGCTGACTGCTAGCTCTCTATAGTCACATGACGTGCACGTGTGCCCTCTTGTGACGGGCTATGAACTTCCACAATCTGGTCGGAACCACATATCATTACACAGGCAATGATATTACCCTCTGTCACCGATTTGTGCAGTCCAGACGCCAGCTCGTTTCTTTTTGAATGCCCCTTATAGTTGGAAAAGGCACCCTCTGCCATATACCATATTGGGGCTGGTGGAGTATGTATGTAGATGTAGAGACTTGAGTGGCCAGCACCACACATGAAACTGACTGTGCTATGAGCATGAAACGTATCTCCTTGTTTTCGTTTGTTGTAAAAGTTGCCCCCCCCCCCCCCCCCCCCCCCCCCCCACACACACACACACACACACACGCATCCCATATGGCCTCAGCCCATCAGTTACACCTGTTTCCTTGACTAAATATTTATTACAGTTTGAAAGATGAGAACCTTAATAACAAAAAATCCAGTATAGAATAATCACATTATTAGGAAAACAGTAGATTCATACTCACCATATAACAGAGATGTTGAGTCGCAGACAGGCACAACAAAAATACTATTAAACACACAAAGTTTCAGCCAGAAGACCTTCTTTAGAAAGAGACAACATACACCCACACATTCACGCAAACACAGCTCACACATACATGACCATTGTCTCTGGCTGTTGAGGCGAGACTGCAAGCAACTGTACATGCTGGGAGAAGCAATCCGGAGCAGTGACGGTAAGGAGGCGGCTGGGGCAGGTATGAAGAGGGAGAGCAGAGTATGGGTGAGAGATGGTAGAGAGCTGTTTGTGGGAGCATTTGGGGACTAAGTTAAGAGGGTAGTGCAGCTAGGTGCAGTCAGTAGGTTAGGCGGAGGGCAGGGTGGCGGTGGTAAAGGAGAGAAGTAAAAAGACTGTGGGTGTGTTTATGGAACAGAAGGCTGTGGAGTGGGAGCAGGAATAGGTGGGTGAAGGAGAATGACTAACAAAGGTTGAGGCCAGGAGAGTTAAGAGAAAGTAGCATAAATTGCAGGGAGAGTTCCCACCTGTGCAGTTCAGAAAGGCTGGTGTTGGTAGGAAGGATACAGACGGCACAGTCAGTGAAGCAGTCATTAGACTGAAGAACATTGTGATGGGCAGGGTGCTTAGCAACTGGGTGGTCCGGTTGTTTCTTGGCTACAATTTGTCAATGGTCATTCATGTGGACAGACAGCTTCCTGGGTGTCATGCTCATACAGAACAAAGCACAGTGGTTGCAGCTTAGCTTGTAGACTCGTGACTGATTTCACTGGTAGCCCTGCCTTTGATGGGATGGGTGACACTTGTGACCAGACTGGAGCAGATGGTGGTGGCAGGATGTATGGGACCAGTCCTGCATCTAGATCCATTACAGTGCTATGAGCCATGAGGCAAGGGTTGGGAGCAGGGGTTTTAGGGATGGATGAGGATATTGTGTATACGCAGTGGGCAGCAAAATACCACTATGGGGGAGGGGGGGGGGGAGGATGGTTGGTAGTGGTATTCCGCCACTCACCGAACCTACACAATATCTTCATCCGTCCCTACACAACACTTGCTCCCAACCCCTGGCCTCATGGCCCATATTGCTGTAATAGACGTATATGCAAGACCTGTCCCATCAATGCTACCACCACCACCACCACCACCACCACCAACTCCAGTCCAGTCACAAGTGTCACCTATCCCAGCAAAGGCAGGGCTATGTGTGAAACCATACATGTGATCTACAAGCTAAGGTGCAGCCACTGTGCTTTGTTCTGTGTGGGCATAACAAACAATCAGCAAGCTGTCTGCCTGCGTGAATGGCCATCAACAAACTGTGGCGCAAGAAGCACCTGGACCACACAGTTGCTGAGCATGCTGCCCATCACATTCTTCATTTTAATCATTGCTTCACATCCTGTGCCGTCTGGATTCTTCCTACCAACAACTGCAGTTCTGAATTGTGCAGGTGGGAACCCTCCTTGCAATTTATTCTACTTTCTATAACCTTCCTGGTTAGTCATTGTCCTTCACTCACCTATTTCCTTCCCTGTTACCACTGCACAGCCTTCTATTCCACAAGCTCACCCACAGTCGTTTTACTTCTCTCCTTTTTAACCACCACCCCGCCCCCTGTCTAACCTCCTGATTGCACCTAGCTGCCCTACCCTGTCTCAGCCTAGTCCCTGTTGCTCCCACAAACAACACTCCACCATCCACCATCTGTACTCTGATCTCCCTGCCTCTTCCTGCCTCAGCCTTCTCCTTGCTCCCACCAGTCAGATTGCGTCTCCCATCATGCGCAGTTGCTTGCAGTCTGGCCTTGGCAGTCATAGACAGTGGCCGTGTGTGTGTGTGTGTGTGTGTGTGTGTGTGTGTGTGTGTGTGTGTGTGTGCGCGTGTGAATCTGGCTGAAAACTTGCATAGTCTCTTTGTTGTCCTGTCTGTGACTCAACATCTCCACTATATGGTGAGCAGCAACATATCCTTTTTATGATATTGTAATTAAATTATAATAATTTAAGTGCTATTAATCAGGCATTGAAAATGCAGCACAATCAGTAGCATTGGCCCAACATTTGTCTTTCAACTATTGTTACCATGTAGTGAAGCTGTTTGCTTAGTAACAGCATTGCTGCCGTGGATGTTGTTCTGGCATTGTTAATGGGGTCTTTGATGGTAGGTTTTAGGTGGAGGACCCTCACTAAACATTTTCATTTTGGGTAAGAAGTGCTACATTATATGCACATTAATCCTGTGGGTTTGTGGAGGTGTGCTGATCACAAGTGAATCAGCTTGGCAGATTAACGGAGGAGGCCAATGTGCCGGCCAGCCTGGATGTGGTTTTTAAGTGGTTTCACACATCTGACTAAGTGAATATCAGGGGGTCCTCAGTTACACGATACGCTAACATTTTGAAAACTTTCTCACACTCACATGTAGAGCAGTAGACACTAAACAGATAGGGTACACATTTGATCCTGTGAAGATGAAGATGTGGGATAAAGGCTGGGAAGAAGAACAATAAATGTTATGCGTGTTCCCTTTGTCACTTTCAGAGAAGGGAAATGGGGAGTGGTGCAAAATGGGATCAGAATACTATTATTTGTACTTGTAGCTTAATTTAAATTTGTGTTGGACTCAAATATTAAATAGTTCCTTCCCTGTAGAAGGCACATACTGATACCTGAGGTAGACCAGAAATCACTAAATACTATTTTTGCACACAGTGCTCAATATTCAGCTCTACAGATGGAACACAATATTTAATAACAGAACTAAATCTTTATTTGATTGCAAAGATTAGGAGAAAGTTGAAGAAAACATATTGTTGGTCTGATTTCTTTGCTTGGGGGTGGGTTATTATCCCTTATGCTTGTGACCAAGGAGCTGCAAAGGAAAATAAAAGTGTGAGAATGGCAGTGGCAGATAGAAGCTCTGCTCCGTGTAGCAAGGTTTACTCTATGTGAAAAGTGTTCTACCTATCAGGAAATCTGAAAATGAGTCTTAATTCAAGTCAGGCCTACCAAGTAAAAGGTTTTCCATTCCATGGCATGATGGTGTAGCAACTAATATGTACAGTGAGGAGGAGAAAACAGTCTAGGTTGTGTTGAAATTACGGTTTATTTAATCACCAATGATGCTTCGCCTAATTCAAGACATCTTCAGATTAGCTTATATAAAAAAAAAATCGAATTAGAAAGGCTTGACCCTACCTTGAGATTGGATGCAGTTAGAACAATTAAAAATAGGACTGCTGATAAATGTTGATAACTAAGTATAACAATGATAAAACACCTGCAAAAATAAATTGCCCTCATCATGTGCAAGAAAGTTGATCGAGGCAAATATATGATCCTGTCGTGTATTAAAAGCATAACATAACCTTGACATAAACAGAATGAATTTAAAAAGAGGCAAAAACAGCAGCTGGTGATTCTCATGAAATTTTGGTGCCTGCACAGTCTGTCAGATGGTAAACGTGCTGGAAGCATCGTTTTACATCCTGTGACCACATACACAATACTGAATGTCAAGGCACTTCAGGCCTGTGGTGAGTGTGCTTTGACAACAATAGATAGTGTTAGTTCACTGTGAGTTATGAAGTGTTATTTTTAAGAAAACTATTTACAAATTTTTACAAATAACTAGCCACATCATGTTGAAATAAAGAGTTTGGAGAACATACGTTATTTACAGCAAGAATTTTATTAGTAAAAATGTGTAAAAGTGGAAATACAGTAAGTTAAAATTATGTGAAGGTAACTAAGAACTTAGTCATTGGGAATTTCTCACCAAAAAACAGACACTAGATAAAAACAGAAGATAAATACTAGGTGCAAATGGTCATATAGCATAGAAGCTGGTCCTTATGTTAAATGTGTTAAATGATAGTGCTGAAACAAGGGCACATAAATTAAAATCTTCCATAAAGTTATGCTAAAAACAAACTACTATATAATAGATAATTGAGAGATGTAGCCTAGGGACATTTATATCATGGATGCTTTTTCTATCAAAACAGCAGAAGAATTGATACAAAGGACAGTTAGAATGGGTACACTGTACAGTTAGAATTGTGTATGGAAGGGCACACACCGTAGAAACTAGTCCATGAATAAAACTATGTAAATGCTAGATATCTAGCAATATAGATACAGAAGCACATAGATTTAGATATAGATTCATGGGGCTGTCTTGTAGTGCTGATAAAGAGGCACACAGAATTAATCCTGGATTACTCTGAAATAGTGTAATTGGTGCTAGAGGCCAGACATGTATAATTGATGCCAGGGTCCTGACATATTCAGAACATAAGATTGACAGGACTTGCATAGTGCAGTGTGAGATAATGAGAACTAGTCAAATAAGTGGCAGAACTAGTCAAATGGAAGTGAGAGTGGATGAACACTGAGTAAGCTAACAATGCTGCTTTTGTGCACACATTATTAAGCAAGTATCTTATAGCATCAAGCAGTACAAACTTAGCTTTTTTTAAAATGTGTGATTCACTGAAGAGCCAAAGAAACTGTTACACTTGCCTAATATCGTGTAGAAATGCCACGAGCATGCAGAGGTGCTGCAACATGACGTGTCACGGTCTCAACTAATGCCTGAAGTGCTGGAGGGAATTGACACTATGAATCCTGTAGCGAAACCCAGAGGAGTGTTCCTGGAGCCCCTCTGTAGCAGTTCTGGACTTGGTGGGTGTTGCATTGCTCTGCTGGAATTGCCCAAGTCCATCAGAATGCATAATGGACATGAGTGGATGCAGGATATGAGACAGGGTGCTTACATTTCACCTGCCAGAGTCATATTCAGACTTATCAGGGGTCACATATCATTCCAACTGCACACAACCCATACCATTACAGAGCCTCCACCAGCTTGGACAGTCCCCTGCTGACATGCAGGGTCCTTGGATTGATGAGGTTAACTCCATACCTGTACACGTCCATCCGTTCGATACAATTTGAAATGAGATTCGTCCAACCAGGCAACCTGTTTCCAGTCATCACTAGTCCAATGTCTGTGTTGATGGGCTCAGGCGAGGTGTAAAGCTTTGTGTCATGCAGTCATCACGGGTACACAAGTGGGCCTTCAGCTCCGAAAGCTCATGTCAATGGTATTTTGTTGAATGGTTCACATACTGGCACTTGTTGATGGCCCATCATTGAAATCTGTAGCAGTTTGTGGAAGGGTATTACTTCTGTCACATTGAACAATTCTCTTCTGTTGTCATTGGTCCCGTTCTTGCAATATCTTTTTCCGGCCACAGCAATTTCAGAGATTTGATGTTTTACCGGATTCCTGATATTCACGGTACATTTGTGAAATGGTCATACTGAAAAATCCACATTTCATTGCTACCTCTGAGATGCTGTGTCCCATTACTCGTGCGCTGACTATAACACCACATTCAGACTTGCTTAAATCTTGATAAACTGCCGTTGTAGCAGCAATAATGTATCTACCAACTGTGCCAGACAGTTGTTGTCTCATGTAGGCGTTGCTGACTGCAGCACCATATATCTGTATTTGAATACACAAGCCTATACCAGTTTCTTTGGCACTTCAGTGTAGCTAGAATGTTTGAGATACCACAGAGTGAGCAGCCATCACCACTGAACAGGAGTATCTTAAATACATAGCCATGAAAAATGGCTATAGTAGCTTTGGTGTAACAAAGATTTATGAAGCCAAAATGTGCATAGTCCATACAAGATCCCTGCAAGATTCTTCAATAACGGATGCAAACTACACATGTGTGCCATGTTTGGGGAATTTTTCTTATGATACTGCCAAATTATTTCATGAGAGAAATACATGGATACTCTTCTCAGCAGATACTATCATTGAGGCCAAATATTTGTGGAATCAGCAGCTGAGCAGAGACAGATACTTCAGATTTGCTGCATATTTGCTTGAGTTTGGTAAATGTAATGTTGTGTATATTGGCTAAACTGGCAGGACTTTTAAGGCCTGATTTCAAGAGCACTTGCTAAATAAAAGAGGCCAAGTAAAACATAATTCAGCATTCATCTAGCATTGGCTATAGTAGCTTTGGTGTAACAAAGATTTATGAAGCCAAAATGTGCATAGTCCATACAAGATCCCTGCAAGATTCTTCAATAACGGATGCAAACTACACATGTGTGCCATGTTTGGGGAATTTTTCTTATGATACTGCCAAATTATTTCATGAGAGAAATACATGGATACTCTTCTCAGCAGATACTATCATTGAGGCCAAATATTTGTGGAATCAGCAGCTGAGCAGAGACAGATACTTCAGATTTGCTGCATATTTGCTTGAGTTTGGTAAATGTAATGTTGTGTATATTGGCTAAACTGGCAGGACTTTTAAGGCCTGATTTCAAGAGCACTTGCTAAATAAAAGAGGCCAAGTAAAACATAATTCAGCATTCATCTAGCATTTAAAAACAACTACTCACCACACTCCAGTTCTACAGAATTTGAAAATCCTACATAAACTTAATATGCTCAAGGAAACAGATCGTAAAGCATGCAGGAGGAACAAACAAATGTCTCCTAAACGATCAGCTTTTTAGTGCAAACAAAGTGTCTTTTGAAACTTCCTGGAAGATTAAAACTATGTACCCGACCGAGACTCGAACTCAGGACCTTTGCCTTTCGTGGGCAAGTGCTCTACCATTTGAGCTACCGAAGCACGACCTGCGCCCGGTCCTCACAGCTTTACTTCTGCCAGTATCTTGTCTCCTACCTTCCAAACTTTACAGAAGCTCTCCTGCGAACCTTGCAGAACTAGCACTCCTGAAAGAAAGGATACTGTGGAGACATGGCTTAGCCACAGCCTGGGGGATGTTTCCAGTATGAGACTTTCACTCTGTAAAGTTTGGAAGTTAGGAGACGAGATACTGGCAGAAGTAAAGCTGTGAGGACCGGGCGTGAGTCGTGCTTCAGTAGCTCAGATGGTAGAGCACTTGCCCACGAAAGGCTTAGGTCCAGAGTTCGAGTCTCAGTTGGGCACACAGTTTTAATCTGCCAGGAAGTTTCATGTCAGCACACACACCACTGCAGAGTGAAAATCTCATTCTGGAAAGTGTCTTTTGATGCTGTAAGATCCTTGCTTAATAATGTGGAACAAAATTTATGATGCCACGTTCTCTGATAGTATTGTTCTGTACCAGCAGAGAAACACTAATGCCCCAAAGCAGTGTTGTTAGCTTACTCAGTGTCCATCCATTGTCAGTTCCATAAAAATTACCCCTATACGTATTTGACTAGTATCCATTCTCTCATATTGTACTATGCAAGTCCTGTCAATCTTTTGTTTTATATATGTCTGCCTCTAGCGCCTCTTATACCATTTCAGCGTAAACCAGAATTTAATTTGTGAGCCTCCGTATCAGCACTAAAAGTCGGTCGGATGAAGCTATATCTAGATCTGTGTGCTCCTGTCTTTATATTGCCAATTATCTGGCATTTAAATACTGTAGTTTTATTCATGGACTAGTTTCTACTGTGTGTGCCCTTCTGTACACAATTCTAACTGTACTCTGTATTTATTCTTCTGGTGTTTCAATAAAAAAAGCATCTATGAGATAGATGTCCCTAGACTACATCACTAATTTCATTAATTTATTATATAGTAGTTTGTTTTTAGCATAACTTTATTCAGGATTTTAATTTATGTGCCTTTGCATCGGCACTGTCATTAGACGTACAGACCATTTGCATTTAGTATTTATCTTCTGTTTTTGTCTATTTTCTGTTTTTTGATAAGAAATTCCCGATGACTTTATGTCCTTAGTTAGCTTTACATAATTTTAGCTTACTGTATTTCAGCTTTTACACATTTTTACTATGTAAACTCTTGCTGTGAATAACACACATTCTCCAGACACTCTGTTTCAATGTGATGTTGTTAGTTATTTACAAAAGTATCTAAATAATATTCTTAAAAATAATACTTCATATTTCGTGTATGTTGTCGCAGGATTTAGAACAATGCTTCTGGCATGTTTACTCTTTGACTGATTGTATGGATCTGATTCTCCCTGGACCACATTGTGTGGTAATTACTTCACATCACTTTCCATGTTTTTTTTCCCCTCCTTCATTTTATGGACTATAACTTTCATGGAAATGACCAATTGCAATTATTGCCCTTTCTTAAATTCATGCCATTCATTTCAAGATTATTGTATGTTATGCTTTTAATACATGACAGGAGCGTATACATGCCTCACCTAATTTTATTGCACATAATGTGGGCAATTTATTTTTGCTGGTGTTCCATCACTGATATCGACCACTTGCTTATCAACATCTATCTGGAACTGCAATTTTTAATTTTGTTAATTTCATCCAGTCCCAAAATAGGGTTTGTATTTTAATGTAGGCTAGTCTGAAGATTACTGAATCAGGTGGAACATGCATCATTCATAATTAAATAAACAGTAATTTAACATCGCAATTAAGCCTGTTTTCTTCTCCTCAAGCATACCAAGTAGTTCTAAACAGTAATAATTTTTTTTACCTAGCAAATATTACAATATCTTATAAAATAATATGAAACACACACACACACACACACACACACACACACACACACACACACACACACCCCCCCCCCCCCTCTCTCTCTCTCTCTCTCTCTCTCTCTCTCTCTGTGTGTGTGTGTGTGTGTGTGTGTGTGTGTGTGTGTGTGTGTGGGGGGGGGGGGGGGGTCGGCAAAAGCCTTTTGTGTGTTGCCTTGTTGGCCGAAAATTCATATTGTGATAGTCTTTTTGTTGTGCCTGTCTGCGACTTTGCATCTCCGCCATATGGTGAGTAGCAACTATCCTTTTCATCATATCATTACATTCCAGTTGTTCATAAGAAATTTGGCTGCTCTTGTTTAGGATTTGAGAGATGTGTATAATTTTTGTGTTGCAGGTACTGGTCTAGGTCTTGGGACGGGACAGTCTCTATTTGGACAGTCAACCAAACCAACAGGTTTGTTTGGTTCTGGCACAGGCACATTTGGATCTTCTGGTTTTGGCAGCAACACTGGCATTGGACTTGGATCAGCATTGTCTAATCCTCTGCTTGGTGGCGCCAACAATACAAAGTAAGTAGCATTGTGAGTTACTTCTAATTCACGGGTTAGTTGACTCCTGTATTTGTCAGGCCAAGTGCAACTTTTTTCCCGATATGCTGAAGATCTGTTTGATGCAACTGAAAAAATTGTGTAGAAATAAAAAGTATTAGCTTCTGTCCCAGAATAATGTTAAAGGGGAATGTGTGTGTAAGTATGTTAAATATAAACTATGTGATCAAAAGTATCCAGACACCCCCAAAAACATATGCTTTTCATATTAGGTGCATTGTGCTGCCAGGTACTCCATATCAGCGACCTTAGTAATCATTAGACATATTGAGAGAGCTGAATGGGGTGCTCCGTGGAACTCAACGGACTTCGAACGTGGTCAGGTGATTGGGTGTCACTTGGGTCATACATCTGTATGAGCGATTTCCACACTCGTAAACATCCATAGGTCTCAGAATGAGATTTTCACTCTGCAGCGGAGTGCGCACTGATCTGAACCTTCCTGGAAGATTAAAACTGTGTGCTGGACCGAGACTCGAACTCGGGACCTTTGTCTTTCACGGTCAAGTGCTCTAGAGCACTTGCCCATGAAAGGCAAAGGTCCCAAGTTCGAGTTTCGGTCCGGCACGCAATTTTAATCTGCCATGAAGTTTCATCCATAGGCCCACTGTTTCCGATGTTATAGTGAAGTGGAAACGTGAAGGGACACGTACAGCACAGAAGCGTACAGGCTGACCTCGTCTGTTGAGTGACAGAGACCGCTGACAGTTGAGGAGGATCATAATGTGTAATAGGCAGACATCTATCCAGATCATCACACAGGAATTCCAAACTGCATCAGGATCCACTGCAAGTACTATGACAATTAGGTGGGAGCTGAGAAAACTTGGATTTCATGGTCGAGCAGCTGCTCATAAGCCACACATTGCACAGGTAAATGCCAAACGACACCTCACTTGTTGTAGGGAGCATAAACATTTGAAGATTGAACAGTGGAAAAATGTTGTGTGGAGTGATGAATCACGGTGCACAAAGTGGTGATCCTGTGGCAGAGTGTGGCTATAGCGAATGCCCGGTGAAAGTCATCTGCCAGCCTGTGTAGTGCCCACAGTAAAATTTGGAGGCAGTAGTGTTATGGTGTCATTGCACTACACCATTGTGTTGTTAAAAAAAGTTGTATTGCATGTAACTGATACCCTCCAGTGGTACATTGAATTGAATTTTACAAAAGCACATTCAGTGTGTGGTATACATAGTGCACCACTGTTGTTGGTCCAGTTTCTTCTTATGCTCTTGGGTGAAATCCTAGGAGAACTGCATTATTTAAGCCTGAATTAGTCTTTGTTTTACTCTCATTACTATGTGACCTGTGTGTGTGTTGTGGAAGGGGGATAATCATGTCTTTTCTCTCTTGAAAAGTGTATCTGTGTCTTTTGAGAGTCCATATTTGAACTCATCCCTTTTTTTTAAGCTTCAGGTAATATCATTTTTTAAGGATCTAAGACCAAGGGATCAAATTCAACAACGAGTTTGATGGCAGCTTTGTAAGAATCTTTCTTAAGACATTAATACGAGAATGGGAAGATGTGCTCCCTGCCCCCACCCCACCCCACCTTCCCTCCCATACACAGACTTTGTAACTTTTGGCCCAGCTAATTCATTACCACCGGACATAATAGAGTATGAAACTGTCTCGCATTTGTGTGTTAAATAACTTGATATATTTCTTTGCCACAGAGATGTTCAATTCTAACCTTCTATTCATTTTTCGTAGTGACATTGTATGGCCAGAAATAAGTACTGGTGGGTATATTTACATCCATGGAATCCAAAAGTGTTCTTTTAAGACTTGAGATACTCTCACCTCTTATTTTGTTTTGTGAGGTGTTATTGCCAGTTGGTTTTTATGGAAGTCAGTACTACTACTACTACTACTACTACTACTACCACCACCACCCCCCCCCCCCCCCCCGCCTCCCTCCCTCCACAGAGTGTACTCGAATATCTGCCTTTGCTGTTTTGTTGTCAAGGGCTTCCTCTGGTACCATGGAAATTATTGCTGGATGTGTTCAGACACGTTCTGTCATCCGGTCCTGTCTTCTAGTGAGTGTTTTCCATGCTACTTCTGTAGAGAAGAATGAGAAGGTTCTCTACAGAACCACTTCATTTGTGACCTTATCAGTTCACCTAGTTTTCAGCATCCCTTTGTAACAGTGCATCTTAAAATCGTAGATTTGTTCTTTTTATGGGCTTTGCCAGTAGTGTAAAGTTAAATGGGTGAACAAAACTGAAGGGCTGAGAGCCAGAGGGGGCCAATGCCACTTTCTTGAAACTGAGAAAAAATAACCTAAAGTACATCAGATAATGTATTCAATCCAAATTATTTAAAACTATTAACATTATTATGTAAAGTAAACATTGATGAAGTAAAAAAAAAAACAAATGTCTTACCCTGCAAATAATAGTAAAAAATAGTACATATTTCAGAATCTCTGAGTTGGTCCACTATGATTCTAAGCTTTTCTTGTCAAACAAGAAAATGCATAAGTGGGCCCTCTCCAAACTGCCTCTTACTGCTTAATTTTCAGTTTATGAATTCTAGAAAAAAATTAGGTGAAGTTGTTGGAATATAAGGTGAAAAAAATTAGGTGAAGTTGTTGGAATATAAGGTAACAAAGACATCAGGTCTTCATATTTAGTTTTACTTATTTTAACTGTTCCTTATAAGCTGGTGGTAGATCTTAAGTGGAAGGAACAGCAGATATAATCTTCAGTGTTTCAGCCCCTCTTCACTGGCGAAATGTCAAGAATTTTCCAGTTTTCTGTTTCATTTAGTGAATAGCGGAATTTAATTTTCATGGAGTCCATATGCTTCAAATCTCATCTATTTAATTTTAAACCATTGCATGTTTTCACCATCTACAGTTTCCTTGTGCAATGAAAATTTTCATTTTGTATTACCTTTGATCATGTAGCCCTAGATTGTACATCCGGAATTTTATTTGTAAAAATGAACATTATTAGGAAGAAGAGGAAGCAGTAATGTGTGTTCATGTCAAAAGTTATAGCACACACAACACCAATATTTTTAGGATTTTAAAGGTCTAATGCATGTCCCTTTGTGCTTTCTCTGCACACCACTTAGGCTGCTCTGATTCAACCTTTAAACTAGAAGCCTCTCCCCTCCTCCCTGACTTCATTAACTCTAATTCAAACATAAACAGAGCATTTACCACCTTCTTCTTCTTCTTCTTCTTCTTCTTTAAATAAATTGAACTTAGTATGAAATACACTCTTGGAACACAAATAATTAACAGGATTAACTTTTTTCCTTGCACATAAGATTCATAAATTTTGTTCATGGATAGTTCTTCTGATAAATACCAGCATTTATCGTTATCTACATGACTGTAATGACTTGTCTCACTTGGGAAACATTTGATATGTTCACCACAAATTCAATGCTGCTATCAGATATCTTGTTTTTTGACTTGTGTTTACCATGTTTATCGTGCAGAGCAACTGGAGAAGTAGAACTCTGCTGCTTTGATAGTATTCTTGAAAACCTCCCATTATTAATTCCATCCAAGTTGAGAAATGTGGTTTTGCACACTTAAACATTACTGGACCCTAGAGTAAAAAAATACCAGCATAACTAAATAACATACTGGTAATACCATTTAATATAATCACAGATGAAACTTGACTGTAAACCAGTGTCTGGCTTTTGAAGCGAGAGATATTCCATATTGAAATAATTGTTTATAAATTTTTAGTCATCAAAATATTTGTAAATTTGTGGCATTTGCCTTTAATTTGATGTAATAAACATGTGACTTTTGTTTGACATTCTTCTGAATTAGTAATTCCATAATCTCTCTTTTGTATTCGTTACATGAACTATTCCTGAAAAATGTGCATTTTGCTGGTCAAAATTACCAGTGGACCAGAATGTACCATGCACATTTCATTCGCCTTGCCCAAACATTCTAAATATTGCAAGCCGCATTTACGGTCTTGTCTGTGTGTGTTTTGGTGTACTTTTGACCGTCATTTCTTTTCCTTTTTCTAGTATTTTTTGTCCACTGGTTGCTGTTTCACAGAAGTTTCCTTGTTTTCATAGCTATTTCACTATTTTCTTATACATCAGTCATATTGATTGTTTCCATCGTGTGGTATGTCATTCATTGTGATTGGCTGCTTGGATATGGCCCACTACAGCTCTAAAGGAAACTGTAATTTGAATATAATAGAGGGAAACATTCCACGTGGGAAAAATATATCTAAAAAGAAAGATGATGAGACTTACCAAACAAAAGCGCTGGCAGGTCGATAGACACACAAACAAACACAAACATACACACAAAATTCTAGCTTTCGCAACCAACGGCTGCTTCGTCAGGAAAGAGGGAAGGAGAGGGAAAGACGAAAGGATGTGGATTTTAAGGGAGAGGGTAAGGAGTCATTCCAATCCCGGGAGCGGAAAGACTTACCTTAGGGGGGAAAAAGGACGGGTATACACGCGCGCGCGCGCGCACACACACACACACACATCCGCATATACACACACACAAGCAGACCCCCCCCCCTAGTGTGCATGCACGGTCTCTGGCTGCTGAGGCTGGTCCGGCATCAGCAGCCAGAGACTGTGGTCGTGTGTGTGTGTGTGTGTGTGTGTGTGTGTGTGTGTGTGTGTGTGTGTTTTTATTTCCTACTAAGGCCTTGTTGGCCGAAAGCTCACTATCTGACAGGCTTTTCGTTGTGTGTATCTGCAACTCTGCATTTCTGCTATATGATGAGTAGCAGCTATCCTCTTTAGAATATTGTTACATTCCATCCTGGCTTTTCCATTGTTCATGACTGGTATATAATATTTTCAAGCTTCTGCAAATAATATCCTTGAATGTTAATGGATGTTTTTGGATATTCTATAATATTCTTGATGTTCTAAAAAGCAGCTTACAAATGGCATGTATCACATTGATCAGCACTTTCTGCAAATAGACTATCACTGAATTTAGGTAAAATGCGATACATTCATTCTGGTACTACTGGAGGCCTGACCACACCGTTAGAAATAATGCACGAGGGTAAATTAATAAATGAAAAAATATTCAAATTTATTAAACAATGGCAAATGCGGGATGGAATAGTGACAGTGTTATGAAAAGGGTAAATTGCTACTCTCCGTATAGAGGAGATATTGAGTCACAGACAAGTACAACAAAAAGGCTGCTATTCACACCAGCTTTCTGCCAAAAGGTTTCCTTTGAAAATAAAACACACACACACACACACACACACACACACACACACACACATTCATAACTCTCACACACATGAGCACTGTCTCTGGGCAATGAGCCTGACTACAGTGACTGGAGACATTGGTCATATGTGTGAGCTGTCCTTGCATGAATGTGTGTGTGTGTGTGTGTGTGTGTGTGTGTGTGTGTGTGTGGTGGTTTTTATTTTTTATTTTGAAGATGGTCTTTTGGCTGGAAGCTTACATGTATTTGTCTGTGACTCAATGTCTCCTCTACATGGTGAGTAGCAGTCTATCCTTTTCATAATATCTTTTGTTGTTATTCCACTCTGAATTTTTTAATTGTTTAATTTTAGTTTTCCTTCTTAGTATTGTAGATGCTAGAAGTTGTTGTATTGGGTAGTAGACTCTGTTAGCATTTTGGATTCTCATTTTCACTTGTATACGTCTTGGATTTTGTTTGCCAATCATTGCACCCAGAAATTTGAACTGTTCGGTGCTTTTGGACTTGGGTTTACCGATTATTATTAGATGCAATTAGTTGTCTTGTCCTTATCTGTGAATTATCATGCCTTTTGTTTTCTAAATGTTACTTTTAGGCTACATATTTTGTATTATGGATAATATTTTGGAGATGAAAATGTCAAAAAGTCTATTTGTTTTTCCTATTTTAATTCACTAATACCTTGTAGTATCGTATTCTGGGATTACTCATCATTGATGGAAAAAACTGTTCGTTGCACAGAAGCATGTAATAAAGATAATATGTAGTGTCCACTGTAGAATCTCATTCAACTGGTTTTCCAAGTGCTTTGCTTTCTCTGCAGAATTAGTGTCATTGCAAACCTCAAAGTATTAACTTTTCCCCCCTAAAAATTAATACATTTTCCAACTTTCTCCTTAGTTTCCTTCACAGCTTACTCAATGTAGTGATTGAACAACATTAGGAATAGGTTACAACTCTTTTGGGGTAAGAGTGTGGAAAGGGGTTTTGCTGTACTGTTAATTTACAATTTTATTGCAGTTTCGGGCAAACACCAGCTGCACGGGAGTTTCCAGATCTTCAGGATAAGATACTGGCTTTAACACAGATGCCGTATGGTAATCAGCCACTGTTCAGAAACACAATGCCGGTAAGTATTATTGCTTATGTTGTTGTTGTTGTTGTTGTTGTTGTTGTTGTTGTTTTCTGTAGTGTTGTGTTGGAAAGGGTGGAAGGAAATTAACTAATAAAGTCTGCAAGTGTGACATACAGGGTGTCCAGAAAAGGACTTCCTGATTTCAAAATTAAATATCTCGAAAACAAAGATTGATAAAGGAATGCAGTAAACGGTATGTTTATTGTGAAAGCTGTAAGAAGTTTATACAGCAGTTTGAAATAGTAGTTACAAAAGCTGCTAACAGATGGTGCTGTACGCTGTACAGCTCATATCAGCATACATAAGTTAAAGAATCATATGAAAACATTCACCATTGGCACTAAAGAGGTGGCGCAAACGAAGAATGAAATTCGCCATCACATTTCGTAGTGTCTCAACTGAAATGGATTCACATGCCACAGAGATTGCCGATTCAAGCTCGTCGAGCGTGGCGGGATGCTTCTGGTAGACCATGTCATTCACTGTGCCCCACAAAAAAAGTCAAAGGGAGTCAAATCCGGCGAATATGGAGGCCAATCCATGCCTGCACCAGTAAATTTGGGATATTCCAAAGCAGTGACTCGATTCCCGAAGTATTCCTCAAGAAAGCAAAACACTTGTTCGGTTCAATGTGGTCGGGCTCCATCTTGCATAAACCATTCAGTACCTGGTCGATCCTCTAACGCTTGCTGTGTGGCGACAAATTGTTCCAAAATTGCAACGTAACGTGCACCAGTGACCGTTTCTCGAATGAAAAAAGCGCCAATAATGCCTCTGCTGCATACTGCAGCCCACACAGTAACTTTAGGAGAATACAGGGGTTTCGCTTCACACCAATATGGCTTTTTGGAACCCCAAAATCGCCAGTTCTGCTTATTCACGTATCCATTCAGGTGGAAGTGTACTTCATCTGTAAGCCAGATGCAGCCAACATCAAATCCTTCTCTATCACATTGTGAGCATCTGATTAGCAAAGGCAACCCTTTGTTGCACAGCTTGTACGGGTATGGCCTGGTGCGTTTGAATTTTGAATGGAAACATGTGTAGGCTCTTTCTCAGTATTTTCTGCATGCTGGAACGCTTCAAACCAGTCTCAGATGCAATTCTACAGACGGATGACATTGGATTTCGCTGAATAATTCCAGAAACTGTGGCGATATTTTCAGGCGTAACTGCGGTTTGCTTGCAGCCAACATGCCCCACTAGATCATCAGTTACGCTGCCTGTTCATTGAAATTTTGCGAAGAGCGTACGAATGGTTTTCGCATCGGGTCCTTTTGGAACATTAAATCGTGCTTTGCCTTGTTGTCGTAGGACTCTCTTCTAACCTGTGGTACTCTAGCACCATAAAAATGCTTTGTTCAGTGGAGTACAGGGTTTTAATCTCTTCCTTTGGTACGCTAACCTCCTTTCACGTTTCAATAGTGGAACTGATCGCTCTGGGCTTCGGATCACTATTTACACTAGGCATTACATATGGCGATTACAGCGCCATCTGTTAGCAGCTTTTGTAACTATTATTTCAAACTGCTGTATAAACTTCTTACAGCTTTCACAATAAACATACCGTTTACTGCATTCATCTATCAATCTTTGTTTTCGAGATATTTAATTTTGAAATCAGGGAGTCCTTTTCTGGACACCCTGTATGATACCAGAGAATTTCGGACAGGCTTGTGGAGCCATGCTGGCTTTAGATCCGTGGCCACCTGTGATAGGTTTCTTGGTTGAGGCTCCACGGTGCAACCAGCCTGATCGAGGTGATCCCACAGATTCCTGATTGAGTTTACATCTGAGGACTTTGGTTGCCATAGGAGCATAGTAAACTCGTTTAGTGCTCTTTGAACCATGCACATACAGTGCGAACTGTGTGACATGTTGCATTGTCCTGCTGGTAGATGCTATCGTGCTGAGGAAAAACAAACTGCATGTAGAGGTGGACATGGTCCCAAAGGATAGAAGCATACTTGTGTTGATCGATTGTGGCTTCCTGACTGACGAGATCATTCAGGGAATGCCAGGAAATCATTTCATAGACCCTAATGCTTCCTTCTCCAGCCTGAGCTTTCTGATGATTGTTGAAATGTGTTTGCCTGCAGATGGCCATCTGCCCAGTGGAACATAAAATATGATTAATCTGAAAAGGCTACCGGTCACTGCACAGTGAATGTCCAGTTGCAATATCGGCATGCAAATTGTCATCGATGAACAGCGGTCAGCATGGGTGCATGAACCGGGCACATGTTGCGCAGGTCCATAAGCAGCAATGTTCACTGGTCAGTCACTGAGGAGACACCGTTGGTAGCCCCTTGGTTCATCTGGGCAGTCAGTTGCTCAACAGTTGGGTGTCTGTTTGCCCATGTTTCATTAGCCCTTGTCATCTAGGGCTTGTGGTGCACCACACTTATCTCTGCCCTGGTTTTGGATAGCGTCATTTTGCCATGTGTGGTATTCTTTAACCACAGTAGCATGCTAACAGTATACAAATTTAGCCATTTTGGAGGTGCTTCCTCCCTTGGCCTGAAGGCTCGTGATTTTGCTGTTTTGGACATCAGATAAATCACTCCTTTTCTGCATTATGAAAATGACTGCACTATCTCAGGATCCCCTGGTCATGCTCTATACAGTTTCCACTGCTAGTACTGCCACCTATAGTCTGTGAGTGATTATTGCATGTTGACATCAAACACAGGTGGTGGCCACATTAATATGAGTGGACCATGTAACTTACTGTGGCACAGCTTATCACCACCCGTGAACAGTATGCATTGATTGGTGGATGTCTTGCTTTATTATTTGATATCAGTTGAAGGAATGAACATTTGTAAGGGGAGTGAGGGCAGTTCTTAATTGACTTGGCTGGTGGAAATGTTGATGACATTACTTTGCTAAGAGTTGAGTCCGCGTATAAAGTCAGACCAAAGAGGAGCAGAAATAGAACTGATGCCTTCAATGGATGAATTGTTTATGTGAATTGAAATGTGTAAGCGATTGTGCAGTAGATGTGAGTACAACCATGAAGATAAGGGAATAACCCACCAAATGTATATCTACCTTGTGAAACTTCCTGGCAGATTAAAACTGTGTGCCGGACAGAGACTCGAACTCGGGACCTTTGCCTTATATCTACCGTAGTTCATCAACAACTGCAATCTGTAGTACAAAGGCTCCCGTCCTACATTAAAGACAGTACCATTTCCTAAGATTGTTTGAAATCCAAGTCCGTCCCACTCCCATCACACATTTTGCTTGTCACCATTGATGCTACCTCCCTCTGCACTAACAGTCCCAATGTACATGGTCTGTCTGCTGGTGAACATAACCTCAGCCAGTGCCCACCTGATTCCAGACCTATGGCGTCCTTCTTGCTCTCACCTTCTTCAATTTTATACTTACCAACATTTGCTTTACCTTTGAGGGGCAGACTTACAAGCAGATAAGGGCCATAACCATGGGAACCAGGATGGCTTTGTCGTGTGCCAACCTTTTTGTGGGTCGCTTGGAAGGAGCCTTTCTGGGATCCATAAGCCGTCAGCCCCTGCTTTAGTTTAGATACCATGATGACATCTGTGCCGTATGACTCATGATGAGGCTGACCTGTTAAATTGAGATCTCTTAACGGGTTCTTCCAATTAAATTTCCCATGGTCCTATTCTGAATATCATGTCACTTTCCTTGATGTTGACTTCATCCTGACTGAGGATCAACTACACACTTCTCTTCATATTAAACCTACTAACAAACAACAGTACTTACATTTTGACAGTTTCCATCCTTTCCATGTCAAACAATCCTTCCTGTACAGCCTTGGCATTTGAGGCAAATGTATTTGTTGAGGTGCAAACTATATGCAGCAATACACCATCATTCTCATGTCTGCCTGTACTGGTCATAATTACCCCGCCAGTCTAGTTTAAAAGCAGATTTCCCAGACCATCACATCCAAAAAACAATTTAGGAGTACACCTCTTGTCACTCAGTTTTATCCTTGTCTTGAGTATATTAATCAGCTACTTAGACAAGGCTATGACTTTCTAAAGTTGTGCCCTGAAATCAGTCCCACTGTGTCAGACATTTTGCCTTCCTCACCAAGAATAGATTTTTGCCCCCCACCCACCCTCAAGAAAATCAAAAGGAGAGCCAAGTGTGAAACAATACGTGTCCTGTACCAGCTTTTATGTAAACACTGTTTGGCCTCTTACATTGTCATGACTACCACCAAGATAATGGGCATAGACAGAAGGTGTATATGGGCAGCACACACTATCCTGTTCCAGAGCATGCTGTACAACATGATAGTCATGACCTTGGTGCTTGTTTCACCACACACGCCATCTGGATTCTTCCGCCAGACACCAGTTTCTCATACTCGACAGGTGGGAACTGTCGTTACATGTCCTTGGAACTCGCCATCTACTGGCCGTAGTTTATGTTAATTTGTTCCGTCTCAGCATTTATTCTTAGCAGTAACAATTCCTTTCTTCCCTATTCTTTAATTTTCTATATCTTGTACTTTCTGACCTGTCTCTTTCTCTCCTCCCCAGCTCTACCACGTACAGTGCACTTAGCTTTAAACTCTTAAACCTCGTGCATGATGTTTTGTCAGTAATCACTGTCTTGTGTATCACCATATGTTCTGCCTTTTAAGCTCTCAGGTTTTGAAATCTCATTTGGTGCAGTCCCCTACAATCAGTCTTTCCATTTCATCCCATCCCATCCCATCCCATCCCATCCCATCCCGTCCCGTGACTTGGGGTTCTGGGCGACTCTTCCGAACTCTCCTCATTTCCTAAATCTCACCAGTCCTTTTCCTTCAGCCTTCGTCCTTCCCCCTCAACCCTTCTGCCAGAAGGAGCCAGTACCTTTGTGTGCTTTCTCCTGCCGCTGCTTGCTGAGTAGATTTTTTGTCAAGCCAGTTACATTATATTTTCAAAAATTCATTATTTTCATTGATAAATTTAATAATTTTGATATTCTGAGGCAATTCCTTGGTGAGAAAGATAGCATTTATTTTACAGAACTTTGTAGTAAGCATGACTTACGGTGTCCATTGTAGAGCTCTTGTAGACACTTCTATAAACAGTTGGATATATTGACAACGGGTGCAATGTACATTTACTCCATTGTGAAGATTGTTGTTAGCTATGAATTAAAAGTCAAATTCAATAACATTTGTAAATATAATATCACCCTGAGCTGCTGGAGTTTGAGGTCATGTGTGCACGACGTGTGCTTGTTTGTGTGTATGGATGGTGTGTGTTCCTCTGTTTCTCTTTTGCTGATGAAGGCTGCGGCCGAAAGCTTTGGGTAAGTGTCTTTTAATTGTGCCTGTCTGCAATTTCAAGTGTCGTCTTTACGGTAAGTAGCAATTTATCTTTTCCTACATTGTTAATACTAGATGGAGATAGAAGTTACAATATCCATCGCTCAATCTTAAGTGTGCCACAGAAACAAGTGAGGTATTCGACCATAAAAAATTCTGACCATGTGCTCTGGGATGTGAAGAATCTAACTAATCGTAAAATTAATTTCCAACACAAACTGAATACATGGCTTAAGACTAATTTACATGATCATCTCGATTATGTAAATGGGCGGCATATTGCCATATTTTTTACTGAGAATGTGTGTTACTTATGTAAGCTTATTCATTCCACATCATAATGAGAAGTGCAGTTATCATTCAAGGGACGTGCAAATAATCAGTTAACCAAAGACATTTTTCTTAATCGTTTCATGAACCAGTGGGTAATTCAGTTGGTGGATCATGACCTGTATAAGGTATAGACGTGTGTAGGAGGTATAGATAACATTAACATTAAAAATTGAAGTGCTGTAAGAAAAAAAATCAGTAGTAGTGAACTGGAAATGTGTTGTTTCTTAATAGAGGCCAATTTTACTGAAACAAAAAAGAGAACAAATTGTGCTCTTCAGCTCTTAATGTGAACACAGTTATTCAGAACAAAATGGAGTTCATTTTGCTCTTTGCAAAATACGCTTTGTGTTGTTATGTAAATATTTATTCAGAATGTTATGTGGGGTTCCGATTCCAGAAAAACGGACTTTTTTAAGGACAGGTTGAACTACCTTAATTTGCGAATGAAGTAAATGGTGGTGACTTCAAACCTCAGCCGTATTAAGAAAATTATCTCCAACTTCTTCCTGAATAACTCTCGTATGTGCAAATTGTCATTTGGTTTTAGGCGCTTTTATCATCATTTCTGTGTCCAGACTAAAAATTATATTTTACCTATTCTGTGTGTATGCACTTCTGAAAGGGTGAACAAAAGATATTCATCTAGCAGCTGAACTGCTAAAAGAAAAAATGGTGGAGAGAAACTGCAAAGTTTTAAACCTTAGAGAAGCTGTATTTTTCTACTGTAACTCTGTTTCCCCAATTTATGTTTGGTAAAGGAATCCATTATATTGTTAACATTTGTGTTGCTCTATAGTGAAATGTCATTACTTGATTTTTGTTTTGCAGGCCACTGGAAAAGCTGATGAAATTTTGAAGCCTATAAAGCACAATCCAGAACGTGAGGCACAGTTTAATCAATTCAAGGTTGGAGGAGCAAACAAAATACGTGTTAGACCTTGGGGCCAGGCTAAGGTAAGCCATGTGTTTGTTTAAAGAAGTCATTTGTTTGTTGCTGACCCCTGTTGACCTACCCCACAGTACCGTGCGTGTGTGTGTGCGTATATTAGCTTTAGCTGTAGTGCAAAGGACAAACGGAAAAATTTCAAATTCAAGAACCAGTTAGAGAACAGTCAATGTGAATAAATGATGATGAAAGCATGCAACATTTCGTGGCCATTGTCATTGAATGTAAAATGTGAGTTGTTAGGCCACAACATATATCTTCTACATGATCGATATTTCAACACCTCAGCCAGGGATTTTTTTCAGGATCATGTAGTGTTCACGGTAAACTGAATCCTTGGATCATCATCATCTTCTTCTTCTTCTTCTTCTTCTTCTTCTTCTCTGTTCAACTAATGGTGAACACCACAAGATCCTGATGAAGATCCCAGCAGAGAGGTCAAAATGTCGATTATGTAAATGAAATATAACAATACCTAACAACCTAGAAGGTTTTACCTTTAGTAAATAATTTGTCATTATTGTTTTGTGGTTGGTTGTTTACATTGGGGAATTTATGTTCACGTCAGCAAACTAACGTGGCCATTTATGTTTTAAGCTTGCAGACTTTCACTGTTCTGACTGGTAAGAGTATTAAATGTCATCATCCTAATTTATGTTCTGCTCTCTAATTACACTGTTTCTGCTTTTACGAAATATAACACATTTCTGTGATGTAACTTTCATGTTGTTTAAATGCATAGATATTTTTAAATTAATTGAAGAGGATGAATATGCCTCGGGAGGGGGGGGGGGAGGAGGGAGGTGTGTGTGTGTGTGTGTGTGTGTGTGTGTGTGTGTGTGTGTGTGTGTGTGTGTGTGTGTGTGTGTGTGTGTTTTCGGTAAAAACTAATGCTTGTGGGATTTGATAAAGAGCAAATAGTTAAAACAGTGTGCCATAGGGAAAAAGTTCTGAACTCCTTCAGGTTTGTTCAACTGCACTAACATCTGATAAAACAGTGAAATCCCATTTTTACACTTTTCAAGGTACTTTAAAAAAATGGTGTGAAACATGGGAAAATGTAAAATGTGGAAAATAATGTTAAGCTGTAAAAGTTACATGTAGGATACCACCTTGCATTTTATGTATGATATATGCACATAACAGGCATCAAAAGGCTTGTCAGAGATTTTTTTATTATCTAATAAAACTGCTGATGTGGGGAGTAGGAACGTTTGACTCAATTTCATATGTCATAATTGATGTTTTTGAAAGTCTGCAGCTGTCATTCATTATTTAAATAATGAAATACTGCATTAGTTACGTAGTTTTTCATGCTTATCATGACACGTTTTGAGAATATTTTCTCATTGTCAAGTGCAAATATGTAAATAAGTATTTTGTATATGGTGTTTGAGTAAGTGTTATTCTATGTCTCTTGCACTGTAGTCGTCTTTTTGAGGTTATCAAGTACTGTTCCTCGTCAGTTATGTAGAAAACCACACATACGCAAACTGTCACATTGTTTGTTTGTGTAACAGCACAAAAAATACATACATAAATATTGCACTTGACAGTGATAATATATTCTCGAAACACATTTCGCTCAACATGAATAAAACACGTTACCGACACTATGTTTAAACTAAAAAACATTTGAGCTACGCAAAGTGAATGACTGTGTCAATTAGCTCTCTAAGTGGCCACGCTAAATATGGTTTGATGAAGGTGTCAAGATGATCACAACAATCTCGAAACTGTGTTTGCGCAGTAGAGACAGTTTGGAAATGGTTGTGATTGGTCATGATATCTTCATTCAAATGAACCTAGTTACTCACATCAGCCACCACGCCAAGTAGAGCTTGGCAGCGGCGGGAGATATGGCACGAATTGTTCCAACTTTGACACGTTTACCAGTTCAAATCTGCTGAGTAGAGTGTCCTGGTGTCAGAAACTTAACCACGTAATATTTGTAAACACTACTGGACGGCCAACATAATGCCAGCGTCATTTTTTCTCCACAAACATTTTTTTTGTAATGCGTAAATCTCAGGAAAATTATAAATATATTGACGCAAAATCAGGTGCAAATTAAAATTTTGGGCATAGGAAATTTGGTGGGACTGATAAAAAAATGTCATAAATGGTGGAAAAGCATTGATTCCGGGAACTTAAAAGCGAGGTTATACTATGTTAAGTGGGATGTCCTTATCACTGGAATTTTCCCATTTGAGTAGAAATGTTTTACAGAAGTTATTTTACCCTAAGGACTAGAAATGGTACAGACATTCTCTTCATAGTACCAGAGTCCTACATCTACAAGCACTTCATCCATAAGTTCACTGGGAACATTACCATTTGCTAAACCCTTCTTGGCTCCTTCACCTGTTCATAGTGTAGGCCTAGCCAATGTAATAGTTCCATCCATACAGCAAGATGATGTTTTGGATTCAAGGACAGAATTGCATGCCATATGTCAAAAGCAGCCTTTCAAAGACAAGTCCATTTTCACTCCTAAAAGTCTTGTGGATTTGTTACACAAAACTGTTCAAAGTGCCACAAAATCAACTTTCACTCACACTGCAAGAAAAGTCTGTCTTCATTTGAGACAGCTTTATTTTGGAGAAGTGTTAATAAATGAAACAATTGCCTGTTGGCTGAAAGAAGCCAAACAGAAGAAACAGGGAAAAAAGGGGTACAAGGCCAGCAAGAAGAGAAATGAAGATGAGGAGCAATTGCAGTGCACGATGACTATGAACTTATGACCAGGATCAGATTGATTATTGTGTCCTAACTCAATCTCCAATTAAAGCTGGAGCATATGTACCAGTCAGTTAGTTCTCAAAAGGAAATCTGTCAGCTACTGTGGTGTGAGAGGTGAAGCACCAGGAAATCAAAGTTATGGTGTGCAAATCTGTGCACAGAATTGAGCACAGCCAGAGGATGTATTTGATGTTGATAGGAACAACATTTTAGCAATTTTGCCGGAAGTAGCTCTCCAAAAATGAGGATACTGAATGAAATACTTTTTCCAAAACTCCGTTGATGTCTCTGAGGCTTAGCCATATATTTTTGTGTTTATGTGAACTGACAAGGAACATGTTACCTACTTCTTCAATTTTAATATTATTTGATAGATTCCTTACATAACTTGCTTATTTTGTGATTTTCCTACACATTGATTGGGGATAGCTGTAAACACTGTTACAATCACTCAGGAAAATGTTTATGGTTTACTGTTACCTCTGCTGACAAACTGTTACCCAGTCCACACTTTGAGATTGCAGTTTCCGTTTACACCTGACATAAAAGGGTAAATATAAACGCGTGGGTAAATGTAAACTTGATGTCAGGTAGAATCAATATATTAATTAATCCAGGAGCAGAGTTTGTATTTTAGTCATTTTTGGTTGTAAAATTACAAAAATAACTGATTTAAATTAAGCAAGCTAGTAATTGCTGAAAGTCACAGTCAGAACTTCTTAGACTGTTTCCAATTACCCCACTTGACCGACCCTGTTACCGTATTTACTCGAATCTAAGCCGCACTTTTTTTCCGGTTTTTGTAATCCAGAAAACCGCCTGCGGCTTAGAATCGAGTGCAAAGTAAGTGGAAGTTCTGTTAAATGATGGTAGGTGCCGCCACAATTAACTTCTGCCGTCGAATATATGTAGCGCTGCAGAGGCATGCTTTGCAGGCACAAAGATAAATACTGGCGCCAAAACCTCTGCGTCAGTAAATAAATTTAAAAAAAAGGTGGAAGACGAGATTTTTTCTCCGCCCCGAGTTTCGACCACTGCATTTTCATACATTATCCAACGAAGTAAATACAAATTCCGTATTGTTCATCTTCGAATGTAGCAGCCTTTCAATGTACTACGAAAACTCGACTGGCAAGACTGTTTGTGATGTTTGTCAATATGGCCAACTCTATGTTCTGATTTTTTTCCTACTTGTGACAAGAGATGGTTGCTAATAGGAACTTTTATGAATTGTGAATCACATGCAGTATTCTTTCACCATAAGAATAATATAAATATAAACATTTTGCCATGTATTCTTCAGTGTTTGCTGCTATGTCATTTAAATCCTGTCTGCCTAATAAACTACGAAACTAGAGTGAGACAACAGCAAACGTGGAAGAATATACATATCATGCCATGTTTATATTCGTAGTATTCTTATGCCGAATAGTGATACAGTCAGAAATAAAGCACGACAACTGACTAGATTTTTAAATCTAAGGTGACTAATTTCTGTGCAGAATGTAATGTACTAAAGAGGCGTCTGCAAAGATTTTCAAACGGAGAAAAATTTTCGCTAAACTCTCCTTCACATCATCTTCTATCACATGCAGTCTATTATTTGGTTCTTGTTGATTATTCTCAAAGAAAGCAGCAGTGTAAGGAACAACAAATAGCAGTCTCTTGCCATTGTTTCGCTAATGAGACGATTCCTTCCTCTCTCTCTCTCTCTCTCTCTCTCTCTCTCTCTCTCTCTCTCTCTCTCTCTCTTTCTTCTCCTTCTCCTTCTTCTTCTCTCTTTTTTTTTTAAAAAAATTGGAAGCGGCGGTAGCGCACACAAAAGCAAGCCATGCCGCGAGCGGTGACAGGTCGTAAACACTCATTATCAAAATGCGACAAACAATGCAGGACACAGAACAATAATGCATTTTCAGCTTAGAGTGATGTAAACACCTATAACAAAGAGAACGACACTTATCAGATCAAAGAAAAATAAGTAGTCAATTCAAACCAGACGAAGCACGTGAAAAAGGAAGGGTACCCGTATAAATATGGACGGAGCGCCTGACGCATAGCAATGGCTACCTGGTAAAGCTTAACTGCTAAGCTTACGACTCGTATCAAACTACTGTAGCTGTATCATCATTCATTCGACCTAAATTGTGTCTCATATTACAATGGCCCAACTTTGTTTCGATTTGGAGGTGCGGCCTAAAACTTTTCTCTCCCCTTGAATTTTGAGTCTCAAATTTCAGGTGCGACTTAGATTTGCGAAATATGTTTTCCCTTGATTTCGAGTCTCATTTTTCAGGTGCAGCTTAGATTCGAGTGCGGCTTAGATTTGAGTAAATACGGTATGTTCTGACCTCCACCTAACGATACCTCAGTCTGCACACACCTTGTTCATTGTCTTTACAAAATTATTTTCTTTAAGGACAATTACTGCTGCTTATAATTTGCATGCAATTGTTAATCTTAAACACTTAAGCAACTTGAACCCGACGCAACTTCCTTCACAACTTCTTATTCTGTTACCTTTTACTGGAATTATTCAATTAATTTTTTAATTGCACTTCCACTTTTTACCTTCCACTAACAATTATTTTACTTTTAGTGAGTATTCTACATAACTATGTTTCACTGTCAGTTCTCACTGCTTACTCTTGTGTAACACTTCTGTACTTGACGCCTGGCTCCTGTTTTCTGAATCATACTGACTACATGAAAATGGAGTGTAACACATGTAGAACTAGCATTGTCAACATGACAATACACAATGTCCATCTGGCAAAAACTGGGCATTCTGATTGTTGTGGTATCCTTACAGTACATTATTACACAACCTTCCTCTAGACCTTTTTCTGTGTAAATCATTAATAAATTTCAGTCCATATTGCAACTTTTCATTGTTTATAACTGCTCTGGAGATAAATTTCCATCTTTTTTTCTTGTTGTGTTCAGACCCATACAAAATTACAGTATGAACACTACGTTTGCTGTCCCTTCAGTTCATGCAATGTGTGTAATTGTGGATTCTAATTGAATCTCTTTAGGTGAAATTATTATTAGTGACATGTCTTTAACATATTACCTGTATTATTAACACAGAGAAGTAGTTCCATAGTGTGCAGACAAATAATCAATATGAGAAAAATGGAATTTTGACAACCAATGAGAAGTCATTGTACACCAGTGATATGTGTTGTATTTGAAGACTATGATGCAAGGTGTGTTAAATATACAGATGCTGAAGTATAGTTGGTTAGCCCAAATCTTTATGGTGTGCAGTGCTCTTGGTATTTTTATTCATTTTTAACCCGATTTGAAGTTTTTTTTCCCTCAGCATTGATGAATTTTCAGTTTCTGTATCAGAAAAAGTAACTAGATTACATTCTATTAACCTATTATTTTGTGATTTGCCTCAATGGCTTTCTTATGCTCTCCACATGGGAGGCTATAAAGAGTACAGGGTTCATCATCATTGAAAATTGAGTAGTCATAGCACAGCCAACTGCAAAACATTTAAATAAGATAAGTTTTCTTTTTTTGTTTCAGGCACTACTACAATTAGTAATTAATTAGCAGCAGACATTCACCACTCACTCATACCCTCCCCAACATTTCACTGCAGTTTTAGTCCATAAGTTTTGTTTGATACGTAATGTCTCCCCCCCCCCCCCCCTCCTCCCCCCCCCCCCCCCCCCCCCACATTTTACTGCAACTTTAGTCCATAAGTGTTATTTGATCCATAACGTTACATGATACATGTTCTTAACAGTAATATGTTTTGAACTTTTTACAGAAGTCACTTTTTGAAGGACTGGATGATGATTCTGGAAACTTGTCATTCACACTTCGACCATCACCAAAAAGATTGTTGCTGAGTGAGAAATTGCTTGAGACACAAGTGACGTCCACAACAGAGCATGGACCTCTTTTCGACAGATCAGGAAATGATAATGTTGGTAACAGATCAGACAGACGTTCTGACGTTGGCTCACCTATTATCACTGCGGGAAATCGTGATAGTTCCAGTTCAGACAAGGAAAATGTACCCCGGTAATTATAATTTTTAATTTTAATTAAAGCTTATGCACTTAAAGCATATGCAGGTAAGTAGCTGCCGGCCGCGGTGGCCGTGCGGTTCTGGCGCTGCATTCCGGAACCGCGGGGCTGCTACGGTCGCAGGTTCGAATCCTGCCTCGGGCATGGGTGTGTGTGATGTCCTTAGGTTAGTTAGGTTTAAGTAGTTCTAAGTTCTAGGGGACTTATGATCTAAGATGTTGAGTCCCATAGTGCTCAGAGCCATTTGAACCATTTCTTTTTTAGGTAAGTAGCTATCATTTCTGCAGTCCATGAGTGATCACTCATCTAAATTCAGCAAACATTGTTACACAAAACAAACCTAGTTTGGAATTTACCATCTAGTTGCTCAAGTGCTATTATTTTCTGAAGCTATGCTCTGAAAGGAGGCCTTTCCACCTGATATAATTCTGGAACTGGCGAGAGTCACTTTTCATCACCTTTCCAGGTTGGACAATATTGACCAGATTCTATACCATTAATGATAATCCTTTCTTCCAAATGTGATTTGCATTTTCTTGCCTGACGTTGCAAAACTTGTTATAAGCACCCTACTGCTCCAGTCCGACCACTGGTAAACTGTTTCATCTCCTGTGAGGCAGTCCACAAACAGCTGTGTTCTTGGATCTCACAGTAACCCCACAACCTCAGTATTCAGAAGAAACAACCAAATATTTGTGATAACAAAGATGATAATTCCACACCTGTGCCATCAGGATGATGGTGATGATTAAAAATAATGATGGTACAGACAGCTTAGTAAATTAATGTAAACCTCTTCTTTTGGTTTATTTTGTTCCTCTTTGCATTATCAAAATGTTCACAATCAATAAATGGTACAAAATTTACAATAGGTGCAATGTTAACCTTTTAGACATATCCTTTACATCAATAAAAGTTTATAATTTTAGCTTGTCAGAAGGTGTTAAAAAAAAAAAATACAGGTTAATCTTATATCCAGAATATACTAAGGCAAAGATGGTAGTAAGGATGAAGGATCATGGTTTTTGCTGTTATTTCATAATAATCTGTTGAAAAGTCTGGAATTAGTTGTGGCTCAGAACTTTGTAGATGGAAACTTGCTTTAGAGTGAGTGCTTGCTTGTTGTCACCCATCTGGGCTCAGCATGCATTCATATCTCCTATTTTGGACACCTAGTGATTGCGACTATATTCAGGGAAGGTTTTGTCGCTTGTAACATTGAGTTTAATTAGCTTATAAAGTTTGTTTGATTTGTTTAATCTGCATATTTAAACACTGCTGCCAGGTGAGAATGATAATGGTAAACAAAATTGCTGGTTACTAGACTAGATACAAAATTATTTGTCCATGTGCTGAGCAGTGAACTGAATCAAGACACAATCTGATTTGTTTTGTTTCAAAAATTATTTACTTGGACTTTTGTGCAATTTTTATTTATTTATTTATTTTTTAATTGTGATTCATGCTATCTCCCAAATCATCTGCAACATGATCTTTCTCATTGTCATGAGAACTCGTCAATTTCACGTCACCCGGATGCTATTGAGCCTGCAGAAATTTGCCATTGAAAAGATCCTCAAAAAGGACAAAATACACATTTCCAGCATATGCACACATGTAGTGAATAATGCTAAGATTACATTTTTCATAGTATAATTCAGAAATGCTTTAACTAGTAGATCTTATAAAAGAACAAAGCAGATGTGCATTAATAAAATTATGCAGGCTAGGTTGTAACTTTCAGGAAGGCCAACAGTGCCCAAGTTTTACAGATGATGTACCTAAAGTGTTAATGGCGAAAGCAAGGAGAATTGCTGAGACACAAAATTTCTAGCTTTATTGTAATATGTGCTTCTAAATTATTGGCATTCCTCAGTTTGGAATGAAAGTAGTATAAACAACTGATACGTCTTCATAATTTTCTAGGTCTTTGCAATAATCGATTAACTGCAGCTGAAAGTTTGTGAAGCACTTGTAAAGGATAATTTTTGAAATTCTGTGTATGGAGTCCTCAATTATAAATCCAGATAATATGATAATAACAAGACCAAATATGTTGGTTTACACCTACTGTGTGAGGAATTCTCATGGTGCTGACTACAGCAATCTAGATCTAAATCTTGTCAGTGGTACTTTGTACGACAGCACTAAAAGACCCTCCTTTTCGGGTTGTATTGTCCCATCTTCTTCACTATGATGAGCATTGAAAGTAGCCCCACCCATGGAGCTGTATGATCATCAAACAGACCTTCAGTTAAAATGCTAGAAGCTCCAACATCAGTCTGTGCCTCAGGCCTGTAGTAGGACTTCGTACATGGGACGTGGATGACAATACCGTGCTTTGCCTTCTTAATGAAGAATCGTATCATAATGCTTCACTTCTTATGCGACATCCAATGAACAACAAAGGTAGCTACGATAGGGCCCAAAGTAGCCTTTTAGTAACTATTCAAACTCTCCGCACATGTATAAAAATCCATACAAAGTCTCCTGGTGCTTATCGTAGCACTCTCAGTCCTTCTCTTGTATGTCCAGGTACCATATGCGAGCTAGGTGTTCCTCATGCCTGAGAATTTTGTTACATGTGCTTATTGGAATAGCTTGGTCAGTCTGGAGCTCTAATCTTTCCCAATCTGACTACTTGTGATTCCTGCAAGAGTTGTTGGTACCTCTGTACAGCAACGGGAGTGGCTAAGCTGTGTTGGGGAGCAATCTCTTTCAAGGTACAGTGTTGAGCTTTATCCCATAGGTAGACTATAATTGTCCGCAGTCGACTGGCATGAATAGGACCATTGTTATGGTTGACATTTTGCAGCATAGTAGTCATCAGACATAACAGTAGCATACAATGTGTCCAGGGCGCCCACATTTGAAACGTACTGGAATGTATTTCTGGCTGCCATAAACTGCTCTATCTCTTCTTTCTACATGCATATGAACAACAATGTAGGAAAAGATAGATTGTCCCTGACCGTAAATATGACATGTTAAGTTGCAGACAGCCATGATTAAAATACACTTACACAAAACTTTCAACCACAGCCTTCATCAGAAAAAGAAATGCACACCATTCATACTCACAAGCAAGAACACATCATGCGCTCATGACTGCCAACTCTGGCAGCTCAGGCCAAAATGCTAGAATGTTGGCACGACCTGCTATAGTTTGCAGTCGTGTGTGTTTGTTTTTGCATGCTTATTTGTATGAATGGAGTGTGTTTCTCTTTTTATGATGAAGGCTGTGGCCGAAAGCTTTGTGTAAGGGTCTTTTAATTTGCCTGTCTACAATTAAATGTGTCACCTTTACGGTAAGTAGCAATCAATCTTTTCCTATATTGTTCATATTCCTACATGGGGTTTATATTACATGGCATACGAGAGAGGTAAGCGTGTGGTGATCTTCCACAAATGGCATGGGGACCACATTTAGTGAAGGTTGCCGGATGTGCAGTTGACTTGCTACTGTTTTGGTATCAATTGGTCTCCTGAATATACGGACATTAGAAATGATGTATTGCTTGCATTCCATTTAGTGTCTATGTAAAAGATAGCTTTTATGTTGCATAATTGGAGCCATGGTGCTTAGATGGTTTCAGGTGCCTGGTGTCTCAAGTACCACCAGTGTTGTCATAATTATGATCAAGCCCAAATTCAAAAGCAGAGGGCACTTAGCTCTGAAAGCACATTTATTTCATACATCAACTAGCAGACACAGTAGAAGTACACTCTGACCAAGTGTGCTGTTATTTATACAGATATTAGTAATTCCAGAATATGTAAACATTAAAGACATAAGAAATTTTGAGAACCTTCTAGAAGTGATAAATTCTAAATAACATATTTCTGGTGGTGATTAGATTTGAAATGGTGTCACATATCATGCCAGCCACTGACACTAACTGTTACTCCACCTTGCATGCTACACAGCTTGTGGCATAATCTTAAACTGGTATCTTTAAACAAAGAGTTGAGCATGTTATATATGGCAGATATTGGACGTTATGTGTTTGAAAACTGATGAAAGTAAAGGATCTGACACTGTTCATGCAAAATTGAGTTGGGGTGTCATGTATGAGGACGTAACAAGTGTTGGTGAATGTACTGCTGAGGACAGCTGTATCTGTATCTACTCCTTTGGCGTAAGTGGATTCCCATGTAGGCTTGGGTGTGTATAGGGACAACTTAGACCATCATACTATGGTAAACAATTTAGTAGCAAAGGTGGCAGTTCTCAAATAGTGGAGATTGTGTTTGTTCACTGCCACAGAAACAAAACAAGATTTTTTATTCACCTGGTGTATTGTAGCTGTACAGGTGTGTGTGCATATAGGAAGACACATTCAGAATGGCCATCATTGAATTTTTCTCTGCTGATCTGTTGTATTGACTAATATATTCTTGCACGGTGTTGTACTCACTTCCACGATGCACTTCATGCCACCCACAAGTCCATAGTGTCCTATTCTGTTGCACTGACTAAATCGGTGTTTTAGCATCAGGTTCATATATCAGAAAACTGACTTTAAATGGTCTAATTGTTAAGTGATAGAGAACAAAGAAATCCTGAGGTTTGCTTAATGTTAGAATAGCAGCACTTTTGTTTTAGTCGACTATGCACCCTGCAGGCAGTAGTAATATTGTAATACAGACCTAGCCAACATTTGCACTCGTGGCGCACAATTGTGCCATGGCAGCACAGCTGCATCTTAGCATCATTCTGACTTCACTGTTCTGGAAACAGTGGGACTGTTTCTAGGAGAGACATGTTACAGCTCATATTTGTAACTGGGTTTTACTATTGTGTTAATCTTTCTGGCAAAGCAATAAACCTATCTTGTAACTGAATAAATATATTTCTTAATGGTAATATGATGAGCAGAACCAGAAAATTTGTTTGTTAGACAAAACACTTTACATACAGACATCCAACATTGAGACAGGGAAAAGTAGAGGACATCAAAATAAGCAAAATTTACTGGATATCCCTGGATTGGAAATGCAACATTATGGAGGTATGACCATAAAACAAAAGCCAGTAGTGGCAAGCATATGGAAGTATGTGCATTTAAACCAACTTACCCAGCTAATAACCGTTAGTAATTAAGACGGTTGTTTCAGCTAAATAGTCAAAGCCAGGCAGTCTTTGAATTCCCATCTAGGTTGATTGTTAAGTGCAAATTTTCTGTGATAAAGCTCAATTATTAAATCAACTACACTGTTGTCTTATTAATAGAATTAGCTTTACTTTGGGAACAGCACTGCAGTAAGACAGTACACACACGATACTGTAAGGAGCAATATTGTTAATAATTAAATGACCCCTGTTTTAATGAAATTCTATGCTAACAAGTATAGTACATCAATAAGTGTGAAGAAAGACAGTGGTAAAAAAGAAAACAAATTTTAAACCAGCTTTATTTTTATTTTATTTTTTTTTAAATGTATTGTGACAAGTGCTCAAAATTGCATCACAAAATTGTCATTGTTGAAGAAATGATTGGCACACCCTCTTGAAAATTGCTGGCATGTTGCAAATGATTATCATGACCTCAAAAAATTTTTGCAGCCAGCTCTTCATGTGTGTTGACCCATGCCTGGTAGATGTGGATTTAAAAAAAAAAAAAAACCTCACAACTGAACCTCCCCATCGCATCCTGTGAGATTCAATGGTAAGATGACCCATTGAATAGCTCATCTAAAGCTGAACACAGGTAAAGCATGAAAACAGGAAGAAGGTATACTGAACTACAAAACAGCAAAATACATTCGTCCAGTCATTGACATGTTTGATCTCCATCTGTAGTCTTGGTAGGTGTCATACTATACATTGGTAATAAAATATAACTCATGTGGTAAGAAGACATTACTGTTGCAAGTAAATGTGATGAATAGTAAGAGCAGGTGAGATACCACATAGATGTCTCTCAGAAATGAAGACAACAAATAAACGGGTGTGAACTGTGTTACAACAAAGGAATTCAAGAGCTAAATCTTCCAAAATGGAATGCAACTTCAAAAACATTAAAAACATATAATGTAAATAAGTTATACACAACTGCAACCAGTCACTTTTTCAATAATAATGCTTTATTACATTAATCGGTTTTCGAACCCTTTCAGGTTCATCTTCAGATGATTTCGGGAGGATCCGGGAAGTTACATCATTACTGGTAGTAGCATAATGCTGGGTGCTGGGTTGTGACAGTATAGGCGGCTTTTTTCGTATCTGTCTGCCTCCATTTTGGTGTCCTGAACAGTTTCACACGAACTATATTAGTTCACACTTAAACAGTGACACTTTACCAGCATCCAGCATGCGCTTTACAACTGCGCATGCTGGATGCTGGTAAAGTGTCACTGTTAAAGTGTGAACTAATATAGTTCGTGTGAAACTGTTCAGGACACCAAAATGGAGGCAGACAGATACGAAAAAAGCCGCCTATACTGTCACAAACCAGCACCCAGCATTATGCTACTACCAGTAATGATGTAACTTCCCGGATCCTCCCGAAATCATCTGAAGATGAACCTGAAAGGGTTCGAAAACCGGTTAATGTAATAAAGCATTATTATTGAAAAAGTGACTGGTTGCAGTTGTGTATAACTTATTTACATTAATATACAGTCACGGTTCTAAAATATCCGTAATGGATAAGCATGATTAAAAACATATGTTTTGACAGAGCATAGAGGAACTATGTGATTTTGAAGCTGTTAAATTCGTTGTTGCCGCTTATGTAACAAATTATTTTGTATTCATCATTTGCTTGAGAGTGACCACATTCACATTCGTATGAACACCTAAACCAGGTGAGGAGACATATCTCACTCACTCACCAGGTGTACGAATTAGGTGTGTCGATAAGAGATTCCTATGTTACGACACACATATTGCCACGAATGCTGTGTTTGACACACCAGATATGTTTTCTGGTGAAGGATTTGGTTGGCTTGTCGCCTTGTCATCAGACATTTGCGGTTCCTATTAGAAAGCCACTTTCTTTTGGCTGCTAATAAAACAGTTGTGCAGAATCAACTTTGATTATACCTGTCCCTTACCTACACCTCGCTGTTGCAAACAGTCACTACACCACAACACAGACACAACACGAGAGAGCTTTGAACACGGCTTGCCAGTTTTGCAATCCAATACCATGATCACTTAACCACGACATTGTCACTTCTCTTCTTAGCTCAGTGTTGCACTTGGTAAGCTTGGACCGTTCACTGTTTCTATTTTGGTTATTTTCGCAGTTCAGTATACCTTCCTCATGTTCATGCTTGATCTGTGTTCACTTTTTGACAAGCTGTCCACTGGGCCTTCTTATCACTATATATGAGAGGTCGTGCGATGGGAGTTTCCCTTGCCAGTAAAAAAGATCGATCTGATAATCAGGGTGGCCACTGTTGGGGTGTGCCGTCCCCAAACCTGCCTCCAAACATCTTATTGAAATGTTACTTACCATATTTACTCGAATCTAAGCCACACCTGAAAAATGAGACTCGAAATCAAGGAAAAAAAATTTCCTGAATCTAAGCCGCACCTGAAATTTGAGACTCGCAATTCAAGGGGAGAGGGAAGTTTTAGACCGCACCTCCAAATCGAAACAAAGTTGGTCCGTTGTAACATGAGACACAATTTAGGTCGAATGGATGAAAATACAGCTACAGTAGTTTGGTTCGAGTCATAAGCTTAGCAGTTCAGCTTTACCAGGTAGCCATTGCTATGCGTCAAGCGCTCCGTCCGTATTTATACGGGTACCCTTCCTTTTTCACGTGCTTCATCTGGTTTCAATCTATTGCTTATTTTGCTTTGATCTGATAAGTGCCGTTCTCTTTGTTATAGGTGTTTACATCACTCTAAGCTGAAAATGCATTATTGTACTGTGTCCTGCATTGTTTGTCGCATTCTGATAGTGAGTGTTTACGACCTGTCGCCGCTCGCGGCATGGCTTGCTTTTGTGCGCGCTACCGTCGCTTACAATAAAAAAAGAAAGGAATTGTTTCATTAGTGAAACAATGGCAAGAGACTGCTATTTGTTGTTATTTACACTACTGATTTCTTTGATAATGATAAACAAGAACCAAATAATAGACTGCACGTGATAGAAGATGTTCTGAACGAGAGTTTAGCAAAAAATTTTCTCCGTTTGAAAATCTTTGCAGACGCCTCTTTAGTAAATTACATTCTGGACAGAAATTAGTCACCTTAGATTTAAAAATCTAGTCAGTTGTCGTGCTTCATTTCTGACTGTATCACTATTCGGCATAAGAATAATACGAATATAAACATGGCATGATATGTATATTATTCCGCATTTGCTGTTGTCTCACTCTAGTTTCGTAGTTTGTTAGGCAGACATAATTTAAATGAGGTAGCAGCAAACACGAAAGAATACGTGGCGTAATGTTTACATTCTTTTATCTTTCCTTTTAATTTATTTACTGACGCATAGGTTTTGGTGCCAGTATTTATTTTTGTGTCTGCAAAGCATGCCTGTGTAGTGCTACATATATTCGATGGCAGAAGTCAGTTGTGGCGGCACCTACCAACATTTTCCAGAACTTCCGCTTAATTTGCACTAGATTCAAGGCCGCAGGCGGTTTTTTGGATAGCAAAAATTGGGAAAAAAGTGTGGCTTAGATTCGAGTAAATACGGTAACTGCCAGAGCAATACCACTTGCAAAAATTGTAAAAATTTTGTTTTGAGTTGCTCAAAGTCTTGGAACTTCTTTGAAAACTCTTCATGAATTTTTTCTCTTGTCTTCTCCCTGGGCTATGGAACATTTCCTGGTTTAAATATGGAGCTGAAGTTTTTAAACAAAAATTAAATCTAGGAAGAATCGTGTCTGCAGTATATGTGATTGAATTCTCTTGCATTGAGGGGTTTAAGGAACTGAAATACCAGAGCCAGTGATCACCATGGATCATGGAAATACTTCTCTTCTGTCAATCTGCTGGAGTCAACCCTGTCAGAAGAAAAGTGCATCATTTCATCTTTGTGGCAGGTATTCTCATGAGATTCCAGTCATCGTGTTTTTTCCAGTACATAATTCTAGTGACATATTAAGCACTTTTTATGGCCCTTAAAAGATATGAAAAAATAAAGCAACTCTTGCTCTGCTTCAAACAGTATGGTTTCTTCATTTCTTTGCTTTTCGATTAGTGCGTACACAATATAGGGTATCTAATGCAGAATGTAAATCTTCAGTAACACAATTCATATTCTGGCCAAACTAGTGTCTGTGATAAGGCTGGTAAGTCTCATTTGTCAGACTGACACATTGAATGTGCTACTCTTGCCAGAACCAGCTGAAACCTGCCATTTCCTCCTAGCTGCTATGCCCCACTCTCCTCTGCTTTTGATACATTAGCAGGAGTACACTGACAGTACATGTATCCACAGAGGGCTTTTTGGACAGGTTTCCTATACCATGTAACATTCCTAATCTCATGATGTTGTAGCTTTCTGTTCCTCACATATATCTCTCGTTCTGCCCTTACTGTGACAGCTCAGGGCCCTTACCAGTTCCTTTTGTATGGAAATCTGTTTGAGATACTTAACGTGCACTTATGTGTAAACATTGTAGTTCGTCAGTATGTAAGTCATTTCTCTTCAAAACTTTTGGTTATTTTTCAGATAATGTGCATCTTGCCTGGTGTATATGTTCAGCATGATTATAGATCAGCCAAAAGAATTGTCTGCATTTAAGTTAGTGATTAATACTCATTCCCATGTGTTATAATGGTATTTGAAATGTTAGGTTTTTTCGTGTTTGTTAGTGTATGATCTAGTACTAACAACACACATTTTTCTTTCAGATTAATTAATACCAATGTGAATGTTGCTGAAACTCCCAATAGAAGCAGTTCATTGGATAGAGAAAGGTAATGAGCTGTAGATTCATAAGAAAATTATTACATTTGAGTCATCAGTTTTACATGCATTTTTACTTTTGTCTTCCATCATAAAGAGTTAAAATTTTGAAAGTTTTGCTCTCTTAGAACATGTAGCTGTCATAGCAGCATCTGAAGAACTTCGGTACTTTGTGAAACAGAAGTGAACTTACATTATATAGTAATGGGTGAAGAATATGCTATTTCAGAAAGGCTATCAAAATATATTATAGAACTTATATTGTAGACATGCTGTTAATATCTAATAGCCAAACAACTTTGTGCAGGAGGTGTTATTGGAAGGTAATCTGCTGATTTACAACTTCCACTCATAAAGACTTTAGGCATAATGCCTTGAGAACTTAAGTGACTGAACATCAGACACTAATCTTGACATAGTGCAGGTCACTTTGTCATTATTGGCATAATCCATATCACTTCAGGCAGGGGCAGTCTCGGATATTATTGAATTAAACATATGTTAAAATTCAGGAGTAAGTAAGAAACACACATTTTTGTGGTTTCTCCAAAAAATTTCTGCCCCAAGATACAGGCCTCCAAAGATGACACTGCGAACACCATTTTGAAGATGTGAATTTTGGAAAAAAATTTAAAATGCTGTATCTCTGTAACAGTTCTAGATATTTTGTTAGAGTTTTTTTTTATTTGAAAGATACTTGCTTTATGATTACAATGGCATCCTCCGTTTGAATTTTTTAAATAATTTACGGCAATTTTTTTTTCGAAAATGCCATTGCAGGAAAGTTAGATTTCTTTTCTGTTGTTTAGTACCATGTGGTACTATATTGTCTGTAAAGGAGAGCTTCCACTGTTAATTGGACAGGTTTTGTTTTAAAAAATCATTTTTTTTAAACTTTAAAGGGTAATGTGTGTCTTCACTGAAGTTGTTTCTTACTCATTTCTTTGTTACAATGTTTATTTGTATTGTCTTTGTTGCAGTTATTTCTTTTCACTTTGTTGTAGTTTCTTGTTAGTTTCTTTGTCATGGTTGTTCATTTCACGTTTCTGTATTGTAGTTGTTCAGTGCTAATTTGTGTACTGAAGAGGCTTCTAAGAAATCTGAGACCATCCACTGAGTTCTGTGTTTTCATCAGGAATTTGCCAGCTGACACAGTTGCAGTGTGTTTTGTGAAAAGGACTGTTTGAAATGTGCTGTGACTGAGGCCACAGGAGAGTGAGGTGTGCTGACTATTTGCATATCCATAAAAGAGTGATATATAAGACAAAAACAGACTTTGTTCAGGTTGGTAATAAGTGTTCTCATTTAAAGACTCTGTTTGAAAGTGAAGATGTTTCCAGTACGACTTTTTGTGTTTTAAATTTTTTGACTGCATAATAACAATGATAGTATCTGAACAAGGTGAAGCCTCCTATGGTGCAGATGTTGCAGATTTTGCATGTACAGAGGAACAATTAAATACTCTGAACCAGTCAACTACAGAGGTAGGTGTTAGTCCGGTTAAGAAACTGGTCAGTGAAGTCAAGTCATAAGCTCTATGCATCAAGAAAGAACAGAGAAATTGCTAAAGCTATGGATGAATACACTGCAGCAAAACTGACCACTCTCTTCAAAGTAGAAATTCCACCTTCAGAAGAAAATGAACCAAAGCACTCTTGCACCTCTTTCCAGGAATTTTTCACAAATATCAAGTCAGCTGTTGAATATTTGCATCCTACAGTGAATAGGTGCAAGTTTTAACTTTTATTCCAGAGACATTTACAAAGAAAACAATATTGAACCACATTCCATCGGTATCAAAGTACATGGTAGACAAATCAAGAAATGTGAGGTCTGTAAAAGGAGTCTTTGGAAGGTCAGATCCCTATTACAGTCATCCTGTAGAAGCAGCAGTTCAAATAGTGCAGTCATTTTATCTGGAAAATAAATGGGACTGTTCTTGCCAGAGTGCCAACAAAAAAAAAGACACTATAACTGTTGAAGCTCAAAAAGTTGTGAAAGTGAAGAGGTACAGGACTCACAGTATTAAAGAAACTTTCGCAATTTATAAGTGCAACTATACAACTTCACATATTGGAAGATTAAAATTTTATGCACTATGACCTAAGTGGGTAGTTCCACACCCACCTAGAGATGTCTGTTCATGTATGTACTGCGCGAATTTTTAACTTCATGTGGTAACTTTGAAGAACTTACTGGGGCACTTGACATATGACACCTTGGTTGGACGTATGAAGTCATTGGTACTCTGTGACGTAAAGTGAGAGACTTGTTTGTTTCAAGAATGTAGTGACTGCCCTGGAAAAGGAGGACTGTATTTACAGGCACTTGGCCTGGAAGACATAGCAGATAACTCTTCAGAAATTACATATGCGACGTTGGAGGAAAATAAACTAATTAAGAAAACTGTTGCCTTTGACAGTTTCATTGATGACCGTGTTAAATGGTCAGGGAAAGCAGTAACACACCAGCATCTGAAGAAATTGCAACAACACATTTCGGAAGTGAAAGGGTGTGTACAGGCTGAAGAACTACGTTTAGTGCTTCCCTGTGATTTTGTTGAGAACTGGTCTGCAATTCTCCCATGAGAAGTACAAGGGTATCATTGGAGTAATGACCAGGTTTCAATTTTTGCAGGAGTGACATTTTCAAAACAAGACCACAAGTGTTGCAGTTGTAAGTGATGATACAGGACATGACTCAGCACATGCTTTGCTAGCAAAGTGCAAAATTCTTCAACTGCAAACGGGTATAAAGATCATTATTATTTTTGATGGTGTTTCTAGTCATTTTAAAATTAGTTACCAGCTGTTTGAATTGAGTAAGTTGCTTGTGCCAACTGACTGGGTATACAGTGCTACTGGTCACGGGAAGGAGCCTTGTGATGGTTTAGGAGGCCTGCTGAAGCACCACGCTACAAAACATAATCTTTCCAGACCAAATACAGCTGCAATGCAGAATGCTGAGGATTTTATGAGAGTTGTGAAATCTTACATATCCACAGCCCTCATTCTTTTGTCCAAAGAGGAAATCGAAGAAATCTGTGAGCAGAAAAAAGAAGACTGGTCCAAACAAACTACTCCTGTGAAAGAAATTCGGAAGACACATTTGTGGACTCATAGTGGTCAGTGAACTCATATTGCACACACTTTAACGAGCCAGAAAGAAGAAATTTTGTTCGTTCGGCCAACACCTCGCAAACAGTAGTATAATATTCAGATTCATAACCTGAGAAGAGAGATTGTAGTGTGTGTTTATGACTGTGACTGGTGGATTGCAAAGATTATAGACACCAGTTATGAGTTAAACGAAATTGTAGTGAACTTTATGCTACCACATGGACCGGCTGCTGGATATAGGTTTCCAGCTGAAGGACAGCAACAATGTCATCAGTGCTCACTTCCTGTTCACAGTGTTTGAAGATTGTACGTGCTCCAGTCCCTATTGGTTCAACAGGATGGCATCACTCTATATCAAAGGAAGATACTGAAGCAGTGGAACACATTTTTAGTTCATTGAGTGGCTAATTTCAGTACAAAACAGAGTGCACAGAAGTTGTATAAATTGAAAACTTTAAGTCTTTGGACCTTTCACATACATTTTGGAATCATTTAAATGCTTGAAAAATGAGTCTCTTACTCATCTTTAAAACCAAAATTATGGTAAATAAGGCTAGGTTTTGATTCTTATGAGCCTGTTACATGTGAAGATAAAACAGGTTTTATGTATTGCAAAAATTTCAATTGTTTATAAAACCCGTTCAACCTCTCCTCTTCAGGGATTTTAGAACTATATGGCACTAATAATAATAATTATATATATATATATATATATATATATATATATATATATATATATATATATATATATATATATATATAAGGAAACATTCCACGTAGGAAAAATATACCTAAAAACAAAGACGATGTGACTTACCAAATGAAAGTGCTGGCAGGTCGACAGACACACAAACGAACACAAACATACACACAAAATTCAAGCTTTCGCAACAAACTGTTGCCTCATCAGGAAAGAGGGAAGGAGAGGGAAAGACGAAAGGATGTGGGTTTTAAGGGAGAGGGTAAGGAGTCATTCCAGTCCCGGGAGCGGAAAGACTTACCTTAGGGGGAAAAAAGGACGGGTATACACTCGCGCACACACACACATATCCATCCACACATATACAGACACAAGCAGACATATTTAAAGACAAAGAGTTTGGGCAGAGATGTCAGTCGAGGCAGAAGTGCAGAGGCAAAGATGTTGATGAATGACAGGTGAGGTATGAGTGGAGGAAATTTGAAATTAGCAGAGATTGAGGCCTGGTGGATAACGGGAAGAGAGGATATATTGAAGAGCAAGTTCCCATCTCCGGAGTTCGGATAGGTTGGTGTTAGCAGGAAGTATCCAGATAACCCGGACGGTGTAACACTGCGCCAAGATGTGCTGGTCGTGCACCAAGGCATGTTTAGCCACAGGGTGATCCTCATTACCAACAAACACTGTCTACCTGTGTCCATTCATGTGAATGGACAGTTTGTTGCTGGTCATTCCCACATAGAATGCATCACAGTGTAGGCAGGTCAGTTGGTAGATCACGTGGGTGCTTTCACACGTGGCTCTGCCTTTGATTGTGTACACCTTCCGGGTTACAGGACTGGAGTAGGTGGTGGTGGGAGGGTGCATGGGACAGGTTTTACACCGGGGGCGGTTACAAGGGTAGGAGCCAGAGGGTAGGGAAGGTGGTTTGGGGATTTCATAGGGATGAACTAAGAGGTTACGAAGGTTAGGTGGACGGCGGAAAGACACTCTTGGTGGAGTGGGGAGGATTTCATGAAGGATGGATCTCATTTCAGGGCAGGATTTGAGGAAGTCGTATCCCTGCTGGAGAGCCACATTCAGAATCTGATCCAGTCCCGGAAAGTATCCTGTCACAAGTGGGGCACTTTTGTGGTTTTTCTGTGAGAGGTTCTGGGTTTGAGAGGATGAGGAAGTGGCTCTGGTTATTTGCTTCTGTACCAGGTCGGGAGGGTAGTTGCGGGATGCGAAAGCTGTTGTCAGGTTGTTGGTGTAGTGCTTCAGGGATTCCGGACTGGAGCAGATTCGTTTGCCACGAAGACCTAGGCTGTAGGGGAGGGACCGTTTGATGTGGAATGGGTGGCAGCTGTCGTAATGGAGGTACTGTTGCTTGTTGGTGGGTTTGATGTGGACGGACGTGTGAAGCTGGCCATTGGACAGGTGGAGGTCAACATCAAGGAAAGTGGCATGGGATTTGGAGTAGGACCAGGTGAATCTGATGGAACCAAAGGAGTTGAGGTTGGAGAGGAAATTCTGGAGTTCTTCTTCACTGTGAGTCCAGATCATGAAGATGTCATCAATAAATCTGTACCAAACTTTGGGTTGGCAGGCCTGGGTAACCAAGAAGGCTTCCTCTAAGCGACCCATGAATAGGTTGGCGTACGAGGGGGCCATCCTGGTACCCATGGCTGTTCCCTTTAATTGTTGGTATGTCTGGTTTTCAAAAGTGGAGAAGTTGTGGGTCAGGATGAAGCTGGCTAAGGTAATGAGGAAAGATGTTTTAGGTAGGGTGGCAGGTGATCGGCGTGAAAGGAAGTGCTCCATCACAGTGAGGCCCTGGACGTGCGGGATATTTGTGTATAAGGAAGTGGCATCAATGGTTACAAGGATGGTTTCTGGGGGTAACGGATTGGGTAAGGATTCCAGGCGTTCGAGAAAGTGGTTGGTGTCTTTGATGAAGGATGGGAGACTGCATGTAATGGGTTGAAGGTGTTGATCTACGTAGGCAGAGATACGTTCTGTGGGGGCTTGGTAACCAGCTACAATGGGGCGGCCGGGATGATTGGGTTTGTGAATTTTAGGAAGAAGGTAGAAGGTAGGGGTGCGGGGTGTCGGTGGGGTCAGGAGGTTGATGGAGTCAGGTGAAAGGTTTTGTAGGGGGCCTAAGGTTCTGAGGATTCTTTGAAGCTCTGCCTGGACATCAGGAATGGGATTACCTTGGCAAACTTTGTATGTGGTGTTGTCTGAAAGCTGACGCAGTCCCTCAGCCACATACTCCCGACGATCAAGTACCACGGTCGTGGAACCCTTGTCCGCCGGAAGAATGACGATGGACCGGTCAGCCTTCAGATCACGGATAGCCTGGGCTTCAGCAGTGGTGATGTTGGGAGTAGGATTAAGGTTTTTTAAGGAGGATTGAGAGGCAAGGCTGGAAGTCAGAAATTCCTGGAAGGTTTGGAGAGGGCGATTTTGAGGAAGAGGAGGTGGGTCCCGCTGTGACGGAGGACGGAACTGTTCCAGGCAGGGTTCAATTTGGATAGTGTCTTGGGGAGTTGGATCATTAGGGGTAGGATTAGGATCATTTTTCTTCGTGGCAAAGTGATACTTCCAGCAGAGAGTACGAGTGTAGGACAGTAAATCTTTGACGAGGGCTGTTTGGTTGAATCTGGGAGTGGGGCTGAAGGTGAGGCCTTTGGATAGGACAGAGGTTTCGGATTGGGAGAGAGGTTTGGAGGAAAGGTTAACTACTGAATTAGGGTGTTGTGGTGCCAGATTGTGTTGATCGGAATTTTGAGGTTTTGGAGGGAGTGGAGCTGGAAGTGGGAGATTGAGTAGATGGGAGAGACTGGGTTTGTGTGCAATGAGAGGTGGTTGAGGTCTGCTGGAAAGGTTGTGAAGGGTGAGTGAGTTGCCTTTCCGGAGGTGGGAAACCAGGAGATTGGATAGTTTTTTGAGGTGAAGGGTGGCATGCTGTTCTAATTGGCGGTTGGCCTGTAGGAGGATGCTCTGAATAGCCGGTGTGGATGTGGGAGAGGAAAGATTGAGGACTTTTATTAAGGATAGGAGTTGACGGGTGTGTTCATTGGCTGAGTTGATGTGTAGGTGAAGGATTAGGTGGGTGAGGGCAATGGATTGTTCAGTTTGGAACTGGTATAGGGACTGATGGAAAGAAGGGTTGCAGCCAGAGATGGGAACTTTAAGTGTGAGGCCTTTGGGGGTTATGCCAAATTTCAGACAAGCCTGAGAAAATAAAATATGTGAGCGTAATCTGGCTAGGGTGAGGGCATGTTTGCGGAGGGAATGTAAATAAAACTTAATGGGGTCATTGTGGGGGTGTTGTGAGGGTGACATGGTATTAGAAGGTGGAAAGTTTAACATGAGGTTGAAATGAAAAAGAAAGATAGAAATATATGGGGAGAGATAAAGGTGAACTAGAAAGCAATTGGAGATCTGGTACGAAAAAAGACGAAAAAGTGTTGGTTAAGTTGATCCTGTGGTGAAATTGGGTTGGTAGACAGCGATGTGCAAAAAGGTTAGGTGGTTGTGTTGCCGCTAAATCACGTTAAAGGACGGAGAAATTCGGGAAAATTTCGAGAAAATTTCGAAAAAACGTATTAAAGGAGTGGTGTTGTGGTGAAAGATTATGAAAATGGGGCTAACAATTGTAGAAATAATGACGTTAAAACCTGTGGGGAGCGGCTAAAATGATCAGTGAAATGCGAAAAACGGAAGTGGAAATAAAGTTAAAGTTATTAGAACTGGCCGAAATGGTTGTTAAATACGTGAAAGCAGCTGTTATTGAACTAGAAACGGTGGATTTTATAGCAGCGGTAGTGCTGAAGGCGGGGGTACCAGGATGGCCCCCTCGTACGCCAACCTATTCATGGGTCGCTTAGAGGAAGCCTTCTTGGTTACCCAGGCCTGCCAACCCAAAGTTTGGTACAGATTTATTGATGACATCTTCATGATCTGGACTCACAGTGAAGAAGAACTCCAGAATTTCCTCTCCAACCTCAACTCCTTTGGTTCCATCAGATTCACCTGGTCCTACTCCAAATCCCATGCCACTTTCCTTGATGTTGACCTCCACCTGTCCAATGGCCAGCTTCACACGTCCGTCCACATCAAACCCACCAACAAGCAACAGTACCTCCATTACGACAGCTGCCACCCATTCCACATCAAACGGTCCCTTCCCTACAGCCTAGGTCTTCGTGGCAAACGAATCTGCTCCAGTCCGGAATCCCTGAAGCACTACACCAACAACCTGACAACAGCTTTCGCATCCCGCAACTACCCTCCCGACCTGGTACAGAAGCAAATAACCAGAGCCACTTCCTCATCCTCTCAAACCCAGAACCTCTCACAGAAGAACCACAAAAGTGCCCCACTTGTGACAGGATACTTTCCGGGACTGGATCAGATTCTGAATGTGGCTCTCCAGCAGAGATACGACTTCCTCAAATCCTGCCCTGAAATGAGATCCATCCTTCATGAAATCCTCCCCACTCCACCAAGAGTGTCTTTCCGCCGTCCACCTAACCTTCGTAACCTACTCCAGACCTGTAACCCGGAAGGTGTACACAATCAAAGGCAGAGCCACGTGTGAAAGCACCCACGTGATCTACCAACTGACCTGCCTACACTGTGATGCATTCTATGTGGGAATGACCAGCAACAAACTGTCCATTCGCATGAATGGACACAGGCAGACCCTGTGGCTAAACATGCCTTGGTGCACGACCAGCACATCTTGGCGCAGTGTTACACCGTCCGGGTTATCTGGATACTTCCTGCTAACACCAACCTATCCGAACTCCGGAGATGGGAACTTGCTCTTCAATATATCCTCTCTTCCCGTTATCCACCAGGCCTCAATCTCCGCTAATTTCAAATTTCCTCCACTCATACCTCACCTGTCATTCATCAACATCTTTGCCTCTGCACTTCTGCCTCGACTGACATCTCTGCCCAAACTCTTTGTCTTTAAATATGTCTGCTTGTGTCTGTATATGTGTGGATGGATATGTGTGTGTGTGCGAGTGTATACCCGTCCTTTTTTCCCCCTAAGGTAAGTCTTTCCGCTCCCGGGACTGGAATGACTCCTTACCCTCTCCCTTAAAACCCACATCCTTTCGTCTTTCCCTCTCCTTCCCTCTTTCCTGATGAGGCAACAGTTTGTTGCGAAAGCTTGAATTTTGTGTGTATGTTTGTGTTCGTTTGTGTGTCTGTCGACCTGCCAGCACTTTCATTTGGTAAGTCACATCGTCTTTGTTTTTAGGTAGAGGGAAACATTCCACGTGGGAAAAATATATTTAAAAAGAAAGATGATGAGACTTACCCAACAAAAGCGCTGGCAGGTCGATAGACACACAAATAAACACAGTCATACACACAAAACTCTAGCTTTCGCAACCAACGGTTGCCTCGTCAGGAAAGAGGGAAGGAGAAGGAAAGACAAAAGGATTGGGTTTTAAGGGAGAGGGTAAGGAGTCATTCCAATCCCGGGAGCGGAAAGACTTACCTTAGGGGGAAAAAAGGACAGGTTTACACTCGCGCACACACACACACACACATATCCATCCACACATACACATGTGTGGATGGATATGTGTGTGTGTGTGCGAGTGTAAACCTGTCCTTTTTTCCCCCTAAGGTAAGTCTTTCCGCTCCCGGGATTGGAATGACTCCTTACCCTCTCCCTTAAAACCCAATCCTTTTGTCTTTCCTTCTCCTTCCCTCTTTCCTGACGAGGCAACCGTTGGTTGCGAAAGCTAGAGTTTTGTGTGTATGTCTGTGTTTATTTGTGTGTCTATCGACCTGCCAGCGCTTTTGTTGGGTAAGTCTCATCATCTTTCTTTTTAAATATATATATATATATATATATATATATATATATATATATATATATATATATTTAAAAAGAAAGATGATGAGACTTACCAAACAAAAGCGCTGGCAGGTCGATAGACACACTGACAAACACAAACATACACACAAAATCTAGCTTTCGCAACCAATGGTTGCCTCGTCAGGAAAGAGGGAAGGAGAGGGAAAGACAAAAGGATTTGGGTTTTAAGGGAGAGGGTAAGGAGTCATTCCAATCCCGGGAGCGGAAAGACTTACATTAGAGGGAAAAAAGGAGGGAAAAAAGGACAGGTATACACTCGCGCGCGCACACACACACATATCCATCCTCATATACACAGACACAAGCAGAAAATGTCTGCTTGTGTCTGTGTATATGAGGATGGATATGTGTGTGTGTGCGCGCGCGAGTGTATACCTGTCCTTTTTTCCCTCCTTTTTTCCCCCTAATGTAAGTCTTTCCGCTCCCGGGATTGGAATGACTCCTTACCCTCTCCCTTAAAACCCAAATCCTTTTGTCTTTCCCTCTCCTTCCCTCTTTCCTGACGAGGCAACCATTGGTTGCGAAAGCTAGATTTTGTGTGTATGTTTGTGTTTGTCAGTGTGTCTATCGACCTGCCAGCGCTTTTGTTTGGTAAGTCTCATCATCTTTCTTTTTAAATATATTTTTTCCCACGTGGAACGTTTCCCTCTATTATATTCATATATATATATATATATATATATATATAAAGAAAGATGATGAGATTTACCAAACAAAAGTGCTGGCAGGTCGATAGACACACAAACATACACACTAAATTCTAGCTTTCGCAACCAACGGTTGCCTCGTCAGGAAAGAGGGAAGGAGAGGGAAAGACAAAAAGATATGGGTTTTAAGGGAGAGGGTAAGGAGTCATTCCAATCCCGGGAGCGGAAAGACTTACCTTAGGGGGAAAAAAGGAAAAAAGGACAGGTATACACACACACACACACACACACACACACACACACACACACACACACATCCTTCCGCATATACACAGACACAAGCAGACATTTGTAAAGGCAAAGAATGTGGGCCAAACTCTTTGCCTTTACAAATGTCTGCTTGTGTCTGTGTATATGCGGAAGGATATGTGTGTGTGTGCGCGAGTGTATACCTGTCCTTTTTTCCTTTTTTCCCCCTAAGGTAAGTCTTTCCGCTCCCGGGATTGGAATGACTCCTTACCCTCTCCCTTAAAACCCATATCCTTTTGTCTTTCCCTCTCCTTCCCTCTTTCCTGACGAGGCAACCGTTGGTTGCGAAAGCTAGAATTTAGTGTGTATGTTTGTGTTTCTATCGACCTGCCAGCGCTTTTGTTTGGTAAGTCTCATCATCTTTCTTTATATATATATATATATATATATAATAGAAGGAAACATTCCACGAAGGAAAAATATACTTAAAAACAAAGATGATGTGACTTACCAAATGAAAGTGCTGGCAGGTCGACAGACACACAAACGAACACAAACATACACACAAAATTCAAGCTTTCGCAACAAACTGTTGCCTCATCAGGAAAGAGGGAAGGAGAGGGAAAGACGAAAGGATGTGGGTTTTAAGGGAGAGGGTAAGGAGTCATTCCAGTCCCGGGAGCGGAAAGACTTACCTTAGGGGGAAAAAAGGACGGGTATACACTCGCGCACACACACATATCCATCCACACATATACAGACACAAGCAGACATATTTAAAGACAAAGAGTTTGGGCAGAGATGTCCAAACTCTTTGTCTTTAAATATGTCTGCTTGTGTCTGTATATGTGTGGATGGATATGTGTGTGTGCGCGAGTGTATACCCGTCCTTTTTTCCCCCTAAGGTAAGTCTTTCCGCTCCCGGGACTGGAATGACTCCTTACCCTCTCCCTTAAAACCCACATCCTTTCGTCTTTCCCTCTCCTTCCCTCTTTCCTGATGAGGCAACAGTTTGTTGCGAAAGCTTGAATTTTGTGTGTATGTTTGTGTGTCTGTCGACCTGCCAGCACTTTCATTTGGTAAGTCACATCATCTTTGTTTTTAAGTATATATATATATATATATATATATATATATATATATATATATATATATATATATATTAAGGATTGGCATTTTTGAAAAAAAATTTATTCATAAATTATAAAGTAAGTTCAGAACACTATAGTAAAAGAACTTTGACAGATAAGTCCAAATGGAGGATTTCTTTGTAATTATAAAGCAGTTATCTTTCAAATGGAGAGAGAGAGAGAGAGAGAGAGAGAGAGAGAGAGAGAGAGAGAGAGAGAGAATCTAGAACTGTTCCCGAGATACAGCATGTTAAATTTTTTTCCAAAATTCGCATCTTCAAAAAGGTATGCGCAGTGTCATCTTTGGAGGGCTGTATCTCAGAACAGAAACTTTTTGGAGAAAACAAAACATACGTGTTCCTTACTTAGTCCTTCATTTTAACATATGCTAAATTCAATAACATCCAAGAGTAAGAAGGTAAGATTTTTGCCTAGCCTGTGTGAATTGATATGGACTATGCCTATTTAATATTTTATTTTCTGGCAACCAGTTGAAGATATGCTGTCTTCAGAAAAGTCTGTTGTTGCAGTGATAGTGCAGATGACATTGAAGTAGTAATGCCCAGTATAGGGCATTTCTGCCTCAATGTTGCCTGCACTATCACTGCAATAATAGTGTTGTGTAAAACTGGTTACTGAAAATAATGAAAAATTGTTTTAGACTTTGTCATTGTTAGTGCCTCCCCATTAAGTTTGGAAGGGAAATAAATATTCGATTTTGACATTTACCCTTTTAGCTTAACTAAACACAATAGTTTGCACAGCAGTACTGTAATTCCCTGGTCTGGCTGCTGCTAGTCCCTCTCCAATGGTTTGAGGCAACACACAGTGTTGCAGGGAGTCCTACTATTTGTTCTCAGATGACACATGCAGATGAGAAGGGGTTACAATGCACTTGGTGCACAATATGGCAATCATCCCATGTGGTGGTCTTATGTGGCAGCCGGAACCTAGACAATCTTTTTATGAGCCATGTGGAGGAAACCTTCATAGCCTCCCAAAACCCGAAACCAGGGTTCGTTGATGATATCTTCATGACTTGTACTTAGGGCTAAGCCATACTACCCTCATTCTTCTACAACTTCAACACTTATGCTTCCATCAGCTTCATCTGGTCCTCATAAACACAACTTGCCATCTTCCTGGACATTGACCTGGACCTCTTTGATGGCTCCATTTACACCTCCGAACTTACACTGCATGATCAAAATCATCCGGACACCCCCATATATATATATATATATATAAGGTGCATTGTGCAGGTACTCCATATCAACGACCTCAGGAGTCGTTAGACATCGTGAGACAGCAGAATGGGGTACTCCGCGGAACTCGTAGACTTCGAACGTGTTCAGGTGATTGGGTGTCACTTGTGTCATACATCTGGATGCAAGATTTCCACACTCTTAACATCCCTAGGTCCACTGTTTCCAATGTGACAGTGAAGTGGAAACGTGCAGGGGCGCATATAGGTCGATCTTGTCTGTTGACTGACAGAGACTGCTGACAAAGGAATTCCAAACTGCGTCAGGATCCACTGTAAGTATTATGACACTTAGGCGGGAGGTGAGAAAACTAGGATTACATGGTTGAGCGGCTGCTCCTAAGCCACACATCACACCGGTAAATGCCAAAAGATGCCTCGCTTTGTGTAAGAGTGTAAACATCAGACAATTGAACAGTGGAAAAACGTTGTGTGGAGTGATGCATCAGGGCACACAATATGGTGATCCGATGGCAGGGTGTGGGTATGATGAATGCCTGGTGAACGTCATCTGCCAGCCTGTATAGTGCCCATAGTAAAATTCGGGGGCTGTGGTGTTATGGTGTGGTTGCGTTTTTCATGGCGGGGGCTTGCACCCCTTGTTGTTTTGCGTGGCATGGTCACAGCACAGCCCTACATTGATGTTGAGCACCTTCTTGCTCCCACTGTTGAATAGTGATTCGGGGATGGCGATTGCATCTTTCAACACGATCAAGCAACTGTTCGTAATGCATGGCCTGTGGCGGAGTGGTTACATGACAATAACGTCCGTGTAATGGACTGGCCTGCATAGAGTCCTGACCTGAATCCTATAGAACACCTTTGGGATGTTTTGGAACGCCAACTTCGTGCCAGGCCTCACCGACCAACATTGATACCTCTCCTCAGTGCAGCACTCTGTGAAGAATGGCCTGCCATTCCCCAAGAAACCTACCAGCACCTGATTGATCATATGCCTGCGAGAGTGGAAGCTGTCATCAGGGTTAAGGGTGGGCCAACACCATATTGAATTCCAGTATTACCAAAGGAGGGCGCCATGAACTTGTAAGTCATTTTCAGCCAGGTGTCCCGATACTTTTGATCTCACAGTTTATTAAACCCACTAACCACCAACAATAACTGTATTTTGACAACTATAATCCTTTCCACATAAAAAAAAAATCCCTAGAGTATGATCTTGCCATCAGTAGAGGTTATATCTATAGTGATGAGAACTACGCCGAGACAGTCACTACCATCCCCTCTGAAACCTAATCTGCATACAGATTTCCTGTGCCGTACAGTCATACACTCCTTATCCTCCCAACAGCCCCAAGAATCAACTACACAGGAGTGCCCTCACTAGCCACCCAATATCACCCTGGACTGGAACAAATGAACCATGTTCTTAGTTGGGTTTTAATTGTCTATCATTGTTCCCTGAAGTGAGGGACATCCTATGCAAGATTATTCCCACCCCTCCTAGAATGATATTCTGTTACCCAATATCTACACAACGTCCTAGTCCATCCCTATGCCACTCCAACTCCCATCTTATTGCCTTGGGGATTCATACCCTGTAGAAGACTCGGATACAAGACCTGCCCAATCCATCCATCCAGCACTTTGTTCTCTACATCTATATATGTACTCTGCAAGCCACTTTACAATTGATGGGCAGGGTTCAAATCCCCGAGTGACTTGGAGAATTGGATTGGTTTTTATGATAAGCTTATGGTGAATGCTGGTATTATTCCTTTAAAAAGGTGACTGGCAGTTTCTGTCCCCTCCTTGGCCAGTCTGAGCTGGTGCTCAGTCTCTGTTGACCTCATCATCAGCTAGACTAACATTTTATTCCTTATTTCCTCTCCAAACTAAAATCCAGATCTGATTATTCACTACTATGTAAACTTGTATGTGCAGTACTCAAAATCAATACATTCTATTTGGTGTGGTAATGTTTGTGTTAACGCAGTTACTTCTTTACAACATTTTGGAATAGACAATATCAGTCAACAAAATTGCCCCCCCCCCCCCCCCCCAGTATATTGTACATTTCTCCCTAAATCTCCTTAAGTTTTAACGTGCTGTTTGGAGATACTGTCTTACACAACTGTGTAAAAAGAAATAAATAACTTGGAATCTTGTTATTTAGCACTCCTGTTCGGCCACGGAATAGTGCAGAAATGGAAGCAAGAGAACAACAGCCAGTGGAGCCATTGAGTGATAGGTTGCAACAGTCTTCTATATCTGCAGGGACTGGAGCTAATGAAGAATTGCCTGGTATGTATTATGCTTGTAATGATTAACATTAAGTGTTTCATAGTTGTTACTTCCTTCCGTACTGGTTAAGAACGAGTAATTTTTAAGAGCTGTAAATAAGTGCTATATGGTCTTCCTGTATTTAAGTGTTTGCTTAGAGCGTTTTTGTAAAGTATGTTGATTTATGTTAGTTAGTTTGCTAAAAATAATAGTGATGTATAGCGGGGCAACCGAAACATGTCACTTAAAGGTAATTCGACAGATGCCATAATGTTGGCAGTATGATTGATAAACAAATGAGGAATGCGAGATGTGGCAACTTCTGAACATGTAACAGCACAGCAACATACGTTAGTTCCAACATTGATTTTCCCCTGTAGCTATTTGTGTGTATGCATTGTGAGCAAGTGTGCGACCATTTGCTTCTGTATGGTTGTGTTGTCACTGCTTGACTAAAGTTTTTGTTTATTGAGAAATGCCATCAAAGAGACGTCATTTACCTAGTGATAATCCATTGTGTTGTGGATTTCCTTTAAATAGTCAGGCTATGAAGGACGTGTGAGTTTCACCAACAAGAAAAAGAATTTGTTGTTGTTCATGAGCATCCGTCAGTTCCTGCTGATAAAGTTTTAGGGCATACCTTGACAACTCTAGGACTCAATAAAAGTACTGTAATAAGGAAAGGGGTGCCGTTTCAAGACTTACGAGACACTGTAGTAAATCATGTGTAGCAAAACCCCTGTGGGCAAAACTGTATTTTTCTGTACCTGTGGGGGAGGAGCCTTGCCTGTTTGCAGACCCCAATTTATCCAAAACCGATGCAATTTGTTGGCACGTTTATTGACATTATAGTAGGAAAGAATACCCCTCAATAACAGTGGTGTTACAAGGTATAGGCTTCCACTTTAAAAAGTTAGATGGACAAAAACTGTTGTGTGAAAAAGCTCGTGTTGTTGTGGCTTATATCCTCTTACATAAAATTATAGGTACTGATTTCCTTTCAATTATATGATTAAGGAAATTTGGTTCATCTCTGCAGAAGCAGTTGATAAGTTGTGGACAGTTGCTACATCGAATAGCAGCAGTCATCAGCCAACATGAAGAGGAGCCTGGTTAATTGCTGCCGATGTAGGTTCTTCAAACAAGTATGTGCATGAAGAACTTTTACTTTTTCAGTCAAGAAAACATGTGACTATGATGAGGGCCTAGATCATCCATGATTTCTGCAGTGGTTAAAAATTTTTTGCTCCAGTTCAGTGTTCAGGCAATATTTGTAATGGATAATGCATGTTAACTTTCAGTGATATTAGATAAAACTCCTACAAATAATGACAACAGGGTAACTGTTGCAGTGGTATCTGGTGAAAGACATTGCTGTGGATGTGGGTCTGACAGAGCTGCTGTTATATTCACTTGTGAGGCAAAGTAAGCCTGTGATGCCTACGTATGTTGTGGATGAAGTTACAAGGGAACAGGGTCAAATAGTTATTAGTCTACCACCCTATCACTCCCATTTCAACCCAATAGAATTGGTTGGGAGTGATGTTAAGACCTACATTAGAAAAATAAGCCTTTTACCATAACAGAAGCAGAAAGCCTATCACGTGAAGGTCTTACATGTTATACCTACATATACATTATTATGTGATGGCTTATACACAGGTGATTGCAATGTACATTTACAAAATATATTTGGGGGATATCAGTGATGCTGTGTGCAGTGGCTATTGATTGTAACCACGCAAATGCAGTGCAGCCAACTACACACACACACACACTGTCAGTTGACATGTTTCAGTGGCCCAGGTATACCTACTGGCATGAACTAAACATTTAATTTAGGTGAAAGGTACGTCATCTTAAAATACTTTCGCTGTAGTTTACAGTTCCACTGAATGTTATTAATTCACATGCTTTGAGACACATACATTATGTATATAAAGAACAGTATTATGAAAAGGATAGATTGCTACCCACCTTATAGAGGAGACATTGAGTCACAGGCAGGCACAATGAAAAGACTGCTGTAGAATAAAGCTTTCGGACAAAAGGCGTCCTTTTGAAGTAGAAAAATGCACTCCTTCCCACGAGCACAACCTGCCCCCCCCCCCCCCCCCCCCCCCACACACACACACACGACCACTGTCTCTCTATCTACATTTATGTTGTTGTTGTTGTTGTCTTCGGTCCTGAGACTGGTTTGCTGCAGCTCTCCATGCTACTCTATCCTGTGCTAGCTTCTTCATTTCCCAGTACTTACTGCAACCTACATCCTTCTGAATATGCTTAGTGTATTCATCTCTTGGTCTACCTCTATGATTTTTACCCTCCACACTGCCCTCCAATCTATGTATAGATAGTTAAATGCTATACATAAGTTACATTTTCCTGTTGTAAGGAGACTGTGATTGCATTGCCAATCATGGTTTTCTGTTTAGCATTGAGTAAATCAATTTCCTTCCTTCATGTGCTGCCAGGTGGAGACTGCTTAGCTCTTGAACTGATTAGTTACTTTAGTGACAAGGATATATCTTAGGAGGGAGTTGTTGTTCCGAAACTGGTTATACTTGAAAAAACTTCTCTATTCCTGACTGCTTAAAAAAAAGAGAGAGAGAGGTTATGGGTACATTGGTTGGTAGTTTTAAAATTTTGAGTTCCAAATATGTTATATTTTAAAAGATTATTGTAAACTATCTTCCCGATTTACACTTCATCAACCTTGTTTTGAGATAAAATCAAACAATGGAAGCTCTATGTAGGAAAAGCTAGATCACTACTTACTGTAAAGAAGACACGTTAAGCTGCAGACAGGTACAATTAAGACACGTAAACAAAGGAAGACACATAAACATTAATGGTATTGAAACACTAAATTTGCACTAATAAAGTAGATAATCTAAGGCATTAAATAATTATTCTAATTGAAATACTACTTCGGGAGCATACTTATTCCAAGAATAAAACAGCATTTCGTGTGCTTATACTTCAGAAAAGTGTTTTCAGAAAAGCAGGTGATGGAGAGGAGGATACAGACGGCTCAGGTTGTCAAACAGTCATTAAAATCAAACGTGTTATGTTCAGCTGGATGTTGTGCCACAGGGTGGTCCATTCTGCACTTGGCCACAGTGTGGTGGCAGCCGTTCATCCTGGTGGACAACTGATTGGTAATCATACCAATTAAAAAGCTGTGCAGTGAAAGCAGCAGAGCTGGTATATGACATATGCTTTTGCAGATGGCCTGGCCTCTGATGGGTTGGGATAAGCCTTTGACAGGGCTGGGATAGCTAGTGCTATGTGGGGAGGATTGGGCAAATGGGTCTTCCACAGGGATGGGCTAGGATGTTGTGAAGGTTAAGTGGTGACGGAACACCACTTTAGAAAGGGTGCGAAGGATCTTGGGTGGGTTGTCCCTCATTTCGGGGTATTATGATAGATTATCAAAGCCCTGATGAAGGATGTAATTTAGTTGTTCCAGTCCAGACAGGTATTGGGTGACAAAGGGGGCACTTCTTTAAAGCTGGTTTTTGGGGATATCCCCCTCCCACATTCTTGGCTCCCAAAATTATCCCAGCCTCAGCATATGATAACCTACTGCCCCACACCCTCCACCCAACAGTTTCCGCCCCCTCTGTCCTATAACCTGCTCTCAATCCCCCCCCCCCCCCCCCCCAAAAAAAAAAAAAAAGAAGAAAACACACACACACACACACACACACACACACACACACACACAGTGTCCTGACACTGCCCCTGGCAGCTGTGTGATCCCCCCCCCCCCCCCCCCCCCCCCCGTACTCTGCTATCCTTCCCCCTTCACTGTCCCACAATCAGAAGTGGGATTGCTGCTTTCATGCAACACAACAGTTAAATTCCGACTGGAGTTGTGTGAATGTGTGTGCTCTTTTTTCCTTTGTTTTCTGAAAAAGGCTTTGGCTGAAAGGTTAGTGTGTAACAGTCTTTCCATTGTGCCTGTCTGTAACTAGTGTCGTCTTTATGTTGAGTAGCAGCATATCCTTTTCATAACTGTCTATGTTAATATTAGAGTGCAGCACTATACTTCTCAGTTTTTATTTATTCAAAAGATCAAAACTACGTTTCTTGGTTTAATCTTTGTTTTAACTTGCTATCATCTGATAATTAGTTTCTGTCTTCACACAGATTTTGTGAATTTTATGTTTATATTGGGAATACCAATTTAATATACATGTGTGTATGTGTCTCCATAACTTTACAAGTGTCATCGTAACGTTAATTCTTTTTTCTGTTTGTTTCTCAAAATTACAACTGTTTGTCCTTGCTTGTCTTCTGTGAATTGTAACTGGCAAACCGTGTTGGTTGTGGGCCAGCACACACGACAGTTATTCTCCTAGGGTTCATACTTTGTCTAGCCTTTGGATATTAATGAGTTAAACTTTGTAACAATGTTGTTGTGGTTAACACTGCCCTTAGATACCAATTAAAGTGTAAACATGGTAGGTTTTTAATATTTTTGTGATTTAATACTTTTATCAAAATGTACACTCCTGGAAATGGAAAAAAGAACACATTGACACCGGTGTGTCAGACCCACCATACTTGCTCCGGACACTGCGAGAGGGCTGTACAAGCAATGATCACACGCACGGCACAGCGGACACACCAGGAACCGCGGTGTTGGCCGTCGAATGGCGCTAGCTGCGCAGCATTTGTGCACCGCCGCCGTCAGTGTCAGCCAGTTTGCCGTGGCATACGGAGCTCCATCGCAGTCTTTAACACTGGTAGCATGCCGCGACAGCATGGACGTGAACCGTATGTGCAGTTGACGGACTTCGAGCGAGGGCGTATAGTGGGCATGCGGGAGGCCGGGTGAACGTACCGCCGAATTGCTCAACACGTGGGGCGTGAGGTCTCCACAGTACATCGATGTTGTCGCCAGTGGTCGGCGGAAGGTGCACGTGCCCGTCGACCTGGGACCGGACCGCAGCGACGCACGGATGCACGCCAAGACCGTAGGATCCTACGCAGTGCCGTAGGGGACCGCACCGCCACTTCCCAGCAAATTAGGGACACTGTTGCTCCTGGGGTATCGGCGAGGACCATTCGCAACCGTCTCCATGAAGCTGGGCTACGGTCCCGCACACCGTTAGGCCGTCTTCCGTTCACGCCCCAACATCGTGCAGCCCGCCTCCAGTGGTGTCGCGACAGGCGTGAATGGAGGGACGAATGGAGACGTGTCGTCTTCAGCAATGAGAGTCGCTTCTGCCTTGGTGCCAATGATGGTCGTATGCGTGTTTGGCACCGTGCAGGTGAGCGCCACAATCAGGACTGCATACGATCGACGCACACAGGGCCAACACCCGGCATCATGGTGTGGGGAGCGATCTCCTACACTGGCCGTACACCACTGGTGATCGTCGAGGGGACACTGAATAGTGCACGGTACATCCAAACCGTCATCGAACCCATCGTTCTACCATTCCTAGACCGGCAAGGGAACTTGCTGTTGCAACAGGACAATGCACGTCCGCATGTATCCCGTGCCACCCAACATGCTCTAGAAGGTGTAAGTCAACTACCTTGGCCAGCAAGATCTCCGGATCTGTCCCCCATTGAGCATGTTTGGGACTGGATGAATCGTCGTCTCACGCGGTCTGCACGTCCAGCACGAACGCTGGTCCAACTGAGGCGCCAGGTGGAAATGGCATGGCAAGCCGTTCCACAGGACTACATCCAGCATCTCTACGATCGTCTCCACGGGAGAATAGCAGCCTGCATTGCTGCGAAAGGTGGATATACACTGTACTAGTGCCGACATTGTGCATGCTCTGTTGCCTGTGTCTATGTGCCTGTGGTTCTGTCAGTGTGATCATGTGATGTATCTGACCCCAGGAATGTGTCAATAAAGTTTCCCCTTCCTGGGACAATGAATTCACGGTGTTCTTATTTCAATTTCCAGGAGTGTATATTTAAATTTCGTCAGGTGATTTTCACATTAACTAAAGGATAGTTTTTAAATTTGCTACAGCAGATCTGAAAACTGTTGTTAGTCAACTGAAACTAGTTATTGTCTAGTATTACATTTTATTCTGATTATTTATTCTGATGAAGACTATTAAAATTTTCAATGTGTAAAATAATACTTATGATGTTCATATAGTCACCCTTGCATCTTCTACATTGTTTGGACAGTTGAATGGCATAAAGCCACTTCATCTACCAAGGAATACCTAATGTAATGCAGGAATGATATAGTGACAAATATTTGAAATTGTTTCCAAAATATGGGACTTCATTAGACTAGATGCACCATCAAATAACTGTAGATTAATTCAGAATGTATAAATCGTAATAATATATGTTTTGAAAAACTGTATTTACAGCAATCAGCATAAATGTGGAACAGTGCAACTTCTGATCTCTCTTCGCTGTCTTTGCTCAGGTCTTTGTAATAATTTGGCGTGGTTTTTGCACGAACTTGGACATTTGTTAAAGAGAAATTGTGGTACAACCTAGGAGAGTTTGTCTGCTGGGGAATGGTTGCTTGTTCTTGTGAGCGTTTCAAGGGAATGGTTGCCTGCCTCATACGATTTATAGGGCAGTGGTTCTTTCTGTTTGATTTAATACTTTACAAACTTGTTACAGGAGAGAGGAATAATGATGCAGAAACAGGTGGTCCTGTGGAACAGCACCCTGCAAGAATTGTCTTGACGCGTGCTGGATATTATACAATTCCCTCACTAGATGAACTGGCAAGTTGTGTTGAGTCTGATGGTAGCTGTATTGTTGATAACTTTACTGTTGGGCGAGAAGGTTATGGAAACGTCTTCTTCCCAGATCAGATGGATGTTGCGGGTCTCAATTTAGATGAAATAGGTAAGTATTTCATTGGAAAAGTTGAATTATTCTTAATGGGGCTGTGTTTGCTTCAGCATTAAGAAACTCTTCTTTTAAGTGACCTGCTGCTGGAAAAATTTGGAATGGCCTTTTTTTTCCATTGGTAAAAATAAATGTTGCATATTGCTTCATTATCAATACTGAATGTAACAGGAAACAGAACTGATTTTGTTCAGCCAGGTACAGTCATAAGAAAACAAAAATAAAGAAGATAAACACTTTCCCACTTGATGGACACTAAAAAAACTTACAAAAGATTCCTTTGCAAATACTACAGTTCCCTCTCATTGTCAGCTTGCATGATGCATTGTTTGTGAATCTGTTGGCCCTCATAACAGTGGCCAACAGTGAAAATGTAACTGGTATGAAGCGTGTGTTTGTTTACTATATTGACGACACTGGTAATGAAAATGGCAGCTTCCAAGGTAAAGGGTGGGCATTTAATTGTATTTATATTTTATTAGCATTCATTGTCAATCCCTTCCCACATAGTTTTCAAAATCCCAATAATGGCAGACACAGTGATGAAGTTTCACACAACAACAGCTGTGTCTTTTTGGTACTATTTTTAGGCTGGGCTCCTAGCAAGAAGAGAAGGGGAAGGGGAACACGTTCTGTACAAGCTGTGTTCTGTTCGTGTGCTGGGTGAACATTTTACTGAAGTGTAGTTAGTGCATGTGAGCACTGTAATTCCTGTGGCTCAATTTGCGTCACAAATGCGTAAGTAGTGCTGACAACTTTCACTTCATTTGCAGACAGGCTACATGGAAATCGCAATGATGGCCAGTCACGCCATGTATTAGGAAGGCATACAGACTGTACTTTGGCTATGAAATTGGGGAAAAGGACAAGTTTCATTCGTGGTTGAATTGTAAAAGATCTTCCATGGGCTTTTTTATACCCATGCTCTGGGGAGAACCATCAAACCATGTGAATGATTGTTACTTTTGTATGAGAACTCCATTAACACATGGTATTTCCAAGAGGAAACAGTCTTCCTTGACATATCATAACGCCCTGTCGAACATGGGACCTGTGCCTCATGGAAACAGACTGCCTGTCTCAACTTATTGTGATAGTGATGAGGGCGGTAGTGAAACTAGTGCTACACCATCACGTTCAAAATGCAGTTCTTTGAAAGATCCTGATTTTGTGTGTAATGATGAGTGTACAGAGATTTACAAAATAACTCTGTGTAAACTTAATGAACTAGTGAGAGATCTGGAATTGCTGAAAGGTAAAGCCGAACTGTTGGTGTCAGAACTGCAAGAGTAGAACTGTCTCGATAAGAAGGTAAATATGACTGCATTCTGTAACCGCCATATGCCATTGCTTCCATTTTTCAAAAATGAAAAGATCTTAGTATTTTATAGTGATGCACAGGGACTAAAGGCAGCTATGGGCATTGATTATAAAAGTGATTAGTGGAGATCATTCATAGACTCCTCCATTGTAAGTCTCAAGTGTGTACTACTGCATAATGGCAATGTGTTACCACTGATTCCGATTAGGTATGCACATTACATGAAAGAAAGATATGATAAGATCAAACAATTGCCATTGCTATTGAACTGTGATGAGTTTGAATGGCAGATTTCTGAGGGTCTGAACGTAATAGGCGTATTATGTGGACTACAACATGGCTACACCAAATTCTGTTGCATCCCGCGTCTCTGGGACTGCCATGCCAAAACACTTCATTATAAAGAGAAAAATTTGTCTAAGATGCAGTCTCTTGAACCAGAATCCCTCAATATTATGCATGAACCAACATAATTCTCCTTGCCCTTCATGTAAAATTGGGCCTAATGAAAAAAATTAAGGCCATGGACAAAACTGGAAAAGCATTTGTCTGTTTGTGCAAGAAATTTCCGTATGTCAGCGAGGCGAGAATAAAAGAGGGGATTTTCGTGGGTCTCCAGATAAGCAAACTGTACAAAAATGAGCATTCCAACACCATCTTGACAGATGATAAAAAGTTAGTATGGGATACCTTTGTTCAAGTGTAACAGACTTGGGGCATAACTTCAAAACAAGAGCTGTTCTTGCATTTTCATTATCAGTGCACCCAAAAACATAAAGATCATCTTTTTTCTTGCCAGTTACAGAAAAAAGTAAAATTTTGTTGACTAATGGTCCCTCATGGGAAAGGACGATTGCAAACCACTGGTTTTAGCATGGCAGTGCAGTTAAGATGTGGAGAATGTGGAGGCCATTCCTTCCACCTGATTCTGTGTGCAAGATTGTGACAGTGGTGGTACACATTGCCATCCATCAGCTTGAATTGCAATTCAATACACCCACCAAATGGAGCCACAATGCACACAAGGATGTGATAGTAGTTCTTCACACTCCAAAACATGACTGAACCGTCTTGATACGTGTGGTGGTCTGCAGTACAGTTAGGTTGTAAAAGTAGCTCTCGTTGCCACCACACATGAATATCAGTATTGTCAGGGTTGAGGCTGATGTAGATCTCATCAGAAAAGAGTATTGTATCACACTGCTGCGTAGTCCACTGCAAGTGTTTTCATGCACATCTCATGCGACAGAAAGGCACCCCCCCCCCCCCTCCTCACCTTCCAGACTCGATTTACAGGAAGAGCTGTGAGTGGAATCTGTTTCATATCATTTGTGTTAATGCCTGCACTTCTGTGGCTGTTTGCACTGCTGCCGTTTAGAGGGTTTCTGCTTGCTGTTAAATGCACATATTGGTCCTTAAAACCTATTCCATTTTCTTCCACAGCCATTTCTGTGACGATCTTCAACCAATCGTGTCACTAGAAACTTGTTCCAGATGCTGGAGACATCACTTTGATTCACGGCAACATTCACTGCATTGTCCACTTGTCTCATTCCCTTCACCATTAGAGCGACTATAAATAGTTTCTGATCATACATTGTTGTTATCTGAACCATTCTAAAGCAACACAACTATTGTAATGACACACAGCACTAGTACTACAGTCTTAACAGGTGAAACAGTTGCCATAGATTGCATGTACTGCACCCTCGTGGTAGAGAAAAGGACTGTTTCTGATAGAATTACATTACAAACAAACTAATGTATTGATATATTTCTGAATCAGAACATTCAATATTAAAATTTCCTCAGTATGCAACATTTATTTTGGCCACAGTATTTCCAGGTAAAGGTTGTAATAATTGTGTAATATGAGTCCAAGAAATGTTTTGTTTCTGTAATGACACCAAAGCTAAAGCTTTGGTTGCTAGTTATCTAATAGTGAAATAATTCTGCTGCAAAAATGTTTGCAGTCTTTTGGCTGAACGAAACACACATATTTAGTTCAGGAAATGCTTTCTGAGGATGACCTTTTGATGACCAGAATTTAAATACAATTAGGAAAAAAAAATACTTTAATGTAGTGCAGTGTTTGAACATATTCCAGGAATTTGTACAGAATGAAAGGAAACAGTTGCATTGGGCACTATACTGTATACCTAATTTTCATTATTTAAAAGCACGAGGCAGTAATTTCTAAAAATGGCTTCTTCACTCATTGGCTTAAGAAGTAAGAAATAATGAAGGGAATGCATTCTCTGGGATTAAATACGTTGTTCTAGACTAATGAATACCACATTTAACATAAAATTCATTAATGTTGGAGTATTCCGTGAGTGTCATTTCTGTGAATCAAATGAATCTCCAGATTTAGTTTTGTGCGAGATTGAAAGAGATGTTCAAAATATATTTTTGAGTTCGCTTTATGTGATGATTGCCTTTACTGAATATTTCAGTACATTTTCGTCATAAGGAAGTACTGCTTTACCCTGATGATAATGTCAAGCCGCCTTTTGGTGAGGGACTGAACCGGCGTGCTCAAGTGACTTTGGATCGTGTGTGGCCTCAAGACAAGTCCAGCCATGAGCTAATACGTGATCCAGACACTCTTGTTGCTCTTGGGTTCGAAGAGAAACTAAGGCGTGTTTGCTCTCGCATGGGTGCTAGATTTGTCGAATATCGTCCACAAACTGGGTCTTGGGTGTTCAAGGTTTGTATAAATATTGATTCTAGGAAGTGTTTGTGTGTTTTTACTTCTCATGATGGTGTATCATTGTATCATATAAATGTAGTGTTGCTTGTTTATAGTGATTTTTGTGACATCAGAATGAATTAATTTATTGTTTCTGTGTACATATTAATTACAGATTGTTTACTTTACAATACGAGGATTGTAAAATTTTACAGAACTTCAAATTTTGCTTCTTTTCATGTCATATATCTTACTGATGACTGTTAATTAAAAAAATTGTTAAACTCATTACATTTCTAATAGATAAATCTGCACTGGTTATTGTTCATAAACTATTGCAAAGTTCAGATATGAGCCATTAAAATTCAACAACAGTATGTAAAGGATAGATTGCTACTCACCACATAGAGGTGGTTCTGAGTCACAGACAAGCCCAAAAAATGTTGTCTGTACACACATTATAGTATTCTTTTTCTGTGTGTCTGTCTTTGACTTGATGCCCCCAGTTTGTGGTGAGTAGTAATCTTTCCTTTTTCTATTGCTGTTATTCCATCCAGGATTTTCCATTGTTTAGTCATTAGAATTCTGCACACTAGTGTCACTGAAGCTTAATGTTTTGTGTTGATCCATCGAACATGGAAGTATTTGGTTCTGTTGTCATACCATAAGACTATAATGCAAATTACTGACTGCGGAAAGTCAGTACCGCTATAACTTATACAGAAGAGGAAGATTTAATGTGAAAGAGCCTTTTTGTAGAAACATTTTATTTTTTATACTGGATTGAAACTTAGATTTGGCTTGAGAAGTTAGTATAAGCTCCAAGTTTGACAGTGTGACAAATAAGGGAAATTAAACTGTGGAAACCACTCACTAACTGCATTTCTTCAGATGTGAAGACATTTCTTTGATGGGCTAAACCTCACTATGCCAATATTTTTTACTTTCCAATGTTGCTGTGACACTGTTATTCCCCGTACTTTCATTTTTATTTCTTTTAAAATCCATAATTCCTTCATAGCATATCTACAATTCTTGAAAGTAATTTTAATCAATTTATTTTATCCTTGAAATGAGTACCTTGGCAAGTCTGTAAACAGTCATTGTTGATACTGCCACTTATTGTAATCTTTTTTTGAAGAGACCTGGCTCCTCCTAGGAGATGTCAGCTGAATTTTCTCTCTTGTTTCAGCAGGTATTTCAAATATCATTTTTGCAGTGTATGGCTGGAGCTAGCCCATACAAATACTGCTTATCGTGTCACTCATGTGGTGGCCGGTGTCAACGGAAAGTGACGATTTGTTTCCAGTTACAAATAAAACGATTTTTTAAAGTGGAATGTTACGTAACAGTGTGATAGAGCAGTCCCAAATAAATTGAGTGCGATATTTCTTTTACCGATATGTATTAAGAGCGACAGTAAAATTACAATAACCAATATTCCAGTAGCAACTGAACAGTGCTGCATGGTAGTAACAATCAGTGCAGGCCAAGATGGTACTGTTGCTGCTGGAGCACTGGTTATTCTTAATGTTTTACTGCCCCTGTTAATACATATTAATATCACACTTATTACACTAGGGACTGCTCTATCAAAAGGGTGTGTAAAATTCCACTTTCAAAACCATTTTGTTTGTAGTGGGTAAACAGATGCTTTCTATTGACACTGCACGTTGCTTGAAAGACATAATGAGCAGTATTTGTTTGGGCAGGCTCCAGTTACACACTGTCAAAATGAAATTGGAAATATTTGCCGAAACACCAGAGAAAATGTGTATGACGTATGACGACTCGTAGGAGGGACACACTGTATATTGTACTCCTGTAATTTACCTCATTATCTGTCCACTATTGTCATTTTAATAGGTGAACCTACTCACTGACTTGATTACATAAATTGAGAGGAAATTCTACTGTAGGATTCAATGTATTTTAACTTCAAATTTTTGCCAAATTTTGAGAGAATGGCATAGTCCAGATACCATTTTACATTGTTTTATTCTGCTCTCACATTGATGACATCTGTCTCCTCTGCATAGAAGAAGACAACTACTGATCATATTGTGTGTATACATGTTAAGAGTACTGATGCTTGGGCTTAGGTATGTGTATGTGTATGTGCAGGTGCTTTGATATAAATATTCTTAGTAGGAAGTGCAAAGTTTGTCACATCCAAACTGCAGTAAAATTGCCTTCATTGTACCTCATCAACAGAACTGAGAAGCAATTTAAACCCTGAAATATGTTTCCCATTATGTGGGAGAAGAAAAATGTACTGATGGACAGGAACAGACAAACAAAAAATAAGAACAGATGATTCACTTATGATTATTTGACTTGAGCAGCAGCTTCCCCAGCAACAACCAAAAGAAATTGCCAAAATTTGTCATTGGCTTTGTCGTTCAGTCAACTACATTTGAGTAGTGTATATGTATGTCACTACCTACCACAATAGTACTCATATATATGCCTGCTAACTCTACGGAAGAAGAAGGAATTGTACAAATATGTAATGACGCAAAAGAAATTATTCAGTATTTTCAGACAGAAATTTAGTAGGAAATGGAATTTGATAGTAGGGACAGGAGGAGAAGGAATAGTAGTAGAACACGGACTAGAGAAAAGAATAAGAAGGAAAATTAACAAGTAGAAGTTTGTCCAGAACACAAGTTGATGCTTGCTATCACACTTAGTTTAGATATCGTGAAAGAGACATGGAGACACTGGAAGGTTCCACACAGATAGAGATTTTGAACTGAAAAATATTCCAGTGGGCAAATATGCACTTTGATCATAATTTACTAGTTATGAACTGCAGTACAAAATCTGAGAAGTAGCAGAAAGTCAGCAAATTTTGGAAATTGGATCTGGATAAGTTCAAACGACCAGAAGTTGTTGAGAGTTTCAGAGAGAGCATTAGGTAACAATTGACTGAAATACGTGAAAGAAATATAAGAAAACATAAATAGGTAGCTTTGAAAAATGAAAGAGCGAAGGCATCAGAGGAACAGTAGACAAATCTTAGTACACTGTCTACATTCAGGTTGCATCTTCTTGTGTGGAGTCAATTCTGCATACTGCTGGAATATCATCAGAATTAAGAGAAGGGTAATAGACTGCAGTTGAATTCAATTTTGTGATACTGAGGGAGTTAATTCAGGAAATGAGACACTGGAAATAGTAGCTAAGTTTTGCTATTTGAGCAGCAAAATAATTGACATTAGCAGAAGTAAGGAGTGTGTAAAATCCAGACTTGAAATAGCAAGAAAACCTTACCTGAAAAAGAAAAATGTTTGGGTGACAGGTATAAATTTTAAGTGTTCAGAAGCATTTGTTTTTGAAAGCATTTGTCTGGAGTATAGCTTTAATAATAGTGAAACTAGGATGTTTACTGAAAATACAAGAGAAAAATAGAAAGGATTTGAAATATGGTGCTACTGAAGAATGCTGAATATTAAGTGATTAGATTGGATAACTAATTATGAGGGAGGACAATAATTTATGGCACAACTAGACTGAAATAAGAGATTGGTTGATAGGACATGTTGTGAGGCATCAACGGATAGTAAATTAGGTATTGGAGAGAGTGTGTGTGTGTGTGTGTGTGTGTGTGTGTGTGTGTGTGTGTGTGTGTGTGTGTTTTAGGGGGTATTGACTGCAGTAAGCCAGTTCTAATGGATGCAGTTTGTAGTATTTACATAGAGATGAAGAGGCATACAAGGTGTAGACAGATGTGGATAGCTGTGTGAAACCAGTCTTTGGATTGGAGAAGACGTCGACAAAAGCAACAACATATTTTTGAGGAGTGGGTGATTCATATTATTGCTGTGAGCCCACCAAGCAACAGCTGCCAACATGACAGACAAATTCCCCCAAAATACTGTTAAGTTATGTTGCTTGATGATAAGGGAAAAGAGAGTAGTGACCTGAAGGTTTAAAACTGTTACGTAGGTAAGCTCCCTGCTTATTGCACTACAAAAGGAAGAGCTATAAAAGGCCAAGGAGAATTTATGAAATTCATTAATTGCTTCATTCTTTATGAAAAAATGGGGCAGTTTCAAATTTGTTTCTGTCTCTTAAAGCACAAGTACATTTGCTCTACCTAACCTTCTGAATTCTACAAAATAAATCTGTATGTGACCTCAATAGCCCAAATTTCACCTGTAAAAGTAATACGATCTGTGTCTCAACCTATCAAACAAAGTAAAAATGTTTATCTCAGTAGCAGTATTTCAACGTGCGAGTGTAAGATGACCCCATACTTTTCGAATGAGAAATTTGGGATGAAACCTGGTCTTATAATCGAGTAAATAAGGTGTATAGGATGTCCCATGAGGAATGGTCAATATTCAGTGATATGACAGGAATGATAATTTGAAGATAAAAAGTGTAGTTAACATGGGGTATAAAATGGATACCTTAAGCAGTTTGTTTTCAAAACTGTGAAGCACACCTCTTTTGTTGAATGAATACTCATAGCTCTTAAAGTATGTTTTTTGGAGCCAATGTTTACTAGAATGTTTTGTTTGGATTGTCGTTCCTGTCGTATCACTGAATACTGGCTATTTCTTGTGGGACATACTGTATAAAAAATTTATGGCTTGCCCATGGGCACTCATACGGCAGCCTCCTACACCAAGCCATTTATGAGCCATCTAGAAGAAACCTTCATAAACTCCAAAAACCCCAAATTCCTTGTCTGATTCCTTGGTTAAATATCTTCATGATCTGGACACACGGCCAAGACACCCTGGTCTCATTCCTCAACATCTTCTCTCCCATCTGCTTCATATGGTACTCCTCAGCTCACAGCTCAACATGCCACCTTACTGGATGTTGACCTCCATCTCTCTGTCTTTGTAAATTAAATAAATGAAGCTAATGACAATAAAATCTTCAATTTGAAAAATACAAATATTTTAACTGTATCTGTTCAGTGAGTGCATGCCACATTCCATCATCATACAATCATTAGATGTGTAAGTATATTCATGGTTCTGAAATGTAGTACATACATTTATTGACACACGCCCTTGAAAATGCAATTTTAAACATAAATATTCGAAAACTATTGTGAACACAAGGAAGGTATTTTTTTTATGTAAAGTTAGACCGTGTAAACCTACATATACCTGTATACCACAATAAGTAAAATATGACACTTAGTTGCCACAGTCTATTTTCTGTTTTGACATGGAATGGGCCTACATTCAAGTTTTTCAAGGACACACACACACAACACAAGTCAGTTAAAATTTGATAGCAGTTACATCTCCACGTCAGTGGGCACAAATCAGTGCAGGCCTTGTACCGAAAATTTTAGATTCAGTCAATAGACAAATACTATAACTATTATCTGTGCTGGTGATGCAGTCACCAATAGCCATCTATGACAATTCTTCACGACATTGCATGCCCAAAAGTTTCAGTTGCTGCAACCATCATCTGATTTTTGAATCTGTTGTCTGTCAGTGGAGAGTGTATACTGAACCACCTGAGAATGACTGGATCGTTTGGGATATAATCAAGCAGTATCTAATGGATTTAGGCATGATAAACCTAGCTGAATTGACTTGGGCAGGAGCAATCTTCACACTCTCAGAATCCGTTGGTACCAGGGTTGTAATTGTTGAGTTCAAATTGTGACATTTTTAATGAATCTTGTGATTTAAATGATGTGTATACAAAGAATTTTAAGTGAAGGGTTTGGAGTTGTCTTTCCGGGTTACATTTTCAAGACCTATCTACCCAGTGAATTTATTTATCTTTGATAGTGAATACAAGCAATTCTGAAAGTACCAGAGCAGAAGAATGTGATTGTAATAGGAAATTTCTCATATATCACTTGAACCCTGTTACAAAAGTTCCAGAACTTTTGAGACAAACTTCTGTAACCACAACAGCAAAGGAAGGTAATATCATTGATTGCTGCACCACCAAGATACACGATAGCTGAGAAAGCTTGTGGGAAAGTACGACAGTGGCAGTTATTTCAGTGTTAGGTGGAAATGTCTTGTCTGCAGAATATGGAGCCACAGGATGTGAGAGGCACTAAACGATTTTACTGAATTTACTCTTGTGAAATCTCAGATCTTTGTTGTGTGAAAATTTTTGTCACAGATTATTTTTCATTTACTTTTTCTCATGCAAATGTATACTTTTAATTTTATTATGTTGCTTGCAAGTAGATCTTTTTGCTGTCAGCCTGCAACTCATAATTCTGTTGTCACATTTCAAAACATGATCTTTTAGTGTAAGAGGAATTATTTTAGATCTGTAGTGTGATGTTATCACTTGTATTTCACCAACTGGCACCAAAGGAGTGAGTTTCTTGTATGTTGTGTTTATAGTAATGTTGTATTAGACATGTCAGATTGTTTCTAAGGATTAGCATTCAGTGTGACTGATTAATTACCTACTTTCCGTCTCCTAGTTTCCTTTGTTTGTATATTAAGAGAAGTCATATAAGAGATATTTTATGTGGTGATGCCTTTCACATAGCTTTCTAATGTGGCACGTGAAATTTATCCTTTCAGGTTGATCATTTCTGAGCAGAATTAAAGTGTCGGTTGCAACTTGGAGTTTCAACTAACAAGAAGTATTCAGCAAGCAACTTTTGATGTCTTACAGCATGGAAAATAAATGTACGTAGCAGGATCTCATGCTGTTGGTTACCTTTCCTCCTGCATTAAATTGATATTGCTTTACAAATTTCCTGAGAAATGTATCTATCCATAAGAGACATGTGACATGTGAAAGTGCTTAAGAAATTCAGACTTTTATTGTGGCATTCTGATTTTGATTTTTGAATCAGTTGTTTCTAGCAACTGTGTCATCCCTGTGTTATTCTGAAGCACTGGCAGTAAGTCATCAGACTATTTTATAATGCCTTGTGCTTGAGTTCTTGCCGCCTGCACTGTTAATGTGTAACTGAAGTTCTATTAATTTGTGCAGTTTACCTGCTGTTGAATTGTATTATCAACAGTTGATTAGAACATATATAGTTTGTCAGTAATGTATGCATCATTGTCATTTGAAGAAATATTTATTTTTTTAAAGAAATTTAATGTGTATTACAGCTTTCCTATTTCTGCTATAGGACAAGGTCAGATAATCTGCAGCCCATAAATGGCTTATCTGTTATCATTGTATTGAAAACAATTGTTTAACACATGGTGAAAATGAAGCATACAGGCACTGACCATTTTATGGACAAAACTTATTATTACTGTATGAATCATTATTTAGGACTGACTTGATAGAGATAGAAATTATAATGGTTGTTTCTGAGTATGTTGTACTTAGTGTGTATTTTTTATGTTCCTAAGATAAGTGTATTTAAGCTGTACATTGTTATTATTCAAGTTTGTTTATAATATCTGTTCAAATAACTCATTATTACTGTTAAATAAATCTTTTTTGAAGAACATTTTAGTTTATAGATCAGTTCATATAGGTAAATGAGAGAATTCCATGTTTTCTGTTTTACTGTAGTTTTAAATATGTCTTGTGCAACATAATACAGCTGAGTTAGAATGCACATTGTTGTTTCATTCCTATTTCATTAATTGTATATCATTAGCTAAGTTTTAGGATCTTGTTCCTGGCATGAGTTTGCTGATTTTATTCTGAGTGACTGAGCGTGTTCACCATTCTGGTATGATGTTCATTTTTAGATTGTGTTTTTTTTTTTCAGTGCCAGATGTGACAATTTAAAAAACTTATTCATGTCACATAATTTGTGACATGTTTGCATTTCATTTTCATGCTTTCCAGAAGCCGCAGCAATATCAAAATTCTGCTAAAGTGACCTGTGGATCTTGCAAGTGTACAATTTGAGTAATATTCTTACTTTGGCTGTCAAATCTTTGTATATGCGTATACTTCATTATTATTATTATTAATGTTGTTGCTCTTTTGTTAATTGGTCATTTAGGGATGACGAGAAACTTAATTTAGCATTCTGACAGTTGTTTCTCCTGGACCCAGCTTCTTTTCATCAACACAGTGTGTATAGCATTTTATTATTATTATTATTATTATTATTATTATTATTATTATTAATGTTGTTATTAGTTAAATCTGATGTGCAGAGGAATGCTGTTTTCCTGCCGTATGTGGTGCTGTATCAGTACTTCTAAGGATTTGTTTTAGGTGTGACAATCTCAAGTGGCATCTGTTTGGAACAGCTTTGTTTGCTCACATCTCATCTCTAAAGTGATAGATATCTTCATTCTTCCTTGCAGTTGTTGCAGGTGCCCAGTTTCACCTTTCTAAATCGATGATCTTCACAGATATTTGATTCTTTGATTCTTCATAGAGTGTGTGTGTGTGTGTGTGTGTGTGTGTGTGTGTGTGTGTGTGTGTGAGTGAGAGAGAGAGGGAGAGGGAGACTCTGACCGACCTTTAGCTAAAATGTTTCTTTTGTTACATTTTAGGGGTTATTTACAATTTTAATTTAATAAGAACCATTGTATCAGTGGGTTTTGTGATATATGAGGATTTTGCCAGTTGCTTGGTGCAGCATGTGCATGTTGATGCTATTATATTCAAAGTTATTTTGTAATTTTTTTTTTTCTGTATTGTGTGTGTGCTGCAACTTTTATGCATAGAAGGACAGTTATTAAGTAGGACAGTTATTAAGTAGGAATATTACCTTTAGCTTTTCCAGAAAATGTTATTTAGACCCCTGTACTGTTTCTGTAATGAAATTAAACAGTTGCTGAAAAAAAAAAAAAAAAAACGAGAATTCTATTAATAAGCATAATTACATTGTGCATAAGTTACCGAAAAATTATCAATTTTTTTGTACATATCATTTGGTATTTTCTTATTTGGTGCATGTTCTCCCACCCATATACAGCAATTAATGTGAGTGAAACTAAATTTTTGTTTATGAACATGAAGTGAAGAATAACTCAACACAGCTGATTTTGAGTTTGCCATTACTTAGTAGTTCATATTTCAGTGTTGCGGATAATATTTTATAAGTTGTTGTGTCTGTGTAACTTGAGCTTTATGGTATCATTGTGTAGTTAGAATTGAGATAAAAGTAAGTTAAGTAAGTGATGCGTAATGACCTGTTTTATTGGTTGTGTAAAGTAAAAATTAAATTACCTACCTTTGAAGAAGTTAAATGAATTGCAGTAACAGACATTTAATAACTCATAATGTATGTAAATATTTTTAAAAAAATTGGGCATCAAGGTGGTGTTGCTATTAAGAAACAGGAAGTTTACTACTCATTTTACGTTTTGATTAGTTGCAGTAAAATGGTCTGGTTGAAATACCTGTATGGCTCATTGTTTACTGTACTGTTTTATAAAGCATACAACCATTTTTCCCTTCTTCTGAAGTAACTTTACAATTAAGAGTTTTCATGTATTTCGCTTGCCTTCTAAATTTTAGTGTAACTTTTAAATTAGTGTGTCTGTGCTGCTCAGCTGATAGCCCAGAAGCAGTGAAAAGAATGTCGTGTGAATACATGCTGAATGTGAGTATTAAAACATTTATCTGTGGACTGCAGAGACAAACTGATGATTTGAAAATTAAAAAGTAGAGTAACAGGATGATGTGGTAAAATTTTTAAATCTGTTTATGGTTATTTACATGATAAAAAATGATAGATATGTTGTACAGCTGTTTACATACATACACAAATAGATAAAGACCTTGTGTTATTCCAGCTCTGAATTAAACTAATTTGTGTGCTTTAAGTATTGTGAGATTGCAAATATTGATTTCTTTTCGTGTTTTATTCAACGTATTCAGAAATTACACTCTCTTTCACTAGTGAAGAAGAGAATAATTCAGTGCTTGATTTGAACCATGGCCCCAGCACTGTCGGTGTACAAAAGTAGCTCGGAACTAAATTGTGCTACATTTCTGTTAACCATCTCTTCCAAGCGATGGTTATCCAAAAATTGTCTGTTGTTGTACATTCATTGTAAACTTTCATATGTTGTTCTTTGTAGGTTATTATAAAGACAAATTTTTATTAATGGCAGATATAAAATAAAAATGAAAATGAAATGACCGTATGGCATTTATTGGCCGGGATATCCTATTTGGGATTTGGCCGCCGTATTGCAAATCTTTTTTTAGTTGATGCCACTTTGGCAATTTGCGTGTCGATGATGAAAATGATGATGGACACACAACACCCAGTCCCCTGCCGGCAATCGAACCTCGTCTGCCTTGCGTGGTAGGTGATAATGCTATTGGTGTACTATGGAGGCGGACTATAAAATAGAGAAGCATGGTTATTTCAGTGCTTCTGTGATTGTAATGTAGCTTGTTTTATTACAACTGAGTAAGTGTAGAAGTATTTGATGAAACTAACCAGCAAGCATAACAATGTAAAAGTGATTTTTTTGTGATAACAAAACAGTTTAGGTTATACTGTTACAACCACTGCTCTTTAGTGAAGCTTTCAGTTAATTTTATAATTATGCACAGACGTTACAGGCACTTTGCAATGTTGCTTATTTAAGCTGGTAATAGAGTACCAATGCTCAGCAAAATTTAAATTATCTGTGAAATAGGCATACTAAGTTGTACGAATTTCTCTCGTTTTGTAGCTGAAGAGTCAAATTTAGTTTCCAGAAATACTAGGTACGTACACACACACACACACACACACACACACACACACACACAAATTACATTGTGCTGGCTCTGCACCTCAGCTGGAGTGAGGGGCTGTTTCAGGTGGAATGGGTGAGGGGAGAAAGGAGGCAGGGAGCAAGAGATGGAGGGCAAAGAAAGGTTGGCTGCTGACAGCTGGGAAGAGAGGTAGCAAACACACGAGATAGTAACAGGATAGGAATATGTCACCAGCTCTGGTGAGTTTGTTCACCAAAAGCTTCAGTCCTATGCAAAGGTCTCATCTTCAGGCCCACACCCAAGTTGACTCTTGCTGTACTTGTCAAAGCAATTAATGTGAGTGAAACTAAATTTTTGTTTACAGACATGGAGTGAATATTGAAACACTCCTCTCTCTCTCTCTCTCTCTCTCTCTCTCTCTCTCTCTCTCTCTGTGTGTGTGTGTGTGTGTGTGTGTGTGTGTGTGTGTGTGTGTGTGTGTGTGTGGGGGGGGGGGGGCACATGTGTACCACCATCCCACCATGATCTTCCTCCAGTCCTGCCTAACACCACCCCCACACCTTCCCACCTACCTCTCTCTCCCCGGTTACCTTCCTGGAATTTCTAGTGTGGTCTCACTCTTCTTTCCCAGATCTGCAGACCTCTCACAGAGGAAAGAACAATCATTGACAACCTCAAGATAGACATTGACCTAATCATCCTCCCTGCAGTTAGTCTCCAGCACACTTGTGATTAACCCTGGTGATAACCTGACAAAGCATTTGCAAATTCCATTTGTTAGCCTGTCATAGTGAGTCCTTCCGAAGCATAACCTCCAACTCCTACTCATAGTCTTAGGTCTATCCCAGAATGTCTCCCCCAAATCAGTGTCTCTCTCCCCATTCACCCATATTCTATGTGCTTCCCAAAATCCATAAACCCAACTATCCTGAGGCCACTTTGTTTCTGGTAGTGTGCTCCCACTGAAAGAATGTTGGCACTTGTTTACCTACATCTCCAGTGATCTGCCACAGCCATGCCTCCCGTATTAAAGACGAGAACTACTTTCTTCACAGACTCTCAGCCATCTCCACCCCATTACAACCTGGATTCCTGCTCGTTACTGTTAATGCCACTTCCCTACACACCAACATTTCCTCTGCCCATATCCTTACAGTTATTGAACTCTAGCTCTCTCTACGTCCTGCTGACTTCAAACCCATCACCTCATTCCTTATGCATCCAACTAACTACATCAAACAATGGAGAATCCCACCCCAGTCTCCTCCTTATCCCCCATCACTGAAATTACTTCTCCCATCACGCACTGTTGCTCGCATCTGGTTGTGTGTGTGTGTGTGTGTGTGTGTGTGTGTGTGTGTGTGTGTTGTCTATTTCAGAAGAATCCTTTTGGCTAAAATTAACTTCTCTGGCAGTCTTCTTGTTGTGCCTGTCGGCAATTCAAGATCTGCATTATGTGGTGAGTAGCAGCTACCTACATCCTTCTACATAACTACTGTTCCTTTGAGGACAATGTATACCAGCAAATCTGTGGCATAGTATAGTCATGGGCACCGGCATAGCACCTTGTTTATAGGCCAACTAGAGGAAACCACCTTAGCCACCCAAAATCTCAAAAACCTTGTCTGGTTCATTGGTGGCTATTTTCATGACCTAGACCCAGGGCTAAGATACACTAGCCTCATTTCCCAACACCTTTCTCATCTGCTTCTTCTGGTGGTCCTCATCCCAATGTGCCACATTCCAGGATGTTGACCTCCATCTCTCTGCCTGCTAACCATCAACAGTACAGATGCCATCCCTTCCAAACTAGTATATAATCTTCCTGCATCATGTCTGCAGTGATGAGAAACCCCTTGCCCAATATGCTGAAGGTCTTACTAGTGCCTTCACAGGAAGGCTCTGTCTCTTCAAACCTAGTCCGTAAACAAGATTTCACTTGCCATGTCCATCATACACACTATAATAAAAGAAGGAAACCCCCCTCCCAAAAAAAGAAGAAAAAAAACTAATTAATATTATTCCTGACTGGAATAATTGAATCCACATTTTTCACCAGGGCTTCAACTATTTAGCATTGTGGCTGAAAATGAGGAACATCCTAATCACAGTCCTTTCCACCCCTCTCAGAGTGATATTCCGCCACCCACCTAATATAATTGATTACATGAATGCTCAGAACTAACAGTACTGGAGCATCACTCTGGAATGACACTAAATGCCTAGTGTAAGTTTTCAGCATGATATCCTTAAAGTGTAAACTTTTTCAGTTGCTTGCACCACATTGTACTTTTTCAGTTGCTTGCACCACATTGCATGTTTATTTCAACACAGAAAATGTAGACGCACACAAATATTAGTCAAGAGGTGCCATAAGGATAGAGGCTGCTGTGGGCATACATCTTTATTAGACAGGCTTTGTAAGAGTGATTCTCGTGATTAAAAAAAAAAAAAGATGGACAGTGACACACTTTAATATATTTTAAGCTTAATTACACCATTGATAGCAAAACAAGGAGGAAATACATACATCCAGATGAACATTTGGCAGCCATGCTCAGTTATCTTGCAACTCTGTGTGCACTTCAAAACTTAACAGGTCTCTACTTGAATTTCCGCAGTATAATTGTGTTATACCACAAACATACTAGGCAGTTGAAGCCACACTAAATGAACAGTTTATAAAGGTAAGTTGACATGTATTTACAAACAATTATTGTACAGGTGAAAGTAAATGATGCATATTTATTTTTAAAAAAAGAGTAGCACTTTTTTAAAGTTGTGAACACAGTTTTCACAGGCTTGATTTTTCAGCCTCCTCTTTTTCCACAGATGTCGGTAACTTCTGTGTAATTATATAATTTTTTCTCTTGTTCAAGACATAAAATATCTATAACATTCTGGAGTACTGCAGTGTTAGAACAACTTCTCAACACTTTCAGGTGAATCAAGAGTTTCCTCCTGGCATTTACTGCCCAATTCTAAAAGAGTTTGAAGAGTTGTCCATGTAAATGGGGCTGTTCTACACCATAGGCTAGTCCATCCTTACATGCCATCCACTGTCAATGACTTTGCCCTAATGGAAGATCCTGGTATAAGATCTGTCTGATACAGCCACCCAACACATCCATCACCCATCTCATTGCAGGCATATCATAACCTATCCTATTCAGAGACAAGATCGGCTCGCTGTCTGCGATCCCTCAACACCCTCCGTGTCCTGAATGGTACCTCCTGGGGAGCGGACCGAGTGGTCCTTCTCCGCCTCTATCGCGCCTTAGTGCGCTCGAAATTGGACTATGGAAGCATAGTCTACTCCTCTACTCGGCTGTCTATTCTTCGGCGTCTCGACTCTATCCACCACCGTGGATTACGTTTAGTGTCTGGAGCTTTTTACACCAGCCCTGTGGAAAGCCTTTATGCTGAGACTGCTGAACCTCCGCTGTCCAATTGGCGAGCAGTCCTTCTGAGTCGTTACGCTAGCCGTCTGTCTTCCATGCCTGCTAATCCAGCCCATGACATTTTTTTCGACGCCTCCTTTGATGTGGGGTACACAGGCCGCCCCTCCTCCCTACTACCACCGGGAGTCCACTTCCGTCAACTGCTCCGTTCTCTTTCCTTCCGCTTTCCTAAAACCTTCTTGACAACTTGGGGTACGGCACCGCCTTGGCTCCATCCCCGGATCTGCCTGCTCAGAGACCTTTGTCGATTTCCCACGGATGGTACCCCTTCACTTATTTATCGTCGGGCATTTGCTGCTCCATGTGCACAAATGACGGACGCCACATTTATTTACACCGACGGCTCGAAAACATCGTTAGGTGTAGGGAGTGCCTCTATTGTTGGCGACACCCCCAATCACTTTCAGCTTCCCGACCAGTGTTTGGTTTATACTGCGGAGCTTTACGCTGTTCTCCAGGCTGTCCACTACATCCGCCGCCATCGGCGGATACAGTACGTTATCTGCTCAGATTCTCTCAGCTCTCTCCTCAGTCTCCAAGCTCTTTACCCTGTGCACCCTCTGGTCCACCGGATTCAGGACTGTCTGCGCTTGCTTCACCTGGGGGGCGTCTCGGTGGCGTTCCTCTGGCTCGCAGGGCACGTTGGTATCTGCGGAAATGAGGTGGCCGATATTGCAGCCAAGGCTGCGGTCTCTCTTCTTCGGCCAGCTATTCCATCGATTCCCGTCGCCGATTTACGGAGCATTTTTTGTCGTCGTGTTGTTCATTTATGGCACACGCATTGGTCGACACTTCCCCAAAATAAATTGCGGGACGTGAAAACTCTTCCTTGTGCTTGGACCTCTTCCTCCCGAACGCGTCGTCGGGAGGAGGTAATTTTAACTAGACTCCGGATAGGGCACTGTCTTTTTAGCCATCGACATCTTTTAAGTGGCGATCCTCCCCCACTCTGTCCCCACTGCTCTCAGCTGTGGATGGTAAGACACCTTTTAATTGAGTGCCCCTATTTTAATCCGTTACGCGCCCGTCTGCAGCTGTCGCCTGATATATCGTCAATTTTAGCAGATGACACGTGCTCGGCCGGTCGCGTTCTAGAGTTCATTCGTGCCAGTGAAATGACATCAGTCATTTGAAGTTTTTTTTAGGACAACCAACCCCCTTCTGTAGTGGATTTTTAAGCCTTCCTTCTGCTTTTAGTTTCTCCAATTTTATGACTTTCGTTCCCATTGCTGCTGGTTTCCGTTTTCGGTTTTTTACTGCTTCCTAAGTCACAGACCGGGCGCTAATGACCATAGCAGTTTTGCGCCCTAAAACCAAAACCAAAAACAAAAACGAAAGAGACAAGATCACCTCTGAGAGAAATTGTCACATACCAGCTCTTCTGTAATTTCTGCACAGAATAATATGTGGGCATGTCCACCAACCAGCTGTCCACCCAAATGAATTGCCACTACAAAACTGTGGCCAAGAGTAGAGTTGACCACACATTGGTGGGACCTGCTGTTGAGTACGACATTCTAGATATCACTGGCTGCTTCACAATTGATGCCATTTTGATTCTTCCAATCAACCCCATCTTCCATGGATTACTTGGTTGGGAGGTGCCCTTGTTACATGGATGTAGTAAACCACCTGATCTCAATCTCGACTAACACCACACCCACCACCACTCCTACCCCAGGACACTAACTTCACTCATCTTCCACCCAAACCCTCTTACTCACAGTGCCCCTTTCCTCTGTTCTATCTCCCCCTCCCTGTCCACTCTGACATATATTGTACCTTGTGAACAAGTTCCTCTGCCTGCACCTAGAATGAGTGATGTCACTGGCACTCTTGCCAGTGCCAAATTCCTGTCCTGTGCCCCTGCTGCATCACCCTCCCAGCTGACAGCCACCATTCCCCAATCCTCCGTCCCACTTCCCACCTCCTTTCTCCCCTTGACTTCTCACCTGGGTGCAACCCCTCACTAAGTTGAGCTGCAGTGCTGGCACAATGTGCTCAGCAGACACATTGTACAAATAAGTGAGGGGAATGCAGCCAGCTTACATTGTTGACAACTGCCAATATTTTGACAGGTGACCACCTTGTCATTTTCAAGGATAAACTGCAGCAAGTAAGTGCTGTGTAAAATTTGAAACCTTGTTTGCAGAGCTGAGCACTTATTTGCTGTGTGTGTGTGTGTGTGTGTGTGTGTGTGTGTGTGGAGAGAGAGAGAGAGAGAGAGAGTTGTCACCATTACCCCTCAGATAATTAACATTCCACCAGGACTTTTCAATAGTTAGGATAGTAATAAAGTTAGTGTTGAAAACCAATTCTGGTTGGTTAAAAACTATTAATATTTCTTTCCCATCTGTTGTCTTTTTCATTTAGTACTATTACTTACTGCTTTTGTAGGTAAGTACACAGTAGCCAAATTAAAAAGATTTTGTTGAAATTCTTCAGATATCGGAATTCTAGATTTGCAGGGTGAGATGTAGGCTTACTGATGCTCTACATTGGAAAGCTCCGGCAGCTGTAATGGTAAAGTAGAATTGCTGAAAAATTGTGGCTTCTTAAAGATTTTCATCTTTAAGGTGGTGTGTTACAAGATTTTAAACATATTAACTTTCTTACAACAGTTTATACTTTCGGCATCTGTTAAAAGAAAATGTTTCACAAAGTGATGTCCCATTGACATCGAGTCATGGTGTGCTGAACCATATTTTGTGACATGTAATTTTTACCACAAATTGAGACCTTATTTATTTCCATCCCTATTATTCTGTTCAAAAGATGCAGTTCTCCAGCACCATTTGAATTATATGTGTAAGCTGTTTGTGGCATTTACTATGTGATATCTAAATTGTGTCTTCAAGAATCACTAGTCAGAGAAACCACCACCTTAGGTTTGTTATAATCCACCACTTACTTTTAGTTTTACTTTGTCTCCTCTTAATGTAAACATAACCATCTCTGTAGAATGCTTTGTGCTAATTATTTATCATTGTAATCCCAGAAACGTAACACTGTCAATCTCTTCAATCTGCAGGTGTTCACATATTATACACATGCTGCAAGGAAATCACGTTATAGGTTCTGAACTGCATATAGTGGGTCTTTTCAAAGTTTAATGATAGTGAATTAGCTTTAAACCATTTATTACTGTCAGTGGAAATTTGATTAGCAGCCATTTCTAAATCTGTACTTGACTTCCTACTTACTGCAATGTTTGTATCATCTGAAAAAAAAAGCTTTGCATCTAGCAACATAACAGATGTGATGTCATTAATGTACACAAGGAAAAGCAACAGATCCTAGATGGAACCTTAAGGAACGCCACATGTAATTGATTTCAAATCATGAAGACTTACTACTTATTGCACAGATGTTTTGCAATGGCACCCTTTTTTCCTGTTAGTCAGATAAGACTCAAACCATTTCACAGCACTGCTGGTGACACAATAATATTGTAATTTACTTAAAAGGATACTGTGATTCACACAGTCAAAAGCTTATGATAGGCCGCGGAAAATACCAGTAGCCTCTAATTTGTTATCTAATGAATTAAGTACATTGTCACTGCACATGTAAAGAGCTTCCTCTATATCAGAAACCTTAGGAATCCCTTAAGAAACCCAAATTGTGACTTGGACAATTTATTATTTGCAGTCAGATGCTTAAGGAGACACCTGAACACAGCCTTCTTCAAAATGCTTGAAAAGGCTAGCAAAAGGGAAATTGGTCAATAGTTTGATAGTATCTCTTTATCCCCCTTCTTGTAAAGAGGCTTAACTTGCATATTTTAGCCAGTCTGGAATTGTTCCGCTGATAAGAGATCGATAATGCAAATAACTTAAGAGGGAAGGCTGGAAATGGGGACCTTGGCTTGATGCCGCTGAGGAGGGTCAGTGAGGTGGGGAAGGACCTGTTCCACTGCTGCCACTGCCATGCCCCCTCCTCCCTGCTGTGAACACACCAGAGGCTTGTGGCTCCACCTGCTGCTGTAGGGCCGAGCAAGACCGTATTGTATTACGGTAATGGCAGCACAGCTACAGTCGCCACAGCAAATTCATGTGTTAGCATCTGCAGGCAATCTTCGTTGCTGCCAAGAATGTTAAGAGTGGAAGGATATCTTGCCCAGATGGCCAAGACCAATGTATTGCAGTTAATCAATAAATTTTGCTATTCTGTTATCAGGAGCCATCTGTGGACACACCCCCACTATCCTCTTCCTCACACCTATCAGAGACCCCCATGCGGGTCCGGGGGTTAGACTAGGCCTGAGGTATTCCTCCCTGTCGTAAGAGGTGACTGAAAGAAGTTTCTCACGTTTTGGCCCTTACGTGATGGTCCCCTGTCAGGTTTACCTCCATCTTTCTAAATTTTCCCAAAGAGCGAGCCAATTGGGGAAGGGTGCCTCACATGGTGCATGTCCATTGTGCATCGAGATATTTAGCCCACCTTCTCATCGTCGAATTGCAGTCCCACTCATTCTCCATCTCTTGGGTGAGAACTACTTTCTGGGTGTGTTTTCCATGCTACACCATGCAGTGTTGCCTTCTGTGCTGACGATGACCATGGACATCTTAGCACCTCGTATCCAACGCGATAGCCACCCCATTTTTGTGGGGCCACCATGTACCCTGTTGGTTGTAGCCCCTGACAACACAAGGATCCCTCTGCTGATGCCTGCGCCATTAACTGCCCACATATGCCATGGAGTAGATGCCCATCTCCCTGGGGCATCGAGACTCGCGGCAATGGCCGCCCCGGCAGGTGGCCCTTGCTGAGGCTGGGTGGCGCCCATGGGGAGGGCCCCTGGTTGGAGTGGGTGGCATCAGGGCTGATGACATGCCATGAAGTGTTGTACATCTTTTGCTTGTGGTCCGCCACCAGCAGTCTCTAAGCGGGCAAAGTCTAACTTCAGTGCTAAGAAATATGACTCCAAATCGTTCCCCTCCCTTGCCACACCATGTGAAGAACGCCAGGCTAAGGATGGTAGTGAAGCTTATTCGCCCCGGTATTTCATATGTACGAGAATTGATGGGTAATCTTGCATGTCCATGAAGCCTCAGTTGTTTGCGGAGTATTTGGAGGACAAGTTTGGGGAGGTGGAGGGCTTATCCAAAATGTGCTCTGGGTCAGTCTCTATGAAAACAGCATCCTCTGCCCAGTCATGGGCATTGCTTGCTTGTGACAAGTTGGGGGATGTTTCTGTTACCATCACGCCCCATAAGAGCTTAAATATGGTCCAGGGTATTATATTCCACAGGGACCTTCTTTTGCAGTCTGACGATGAGCTGCGCACCAATTTAGAGTGGTGAGGTCTTCGTTTCGTCTGGTGCACCCATTGGGGTCCGAGGGATAAACAGGTTTCCATCGGTGCCTTCATCTTGGCCTTTGAGGTCAAGGCGATGGTGTACCGCTGTGACATCAAGCCATATATCCCTCCCCCGATGCGGTGCTTTAAGTGATGGAAGTTCGGACATATGTCTTCCTGCTGTACTTCCAGCATCACATGTTGAGATTGTGGACGTCCATCCCATCCCAATACTCCATGTGCCCTGCCTCCCATCTGTGTCAACTGCAGAGAGCATCATTCTCCTTGCTTGCCAGACTTCAGGATTTTACAGAAAGTGAGGACAATAATGGAATATAAGACACTGAGGCTGAGAGGAAATTTGAGCGCCTACATCCTGTGGCTAAGACCACCTCTTACGCCACCACTATAAGAACAGTTCCTTGCATTCCTGTCGCCTCTCAGAACCAGAAGACTACACCTGCCCCTTTGATAGTGGGGGCACTTCCCTCCCTGCTGCTCCCGCACCACCTACTGTGGGAGCAACAGCCCCCACCCCCTCAACTGTTGGGGATATCGGTCCCCACTTCTGAGCCGGAGAAGTGTAAGTACTCTTCAGCTACTCTCGCTAGGAAGGGGTCCCTTGGGTCACTCCCATCTCAGGTTTCTGTTAGTGGGAAAGTGGCTGAAGAGCCCAAAAGCAGCATTTTGTAGGGCTTCACGCTTATCCTCAGTCCTGGAGACTGAATCAGTGAAGTCCTCCTCCCAGCCAGCGAAACCCAAGGAGCAACGAGAGAAATCCAAAAAGAAGGTCCCCAAGACCAAGGGAATTGCGGTGGCACCCTCTCCACCACTACCTACAAGCTCTGTGTCTGCAGATGAGTTCGAGACTCTGGCGTCCACAGAGGACCTAGATTCGCTGGACCCTCAGAGACAATGGATATAGACTGCTCAGGTAAAAAGTCGGTGTCAGCAGGTGACCATGAGGCGTAAACTGCCTCATTGAATGTTCCATGCCTCTCCAGTCTCACGAAGACGTCCTCCTCCAGTGGGATTGCAGCGGTTTTTTCCACCGCCTGTCTGAGCTACGGCAACTGTTAATCTTTACACCTGCTTTCTGCATTGCCTTCCAGGAAACCTGGTTCCTGGCAATGCGGACCTCTGCCCTCTGCGACTATAAGGGATACTACAGGAACCATAGCGACTATAATCGAGCATCAGGTGGAGTTTGCATTTAGGTCCTAAACTCAGTCTGTAGTGAGCGACACAGGAAATAATTGTCTGCAATGTATATCTTCCTCAAGATGGTGCAGTATCCCTGATTGTATTAACTGCGCTGATTGACCAGCTCCCTAAACCTTGCCTACTTTTGGAAGACTTTAATGCCTATAACCCCTTGTAGGGTGGCACCGTGCTTACTGGCCGAGGCAGAGATGTCGAAACTTTACTGTATTAGTTCGACCTGTGCCTCTTAAATACTGGGGCGCCATACATTTCAATGTGGCTTGTAGTTACTCGGCCATTGATTTATCGATTTGAAGCCCAGGACTTTTCCCATCTATCCACTGGAGAGCACATGACGACCCTTGTAGTGACCACTTCCCCATCTTCCTGTCACTGCCCCAGCGTCAGGCCCACAGACGCATACCCAGATGGGCTTTAAACAAGACGGACTGGGAAACTTTCACCTCTGCTGTCACCATAGAATCTCCCCCACACGGTAACATCGATGTGATGATTGAGCAGGTGACTGCAGCAATCGTTTCTGTGGCAGAAAACACGATCCATCGCTCTTTTTTTAGGGTACCCCTGGTGGTCGCTGAAGCGATTAAGGAACGTCGGCGAGCTCTATAGCAGCATAAGCGGCACCCTTCCCTGGAGCACCTGATAGCCTATAAACTCTTCGTGCCTGCGTTCGCCATCTTATCAAACAACGGAAGTAGGAGTGTTGGGAGAGATACGTCTCGATCATTGGGTGCCATACGTCACCTTTCTAAATCTGGACAAAGATTAAACATGTTTTTGGGTACCAGACCGCAACAGATGTTCCCAGTTTTAACATAAATGGCGTGTTATCTACCAACGCAAACGCGATTCCCGGGTACTATGATGAGCTCTATGCTCGAGCCTCTGCATCGGAGTATTACCATTTGCACTCTCTCAGACGGCGGCTGGAAGGGAAAGTCCTCTCGTTCACTACATGCCACAGTGAACTACTCAGTGCCCTTGCACATTACCCAGACACAGCTCCAGGGCCAGATCGGATCCACAGTCAGATGATCAAACATCTCTCATCTGCCTACAAGCGACATCTCCTCATCATCTTCATCTGGATCTGGTGCGATGGAGTCTTTCCATCGCAATGGCGGGAGAGCACCATCATTCCAGTGCTCAAACCCGGTAAAAACCCACTTGATGTGGATAGCTATCAGCCCATCAACCTCACCCACCTTCTTTGTAAGCTGCTGGAATGTGTGATGTGTCAGCAGTTTGGTTGAGCCCTGGGGTCACGTGGCCTACTGGCTCCATGTCAGGGCGGCTTCCGCCATGGTCGCTCTGCCACAGATAATCTTGTGTCCCTCGAGGTTGCCATCCAAACAGCCTTTTCCAGACGCCAACACTTGGTTGCCGCTTTTTTGATTTACGAAAAGCGTTTGACACGATCTGGCAACATAATATCCTTTCCGAGGCACGCTCCCGATTTTTATCCAAAATTTCTTGTCGCTTTGTACTTTCCGTGTCCAAGTTGGTGTCTCCCATAGTTTTCCCCATATCCAGGAGAATGGGGTCCCGCATGACTCTGTATTGAGTGTTTATTTTTAGTGGCCATTAATAGTCTAGCAGCAGCTGTAGGGCCATCCGTCTCACCTTCTCTGTATGCAGATGACTTCTGAATTTCGTACTGCTCCACCAGTACTGGTGTTGCTGAGAGGCGCCTCCAGGGAGCCATCCACAACGCGCAGTCATGGGCTATAGCCCACAGTTTCCAGTTTTCGGCCGCAAAGTTGTGTGTTACGCACTTCTGTTGGCATCGTACCATTCATCCGGAACTAGGACTTTACCTTAATGATGATCCACTTATCGTAGTGGAGACAAATCTATTCTTAGGACTGGTTTTCGACGCCCGATTGACTTTGCTTCCTCACCTTCATCAGCTTAAGCGGAAGTGCTAGCAGCACCTCAGTGCCCTCCGCTGCCTGAGCAACACCAACTGGAGTGCATATCGCTCTATGCTGCTGCAGCTCCACAGAGCCCTTGTTCAATCATGCATTGACTAAAAGTCCGGTGGTCAGCATCCTTGTGGAGGTTGGAGTCCCTTCATTGCAGGCTAGACATGCACAACTGCTGGCCACTGGCCAGATACATTGCGCACACATTCGTAGTTCTCATGGGCATCCAAATCTCCGTCTCCTTTTCCCATCTATGGCAGTTCATCTCCCGCATTGGCAGCCCAGGTCAGGGCTTCTAATTGCAGGTCATGTACAGTCACTTTCTTCCGAACTGAAGTCCTTGCCTTTACCACCTGTACTTGAGGTCCACTCACGTACACCTCCATGGTGTACATCTAGTCCGTGGCTTCACCTGGACATTTCACATGGCCCTAAGGACTCAGTTAACCTGCAGCTCTCCGCTCCCCTTCCTCCTGATTCTTGAGATGTACCGAGGACACGAAGTGGTTTACACTGATGGCTTGATGGCTGATGGTCACGTCGGCTTCATGTATGTCCATGGAGGACATACTGAACAGCCCCCCCTGCGGGTCCGGGGATTAGAATAGGCCCGAGGTATTCCTGCCTGTCGTAAGAGGCGACTAAAAGGAGTCCATCCCCCTCACGGGGGTAGTTAGCGCCTGCGTCCAGAGACGGACGGTTCCACGACCTATAATCGTGGTCTTTTTGGTTTTTCACTTCTCGTTTCTTCCTTCCTTTTGTTGGTTCCTTTCCTTGCTCTTCTCCACCTCACTGTCTTCCTTACTCTTTCCATTGACTTCTCCTTGCCTTCTCATTGCCTTTTTCTCCTTGCCTTCTCATTGCCTTTTTCTCCTTGCCTTCTCATTGCCTTTTTCTCCTTGCCTTCTCATTGCCTTTTTCTCCTTGCCTTCTCATTGCCTTCTTCTCCTTGCCTTCTCATTGCCTTCTTCTCCTTGCCTTCTCATTGCCTTCTTCTCCTTGCCTTCTCTGGTCTCCGCCTTGGCGTTTGAGACAGTCTGTCCTCTTTCTCCCTCTCTCTCTTCTTTTTCCTCTTCTTCCTTCCTCCCTGTGCGTGCCTGAAGGCCGACCCACGCGTTCGCACGCGTAGCCGGTGACGGGGTAACGCGTAAGTCCCCGTCCTGGGTAGACATGTAAGGCACGCGCGTACCCCCTGGTAAAGGCCAGGCCCGGGGAGGGGTGATTGCCTGAGCTGATACCTTCTGACCATGCCGATTGGTCCCTCCGTCTGTTTCTCGGGAGGTGTGACCTGAGGTGTAAACATTCACCTAAGGCGGGAGTGCCCTCTGAGAGGGTCCCCACAAGGAAGGAGCGCGCCATCGGAGACGCTGGCAATCATGGGGGATTCCTCCGCAATGGATTCTACTCCATCGCTTTCGACTTCTGCCCAAAAACGGAAACGTGACCAGCCAACAGTGACAAAAGTACTACCACCTGCCCCACAGTTCCTCGTAGTTTCTCGATCTGAGGACGGAAAGGATTTTTCCTCTGTCAACCCTTTCGTTATTCAGAAGGGCGTAGATGCCATAGCCGGATCTGTCAAATCTTGTACCAGGTTGCGTAACGGCACCTTATTACTAGAAACTGAGAGTGCCTTTCAGGCACAAAAACTGCTTCGGGCCACCCTCTTGTACACGTTCCCTGTCCGGGTGGAGGCCCACCGAACTTTGAATTCGTCTCGTGGTGTAGTCTATACTAGCTCCCTCGACGGATTGACTGACGAGGAGCTTCAATCTTTCCTCGCTGAGCAGGGCGTGACGGCTGTCCATCGGGTCATGAAAAAGGTCAACAATGACCTTGTACCGACCCGGACACTTTTCTTGACCTTCGATAGTGTTAAGCTGCCATCGCGCATCAAGGCGGGCTACGAGGTTATTTCTGTTCGCCCCTATATCCCGACACCTACGCGCTGCTACCAGTGTCAGCGTTTCAATCACACTCGACAGTCTTGTTCCAATGCGGCTAAATGTGTCACTTGTGGCAGGGATGCCCATGAGTGTGACTGTCCACCTCCGTCTCCTCGTTGTGTGAACTGTCAGGGTGACCATGCCGCATCCTCCCGCGACTGTCCTGTCTATAAGGAAGAACGCTGTATCCAAGAAATTCGGGTCAAAGAGAAAGTGTCCACCTCGGTTGCTCGTAAGCTATTGGCTAGTAGGAAGCCCACGCTGCTCCCAGCGGGGAAATACAGTACTGTCCTCGCCTCTCCTCAGACTACCCGGGAGGTAGCAACCCAGACATGCGATCTGACCTTCAGCACCACGGTCGTCCGTTCGGCCAGTGCTAAGATCGCGCGGTCGACGTCTCCTCTTCCTCCCATCACCCCACAGACACCAGCCCCTTCCTCAGCTTCTGCTAAGTCGAAGACCCCGAAGTCAGATGCACGGGCCTTCAAGAAGGAACCATCCCGTGCAGACTTCCTCCGTCCCTCGACCTCCCAGCCTTCGACCGGTACTTCCACCAAACGTCCTTCCAAAAAGGCGCATAGGAAGCACAGTTCTCCTTCTCCGCCACGGCGCATTTCTTCTCCTGCGCCACCCAGCGGTTGCCGCCCCAGGCTGTCATCCGTTTCGCCTGGCCGCACCGCTGGTAGCCGTCCATCTGGCCGTTCGCCGGCGGAGGAAGCTCCCCCTCCCGGCCATCCTCCCGAGATGGCCGATGACCCTATAGACCCCATGGACGATGACTGTCCGCCTACTGATAGCGGCGGCAGTGCTCGCTCGAAGCCAGGCCCTAAGCGGCCTTCGAGGTGACCCCTTCTCTCCTCTTCCTTTTCTTACGATGGCACTTATTCACTGGAATATTTGCAGCATTTGCTCCAACCGAGAGGACTTGAAGTTGCTGCTCCACTTGCATCGTCCGCTCGTCGTAGCCCTCCAGGAAACGAAGCTACGCCCATGCGATCAAATTGCCTTGGCACACTACACCTCAGCGCGTTTTGACCTACCCCCTGTGGTAGGTATCCCAGCTCATGGAGGGGTTATGTTGCTGGTTCGGGATGATATTTACTACGATCCCATCACGTTGCACACCGGCCTGCAGGCAGTTGCCATCCGCATTACTCTCCCCACTTTTACGTTTTCCTTTTGTACCGTTTACACTCCATCGTCATCTGCCGTTACCAGGGCAGACATGATGCAACTTATTGCTCAGCTACCTGCACCATTTTTGTTAACTGGAGACTTCAATGCCCACCATCCCCTTTGGGGCTCTCCAGCATCCTGCCCGAGGGGCTCCTTGTTAGCGGACCTTTTCAACCAGCTCAATCTTGTCTGCCTCAATACTGGCGCCCCTACTTTTCTTTCGGACACATCTCACGCCTATTCCCATTTAGACCTCTCTATATGTACTCCCCAACTTGCACGCCGGTTTGAGTGGTATGCACTTGCTGATACATATTCGAGCGACCACTTCCCGTGTGTTATCCATCTCCTGCAGCATACTCCCTCTCCGTGCTCCTCTAGTTGGACCATCTCCAAGGCAGACTGGGAGCTCTTCTCTTCCAGGGCGACCTTTCAGGATCAAACCTTCACAAGCTGCGATCGTCAGGTCGCACACCTCACGGACGTCATTCTCGCTGCTGCTGAATATTCCATCCCTCACCCTACTTATTCTCCACGTCGCGTACCGGTCCCCTGGTGGACCGCAGCATGTAGAGACGCTTTACGTGCTCGTCGACGTGCTTTACGCACATTTAAACGCCACCCTACAGTGGCGAATTGTATTAATTATAAACGATTACGTGCTCAGTGTCGTCGTATTATTAACGAAAGCAAGAAAGCCAGCTGGGCTGCTTTCACAAGCACCTTCAACAGTTTTACTCCTTCTTCTGTTGTCTGGGGTAGCCTGCGCCGGCTATCTGGCACTAAGGTCCACTCCCCAGTTTCTGGCTTGAACGTCGCGAATGAAGTCCTTGTGGCCCCTGAGGCTGTCTCCAATGCCTTCGGCCGCTTTTTCGCAGAGGTTTCGAGCTCCGCTCATTACCACCCTGCCTTCCTCCCCCGCAAACAGGCAGAGGAGGCTAGGCCACCTCACTTCCGCTCCTCGAATTGTGAAAGTTATAATGCCCCATTCACCATGCGGGAACTCGAAACCGCACTTGGCCGATCACGGTCCTCCGCTCCAGGGCCTGATTCTATTCATATTCAGATGCTGACGAACCTTTCTCCTGCGGGTAAAGGTTTTCTTCTTCGTACATACAATCGCATCTGGATTGAGGGACATGTTCCCGCATGCTGGCGCGAGTCTATTGTTGTCCCGATTCCTAAGCCGGGGAAGGACAAGCACTTGCCTTCCAGTTATCGACCTATCTCGCTTACCAGCTGTGTTTGTAAAGTGATGGAGCGAATGGTTAACTCTCGATTGGTTTGGCTGCTCGAGTCTCGACGCCTACTTACCAATGTACAATGTGGATTTCGTAGGCGCCGCTCTGCTGTTGACCATCTGGTTACCTTGTCGACCTTCATTATGAATAACTTCTTGCGGAAGCGCCCGACCGCGACTGTGTTCTTTGATTTGGAGAAGGCTTATGACACCTGTTGGAGGGCGGGCATTCTCCACACCATGCATACATGGGGCCTTCGCGGTCGCCTCCCTCTTTTTATTCGTTCCTTTTTAATGGATCGACAGTTCAGGGTACGTGTGGGTTCTGTCCTGTCCGACACCTTTCGCCAGGAGAATGGGGTGCCACAGGGCTCAGTTTTGAGCGTCGCTCTCTTCGCCATCGCGATCAATCCAATAATGGATTGCCTCCCAGCTGATGTATCAGGCTCCCTTTTTGTGGACGATTTTACCATCTATTGCAGCGCGCAGTGTACACGTGTCCTGGAGCGCTGTCTTCAGCGTTCTCTTGACCGTCTTTACTCCTGGAGTGTCGCCAATGGCTTCCGTTTTTCTGCCGAGAAGACGGTCTGTATTAACTTCTGGCGCTACAAAGAGTTTCTCCCACCGTCCTTACGACTCGGTCCCGTTGCTCTCCCAATCGTGGAGACAACCATATTTTTAGGCCTTACCTTTGACAGGAAACTTAGCTGGTCTCCACATGTGTCATATTTGGCCGCCCGTTGTACCCGTTCTTTAAATGTCCTCCGTGTTCTCAGTGGTATGTCGTGGGGAGCGGATCGAACCGTCCTACTTCGTCTATATCGGTCGATCGTCCGCTCCAAGCTGGATTATGGGAGCTTCGTATACTCCTCTGCACGGCCATCCATCTTACGCCGCCTCAACTCCATACAACATCGGGGTTTACGACTTGCGATCGGAGCATTTTATACCAGTCCCGTAGAGAGTCTTCATGCTGACGCTGGCGAATTGCCACTCACCTACCGGCGCGATATACTGCTTTGTCGGTATGCCTGTCGGCTACTGTCAATGCCCGACCATCCGTCTTATCGTTCCTTTTTTGACGACTCTCTTGACCGTCAATACGGGTTGTATGTCTCTGCCCTGCTACCCCCTGGAGTTCGCTTTCGTCGCCTCCTTCAACACCTTAATTTTTCACTCCCTGCAACTTTTCGAGTGGGCGAGAGCCGCACGCCACCTTGGCTCCAGGCTCAGGTCCGCATTCACCTTGACCTCAGCTCGCTCCCAAAAGAGGTCACCCCGGTTCGGTCTACCACTCCCGTTTTTTGGAACTTCGTTCGAAGTTCATCAACATGACTTTCATTTATACAGATGGCTCTAAGACCAATGACGGGGTCGGGTGTTCCTTTATTGTCGGGGCACAAAGTTTCAAATACCGGCTCCATGGCCATTGTTCGGTCTTCACAGCTGAGCTCTTTGCCCTCTACCAGGCTGTTCTTTACATCTGCCGCCACCGACATTCTGCTTATGTCATCTGCTCAGATTCCCTGAGCGCCATCCAGAGCCTCAGTGATCCGTACCCGGTTCACCCTTTCGTACACCGGATCCAACGCTCTCTTCAGCAGCTGGTGGACGTCGGTTCTCCGGTTAGCTTTATGTGGGTTCCTGGCCATGTCGGCATCCCTGGGAACGAAGCTGCAGATGCCGCGGCCAAGGCTGCGGTCCTCCAGCCTCAGACAGCTTCTTGTTGTGTCCCTTCGTCCGATTTTAGCAGGGTCATTTGTCGGCGCATCTTATGGCTGTGGCATGCCGATTGGGCTGCACTTACCGACAACAAGCTTTGGGCCTTAAAACCTCTTCCCGTGGCTTGGACGTCCTCCTCACGCCCTTCTCGGCGGGAGGAGGTCGTTTTAGCCCGGTTAAGAATTGGACACTGCCGGTTCAGCCATCGCCATCTGCTGACGGCTGCGCCGGCGCCGTTCTGCCCATGTGGGCACTTGCTGACGGTTAGACACAGTTTAATGTCCTGTCCAGATTTTAACACTCTGCGTCTAGATCTTAACCTGCCAAGTACTTTCGATGCCATTTTAGCGGATGACCCACGAGCAGTTGCTCGTGTTCTTTGTTTTATCAATTTGACAAACCTCGCTAAGGACATTTGATGATGTTGTTTTTTAATCCTATGCCTGTCAGTCTGTCTTTTATCGTGTTTTCCCTTTTAGTTGTTGTTGTCAACTTGTGCCTCGCGGTGTCAGGGCGCTAATGACCACTGAAGTTGTGCGCCCTAAAACCACAAAAAAAAAAAAAAATAATTACTGAACAGCATTCCTTGCCCGATGGCTGCAGTGTTTTCACTGCCAATCTGGTGGCTATATCTTGTGCTCTTGAGCACATTTGTTCATGCCCTGGGGAGTCGTTTTGTCTATGCACTGATTCCTTGACCAGCCTACAAGCTATCGACCAGTCCTACCCTCGTCATCCTTTGGTAGCGACCATCCAGGAGACCATCTATGCCATGGAATGGTCTGGTCGTTCAGTTGTGTTTATCTTGCCCCCAGGTCACGTCGGAATCCCAGGCAACAAACTTGCTGACAGGCTACGCGGAAACTGGTTATGGGGATCAGCTTCTCCGCATATGACCTATGTGCAGTACTATGTCACAAGGTTAAAAACAGCATAACATCAGCACATGCAAGAAACTACGTGCCATTAAGGAGACTATGTGTGTGTGGCAGTCCTCCATGCGGGCCTTTTGTAGGGATTCTGTGGTTCTCTGCCGGCTCTGCATTGGCCACACTTGGTTGACACATGGCTAGCTCCTGCGCCGTGATGGCCCACCTCAGCGTCAGTGCAGCGCCTGGCTGACAGTGGCTCATATCTTGGTGAGCTAGCCATCTTTAGCTGCTCTGCGATGGACTCTTCAGTTACTGAACTTGTTGCCATTAATTTTATCTGACAATGCCTCATTGGCTAATTTAGTTTTACGTTTTATACGTGACAGTGGGTTTTATCATTTGATCTAAGCCTTAGCACATGTCCTTTGTCCCCTGTGTTCTCCACTCAAATGGTTTTAGGGTGGATGTTGTAATGTGTCGCAGAGTGGCTGGCTTTTCCTTTTTATTCTCGTGTTTGGCAAGCCACAGTCATCTGCTTTCGTGTTTTTACCCCTTCCAGCTGTTTCTTGCTTCTTTCTGTGGTTTTCTTTTCCTGTTTTGTCCATAGTAGTGTTGGTTGTCCTTCTGTCATTCTTCTGGTTCTTCCTTTCTCCTGTTATTGTGCTGTATGTTTTCTTTCTTTTCTTGTTTCCCTTGTGTAATTATTTTACCAGGAACAGGAAACTGATGACCACACAATTCGGTCCCTCTCCCCCCCCCCTTTTAAACCAACCAACCTAGCAGAGAACCCATCTTCAGATCTGGTGATGGGCAGTGGAGTCTTGTGCCTGATTACAATGGTGTCAGGAAGACTGCTGAGGCACCATGGTGGTCAGACCTGGTAAATTTAGGAGTCAGCAATATGGAGCACCTACAGCAGTGGTGTGCCATGTGGCTAAGGAAGTAAGTGCTGATTTGTTATTTTGGTTTTGAGCCTGTTGGGTAGCCCCATTTCCTGTCTTTCTCCTGGATCATTTTCGTATTCTTTGGGTATAATTTGCTCTTGATTAAATTGTAATCATGGCGAAGGAATGTTCAGCTGCTGAGGTTACTGAGCAACTTCGGGATCAGGTAGATAAATTACAGATAGAAGTAAATGAGCTCAGAGCAGCAGAGGAAGAACAATCATATCCACAGGCCCCTCTTTCGTAAGGGACACATATCCAGGACCCCACAATCGATAGGGGCCCCAGATCACTAAACGATAATCGGTATTTATTACTAAAAAACATTTATTTTGAAAAAATCGAACCATGATGACTGACTACAATACCTACGTGCTTATTAGCTTTGCGCAGCGCACTGTTCTGCACAGAATGAATAGCAACGTAAAATTAAACGTGACCGACCGACTTAAATAAACCAAATCGACGGTCGGGAATTCCCCTGTATTTGTCTGTGGTGTTGTGACGTTTGTTTTGTTTGTAGTTGTTACTGACTGTGCTCTGAGGTATTCTTTGATTAAATCGTCGTTTGCGTGCTTTGTTTTCTGTTAGTGACTATTTTTGGTGTAAAAATAAGTACTGAATTATAATATAAAATATCGAAACGGTCGTATCGTAGTGGATCTGCAAAGAGGAAAATAGCTGTACTTCAGAAGGAAGTAATTGAAAACTTACCAACATTAACATCATGTTTTACTACTACTACTACTACTACTACTGGAGCAACGTCTGTATGCAGCAATCAAAAATAAATCTTCCACATGATGAGTCGTGTCGATCACAAATTGGGGGGAATTTCTGAATGTTCATTTTTCTACACCAATTTTAGTTTTCTATCAATTTAGGAAAAGAGATTGAATCGTAAAGTGACCATCCCTGTGACGAAAGTGCAACAACTTCGGTGACTTCACCAACACTGACAGCTGTATCAGTTGAACAAAAGTTTTCCAACCGAGAAGAAATATCAGACGATACCGCAGATTATTTTCATGAAAATTTTGCAGAAATTGGTCACAAAATTTAGATTCGTAAGGGACCTGTATATTTTCAAAATAAAGATTCTGACTTTTCTGAGGAACCTAGAAAGATGATGTTAAATAAGTAACTAGGTATTTCAACAAAGCCTTATTTATTCGCAAATTAATGAACAGTGAAAGCATCGAAAGAAAATGGTTGTTGTACTCGCCTTCCAAAAACATTATATTTTGTTTTTATGCTGCTTATTGAACCCTTCTGATGTAAATCTGTGCTCTCTGAGTGAATATAATGATTGGAAGCACATTAATCACATAATTTTAACACATGGAAACAACCCTGCACATAGGCAATCTACAATGAGTTAACATCAAAACAAAGTGGATTGTTGGAGAAATGTACTTAAACGGATTGTAGCTTTCGTAAAATTTTTGATGTTGAGAGGGTTTCCATTTCGCTGTGACAATGAAATCCTAGGATCTCCCAACAGCGGAAATTATTTGAGATGTGTGGAATCATCGAATGAATTTGATCCATTTCTGGCAGATCACTTACAAAAATTTGGGAATCCTCGAAAAGGTAACACTTCTTATTTATCGGCAAATATCTGAAATGTGTTTATTGATGTAACAGGAAAACAGTTCCTAAACATATTCTAAATGAAGTTAAAAAGTGTTGACATTATGCCCGATCTGTCTCATTTTAACCAGCTAACTTTTATAATTTGGTATGTAAAAGACATGTTCTTGTTGAAAGGTTACTGAAATTTATACCTATTAATGACCGCAAAAAGTTTTTTGAAATGGTTTCGAAAGAGTAAAACTTTTTCGTCGAGCTCTAGCCACTGATGGAATATATTGACAGAAAAGTTTGGTTCAAAAAATGTTAAAAGCTTTTCAGAAACCAGATGGATAGCCTGAGCTGATGCAGTAAGGGCCTTGCATGAAGGTCATAAACAAATTATAGAAACTCCGATGCCCATTGTAGAAGATATAGAACATGCAAGAGAAACTAGAGACGAAGCCCTTATCTCTGTCCAGAAAAATGGGAAGCTAGAATTTAGTATACTAACGGAAATTCGGTGTTCTATATTGGAAAGAATAGACAAAAGTTCAGAAACAAACAGTAACACTAAGCATTGAGAACTAATTTGTTCACTTCACTTGATGATTGTATCATTAACCTCAGGGATAAATTTGATGACTTCAAATCGTCTGTCAAAGAAAGAAATCCGGAAACTGATTACAAGAACCTATGTTAAAGACCAAAACATAGCTCACGCCAGAGTTTTTCCTGATAGACCGTCAGTCCACCTGAATGGAAAGAGAAATTCAAAGTAAAACCTTTCTTCCCATAATTGACACTCTGAGCGTTCATCTAAAACAGTGATTTAGTTTGTATGAGAACATTAGTGAACGTTTTAGTTTATTTTTTCGCTTGAAAACTCTGAATTCTGAAGAGCTGAGACAAGGTTGTGAAGAATTTGCTGAATTTTGTTATGTAGACATTAACGAACAAGAGTTTGGAACGGAACGTCTGCATTTAACAGAATACTGTTTATAGTAAAAATGGGGGAACTAATAGTATACTGGAAATGTATCACCTTTTCGAAGGAAATAAAATTAAGGCACTTTTCCGAATGTAGAAATCGCGTTTAGAATGTGACTCTTCAAGCATTGGGAATTTTTTTAAGCATGAGGGCAACCAACTGCAGTGTGGAATACTCCTCCAAACGTAAAGGAATAAAAAATGAATTAATAAGTACAGTGCTTCAAGAGACACTAACCTGTTTATCGCCGATGTCCATAAAATGTGATATGCTGAAAAATGTAGATTTTGAAGAAGTGATAACGATTTTGCCCGTCTCAAATCTAGAAGGGTACCTTTTCAATCAACATAGACTTTTAAGAGCGCTAACCTGTGAATGCTAAGAGAGGTACTTTTGTGAGTTATATTATAATATCTATTCATTTGATAAAAAGTCTAGAACCTCGCTTATCTACTTTCTTTGTCTGTTCTAACAAAATAGTGATGTGTCAAGGTCATAGGGGCCCCATTATCCTAATGTGCTCAGGACCTCCAATAGGTTAAAGATGGCCCTGCATGTCCCAACCCACTCACTGTGGATGGCGCTGCTGTGGGATTGGTTACCCCATTTTAAGGAAACAGGGAGAAGATTATTTATTACTTTTTTTGACAATTTGGCTACAGTTGCCAAATTGTTGGCGTGGAGTAAGGAGCATTTATTGTGTGTTGCTAGACTGAAGTTAATGGAGGATGCTAGACACATGTTATGGATAATGAGAATCTTAGGGAGGCTAAAAAATTTGATTTTTATGAAGATTTAATACAGAGATATCGGAAGAAGAACAACTAACTACAGTTTTTCCTAAGCAGGATGAATCGATGGAAAGTTTCACTGATCATATTCGTAAAAATCAATGAGCTCACAGGTGATAATGAAAGGGATAACGATAATGATAGGGATAACGTGGTACTTTTGCTTGAAGCAGACCAGAGGGCTCTTGACGCATTTTTGAGGTGTTTGCAATTGGAAATGTGAAGAAAGCTTTGTTTAGAATTTCGTAAGTGTTTGAGAGAAGCAATGGATGTTGCATCATCATTAGAGGAAATCAAGTCACTGGCTAGGTCATGTGAATGCCAGACACTGTTTAGTATGGACATAAATTGTTTTCTGTGTGGACAAAATAGTCATGCACAGAGAGACTGCAGACAGCAATGTTGCAGGTACCATAAGAAGTTTGGTCACTCCGATCCTAATGCCATAACAGAAATCAGCAACAATGGAAGTTTCAGTCACAGGGTAGTATGGGTAGCAGTTAAATGGCGCAGGGGACCGGGTTTCAACTGTGCCATGCTCCCAATAAGAGGAGGAGGAGATTAGTGTTTAATGTCCCGTCGACAACGAGGTCATTAGAGACGGAGCGCAAGCTCATGTGAGGGAAGGATGGGGAAGGAAATCGGCCGTGCCCTTTCAAGGGAACCATCCCGGCATTTGCCTGAAGCGATTTAGGGAAATCAGGGAAAACCTAAATCAGGATGGCCGGAGATGGGATTGAACCGTCGTCCTCCCGAATGCGAGTCCAGTGTGCTAAGCTCCCAATAAGAGTTAGCACTGTAAGAAAGCAATAGCTTACATTTTCCCGACCAGCTACATAGGGAATAAAATATGTTAAATGTTGTTGGATACCGGTTGTCAGGTATCGGTTGCAAGTAAGCGAGTATTTGGGGCAAATAGGTTAAGTGCACCACCCTAGACTTTAATTAGCACAGGTGGAGGGTGTGTAAATCCACTCAGTGCTGGAGTGCTGATGTGCTGATGTTCAAAGTGGGGGAGGATGCAGTAGGTCTTCCCATGATTAGCAGTAGGTATGACATTATTCTCGGACTCGATTTCCTGGTTTCTTATATCAATTGATCTGGGACGGCATACAGTAGAACTTCGTTTGAGCTAGGTTCTGCAGGCTGAATACTTTTCCTGTCGCAAGGTCTGCCCCATGGCCAGGGGAAACCAATTAAACTGTGTACAAGGTCCCTTAAGGTAAATTCGTGGAATCATATACTGAAAGGTACAGGAGAGGTAGTCTGCAATGATGTTGGTACTGACCTGCCACTGAACTCGTGTATCGTTGAACCTATGATGGGTAACATAGTACTAGATGCAGTTAGTTGTTTTATATGACATAGTGTGTCCTTTGTTCAGGAGGTAGATGGCACGAGTATAGTGCCTGTTAGTATTGATAATTTTGGCCCTGAGGAAGTAAAGTTGCCGCATTGTACCCTGGTTGCGAATTTAGAAGTGTTAGTTGAGGATGAACTAGACACTGTGTTTTCAGCAAGTTACACAGTGGCCAGGAGGGTCTGTCAACTGGTCAGCTCTAAGGAGTAAGGTAGCATGTCTTGAAGCGCAGGATACAGCATCAGTGGAAAAACTGTTCAGTTCATGGAATTATTTAATCTATCGGATCCATTACCTGCAACACCACTTGTTTAGCACCAAATTCGTACTGGGTGTGAAGCACCAATCTACAAACGACCATATCGAGTTCCAAGGCTTTTACAGCCAATTGAGGAAGATTTTATAGATCAGTAACTTAGAGATGGCATCATAGAACCTAATTGTAGTCCTTGGTCTGCTACTATTGTAATGATAAGCAAAATATCACAGATGGTGGCAAAGCATATAGTTTATGTTGTGACTACCGGTTCCTCAAACAGAAAATGGTGTCAGATGCATATCCTATGCCTAATTTAACATTGGACAACATGGGTCAATGTTGGTACTTCATGACACTGTATTTGCGTAGTCTTTACCATCAGTTGGAAATGATGCTGGAGGACCAACTCAAAATTGAATTCTCAACACCGACTGGACACATTGTTTCGCCGCATGCCTTTTGGACTTAAAAAAGATGTGAGCAACCGTTCAGTGTTTTTTGGATATTGTGTTGCACGGATTATAAACAAAACAGTGCATGGTGTAACAGGACGACATAATCGTGTATGCAAAGCATATTCCAGAATATTTGGAGCAGTTGTGTAAAGTGTTTGATCATCTGCGTACAGCACAGTTAAAGTTGAGTTTTTAGAAATGTCATTTTGTACTGCAACAAGTTTAGTATTTGGTTCTTATTATAGGGTAGGATGGAATTTGTACCAATCTGAAGCCAGCTGAGACCATTCAGAATTTTCCAGCACTCACCAAGGTAAAGGAATTGTAATCCTATCAAATTCTTGTCGGGTTTCCAGCCGGATCAAACTTGTCATCTGAGCACAATATTTCAGCAGTCCACCCGGCCGCGATCATCAGGTGAGAAAAGCTACGCTGCTTTCACCAATAACTGATTCCACTCGCAAATAACTGCACCTTTATATGCATCAGAAGTAGAACAGCGCATGCGCTAGGTACAGTGTGCAACTGCTCAGACTTTCCTGCTGCCCCCTGGCGCAAAGAGAGTTTTAGCGCCTCCGATGAAAATAATCAAATGTAGATAGATGTAGAGGCAGAATGTAGGGACACATTCTTTCTGTAGAAGGGAGGGGCATGTGGAGGCTCGAATGATTAGAACCAGTAAGTTAAAAGTAGGAGTTTTACAGTAATGGAGTCAGTTAAAATGTGAAGGACTGTTGGGAGCTAGAAGTTGTATGTGTGTTATATTCTGTTGCACAGCTCAGTGGTATGGTACCATGACACAAGTGGGATAGCAGAGTACAGAGTTAAGCACCATTATTAAGGAAAACACCGTGTTACTGACCAGTGGAGGACGTGACAAGAAGCAGCTTACTGCACACCAGGATATCAACATTGAGGTCGATAATCAGGTCAGTTCCGCCAGTCGAGTAACACCAGAATATTCCACTGACCTGCTAGGGAAGAAGAACGCAGGCATCAGTGGCAGAAAGCTGTATTTAAGGACCTGCAGCTAGCTCATCCTCAGCAAACATTGTAAGGCGTTGGGGTGCTGCAGAGTGTGTTTCACTAGCACTGCCACCAATTCAAAGTCATCAGTGTCATCACAGTCATCACAAGAGTCACCTTCGTAATGCCAGTTGTTGCCTAGGAGGTGCCAGAGTGATGCTGCCACTGTATCATTACCGCCACAGATGTCGACAGCAGCAGCCACCTGTCATGGAGTCATTGCCTGGGTTGTTTTGTCACAATCATCCTGGGATGCTGCCTCCACAGGATGGTTTGTAATGCACTACTGGAGTGGGAGAGGGGAGGTGACTAGTTTGGATCATAAATTATGCTAATTAAGATGACAGCTAGGTCATTAAGTAGATCTTAAATAAAGAGAAGTAAGACTAAGTGAGCAGTTTTCTTACGTTGGCGTCATAAATTACACTGATCTGTATAAATAAGAATGCTATGTCAAATGACTGGTTTGCTTATGTAAGGAAAACGGTACTCCCGTTGGACCAGAATGGGCATGTGGCTATTGCTTAGTAGTTTTCATTGAAGAGTTAAGGATAAAAAAATAAAACACTTTCTTCAGGCATAAACAGATTCAAAAATAAACCTGGTCGGCTAGAGCCTGTGGCACAGTTACAGGCTTCATGACAGCAAATAAAATGACTTGACCCATGGTGCAAGACAAAGGGATATTCAGAGGTCCAGATGTCTCTTCAGACCATTTCCTTATTTGTCTAAAAAATAAACTACTTAAAACTTTTAAGACTAAGACTTAATGTTATAATCAGAAACAAAATAATGCTGACATGTCATTTAAAATACATTTAATTCAAGAAGAAGGAATCCAATTACTATATCAGAAAGGGCTTGAAGAGTACCCTAGCTTCAAAATCGAAAGTACATAACATCAATCACAAATGCAATAATATGAAGGAAGCACTAATTACAATAGCAACAGAAGCTCTAGGCACAGGAAAAGTTTTTTCAAAAGGGATCTGTGATACTGGGATGATGAAGTATGTACTCTAACTGAAGATACGAAAAATTAAATTTTACAGAAGATACAGATCTCAGACTAGATTATAAAAGAAAATCAGCCTTAAAGAAAGGAAAAGGAGGCAAGTTTAAAACCACAGTTGCGAAAGCTTACTGAGATATTGAATATCATGTGAAAGGAAAACAATAGAAAGCATTCAAACTAATGAAACATTTAAACAAAGAAGTTAAGGACACTCTTGAAATCAATACAGTATCTGAGACTAATTGGTTACAATGCTACAAAACACTATCGACAGCTGTGCAATATACTCAGGCTGTTTTTGCTGAATTATATAGGCTGTAGACTTCATAAATTTCGAGGAACTATAACTTCTAGCAAGAACAAGGAGACTCATTAAGTGATAACATCATTATAGAACTTACAAAATGTGCACCAAAAATTTCACAATTAAGAAACTCGCTTTTAAGAATCTGTGCTGGCAAAGTAGTTACCCACATGAAGAATAGAATATAGCTGAGATCTGCTCAATCTATAAGAAACGAAGTAGACATAAGTGTCAGAGCTACAGAGGTATTGGCGTTCTAAATATGTGCTACAAATTATATGCCCTAATTTAAACAAAATGACTATTGCCAGTCGCTGAAACTGTATTTGCAACATTGTTTCCACAAAGGTATTTTCACTGTCACAGCTAATAGGGAAGCACTATGAAGTCAATTTACCAGCTTTTCTTGCTTTCATTGATTACAAAAATGCATTTGGTACTGTATATCGAAACAAACGTTGGGAAATTTTAGAAAACAGAAGCAATGACGGCTGTAGCACATACTGCATAAATGGGCCAGATTATAAAATGGGTAAACCTAGCCTTTATTTCACATGGATAAATATGGAGGTGTCAATACAGTTGACAACACCAATTTATTAACCTTACATTATTCCATCAATAAATATCCTTGGTTTTTCAAATAAATCAGTACAAATAGGTAATAATTTTTCATCATTAGTGGTAGTTTTTTGTTTGGCAAACACATCAGTAGAAAAAAGGAAATATTTCTTTTAATGGTTTAGTTTCATTATTTTGAAAAATTTCATCACCACTCTCAATTTTGTAATAAGGTAATTGTTACCAAACACTCCCACCTTGTGTTAGATGATGTCTTATAGTAAATCTAATTAGAGCATCTTTATGTAATTTAATATAATCTTGTAAATTATTTCTTTTACAATAATCATGAAGTTGAACAACTGTGAATTTCCCCAATTGGTCTTACTATTTATATAAAATAAGACTTACTAGATTTGTAAATAATAACTTTCAAAACTTGGGCAGTAAAAATCCTCACTTGATAGATATTTTAATATCAAATATGAGATGTTTCTCCTTTCTTATTTTTCATATATTCCAAATTACATTTTTTACATTAATATTATGTTTATCATTATGTGATGGATTAACATAGAAACAATTCAAATTGGGAATCTTTTGACAAGCTTTGGTATAAGTTTGTTGTTTTTAATTATTATTTATTAATAATAATATTGTCGAATGTTTTTCTCTCAGAAGTCATTGCAAATGATATTTGTAATCCTATTTAGAATAATTTTTTCCACATATACAAGGAATTCGTTTACTGTAGTAATTTTTTCACATGATATTCATTCACACATTGTTTACACATCGTTCTATAACCTTTCTTTTCTGTGAAGTAGAATTATCAGTCGCCTTCTCAGGTTACAATATTTACAGAACTTGGGTTTGACACAAGACTGTTCAGGTTGTTGTTGAACCTGCTCCATTTTTATAGAAAAAAAATACTAGGAAAATTAAAATCCAATAAATTGTTCAATTGAATGGTGTCAATTGTAGGCCTGATTAATATTAAACTTACGTATATTAGTAAGGAAGTATTTCTGATTATTGATGAAAAGAATAGTCAATGGTTTAAACTGAAACAGAATTATGATGTTTTAGAATATTCTATAGAGATGCAATTGTTGAAATATTGATGTAGAAAATAGGCGAAATTTTAAAGATTTCTTAGATGACAAACACAGTGACATACATAATATTGATGTAAAAGCTGTTTTTATAACAACATGTGGCCTCTATGATTTAGTTATAAGTTCAAAACAATCAGCTGCAAAACAATTTAAAAATGGTTTACTCATGAAGTTTTGTCTTCAGTTCGAAAATTTGGGGAATATAAAATTACAAAATAACTAAAAACTTTTTATAACGATCAGATAAATCATAAAAATTATTTTATAGAAAAACTAGAAAAATAAATGCAAAAAGTGAAGAAATTATTAAATTAGAGGATGAATGAACAGAAAATTTTACAGAAACAGTTAACGTTCTTCAGAGATAATACAAGAAAGAAATGACAGAAAATATTCATTAGTACTTCACGTTGTTACTCAAACAGTTAATGATAAAATTTAAGACCAACATCTTTGCTTTTAAATTTATTTTTAAATGATTGTGGATATACTTATTCTGTAATTGGAACACAACAAAACAAATTACAAAAACAGTTAAAGAAAATCAAAGAAAGACATCCTAATATGAAGAAATGTTAAGACTTAATTATAGTCTGAATTCAGTGAAGTATATCAGTGAATGCTTGAAACTTTAAGAATTATTTGATGGCACAATTATTTCAATATTTTAAAGGATTACATCAAGAACAACTGAATAAAGATATAATTATTCTTCATCAAAATTATGTGACTGCATCTAACTATATTGTTAAATAACTTCTCTACACAATGAACATTTAATTTTTTGTTTTAAACATTCATCAATACACTCTTTATAATTAATATAATTACAGTGTGGTTTCACAAATTGATGATTTTCATTCCTTAAACATATAGAACAATCATTGTCTTCAGGTAGTTCTATTATTTTGTACACTTTAGATAATTTTTGAATAAATGATTCAGATAGATTTTGATATACTAAAACATACTTGCAATTTAATTTATCTTGAAATTCTCTAATAAAATCTTCAGACAACTTTTCATTAATTGATATAACTTTCCAATGTACTCTGTTTTGAAATTCTCTCTTAAAATTTTCAGATAATATTTTATATTTTGACAAAGATCCCAATTCAATTTATACTGAATTTCTTTAATAAAATCTACAGGAAAATTTCGTTCTGGTATCGATATAGTTTTGCAAGCTAAATTATCTTGCAATTTTGTTATAAAATCTACAAATAATTCATAATGTCCTGATATTTATTTCTGTCCAAATTCACCAAATGTATCATTATTTTTAATATACTCAGCAATTTTACTTTTATTTGTTTCAATTCTTGTCAAATACAATTTATGTAATTCTTAAAAATGTAAATTTTCTAAATTATCATTAATCAATGAAATAAGTGTCTCCTTTCCCATTTTAGAATGTTCTTTAATTCATAGTTCTTTTGCTCATCGTTTAATTCTTTTACTGTATAAGTTGTTGTTTTTTAAGTTTAAAATAATCTTCAAGTCCTAATTCCTTGCTCTAGATTTCAATTTGTTTACTTTTACACGATTTTCACTCGCAGTTTATTAAGAAATAACTTTTATTAAATTTAAAAATGATTCAAAAAAGTCATTTCTCTTTTAGAAAATTACTCCGGTCTTTGAAAGATAAAGAGAAATATTAATTACACCAAATTTACTTATTTTTACAGGATTTCTTAAGGAAATCAGAGTAGGACAAATCAGACACTGAAATAAGACTGAGATAGGTCAATTCTGTTGAATTCTTAAACAAAACGAAATTTCATATACAGGAATTAAACATGATAATTTATTAGTACTAGAATACAACTATATTTATCTGTTTATCTTTAGTATGAAAATATAACATCTAGTAAAAATAACTTTTAATAAACGGCGACTATTGTCAGATCATCTGTGGTGAATATTGTTGAATTTATTTAGAAAAAGGAATATCAACTAGATTTAGAATGTTGATTTAAAGGTATTTACTTTCGATTGTTTGAAGAGAAAATGATATTTTACATTTTCTGCAAGGAATTCCTGAGGGTTAAGAACTACCCTTGACAAATATGAAACAAAATAAGAAGGATTATGTTCGATTTCTGAATCACAATGTAATTTCATTTACAGAAATAAAATATTATAATAAATAAGTTTTAGGATATGAATATAATCAAAATGAAATACAAGCTTTAAGACTTGCTACGTTTGTTCAAAAGAAATGAGAATTTAAACAGGAAAAACATTTTATAGAGTTTTTAAAGGAAGGTCAGTGATTGAATACTGTGATTATTGAAATTTGGAATATGTTAATTTGAGAGATGCTCTGAAGGATAACGTTAAAACTAAATATATAAAAAATATAAAGACTTGAAACAGAATTATATTTATCAAGGAATTGGGATTGTATTTTTAATATAAAAGAAAAAATCGAATAAAAGTTATTTTTAATAAATGGAGCAATTCCAAGCACATCTAATGCTTGAATAAATATATTTAACAGGTCTGTTTATAAGAGTGAAGAACTACTTGTGTGTAAAGAAAATAACCCATGGTTCAAGGTCAGTGATGTGCAGAGATATTGGAATATAATGAAATATATAAAGCATTTAAATATATTAGTGATGATACTATTACATCAGAAAAATTAAACCTGTCCAATTTCGATCTGTTAAAAGACAATGAAAAATCAGCAGTATTTGTTAATAAACCTGGCTTGTATACATTAATTTTAAAATCTAAAAAACAAGAAGCCAAACCATTTAGGAAATGGGTTACACCACAAGTCTTACCATCAATTAGAAAATGTGGGGAATATAAACTACAAAATACAGTTAATTATTTACAAAATAATGTAGAAGATTTAGCAAATAAAGTTGAAAATATGAATGATAGTAACAGGATTATGTTCAATGTTGCTAGAGATATAATTCAAGGGAAAATGAAATTATTAAAAATCATGCTACTCCTCCAACCATTTGTAAGTATGCTGTTTATGTTTTCTTATCGGCAACATTACGTAGCGCTCGGTATGAAAATCACTGGCTGTGCTGTGTGCAGTCTGTGGCTAGTTTTGCATTGTTGTCTGCCATTATAGTGTTGGGCAGCGGCAGCTGGATGTGAACAGCGCGTAGCGTTGCGCAGTTGGAGGTGAGCCGCCAGCAGTGGTGGATGTGGGGAGAGAGATGGCGGAGTTTTGAAAGTTTGTAAAAATGGATGTCATGAACGGCTGTATATATTATGACTTTTGATGACTATTAAGGTAAATACATTGTTTGTTCTCTATTAAAACTAACTATGCCTATCAGTAGTTAGTGCCTTCTGTAGTTTGAATCTTTTATTTAGCTGGCAGTAGTGGCGCTCGCTGTATTGCAGTAGCTTGAGTAACAAAGATTTTTGTGAGGTAAGTGATTTGTGAAAGGTACAGGTTAATGTTAGTGAGGGCCATTCCTTTGTAGGGATTTCTGAAAGTCAGATTGCGTTGCGCTAAAAAATATTGTGTGTCAGTTTAAGCACAGTCATGTATAATTGTTCTAAGTGGACGTTTCATATTGTCGACCCTTAGCTGAGGATACCTCACTGGAATCTTCTGATTTTTTCTTGTAGTTTGTGTAATTAGTGTAGCTTTTGTTTATTGCTAGCGCGTAATTGTAGAGAAAATCTCCTTTGTAGTTGCAGTCTTTCATTGTTGTACAGTAAAACAGTTGTGGCATGCATGTAGATTTGCACCAAGCATTTCGCAGCTGCAATTAACTAGATATTATTTTCAGTGCTATGTTAATGTGTTCTCTTATTTTTGCTCTTCAAATTGTGCTTTTCTGTGTTATCGTGTGAAATATTGTGACAATAATGGCGTGTGAAAAACGTAACACTAGGCTCCAAAGTAAACTGAGAAATAATAGTGACGACGAGCGTAGCTTATCAGCACCACTGTGTAGTGAATTAACAGACATTCCAAGTAGTAATTTGGTAATTGTGCATAGGGAAATGGAGCGGGCGGCAAATAATGGTGTAGACAGTGAAACAGGTAGTGAACAGGGAAGCATTATCGATCGGTCGGTCGGCAACAGCTCGCCTCAGGAAACCAAAATCACAGAACACAATATTGCAAATACTGCAGACTTAGGTTTTGGGTCCTCACCGTTTTCTCAAATGAGTCAAGACACATTTTCTGCTTGTCAAAATGTGAATGTTGCCGGTGAAAATGCACTGCCAAAAGCATAGAGAAACAGATTCCAGACACTAATACATTATTATTGCAATTAATGCAACAAATGGAACAAAATCAGAAACAAATGGGACAAAATCTTCAAACGTTAGACACAATGGAACAAAATCTTCAAAAGTTAGACACAATGGAACAAAATCTTCAAAAGTTAAACACAATGGAACAAAATCAGAGACAAACACAGCAACAGTTAGACACAATGGAACAAAATCAGAGACAAACACAGCAAAAGCTTCAAAAGTTAGACACCACACTTGAACAAACACATGAAGATTTAACTACTGAGTTACATAACATTGAATCGAAATGTCAAAAAGTCTGTAATGACGTAAAAACACAAATTTGTGAGCATTTTCAACCTATTTTTTCGCGGCATGAAAACGCATTACAGAATCACGAAGCAGCCATAAAAGAACTGCAAACCATTGATCATGAAAATCATGAGACCTTGTGGGCTAAAATTGACTCAGTTGCATCTACCGATTCGGTTACGCAACTTTCAAAAACTCAAGAAAACTTAAAGGACACTTAAAGGATACTCTGAAAATTGGTTCAGAAAGACACATGGAGGAAATTAGTTCATTATCAGAGAAAGTAGTTGAACTTTCGGATCAGCTAAATAATTTATTTACGAAGGTAGATGATAATCTGAATGACACAAAACCAGTAGTCTTTAATGACACAGAAGAGTGCGAACAAATTAGGAAATTCAAAGAAAATCAGAATCAAATTAATACGCAACACCAAAGAGAAATCCGGGAAGTACAAGATCAGCTGACACAGGTAATACAAGAATTATGTATTTCAGAGGACACTCGCGCTCCAATACGGGAAGAGGGTCATAGAAATACGGAACAGCCACAAAATAATAACTCAGGGCACATCGGAAATTATGAAAGAAATTGGCAAGGCACACCGAATTTTGAGATGGAACCGCCGACACGACGTAACCATGACCGATATGCTACTCGCCGACACGATGATTTTGACTATAAGCTGTTCATTACTACACGTAAATTCAAAACATTTAAGAATTCTGACAACGACATTCATCCACAAGCATGGCTTCATCAATTCTCTCATTGTTTTCCTCCCAACTGGTCATTAGAACACAGATTAGAATTTATGTGTGGCTACTTAGAGAATGAACCAGCTGTAAGAATGCGATCGGTCATTCACCATTGCCACAGTGAAGGAGAATTTTACCATGCCTTCCTCTCAGCATATTGGTCTCAAGCCACACAAGACCGAGTAAAACATGGCATCATAATGATGAAACATTTCGAACAATCTGAATTTTCCAGTCTTGTGAAATATTTTGAAGACATGTTGCACAAGAATCAGTATCTTTCAAACCCATACAGCCCCTCAGAACTCATCCACATTTGCTTAATCAAATTGCCTGCACATTTACTACATATTATTTTGGCAGGACGTTGCAAAGACGACATTGAAGCTTTTCAGGCACTCTTACAAGAATTAGAAATTGACACTGACAATCGCGGAACGCGAAAACAGGAACACAACAATTACAGGTCACATCCGTCGCAATTCCGCGATGAAAGAAATAAAAACTGGACGTGACATGGCTATTCTCACAACACAAATCGTGACCAAAACAGACACCACCCGTATGACAACTGTTGGCAGAGTAGTAATAATTACAGGGAAAGAACCAAAATACATGTTATCAGGGGAGACAGAATAACTTTAGACGCAACAGTCCAGCGCGTAGTGACGATTCAGAGAGAAATTCTCCACCACGTGACCGACAAGAAAGAAACTATGGAATCTACCGACATGACGACAGACGATGTGATCGTAACGACAGACGTGAATTTCATCAGAACTGGCGAGCTTCAAACAGGGCAGGGCCCTCTCGTCACGGTGAATTTGTAGAAGTTAGGTCTCCTAATCCCAGTAACGACGCGCGCCAACAAAGGAACAGACAATGACTCGCATCGCAGGCTCCCGCGTGCGCCGGCTGGCTCAGAGAAAAATAACATAGACGCTAACCTTGAGAAAAATTCCAAGATTCCTTACCGACGTATACCAGATGATAATTGCGTTGAAGTTGAAACTCTGTGTACTAGGAAGAGTAAAGGTTTACACCACATTTCACATGTAAAACCGTTTATTGAAAAATAATCTGCTTTTTAACTTGTCTTTGCCATAAAACGTTTCGCTTCACATTTCTAGTATGCATTGTCACACTTAGAAACTGTTACCATGCAACAATGTTTGAAGTTAAATATCCAGTCAAGAACCAAGAGAACTTATTTAAACAGAAATTATGAATGCATTGTTATTGCGAACAGACGACACAGTGTTATTGTGTGTGTACATTCTTGCTTGTTAGTTGCACGATTATGTAATGACTATAAGGCTCACATACTTAGAACATATACTGGTACTGCTAATGAGATTCTAATGCAACATTTTGGTTTACTTGAAAATACATTCTGGATTTAAGGTACTTTCTGTGAGATACCAGATGAGACAGTGGTTAGTTTATGTGACAGCTACACGATTTTATCACGACGCTACTAATGAGTGACAATTTACAATGTTGCTTTTGCGGTGTTTCTGTTTCATATCTGCACAGTTTTTCTGTATTATTCTGGAAAGTAAAACATGTTTTAGTAGTAACTTTTGTGGTATAGCTACAATGAGACAGCCTTTTCCATAGCACAACAATACGTTACAGCACAGTAATTTCTTCATCACAACAATAAGCGTAATAACTAAGAAATCTATACGCAAAGCATTTCACTTTTGTTTATCATGAGGTAAGTACATTGACTTCTGCAGAACTTAGCTTTCGGAGGACAATAACTACGACACTTCCACAGAGATTATCTTACAGCAAGACGCACATTTAGCGCTACAGGATACGCATTTGAGTGATTAATTTTGTACTTAAGTCATTTATTTTTAAAGATATTTGAAGTACAATGATACAAAGGTTTTCAGTAATACATTTCATTCCATTCTTGTAATCTGTAACACCTGATGGTATAATTACATTAATCCTCAGGGGGGTACACGCTTACTTTGTGTACCATGTGTTTGGCAAGCACAAGGAGCCGTAGCTAATATGGTATTTGCTTATACAACTTTACACATCGGTACCATATTTCTCTAACACATAATTACACAGCTATCTGATCATTTAACTGAGAGAGACAAACTTTTTTATTACGTCAGTGACACATGTTTACGCAATTACAGAGTTGGATTACTTCACACTTACGAAATTGTATTTTGTCTGTACTTTGTGAACTGTTCATATTTTTTCGGAACCATTCTGATACTATGAGAGCTTTGAATGATGTATTTGGTATGGGAGCATGATTTTAAAGTACGTTTGAGGTAGATGACACTACTGAAATGAGCAGAGAATTTTTTTTAGGTTTTGAAATTATTGCAGAAAGCTACAACGATTTTGAGATTTGACTGAGGTGTTTTGATGTTATTATTACGATGACTATGTGTATTATGCTGTTGCGGTATGTTTATGATCAATAAGCTGATGCTGAATGAGTTATTTGATTATGCTACGTATCTGTTATGATGAAATATTGAAGTGTCGACGAATAAGGTAAGGAATAATGAGTAGTGGTTAGGGACTCTGATTTGTGGAAAAGGATGTTGGAAACCAAGAATCGTACTTTAAGAGTTATGAAATGTGTGTAAATGCGCGAATGTATCACAATGCCGACGAAAACTGTTGAACTGTTGAACACTGTTATATTCAATAGTATTTTGTTTCTACACATTTGCAACGCAAATTCTTGACCTGTGAAATATTTTTATATGAGACTGCCACTGTAGCAGAAACTGCTGTCGTAAATATTTCAGTGAGAAAGGTAAGTGACCTTGACGTAACGCGTTTTGGGCGCCCAGCTGAGAGGTAGTCGTCTGACAAAAGAAAGCCATTAGGTGGAGAAAAATAGAGGCCATTATCCTCGCCATTGACATTCCTTTAGAGAAAGCATCACAAATACGACACGCTCATTACTTGGAAAGATACTTACATCTGCACACCTGATTATGACAAGCGTCTTTCTACGAGAGTTGAGAGAATTTCTACTAACTTATGAAATGTCACATGACTATTGAATGATATTTTATGCTTTGCTTTTCATAGTTGCTTATTTCATTTGATATCTGGTTTCCAGCTATGTTTCAGCATTCAGCATTCAGCAAGGGACTGGATAACAGCATTGCTGATTCTAAGGACAATTCCAAAAACTTTGTGAGTGCACAAGTGGTGGTTTATGGACTTGCTATCTTCTCTGCAAGACTCTTCGATGGTGATTGTGCACCTGCACAGTCGCAGCAGATGGCTGCTGGCCGTCTCTACAAGGACTACAGTGGGTCTGCATCTTTGATGACTCACCAATACCATTATTTCTACAAGGACTGGACTGGGTCTGCACCTTTGATGACTCACCAATACCTACTCTCTACCAGGACTACAGTGGGTCTACTCTGTGATGACCTACCTACCAATATTCTTCAAAACTTCGACTGACTCTGCTGTGGGTTTGCTCTGTTGTGGCCCATTACCTGTCTGCATGTCAAGAGTCAGCACTGTCTTTCTGTTGGAAGGACAACACTACTTCTTCAAGACTGCATGGAAATCCACTACTTCCGTGTGCATTGTCTTTTACTGCTCAGACTTTGAGAAAAACACTGCAATTTTATTATGATGAATGATCAGGACTATCTTTATGGACTGTGAGAAAATTTTAGCTTTTGACCAACATTGTATCAATAAGTGTGTGCATTTGATTTCTTTGTTAGTGTAATTACGATTATGAAAAATTTTAACAAATATGTATTGCCCACTGCCCAAAACAATTTGTAAAATTTTTTGTGGGGAGCATGGGGGCTATGTAAGTAGGCTGTTTATGTTTCCTTATCGGCAACGTTACGTAGCGCTCGGTATGAAAATCACTGGCTGTGCTGTGTGCAGTCTGTGGCTAGTTTTGCATTGTTGTCTGCCATTGTAGTGTTGGGCAGCGGCAGCTGGATGTGAACAGCGCGTAGCATTGCGCAGTTGGAGGTGAGCCGCCAGCAGTGGTGGATGTGGGGAGAGAGATGGCGGAGTTTTGAAAGTTTGTAAAAATGGATGTCATGAACTGCTGTATATATTATGACTTTTGATGACTATTAAGGTAAATACATTGTTTGTTCTCTACTAAAATCTTTCATTTGCTAACTATGCCTATCAGTAGTTAGTGCCTTCTGTAGTTTGAATCTTTTATTTAGCTGGCAGTAGTGGCGCTCGCTGTATTGCAGTAGCTTGAGTAACGAAGATTTTTGTGAGGTAAGTGATTTGTGAAAGGTACAGGTTAATGTTAGTGAGGGCCATTCCTTTGTAGGGATTTCTGAAAGTCAGATTGCGTTGCGCTAAAAAATATTGTGTGTCAGTTTAAGCACAGTCATGTATAATTGTTCTAAGGGGACGTTTCACATTAATCGAGATAAACATACTTAATTTGTTTTAATGAAGAAAAACCATGTGTGGGCATATCCATGTTATGTTATAGGAGCTCAAAATAGTTTTGTGAATTCTAGATTGAATGAATTACTGGAAGGTTATCCAGAAACAGAAATAATTTTAAGAATCTGAAATCCAAACTAAGTATATCTACACTCCTGGAAATTGAAATAAGAACACCGTGAATTCATTGTCCCAGGAAGGGGAAACTTTATTGACACATTCCTGGGGTCAGATACATCACATGATCACACTGACAGAACCACAGGCACATAGACACAGGCAACAGAGCATGCACAATGTCGGCACTAGTACAGTGTATATCCACCTTTCGCAGCAATGCAGGCTGCTATTCTCCCATGGAGACGATCGTAGAGATGCTGGATGTAGTCCTGTGGAACGGCTTGCCATGCCATTTCCACCTGGCGCCTCAGTTGGACCAGCATTCGTGCTGGACGTGCAGACCGCGTGAGACGACGCTTCATCCAGTCCCAAACATGCTCAATGGGGGACAGATCCGGAGATCTTGCTGGCCAGGGTAGTTGACTTACACCTTCTAGAGCACGTTGGGTGGCACGGGATACATGCGGACGTGCATTGTCCTGTTGGAACAGCAAGTTCCCTTGCCGGTCTAGGAATGGTACAACGATGGGTTCGATGACGGTTTGGATGTACCGTGCACTAATCAGTGTCCCCTCGACGATCACCAGTGGTGTACGGCCAGTGTAGGAGATCGCTCCCCACACCATGATGCCGGGTGTTGGCCCTGTGTGCCTCGGTCGTACGCAGTCCTGATTGTGGCGCTCACCCGCACGGCGCCAAACACGCATACGACAATCATTGGCACCAAGGCAGAAGCGACTCTCATCGCTGAAGACGACACGTCTCCATTCGTCCCTCCATTCACGCCTGTCGCGACACCACTGGAGGCGGGCTGCACGATGTTGGGGCGTGAGCGGAAGACGGCCTAACGGTGTGCGGGACCGTAGCCCAGCTTCATGGAGACGGTTGCGAATGGTCCTCGCCGATACCCCAGGAGCAACAGTGTCCCTAATTTGCTGGGAAGTGGCGGTGCGGTCCCCTACGGCACTGCGTAGGATCCTACGGTCTTGGCGTGCATCTGTGCGTCGCTGCGGTCCGGTCCCAGGTCGACGGGCACGTGCACCTTCCGCCGACCACTGGCTACAACATCGATGTACTGTGGAGACCTCACGCCCCACGTGTTGAGCAATTCGGCGGTGCGTCCACCCGGCCTCCCGCATGCCCACTATACGCCCTCGCTCAAAGTCCGTCAACTGCACATACGGTTCACGTCCACGCTGTCGCGGCATGCTACCAGTGTTAAAGACTGCGATGGAGCTCCGTATGCCACGGCAAACTGGCTGACACTGACGGCGGCGGTGCACAAATGCTGCGCAGCTAGCGCCATTCGACGGCCAACACCGCGGTTCCTGGTGTGTCCACTGTGCCGTGCGTGTGATCATTGCTTGTACAGCCCTCTCGCAGTGTCCGGAGCAAGTATGGTGGGTCTGACACACCGGTGTCAATGTGTTCTTTTTTCCATTTCCAGGAGTGTATATAATTTAATCAAAGAAGGATTACCAATGATTTCTCAAGGAAATCATTTAGAAAGTAGAAGATAGTCTTATAAGAGAAATAATGACTATTCACATAGATAATTAAATAATCACATTTTCTTTATTTACCAACTATTATGTGAATTATCAGATCCTAACCATTTAACATAAACTTAATTTTCTTTTTTTTCCTGTTTTCCATCTTTCATTAGTTGCTGTAAAATTCCGTCTGTGAAACAAGTTGAAGGCAGTTTGTGTATTGCTATATGCGTTTCATTTTTTTTTATTTGGAAAGCATCTTCAGTGGCGATTTCCAGCACTGAAAGTCTTGTGTGTGGTCCTGGAGATGTATTCGTTATTTTTCATCCACATTTGATGGAAATGGGAAGTGCAAGTGCTATATGCGATGTGTGAATCAAATGTGGTTGAAAGAACCCCGGAAATCGCCAGCTGGAACATGTAAACTAATGAATACATCTCCAGGACCTGCCCCCATCAGAGGTTCGAGGCTTCCCTCGGGCATGGGTGTGTGCGTTGTCCTTAACGTAAGTTAGTTTAAGTATATTAAGTAGTGTATGAGCTTAGGGGCTGATGACCTCAGCAGTTTGGTTCCATAAGAACTTACCACAATTTTTCAGTTTTCTCAAGGACCACATGCAAGAGTTAATAGTGCTGGAAATCGCCTCTGAAGATGCTTCACAAATAAAAGAAACGAAACGTGTACGTCAAGAAACAGAATTTATTTCCTTTCCTTTTTAAAACCTTTTCAGCAAAATAGATCAGGATATTTTGTTTTCCGTAGTTCAAACTCATAAAAATTTCCTTTTACTCCTAAACAATTAGAATCTCGTAATTTATGTGTTATTGGATTAGAATGTATAACAGACTCAATTTCACAAATTTCTCTTGACCTTTTTTTGCAGTATAAACATCATCAAAAATTCATTTAATGTTACTGCATTTAACTTTATCTCCTGTTTTAAATTTCACTTTTTCATTAGATGTGGCAGTAGTTGGTTTATAATTAATTTCATTTTCTATTGGTTTCATTTTTATAGTTGAATGTTTAGGATTATTCATCAACTAATTCTGAGACTAGATCAGTTCATTTATAATTTACCTGTAAGTCTAATTTTTCCACATCTTTTGTTGATGTGTTCTATTAAATCTTTCAACAACAGATGCTTTTAATTCAGCAAGAGTTGAATAATGTTGTATTTTTCATCAATTCTTCGGGGGACATGAGCGAAGCCTCCGCAAGGATGTGTCATCAATAACACATTTGGGTGTCCCCTGGGGAACGGCTCTAAGGTGGCAGATTCTCTTACACCAGAAGCATCACAGTAGAGCGACATAATATCTTGAGAAACACCGGATAGGTTCTTATCAGAACCAGCTTTGACGATCATCTCTGTGAACACAGAAGGCCTTTCGTCTTGCAAAGAACATCGGCGATTTCAACAGCCATAGTCACGTAAGGGGATATGCACAAGAAGACAAAAACGGTGAAGCCGTTCTGGCGTGGGCCGAGTCAAACCACCTGGCACTTATCCACGACAGCAAACTTCCCACATCTATCATCAGCGGCAGGTAGCGCCGCGGGTACAACCCGGATCTCCTATTCGACGGCGAAGAAATAGCACAACAGTGCTTTAAGTCCATCTGCGCCCCCATCCCAAAGGCTCAACATCGCCCAATCATGTGCCAAATGTTGCTGATAGTTATAGCACGAAGAGTAAAGTTCAGAAGGAGACATAATTTCAGGAAGGCAGACTGGCCCAAATTCACCCGAATACTAGAAGACAGAGTCCAGACACATAGCCCAGATCCAGAGAACTATGACAGTTTCGTGGACACCATCAAAACCTGCTCCCGAGCGTCTACTCCAGGGGGATGCAGAACAAGTTACACACCAGGACTCACGCAGGAAACAGTAGCCCTACTGGAAGAGGATTAAATGCTCTTCGAAAGAAACCCCTACAGTAAAGAAACCCTCAACAAAGGAAGAGTTATTACCTCCCAGATATCAGAAGTGAGAAGGGAGTAATGGACCAAACTGACGGAGGAAACTAATTTTGGCAGAGATAGTCAAAAGGCTGGAAACTCATAAAACGCCTAGCCAATGACCCCACCAAACCAAATCTACACGCGAACATCACAGCAGACCAAATTGCACACCAGCTTCTCACAAATGGGAAACCACCAAGATACGACAACCTAAAGACAAAAAAGAAGGGCATAGAACGAAAACCCCCTCGGGAGACCGAAGAACTATCCGAGCCATTTACCTTGGCGGAACTGGAGAAGGCGATCAGTAAGTGTAAAATACGGCGAGCAGCCGGCCTTGATGATATATGCGACGAGCAAATAAAGCATTTTGGACCTGTAACGAGGAAATGGCTAGTCGGTATGATGAACAACTCCATTATGCCCTGCAAAATTCCAAAAATCTGGAGAAAATCGCGAGTCATTGCCATCCTAAAACCAGGTAAAGAACGTGACAATCCCAAAAACTACAGGCCAATCTCTCTGCTATGCCATATGTACAAGGTTTCGGAAAGGATGATACTCCACAGAATCACGGACGCCATCGAGCCCCTCCTGATCCCACAGCAAGCAGGCTTCAGACAGGGCAAATGCTGCATGTCACAGGTGCTAAAATTAACGCAACACATAGAGGATGGGTTCGAGAACAGGACGATCACTGGGGCTGTCTTCCTAGACTTATCAGCAGCCTACGACACAGTCAACCACCGACTGCTCCTGGGGAAAATATACGCAATGAGTAGGGACTACAGACTAACCTTACTGACTGGAAACCTACTCCAGAATCGAAGATTCTTCGTGAATTTTCAGGGACAGAGAAGCCGCTGGAGGATACAGAAAAATGGCTTCCCCCAAGGAAGCATACTGGCCCCAACACTTTTTAATATATATACTAATGACCAGCCCTTCCCCCAAGGCACCGAAAGCTTCATATATGCAGATGATTGCGCCATTACCGCTCAAGCAGACAGCTTTGAAATTGTTGAACAGAATCTGTCAGAAGCCCTCGAACAGCTTGCCACCTACTATGAGGGGAACCATCTTAAACCCAACCCAGGGAAAACCCAAACCTGCGCCTTCCACGTAAAGAACAGACAATCTGCAAGAAGACTACAACTTAACTGGGAAGGAGTGCCCCTGGAACATTGCAAAACACCAAAATACTTAGGCGTCACCTTGGATAGAGCACTGCATGAACACTAAACACAAAGTAGCCACGAGAAACAATATTGTGCACAAACTAACGGGCACTACATGGGGGGCACAGCCTGGAATAATGAGAACCACAGCTCTTGCTTTGTGCTATTCAACAGCGGAGTATGTGTGCCCAGTGTGGTACAATTCTAGCCACGTCCAGCAAGTGGACATACCGCTTAATGAATCCTGCTGCATCATCACAGGCTGTCTGAGACCAAACCCGAATGATAAATTGTATTGCCTGGCAGGCGTGGCCCCACCAGATACTAGAAGGAAAGTAGCGGCCAGGAAGGAAAAGACAAAGGCGTTGACCTCACCTGCCCACCCGCTGTACAAAAACCAGCCAGCCCGCCGTCGACTAAAATCTAGAAAAACTTCCTGCACACAGCAGGAAACATCGTCTGGACACTGCAGCAAGTGAGGCTGGCAAAATGGCCAGAAGAAAACGCGCACCTTGTGGAATGGTTAGTCCCAAACGAAGAACTCCCTCCCGGCCATATGGAAGGATGGACGACATAAAAATCTCTTAATAGTCTGCGCTCTGGTTTCACACGATCCAAAGAGAATATGCGCAAATGGGGCCTCTCAAATGAACCGCCACTGTGTGACTGTGGACACGCTGAAACCACCATCCACCTCACGCAGTGTGTGCTGTGCCCAAGCTCCTGCACCATGAAGGATTTGATGAATCTCACCCTGGAAGCGCATGACGTGGCCAGGTTCTGGTCCAAGACTTCATAAAATAAAGAACTACTTGACTCTGCTTATATATCTGTATACTTTTACACTCTTTTTGTATTTGTTATATACTTAATATGTATGTGTTAATTATTCTGATTTTATGTACGATGCTTCTGACACGATTAAATAAAATCAAATCTTGAAAATCTTTGTTATAAAATTCTTTACCATTATCTGTTTGTAAATGTACTGGATTCGTACCTGTTTTATCTGTAATGGGAACAGTCCAAGTAAGTTTTGAAAAAACTTCTATAACAGTTAAAAATATATTTATATCTTTTATTTATTTTTAAAATGCCTTTCAAATTACCTCAGTTAATTTCAACTAGATCTGCTTGCCATAAATCATCAATACGTAGAGAAATTACGTTCCTTCTTTTAAAATTTTTTCTCATTGGTTTATGTAATTCATTTATAATTTCTTCATTAATATATAGAAATTCACCTACATAAGTTTTTCAACAAACTCACTCTTTTTAGTTTTAGATACTGTACAAAGACCTTGGATTCTTTGTCTTCTATTTTTAGTTTTTATGCAGTGAGGATTGTGTGTTTCACTAAATTTTTTACATTTCAAGCAGTAGATATGGTTTTCCTTTTATATAGCTAAAAATTTAATATGATTTAACGTATTGTGCCATTCTAACTTCATATTTTGATTCTGAAATAAGATCACCAAACATGAGTGATTCACCTGAACCAGGTACAGTTTAAACTGATTGATTTAGGGATATAAATATTTTATCTTTCATTTTCAAATGTATATTTCAGTATTTCATCACCCCTAACATGTTATTTCAGTTTTTGTTTGTCACATATTCTTTTCTGAAGATTACTTAACTGACGTAGGTACGGTGCTATGTCTGCTTTTGAGAAATAATCTATAAAAGCTTTTTCTCTTTCCTGTTCTGTAAAGTAATTAGTTAGATCATTTTTAATAAGGTAACTAATTTTTTCAGTAAGTTGTTTAGCAGTGACTTAATTACTGATTTGTGTTGCAATAATTGTATATACAGGTTTTGTAACAAGATTGGCTAACTCATTTTCTGTTTACTGTTTTGTAACTGCATCATAATCATTTATTGGATCTTGTGTATCTACTATTCTTCTACCTTTAAAATCAATATATACTTTAGTTACTTTAAAAATGTTACGTAACTTCTTATGAAATTGTTTAGTCGAAATGTTTATTTTTGGATCAATTTTTGCTTCTAAACTATGTTATGTGTTTTCTGTATTTATTTAACCATTAATTGTGTGACTTTTAGGCTGCATGTTATTTCCAAAAATGTCCATTTTTTAGATTCTAAATATCATTAAATTTATAATTATCTGAATACAGTTTTAAAACAAACTGACGCAACTGACCACAAATTACTTCATCCAAGTTTTATACTCTCTCGATATTGTAATGTAATTCATTTTTCCCAAGTAGTTGACTAGTGTTTTTGGTGTATTACCACAAAATGAATCAAAAACATATTTTACATCTTTATTCTCATAATAACAAATCCAATGAGTACCAGGATGATCAGATGTATCCAAATTTACTATTCCAGATTCAATGTTTTTATTCATCTATCATATATACTCCACAAAAGTGTTTAATTTTTTGTTTTTCTAGTTAAAAATTACTTAATGGATTAGGAAACATATAGATTATTTTGTGCAAATTTTATTACTCCACTTCCTTCCTTTTCCATTACTAAATTATGTCTTCTTTGTTTTTCTAATTCTTTATCAGCTTTTTTCTTGTTTATTACTCCATTTGCGATTGCTGCAGAACCACCAATGCATAAACTAATAGTTGCTAGATATGGTAATGCAGCTAATAGCAAAGGTAAAAATCCACCATCATATTTTTTAATCCATAACCGTCTTTCTTTTTGATAGATATTGAATAATTTTTTTCACAACCGGAATACCTAGTGTAATGAGTAAACTACCAACAGTGTCTTTCTCTCTTTTTCTTTTCCGTGCATCAGTTAAAAATTGATCAATACTTTGTAACTGATTATTATTTAGTTTAATTTTAATTGTTTTTGCTTCAGTCTTGCCACTTGGTAGCAAAGTATAGTCAATGCTAAGGTTATTCGTTGATGCAGATTATAATTTTTGTATGGATTAATATATTTATATTGCTATCCTATTTAAATCCATAACAGCTTCTTTTAATAGCTTTTACTTACTTTGGTATATTCTCAGTCTCAGTTTATTTCCATTTTTTTAATTTTTATGCTATTCTGGATCTTGCGTATGTCTATGATAATAATGTCTTCTGACTTTGCATTTTTTTATCTTCATTTCTCGTTTTTTTCATGATCGTAAGACTATGTTAAAAGTACATTCAATAAAATTGATTTATCATAATTTTCTATTTCATTCTACTCTTCATCCTGAGTTGTTTCCTTGGTGAAACTACAAGAGATTTCATAGGTTCAATTCAATAGCTCTCAAGTCCTAAATTTGTCACATGAGCTGAAATTGGTCTTTGATTTCTTCTTCTAGCATCATCTTGATGAACAGCCATTCTTACACATAACATTGTTGTTGTACTTGCAGTATATATTTTATTGTCAATACTGTTTGTAATATTGTAGATTGTGCCATGTATTATATGCATTTATATACAATAACTTTTATTAGCATAAAATATTAATTTTATAATTCCTACCCATTATTGTCTACATCTAAACCCATTCGTAATTTTCGTTTTCCAAAGATTATACCAGGTACTGCAACAGAAACAAGACTAATTTTGCATGTTTACTAAATAATCTTTGTTTTGGTGTATCCTGTAGTACTTTATCAGCTTCATGTCTCTTCTGTAGATCTTGACTATCACACTATGCAGTACTGTGCTGTTTATGTGCTGCTTCTACTGGACTTTTACCTTGAACTCCTCCAGCAAGTTGTTTGTTAAGAGGATTACTCAGACCATAGTACTGGTTGTAGGAAGTGTTAAATTGATATTATGCTGTCCAATTTGATTAATCATCCAGTTTACCAAACGTTTTCCATATTTTTCACTTTTCCAAAATGTTTGTGGTAAATTATTCAAAAACCTAATCAAATATGGAATCCCTTTTGGACTATCGATTATGAAGTCATTAAATTTATTTTTAATATATGTGTTATGGCAACTTCTTTATTACAATAATTTTTATTTCCAGCGATTTCTCCTCCATGAATTACTGCTAATCTGTCGATTAAACCTATAACATCATTCATCCAAACATATTCAACTGGTTTTTTTGTGTATTTCTTTATTAAACCTTCAACAAATTTTTCATCTGAACTTGAATTTGTGTCAACTATATTTCTCTTCTTAACATTGGAAAATGGTCATCAAGAATTTGTTTTATTGAACCTTTATATTTGTACCTCTGCCTGATTTTATGTTATTTGGATTTGAGATAAATCAACCCATATCATCCATAGTAATAAGTTTTTTAGTTAAAAGATTCATTAATCCATCTGTACCTTCATATTGTTTATGACCAAGAGTTATTTTATCATAACTGATTTTAACTGGTAAATTACCAACATATTTAAATCCACTAATTGGTCTTAATCCCAAAGTCGTATCTTCACAATTGTTGATATATTTTAACACTCTTTCACTTATATTTTTTTACATCAATGTCTTTCATTTTTAATAGCACATATTTCTCGTCACCACAATTTTTTGAGTGCATCTTGTATTTCTGATTCACTTAATGTACAGTCATAACACCAATATCTCTTCAGACCAATTGTATAGTCACCTAATTGGTGATACATCTCCAAAGGCTTCTGTATGATGATGATGTAGAATCATTTGTTTTTAAACATCTCTATTTCAATAGCCTTTAATACATTATCACCTAATTCTTCTCTCCCTTGTATTATTTGTTTCATAGCTTTGGTGACCTTCTTTTTAAATTTTTCATAATCTGTTCTTGGTTGTTTTTTCCAAACCTTGAATCGTTCTTTCATTTTTTCAGTTTTCTTTTGGCCTCGGGTAACATTTTTAACAACTCTGTGTAGTATTTTGCAAACATTTAACAGAGATTAAAAAACTGTTCAACATTTAATGTTTACATTTAACTTTCTTGTTTAATGTTTAAGTTATGTTTAAGCTTCTTGTTTAATGTTTATGAAATGTTGTATTCTATTTCTCAACTCACCTACATTTGGTTTTCTAGTCATGTCTACCATAAAACACCCAAATTGATCATGCCAACATTTACAATACATTTCTTTAAATTCATCAAATTTTAAATCACCTCCAACAAACTCATGATAAATATGATTTTAATTTGTGTCATATTGTCTGTAAATCTTTGAACAATTAATATTACCTTTGTCTAATTTTTTTGGTATTTTTGGGTAAGTTTGAAGATTGCTTTTAAGCAATCTATTTTTTCATGTCTTCCACCTGTAAAATATTCTCTAACTGTATTCTGATTTTTCAATAATGAAGTCATCAAATATTACTACTTCTAATTTGTCTAGAATTTGATCTAATGGAATAATTTCGTCATTATTTTCAATAAAAGTAGCAATTTTTTGTTAGACTTGCCTTCAATTTTTAAAACCTTTTTATAAATACTTGATATCTTGGTTGATTTAAACTTTTAGAATAAACATACAAATGATTAATTTTATCCCACTTCAACCACCCTGCAGTGAGAATATAATTATCAATCATTAATGTAGTTTTTCTATGTCACTTGGTTCTATGATTGCACACCGAATTTGGTAAATGTTTACCGTGTTACTTTTTGATTTCTGTTTTGGAATTCTTATTTTTGGTACCTAGTCCATCATTTACGTAAATAAATTTTTATTGGTATATTTCAGGTGAGTGATAGATCATCTGTTCTTAAATAAATTTACTCTTCCATTAAGAAAAACGTATAAAAATATTAAATTAATCGGTTTTTATACAACTTTAAATTTTAGATCAAAAATAATAAACTATATTGCAATGGAGAAACGATAGAAATTCCTGTAGTTCAGTATAGTTTCAAACATTTAGAAAAATTTATTAATTTGAAAAAGCCAAATATCATCACTAAAGCTCATGAAATTTTGAAGAGAGTTACTCTCGAGAGGGATGTTAAGTTGTATATTGATATAAAAGAAGGTAATATTGTAAGTAGGCTCAGATTTAATATTCAGATTATTGAAGCTAATAAAAAGACTGTTGCTAATAATGTTACTAAAATTATTCCATTTGAATTTATTAATATTAATTTTAATCTATCTGATGGAATGTCTGTTAAATATACTGATCACTTTTTAATTATTGCTTCATTTATACCAAATGCTGAATTTGGTAGACCAATAATTTATGAACCATATTATTCTGTATGTATTCCAGTTCATGATAAAATTCAAGGCTTAGAAATAACTATAACTGATGAAAATGACAATTTGACTGACTTTAATGGCGTTCATGTAACAGTTGTTTTAGAAATATCTTAATAAATTTTATCCTTAATGAATCATGTATAAAATCGAGAGAGTTATCAGTTCTACTCATTCCCTATGAATGAGAAAAATAAAAATAATTTAAATGCACCCATCGAAAATACAGGGATTGAAACAAATATTTGTGATGGATGGCTTCATCCAAATCATGCAAATTATACATGAACTGTATAGTTGTTATAGCTAATTCTGATGGGTCAGTATCAGATTATCCAACATAAATTATATGGCAAAACTGTTTGCTTTTGTGGCCATAAAGGAAGGAAAGAATATTTTACCTAGAATCGAACATTCTTTCATTTCATCTACATGTATGTTATATTTGAACTCATCTGTTACTGATAAAATATGTAATGAAGGTCATATACTTAATAATCTGGAAATAAAGACTAAGAAAAATGAAGTGGTTTATCCATTAGCAATGCTTGGTTGAGATTTTGATGATTATGAACAAAGTATGTGGGAATGTGATTTAACTGTGATTTTTACAAGCTCTTCTTGGAAGGAGGAAAAATCGTAGTAGAATCAATGGAAATTCGCATACCAATTGTTCAATATGAACCAAATTACGCGTTAGACCAACAAGAAAATGTTTGGAGAAATCCAAAAATTCTGATATATTTTTATGAACTGCAAACTGTAGAAGCTGCAGGATGGAATGGCAACAAAAAATTTGATCTTGATATGAAAACTACTGTAGCTCAGTAGAATCTGATATATCATATTTCACATTTGTTACATTTCAGACAAATCGTAAAAATAATCAAATACTTGGCTTTTCTTTATTCGAACATGTTAATCTACAGAATACATACTTTAAAATGGAAGAAATGAAATTTTTCCAGAAGAGGTGTGGAATATTAATATTCTAAATAATTTTCTCAAAGCATACAATGCATCTCTCGGTTTTAAACGAGTTACACTACTCAAATCAGACACTGGCATAACTCAATATAATTTCATAACGAACAGTCCTATCTATGTGATTAACATGACTTGTAGAAATATTATTATAACCTCACACAAAACAACTATGAAACTTTGTGCAACTTTTTATGAAAAAATTCCTTCAGATACTTTAGGTTACTTAACAATAGGAGGTAAAAAAAACTTAACTTACGAAGCACAACACAGAACACTTACTGAAAATTTTTAGCTATATAAATTAATAAAAAATTAGAAAAGTTATTGGAATGTTAACTTCGTGCTTATATACATTGTCGAAAGATTTATCCTTCAGATACTTTAGCTTACTTAACAATAGGAGGTAAAAAAAACTTAACTTACGAAGCACAACACAGAACACTTACTGAAAATTTTTAGCTATATAAATTAATAAAAAATTAGAAAAGTTATTGGAATGTTAACTTCGTGCTTCTATACATTGTCGAAAGATTTAAAAGAAAGTTAGAATAAATAAAAACTGCAACATTTAGCATGTCAAATGGAAGATGATATCTAATTTTTTCATTATGTTTTTTCCAGAATGCTCTATGTATGTGGATTATGTTACCATCTTGAATTTTCAAAATCAGTTAATATTTAGCTGTGAAATTAAGAGAAAGATTTAGCCTCTTGCCCCTGCGAGCTATGCTACTCAACTTACTTCCAATGTTTGGGTAGTCGTTTTTCAGGGGCAATGCTTCTATCCAAAAATTCAATCTGAATTCAGTTATCTCTAAAAATAAAAAATTAATAACAAAAACCAGAATAGTAGACGCATTTTACATATGTTAACTGTACAACTGTTGTATATTACAGGTGTCAACTGTACAGATAATTCAATTTACTTGTTTCAAACTGTACATTAGGTAGAAACTCTGTTAACAGATGGCATTGATGTTTGTTCCATTTAAATTAATAAGGGAACATTCTCGACTTTTAAATTGGAATAATTTTTTCCCAATGTTAATCTGAGTATTGTATTTATCATTACATGTTATCTACATTTCACCCCATCAAATAAAATAAAGAAATGTGAAGAAAATAATTTATTTACATTCAAAAATTACATGAAAATAACTAATTCTGAATCGACTTTGTTTCTCGAATACCAACTATACAGGTCGGGTCCATTGATCGTGACCAGGCCAAATATTTCACGAAATAAGCGTCAAACGAAAAAACTACATAGAACGAAACTTGTCTAGCTTGAAGGGGGAAACCAGATGGCGCTATGGTTGGCCCGCTAGATGGCGCTGCCATAGGTCAAACGGATATCAACCCCCATTTTTTATTACATATTCATGTAGTACGTAAAAAAATATGAATGTTTTAGTTGGGCCACTTTTTTTGCTTTGTGATAGATGGCGCTGTGATAGTCACAAACATATGGCTCACAATTTTAGATGAATAGTTGTTAACAGGTAGGTTTTTTAAATTAAAATACAGAACATAGGTACGTTTCAACATTTTATTTCGGTTGTTCCAATGTGATACATGTACCTTTGTGAACTTATCATTTCTGAGAACGCATGCTGTACAGCATGATTACCTGTAAATACCACATTAATGCAATAAATGCTCAAGATGATGTCCATCAACCTCAATGCATTTGATAATACGTATAACGGCATTCCTCTCAACAGCGAGTAGTTTGCTTTCTGTAATGTATTCACATGCATTGACAATGCCCTGATGTATGTTGTCAGGCATTGTCAGTGGATCACGATAGCAAATATCCTTCAACTTTCCCCATAGAAAGAAATCCGGGGACGTCAGATCTGGTGAACGTGCGGGCCACGGTATGGTGCTTTGATGACAAATCCACCTGTCATGAAATATGCTATTCAATACCGCTTCAACCGCACATGAGCTATGTGCTGGACTTTCATCATGTTGGAAGTACATCGCCATTCTGTCATCCAGTGAAACATCTTGTAGTAACATCAGTAGAACATTACGTAGGAAATCAGCATACATTGCACCATTTAGATTGCCATCAATAAAATGGGGGCCAGTTATGTTTCCTCCCATAATGCCGCACCATATATTAAACAGCCAAGGTCGCTGATGTTCCACTTGTCGCAGCCATCGTGGATTTTCCGTTTCCCAATAGTGCATATTATGCCGCTTTACGTTACCACTGTTGGTGAATGATGCTTCGTCGCTAAATAGAACGCATGCAAAAAATCTGTCATCGTCCCGCAATTTCTCTTGTGCCCAGTGGCAGAACTGTACCCGACGTTCAGTGTCGTCGCCATGCAATTCCTGGTGCATAGAAACATGGTACGGGAGCAATCGAAGTTGATGTAGCATTCTCAACACCGACGTTTTTGAGATTCCCGATTCTCGAGCAATTTGTCTGCTACCGATGTGCGGATTAGCCTCGACAGCAGCTAAAACACCTACTTGGGCATCATCATTTGTTGCAGGTCGAGGTTGACGTTTCACATGTGGCTGAACACTTCCTGTCTCCTTAAATAACGTAACTATCCAGCGAACGGTCTGGACACGTGGATGATGTCGTCCAGGATACCGAGCAACATACATAGCACACGCCCGTTGAGTATTTTGATCACAATAGCCATACACCAACACGATATCGACCTTTTCTGCAATTGGTAAACGGTCTATTTTATCATGGGTAATGTATCACGAAGCAAATACCGTCCGCACTGACGGAATGTTACGTGATACCACGTACTTACACGTTTGTGACTATTACAGCGCCATCTGTCACAAAGCAAAAAAAACTGGTCCAACTAAAACATTCATATTTTTTTACGTACTACATGAATATATAATAAAAAATGGGGGTTCCTATTTAAACAAACGCAGTTGATATCCGTTTGACCTATGGCAGCGCCATCTAGTGGGCCAACTATAGCGCCATCTGGTTTCCCCCTTCAAGCTAGACAAGTTTCGTTCTTTGTAGTTTTTTTCGTTTGATGCTTATTTCGTGAGATATTTGGCCCAATCACTATCAATGGACCATGATCTTCAACTGCACCAGTCAGAGTTCACACAAGAGTTGACCAAGAGCAGATAACCAGAGATCAGTAAAAGACAAATGTTTGAAGACATCTTGCCATTTGACATCAGCACACTCGTCTATGTACTTAATAACAGCCTGAATAAATGAAGCAGTTCTGTTAATTCAGAAATTAGTCTTCATGTAGTGCTGTGTGCATAGGGTCAAAGGAGTAAAAAAACAAAATATACAAGTTGTGTTAAGGACAATGTGGGTTTGTTTTTCAATTTTTGATAGTGAATTAATTTTTTCTTACATTCACTTTTTATAATAAAATACACTGAACTAGTGAGCCAATAAAATTTTAATATTGTAGCGGCACCACAGTTTAACATAGGGATCTAGATTTGGTGCAATATTTTGGAGCACAAGTCACAGCCAGGTGCGGGCTGGATTGCAGTAAGTTTCGCTGACCAGTGGTTGCAGAGTGGAATGGAGGCCACAGGGGCTATCGAACCGTTGAAAAGAGTAAACGCGGTGGTTCGCATGTCGCAAGCTGTAGGCAGAAGGGGCTCACTGGTGCAACCAGGGTGTGGGGTGTACGTGACGTGGAGCGATGCGTTAGCGAAACAGAGGCGCGCACTCAAGTATAAATAGGTGTTGTTTTCTAATGAGAGTCATTGAAGTGTGGCAGCTCTCCTGGATGGCGGCACGTGTCGCACTGCCGGGCTACACACAGCAACAGGTGTGGCGACAGGGTTCCAGTCCACGGTAGGTCGTTGGTTCAACCCTCTGAGGCCGACACAGGGTCTACAGCCAGCCAGGGTGGGCCACTCTTTGGTTCGCTACTATGGGCAGTCATCTTGTCTCCTGACGCACGCTGGAGACTTACAAGGCGAGGGCTACAGGTTCGGACGCCGGAGCAGGAGCAGTCGTTACTGCCACGTTTCCAGCTACACCAACCAAGGAAGAAGCAGCAGCGGGGCTGGCGTACAGCTCCCAGCGGAGCAACATGGAGTCAACGGGGATGGTGGCCACTGAGTCACTGCTGGCATAGCCATCCTGACTTAATTGGATCTCTGCAGCTGGCATACAAGGTCGGCTCAACACAGTGCATTGCACAGGCCGCTGGGGTGCTACCTCAGCAATGCGAGGCCTGTGATGCAGACCGAGGTGAACCGAGCTCCGTAAAGGAAACGAATAAATCATTTGGAAAGTTCTCACCGAGTTTTAGTATGGCACTTTCCGGCACCCACCCATTACAATATGAATTATTCTGTGTGAGAATGAATTAATTTTTCTTCCATCTATCTTTTATAAAAAAATATTAAATTTAATTTCTTAATTCTCCTTTTGTGAGAAAAAATAATTTTTTATAAGTGAACATGATAAGAAAAACTATTCATTTTTCTTAATTTTTCTAAGTAATTTTTTATAAAATATACGTTTTTAAAATGAAAATAATTGAGTTAGACATAAAAATTACACTCCAGGAAATGGAAAAAAGAACACATTGACACCGGTGTGTCAGACCCACCATACTTGCTCCGGACACTGCGAGAGGGCTGTACAAGCAATGATCACACGCACGGCACAGCGGACACACCAGGAACCGCGGTCTTGGCCGTCGAATGGCGCTAGCTGCGCAGCATTTGTGCACCGCCGCCGTCAGTGTCAGCCAGTTTGCCGTGGCATACGGAGCTCCATCGCAGTCTTTAACACTGGTAGCATGCCGCGACAGCGTGGACGTAAACCGTATGTGCAGTTGACGGACTTTGAGCGAGGGCGTATAGTGGGCATGCGGGAGGCCGGGTGGACGTACCGCCGAATTGCTCAACACGTGGGGCGTGAGGTCTCCACAGTACATCGATGTTGTCGCCAGTGGTCGGCGGAAGGTGCACGTGCCCGTCGACCTGGGACCGGACCGCAGCGACGCACGGATGCACGCCAAGACCGTAGGATCCTACGCAGTGCCGTAGGGGACCGCACCGCCACTTCCCAGCAAATTAGGGACACTGTTGCTCCTGGGGTATCGGCGAGGACCATTCGCAACCGTCTCCATGAAGCTGGGCTACGGTCCCGCACACCGTTAGGCCGTCTTCCGCTCACGCCCCAACCTCGTGCAGCCCGCCTCCAGTGGTGTCGCGACAGGCGTGAATGGAGGGACGAATGGAGACGTGTCGTCTTCAGCGATGAGAGTCGCTTCTGCCTTGGTGCCAATGATGGTCGTATGCGTGTTTGGCGCCGTGCAGGTGAGCGCCACAATCAGGACTGCATACGACCGAGGCACACAGGGCCAACACCCGGCATCATGGTGTGGGGAGCGATCTCCTACACTGGCCGTACACCACTGGTGATCGTCGAGGGGACACTGAATAGTGCACGGTACATCCAAACCGTCATCGAACCCATCGTTGTACCATTCCTAGACCGGCAAGGGAACTTGCTGTTCCAACAGGACAATGCACGTCCGCATGTATCCCGTGCCACCCAACGTGCTCTAGAAGGTGTAAGTCAACTACCCTGGCCAGCAAGATCTCCGGATCTGTCCCCCATTGAGCATGTTTGGGACTGGATGAAGCGTCGTCTCACGCGGTCTGCACGTCCAGCACGAACGCTGGTCCAACTGAGGCGCCAGGTGGAAATGGCATGGCAAGCCGTTCCACAGGACCACATCCAGCATCTCTACGATCGTCTCCATGGGAGAATAGCAGCCTGCATTGCTGCGAAAGGTGGATATACACTGTACTAGTGCCGACATTGTGCATGCTCTGTTGCCTGTGTCTATGTGCCTGTGGTTCTGTCAGTGTGATCATGTGATGTATCTGACCCCAGGAATGTGTCAATAAAGTTTCCCCTTCCTGGGACAATGAATTCACGGTGTTCTTATTTCAATTTCCAGGAGTGTATATTGTAGTAGTTAATTAGTGTAGGTTATGGGTATGTTTTTGCAAGTTAGAGAATGAGTGAGTGAAATTCGCAAGTGAGCTAACTTGCAAAAACTGAGCTACAACCTACAACAATTAACTACTGGTTATCTGCATCACTGAGGCACTCAAGGCACCCCCCACCCCCCAATGTCAAGGTCCCTGGGTAATGGGAGGGGTGGAGGGGGAGAGAAGTATTATTATGATATTAATTAGGGATGTTTGATGTGGCGACTGTGTGTCGGGAAAAAACTCCAAATTACCTGTCCATGGACGGTTCTGATACTTCTTCGCTGAATCTGCGCCTCCCTTTATGAATTTTAGATATTTACTGTAGGAGTCTTGTAGAGTCTTCCATTTTGCTCAAACAGCCTCACCTGTCACCCTAGCCATAAGCAAATTATTTTATTTCATATGCTGCATTTATCACTAACAAGTAATAAATTTTTTCCAAGTATTTGACCGCTGGTCATTCACACCACATCGTCGCTTTTACTGCATGGTATTGTCTCCACCTTAGTCAAATATGTGGTGAAGAGCTGTACAAATTTCACAGCCACTGTATTTACCTTAACGAGGACGGAATGTGACAGTTTCCCAACTACACTAGCACCATAGATGTAAAGCATGTTAGAATGAAGTGTCCTAAAACAGTGGCTTTTTTTCAGTTCTCCTGCTTGCAAAAGTCAGTGGTTATTGGCGTGAGCAGCTATGGCAGCCACTGTGATAGCACAAGTTTTGAAAACCCTGTATTTTGCCGCAAATTCATACGAGGAAAATGTATTCTGCCTGGGAAACCGTTGCCGGCCACAAACATTCCCGTCCCTCATATGCTGACAGGTGATGAAGGGCTTAACTACAAACCTATCTGATGACTCGTTTCCTCAAATCAGTAGCCTTGGAAGATCCTTCAAAAGCAGTTTTCAGTGAACAAATATGCAGAGACCATCGCGTGATGGATAATGCGTTACATATACTCGCACAAGAGTGATTAATCTTTTTCAGGACTATAGACTCACAGTGGAAACTGCACAAGCTGTTGTAAAAGTAGCATATTTGTAGCTTGGTTTGCACTACAATGGCACCACTAGATTGTACAAGTACATTACTATTTCAGCTGAACTGCATTGTATGCTACAATATTCAACCGGTATTATATAATTGAACAGCAGATTCGTTTGATATTTACTTGCGTCAGTTTTCTTCCTTGTTGCCTCCTTTTTCATCACATTTTTGTAATCACTGTAAAAAAAAAAAAACATTTGCACGCACCATCTGAATGTCTTTTTCTGCCGCCATCTTCCGCGGACTTGTCCTTCACAGACTTTGTAGAAAATACCCTGCCAGCTGCACGCCACACCGGAAGCAAGGGCGGTCTAGCACAGGTGCCCGCCTCCTGTTTGACTGGGACACGCCGATGGCGTAAAGTAGCGTGCAAGACAATGTGGGTGCTCACACAAGTGTTTCGGAGAACCCCGTTCATCGTACATTGTTGAACATGGAGCTCCACAGCAGACGTCCCCTACTTGATCACATGTAGACCCAAAGACATGGTCAGTTATGATTTCAGTGGGTACGGACTCATCGGGATTCGGCATGCCGGCTCTTCGTGGAATCACGTTTTTGCTACACCAGGTCATTGGTCGTCTCCACAAACGAGCTCAAAACGACCACCACATCACGGACGCAGGCTGCTGGGAGCAGTATTATGCTATGGAAGACATTCTCCTGTGCTTGCATGGGACCTCTGGTAGTAATCGGACACACATTGACAGATGCGAACCACCTGCATCCCTTCATGCTTGATGTCTTCCCCGACGGCGGTGACCAAGGTGGCTTGATCTAAAACCTATGGAACCCATCTGGTCGCTATCACTGTGTACCTAAATTAAGGCTAGTTATTTATGTGAATTACATGACCTGTGCGGGGACATCTAATGCCACACACTTCTAAAAACCTACCAACCTACCTACAATATTACCAAACTGGGGCAAAACCTTGAGTGTGGTGCCTCCCCCCCCCTTCCCCCCCCCCCCCCCAAAAAAAAAGAAAAATTAAATCATCGATTTTTCAAAAATATGTTCATTTTGTAGTACACATCTTTCTGAAGAGTTTGATATGTGGAACATATATGTTCAAGGAAATGTAAGACAGGTTATTTTCTCTTAATTCCAGTGCCACACCTCTTCACACAGCATTCTTCTGTCACATGTCACCTTATTTCAGTGCGTGGAATTCAAATGTGTATATTCTGTAATGGAAGCTATCAAACCTATATTCAGGACAGTGAAAATTAAAACGTCCTGTTGTGCCTCTCCTACTCCTAATTGGCCTCTTTGACACCCTAATCCACCTTAAAAAGCTCTCAGTTAATACTGTGTGGGATTATTTGTTACCAGGAGAATAAGAACTCTTCCGAAAATTTGCTCTCTTTATTGCCTATTAACTAATATCTTTGTCTTTTGTATGATATAAAATTACATATAGGAAACATAAAAGCAGTAAAGACAATACACAAGCAAGTCAGTACACATTTATCCAATACCTATGACCCAGGATTTTTTAATCTCTGAACTTGCTACCTTTATACGGTGTGAATTCCTTTCTGCAAAAGAATCTATCACCTCATTAAAGTTCGTCAAACGTTTTGCTACATGAAAAATCAAAATGTCGTTGTCTAATACTGAAAAGCTGTTAATAATAATAGTATCTAAGACTGGTGCGGTTTCTCGATTGGTCTACGTCTATTTTGTCACTGTCTGCTAGTTAAAACTAAATAAGCATTTCTAATGTTCAAATGTGTGTGAAATCTTATGGGACTTAACTGCTAAGGTCATCAGTTACTAAGCTTACACACTATTTAACCTAAATTATCATAAGGACAAACACACACACCCATTCCCGAGGGAGGACTCGAACCTCCGCCGGGACCAGCCGCACAGTCCATGACAGCAGCGCCTGAGACCGCTCGGCTAATCCCGCGCCGCAAGCATTTCTAATTTTGCAGCAATTGTAACACACGCCAAATAAGCGAGATTGTTTGGCACAAATGGTCATTTTTATTTTCCTCATTTACGTAAATAACACGACAGAATATAATTTACAAAGTACCAGTATCATGAGATCGATAAGTAGTAGTAGTAGTAGTAGTACGAAATTTTTATATAAATTTGGAATCGTCATATTCTTCCGCATAATTTGTGTGATGTCCCCATTCTTCTCACTCCTCGTTCCAGCACACAATCTAATCATCACTAATTTGCCATTGTCAAAACTTATTCTCCGGTTCAGTTATCCCGCGTTTATTCTCCGGTTAGGCGTTATTACGTATCCGTACAACGCGTTTCCCGCGCTATTCCAACAATAGAACTTACGTGGCTGCTAACTGGGGACTGGACAACATGTGGGACGGCTGGTACAAAATAGTAAGACGAAAATTGGTTAGCCATCTTTTTGCGAGAGCCTGGCAACTATTTTTGTGGTCAGTCAGAAAGTGATGAAGAACGTAATGACCATAGCTTCCAGTGTGCACGTCCACATTCTTGTCCAGCCCACTGAAAGAAATGTTTCTAACTCTTTTTTGCTTAGCGGGATCAGGACTATGATATAAATGGAAATGCCTTGTGGCTAGGGCATCCCATCGGATAGACCGTTCCCTGGTACAAGTCTTTCTAGTTGACGCCACTTCTGCGACTTGCGTGTCGATGGGATTGAAAAGATGATGATAAGGACAACACAACACCCAGCCCCTGAGTGGAAAAAATCTCCGACCCAGCCGGGAATCGAACCTGGGCCATTAGGCATAACATTCCATAGTGCTGACCACTCAGCTACCAGGGGCGGTCAGGGCTATGATTATAAATGAGGATTTAGAGTTCAAATTCATACCTATATTTGGTAAAGTTTCACATGCACAACATTTTGAAAGTTATTATGTTCATATTGACAGTAAATCTTTCTATCCTAAACAGCACTGATAGCAGTTCAGAGGCGACCTCTACGGTAAGCTCCTACCAAATTGTGTTTCACCCTGACTACTGATGCACAAATTAAATGCTCGCCACAAAAGTGAAAAATAATTGTTACCACTTGCCACGCGGATTTGTAAATATCACAGATGGCACACTAACAGCTACTTTTGTGAAACCTAAGTGGTCCAGGACAATGTACAGTCCCTGCGAATTCACTATCAATTATTACAGAAAATCTCCGTATTGCAACAGCTCGTCTCTGACGCCGCCCGAGGCAGCACGCAATCTTGCGTTTGACAGACACGGATCTTACAGTGGCTAGGCGCAAAATGAAATCTAGTCTTGCCTCTCGGGCTGTATTTGCGTATGTGGTTCAGCAGACGGCTAAGGGAACACCTACCGTCATCCGCCTTATCCACACGGCAGCAGTCTGTAAACGACCGCTTTCTCGGACACATAATCTTTAATAGCCAAGTTATGAATTAATTTAGAATTTTCTTTATCTTTACATACATATAGGTAAATTGGTTAAAATTACAGAAAAAGTTTCAGCTCGCTTGCGTAAAAAATTCGCCTTCTAGAATTTTTAGAGTGGAAGTGACAGTAGTTCATTATGTCTGAACAATAACTTTAAGAGACCTTGTATTGGTTGTTATTGACAGTACGGTCCTAAAACTTATTATAGCTCCATCATTTAATAGGTTTTAACATGTTCTAGCATTCAAGTTACAGATACTTAATCTACACAAATGGGGATGTTTTAGTTACAAATTTAGATTTCATTAAATCACTCGAAAACTATTGGAGGTAGCTTAATGTGGTCACTTAGTTATTATTTTTAGGTTGAACTGAAGCATCAAACAGATTTTTACGTTTCAGAGTCTAATATTTAGTGCCTTCTTTTTTCTTGAAAATGTGGATTCTGACCACAATTTTTATTTTATCATGTTGAGACTTGCACCAGTTAATTTTGACATACATTGGCACATTGTGACCAATTTCTGGCTTTCGAGCTTTATTATTTAGCGCTACTTATTTCTTATTTTTTCTTAAAATGGCGAATTTATGAAAACCATTGATATAATCACTCCAAGACTTGACATTTAAAACACTATTACATTAAAGTATATTTCGACAAAGTTTGAAAAAGCAATTTTAACTTTTAATTTTATTCTTGATTAAAGTGCAATACTTGTGCACTGCATGCAGATGCGTTATGGAGATATGGCACTACTAGCAGTGAACTGGGGTAAGTCCCGTCACACTTGCTTGTCTCTGTATCTCACAAACGATACAGTGCTTGCTTCGCTACAAACAGACTTACATCTTATAACATATCAATACTTTACGATCTGCATTTCTCAGCATATTTGTAGGATTCTGTTGTCTATTTTTATCACTTAAATTTACCATCTGCCTTAAGCAAGATTAAGCATTTCTCAGGCCTTTTTATGAGACGTGAGGGAAATTAATCATCAAATTTTCCACCAGTTAATCATATATATTAGCCTACTGACCTGATTTCTCCTGTCTCTCAATTTTCATAATACATATATTTCGATGCTTCTTTCTCCCTTTTTCCTTTGTCAGCATACTGACTTCATTATTTATTTATACATTTGCTGTGATCCTCACACCACTTCCACACTTCTCCTTTAATTAATTTTAAAATGCTCGATTTGCCTCTAGGGGCACTACATTCTTATCCTTTTTCACTCCTTCAGACAACCTTACTCACAACTGAAAATTACTACTTTATGCAGATTCTAATGGATCAGATTTTAGGAATTTCCAGCTTTAACTTCTCTTAATGCCAAGTGTCTCTTTATTTTTGTAGTTACTAACTCTTTCATGGGTCTTATTTATTATTTATTTATTATGGGCATGCTTTTACTATTATTGGTATACAAAAGTTACTCTTGCGAACTACCTGTCACATTCTTTAGTAAATCATCATTTGGGTATAGTAATGTTTGGAAACATTTTCACTCACTAGGAAGACGTTACAGCCTAATAGAATATATTAAACATGAAGATGTATGTGTTTCTTACTTACTACGATAAGTCAGAAGAAGGGAATGGAACTTGAAAGGGAAATAAAGTTTCATCTAGCTGGGACCGCACAGTATGCTGAACAGTGTATTCGCCAAAGAGTGGGAGACTCCCTACAGTAATTAGTATAGACAGAACAGAAGAGGGGAATGAAACTTGGAAAGCAAATAAAGTTTCATCCAGCTGGGACCGCATGGTATGCCAAACCAAGTATCCAAAAAAGAGTGGTAGGCTCCCGACATTAACTAGTATAGACAGGACAGAAGAGGCGAATGAAACTTGAAAAAGAAATAAAATTTCATTCAGCTGGGACCACACAGTACCCCAAACCATGTATTCGCCAAAGAGTGGCAGATTCCCTACAGATACTAGTTACTGTTATTTTTAAATTTCATTAGATCTACAATATTTCATCGGTCTAGTTCCTTCTTACTCTTTGGATATTCTAAATGGTATGTATTCGCATGAAGTTTATTTATTATCTTGAATGGTTGTTGATAGATATGCATAAACCTTTTTGTTTCTGCTGAAATTTTCTTAGATTTTTCTTTAGTCTTGACCAATACTAGTTCACCAATTCTAAAACTAGTGAGGGAAGCTTTTGTGTCATGCCTTCTTTTTCTATCCAAGATTCTTTTATTCGAAATTAGATTTGTTGGCCCTGTCTTAGCATATATTTCTTTTGGGATGTATTTCTCTCCTGCATTAGCACCTTGCGCCTTACTACCGAGTTCAGTATGTTCCTGCAAGTATTCGTCATTCCTCATTACTGTAAAAGGCATTTCCCATGCTTTATTATTACTGCCTCTTTGCTTATACGGAATCTGTTCTATTGTTACCTTATCTATATCAACTGGTATCAAAGCGTCGTGCTGTGCTGGTCTACAAACTTTTCCAGTAGCACCTATTGTTTTCAAACCACCTACTTTCATGGCAGTCAATTCACTCTTACTGGGAACATAATAAAAAAATGCTTGGGACAAAGCACTTGCTTCACTGCCCTGTCAAGAAGACAACGCACTGTTACTCCTGAGATGTTAGTTTTTATAACAGGGTGACTTATTTTACACTGGACAGGTTTCTCATAAACATCCTCTAATAAATCCTCCTCAATCTGTTACCAGCTAAAGTATTTTTGTTCAGTTGCAAGTACATTCACACTTAAATTTTGGAGTTCATCAATCTCTACATTTCGCTGTCTTTTCTAACATGTCCACCAATTTTGAATCAAAGCACTTGACGACTCTCATTACTTCAGTTTGCTGCACATCAGCTAAACTGTTCTCTACCTCTAAGCAACTGCATCCGTGCACAGCATTGCTACCTATAATATTGTCATCAGCTTTTACAGTTTGTGGCAAGTCAATACAGCTATCAGGTTCCTTGACCTCATGACTATCCCTTCCCCCTTCATTCTTCAATTCCTCCTCTTTAAAATTTTGCAAACCTGACTTTACTTCCGCTACTGCGACTTAAGCCTTCAGATTCCCATCATAGTCGAAGATGAAAACTTTTACCTCATCTTCGTCCATATCAGGCTCAAACCCCTTAATTACATCCTCTCTATTATCTATAGCGTTCTTTGACCCATTTTTTAAAACTATCCAAAATGCTGTCAACTATATTATGAGAGTGGTTTAACACATTACTGGTACTGTATGTTCCTATATCATCATCCCTGTTTTCTGTTTGCGTGTGTTGGCTGGCTATGATCTTTGCTTTTGTTGCTGGCTGCGTTACTGTTACCACCCTGTGAGCGCCAGTTTCCTCATAGATGGGATTTAGTTTCCCACACGTGGCCTGTTATGTTCTTATGATACAGCATTAGATAGAGTAGCATTTTGCTCTTTGTCTTGTCTCAATGGTATAGTATTTACATTTCTGTTTTCGTGATAATAACTGTTACGAAAGCGTGGTGGCTGTCTGCCCCCTCTTCCTCTACCAAGGCCTTGATTGTGATAGTTAAAATGGTTCAAATGGCTCTGAGCACTATGGGACTTAACAGCTATGGTCATCAGTCCCCTAGAACTTAGAACTACTTAAACCTAACTAACCTAAGGACATCACACAACACCCAGTCATCACGAGGCAGAGAAAATCCCTGACCCGCCGGGAATCGAACCTGGGAACCCGGGCGTGGGAAGCGAGAACGCTACCGCACGATCACGAGCTGCGGACTGTGATAGTTAGATCTCGTATTCCGAACCTCCACACATCTAACATTCATGTTCCCACTGTCACTATTTCTGTTATTTACGTGATTTTGTAGAAGGCCTGTTATTATTTTGTGTCTGCTCCTCAGCAGCAGCTATTCTTTCTACTCGCTCTAAATATGCAGTGAACCTATCCACATTATCCCTAGGTGCGGAAATGATTCTTTTCTGCCAGTACCAAGGCAGCTTACCTTCTAGACCCATAATAATCATTTCCGGTTTCATCTTTTCTGTCAGATGTGACAGTCTTGAAACCCACTTTCTAGTGAACTCTTTTACTGACTCACATCCTGGAGCAATCTTTTTACCACTCCAAAACTCTCTTAAGACATCGTTTTGTTTGTTGTGTGGCCAGTACTCGTTAAGAAATGCAGATTTAAATTTAGAAAGAGTTTTGCATCTTATCATTGCGTCAGCTGACCACTGAAAGGCATCTCCTGTTAAATGACTTCTTATGAAAGAAATTTTCTCCTAATCTGACCATGCATAAGGCAAAACATCTTCAAAATGATTCGAGAACTCTAATGGATGAATTTGTTTGTCTGGGTCAAAAAGTAAAAATTGGCGACATCTGATGAAAGCGGCATCAACTGAAGCCACAAGCTGTATAGTAGTATTACAAGAACTACCTGAGGTTACTCTATTTTCTAAGTTAGTAAGTTTGTTATTTAGTTCTTCTACTTGTAATTCTACTGCTTCCACCCTGTCAGAACATCTTTTGTCCACATCTTCAAAATTTTTACACAATCCTCTTTTATTTTCTTAATATTTTTCTGACAGGTATTTACCTTTGCTCAAATTTATTAGAGCGAAGTTTGGATTCATTGACTGTTCTTTCTGACAACCTCCCTTCCAGCAGTTCATCTGCATCTTTTAAATCTTTCCGAACTTTGTCAGTTTCGCATTTGGAAGTATTATGCATTTTATTTAACTGTTGCCATACTTTGACTTGTAGATCATGGTGGATAGCACCAATTTTGTAATTTAAACTACTGAGTTTTGACGTCATTTCATCCTTTAATTCCTTACTACTAGACTCAATTTTACTTTCCAGTTCTTTATTACTACACTCAATTTTACTTTCCATTTCTTTATTACTAGACTCAATCTTACTTAAATGTTTGCTATTTTCCCTCAGTTCTTTACTACGAGATTCAGTCATACTTTCCTGTTCTTTACTACTACACTAAGACTTACTGTCTAGTTCTTTATGATGCTATTCGAGTCTGCCAAACAGTAATTGGATCCAATTTGGTGCCTCTGCATTGCCACTTGGCATTTCCACTGATTTTAAAGGAGTTTCTCGCGCTTCCTGACCTGGCTGACTTTGAGACATATTGAGCTATGATAATGTTATTAACTCTGTCTTCTCCTTTTTGACCTCTGTTTCAGAAAATGGTTCTGACTTTGCATATCATTGAAATTAGACTGAGATTCTACTTTTGACAAATCACATTCCAATTTTATGTTTATTGGTTCGATGGAACCAATCTCATTAAATACTGTTTCTGAATCAGAGGATTCATGGTTAGAGACGGGTTCCGCCATAACTTTCACATAGGTATGCATTTTTAGTAGCTTGTTAGCGGCAACTAACAAATACTTTAAATATTCTTGACTTAACTTAATTGCTTGGCCTCAACGAATGGTGTTGGCGCGGTCTACCAGCAACTGTGATGTGATGCATCACGACGTAATGCAGGCAGCAGCAGCAGCTGTGGAGGTGAGGATGGCTGTGGGAGCGCCTACTGCAGTAACTCGAAGAAGGGTGGGGGGGAGGGGGGGTCTAGGCACATTTAAAACACTATTGCATTAAAGTATATTTTGTCAAAGTTTGAAAAAGCAATTTTAACTTTTAATTTTATTCTTAATTATGGTGCTATACTTGTGCACTACGTGTTGACGCGTTATGAGATGTGGCGCTACTAGCAGTGAACTGCGGTAAGTCCCGGCACACTCGCTCGCCTGTGTATCTCACAAACGATACAGAGCTTGTTTCGCTACAAACAGGCGCTTAGTATTGTAGCGATCTGGCAAAAATTTTCTGTCAAAATTTCATTTTCTTGGATACACTGAGAAGATAATATGTAATCTTTCTTGTCTGTTGTTCCTCCTGATCTTTATTTCTACTCTGGTAGTCTGAGTCTGTGGATTCGCTAATGATTAATGATTAAAATAACGCTTATCATTTGCACACACAGTCAACCACATAAACAGCGATTGGCATTGGCCTGTTCGGGTTTATTCGGCTCAGCTCATATAGCCCCATCCTCTTTTCTTCTGTTGGAAAATTTTTTGTTTCTAGTTGCGATGGCTATTCCCCTGGCAGAGACATCACTTACACTATACATGAATTCAAAAATCATTTTATGATTCATTCAGAAATCATCTTAGAATGTGTCCAAAAATGTACAAAAACCAACAGGGATGCGTTTCAAAATCATATGAATAATCGATAGACCAAAGTGCGCTGGATGCTAGGCACTTTGTGAAACAAAGTTTTTTTCTTCAATAATATGAATTTGGCGCCCCCTGAAATTGTCGTCATGGGCAGATACCCCGGTTTGCTCCCCCCCACCCGCTCTCCCCATCCCTATATCCAGGCCTGGTTACTTGCTCACTGTTTGACACAGACTCAACGTGGAAGATGTTATATATGTGGACTAGTAGTAAAATACGAGTTTCATGACAGGTGCAAATATTCTTCAATGATTTTCCAGTAAATTACTGACTGCCTGAATGCTGATGCAGTGAACGTTAAAATTATACTTAAGAAAATTCGATGGCAACATTTTGCTGCCCCAAAATTTTGCCGCTCTGTGCAGTTGCACATGTTGTACCCGCCTAAATACGACCCTGGTGGCATGTCTAAATTCTACTCACTGGTATGCATGTTTGTATGCAAGGAATGTTGAAGCATGTGGAAGTGGACGACACAGTCCTGCTAGTTCGACAGTGCAGACAAGTGAACAGTCGAAAGGCTTGATACAAAGACGTAGCCTAGCATGAGCATGTTTACAATGGAACAGCCGATTCTGACCGACTTGGTTTCACAGATTCTTTTGTGAAGGATTTTGGCCTTAACATTAACACGTATTACGTCACTGTACTCGTCTTTTCAAGTGCTTTCAGATGCCATTAAGAAGTATATTTTACGTCTAAAAAATCATGCTTGCTTCATTATCTCGATTGATGAAAGAGTTAAGATACTTTATCACTTATCAAAGTACATGCCCCTTAGCATACCATTATTTACCGAAAACCATGTTTCGATATGTGGAACCGCTCACGAAATAAAAGGGGTGTCATAGTAAATCTTAAATGACTCACTTTACAAATGAAGAGAGCTTGTGACAGAACACAAGATGTATATATATATATATATATATACAGGGTATTACAAAAAGGTACGGCCAAACTTTCAGGAAACTTTCCTCACACACAAAGAAAGAAAATATGTTATGTGGACATGTGTCCGGAAACGCTTACTTTCCATGTTAGAGCTCATTTTATTACTTCTCTTCAAATCACATTAATCATGGAATGGAAACACACAGCAACAGAACGTACCAGCGTGACTTCAAACACTTTGTTACAGGAAATGTTCAAAATGTCCTCCGTTAGCGAGGATACATGCATCCACCCTCCGTCGCATGGAATCCCTGATGCGCTGATGTAGCCCTGGAGAATTGCGTATTGTATCACAGCCGTCCACAATACGAGCACGAAGAGTCTCTACATTTGGTACCGGGGTTGCGTAGACAAGAGCTTTCAAATGCCCCCATAAATGAAACTCAGGAGGGTTGAGGTCAGGAGAGCGTGGAGGCCATGGAATTGGTCCGCCTCTACCAATCCATCGGTCACCGAATCTGTTGTTGAGAAGCGTACGAACACTTCGACTGAAATGTCCAGGAGCCACATGTTGTGTCGTACTTGTAAAGGCACATGTTCTAGCAGCACAGGTAGAGTATCCCGTATGAAACCATGATAACGTGCTCCATTGAGCGTAGGTGCAAGAACATGGGGCCCAATCAAGACATCACCAACAATGCCTGCCCAAACGTTCACAGAAAATCTGTGTTGATGACGTGATTGCACAATTGCGTACGGATTCTCGTCAGCCCACACATGTTGATTGTGAAAATTTACAATTTGATCACTTTGGCATGAAGCCTCATCCGTAAAGAGAACATTTGCACTGAAATGAGGATTGACACATTGTTGGATGAACCATTCGCAGAAGTGTACCCGTGGAGGCCAATCAGCTGCTGATAGTGCCTGCACACGCTGTACATGGTACGGAAACAACTGGTTCTCCCGTAGCACTCTCCATACAGTGACGTGGTCAACGTTAACTTGTACAACAGCAACTTCTCTTACGCTGACATTAGGGTTATCGTCAACTGCACGAAGAATTACCTCGCCCATTGCAGGTGTCCTCATCGTTCTAGGTCTTCCCCAGTCGCGAGTCATAGGCTGGAATGTTCCGTGCTCCCTAAGACGATCAATTGCTTCGAACGTCTTCCCGTCGGGACACCTTCGTTCTGGAAATCTGTCTCGATACAAACGTACCGCGCCACGGCTATTGCCCCGTGCTAATTCATACATCAAATGGGCATCTGCCAACTCCGCATTTGTAAACATTGCACTGACTGCAAAACCACGTTCATGATGAACACTAACCTGTTGATGCTACGTATTGATGTGCTTCATGCTAGTACTGTAGAGCAATGAGTCACATGTCAACACAAGCACCGAAGTCAACTTTACCTTCCTTCAATTGAGCCAACTGGCGGTGAATCGAGGAAGTACAGCACATACTGACGAAACTAAAATGAGCTCTAGCATGGAAATTAAGCGTTTCTGGACACATGTCCACGTAACATCTTTTCTTTATTTGTGTGTGAGGAATGTTTCCTGAAAGTTTGGCTGTACCTTTTTGTAACACCCTATATACACTCCTGGAAATGGAAAAAAGAACACATTGACACCGGTGTGTCAGACCCACCATACTTGCTCCGGACACTGCGAGAGGGCTGTACAAGCAATGATCACACGCACGGCACAGCGGACACACCAGGAACCGCGGTCTTGGCCGTCGAATGGCGCTAGCTGCGCAGCATTTGTGCACCGCCGCCGTCAGTGTCAGCCAGTTTGCCGTGGCATACGGAGCTCCATCGCAGTCTTTAACACTGGTAGCATGCCGCGACAGCGTGGACGTGAACCGTATGTGCAGTTGACGGACTTTGAGCGAGGGCGTATAGTGGGCATGCGGGAGGCCGGGTGGACGTACCGCCGAATTGCTCAACACGTGGGGCGTGAGGTCTCCACAGTACATCGATGTTGTCGCCAGTGGTCGGCGGAAGGTGCACGTGCCCGTCGACCTGGGACCGGACCGCAGCGACGCACGGATGCACGCCAAGACCGTAGGATCCTACGCAGTGCCGTAGGGGACCGCACCGCCACTTCCCAGCAAATTAGGGACACTGTTGCTCCTGGGGTATCGGCGAGGACCATTCGCAACCGTCTCCATGAAGCTGGGCTACGGTCCCGCACACCGTTAGGCCGTCTTCCGCTCACGCCCCAACATCGTGCAGCCCGCCTCCAGTGGTGTCGCGACAGGCGTGAATGGAGGGACGAATGGAGACGTGTCGTCTTCAGCCTTGGTGCCAATGATGGTCGTATGCGTGTTTGGCGCCGTGCAGGTGAGCGCCACAATCAGGACTGCATACGACCGAGGCACACAGGGCCAACACCCGGCATCATGGTGTGGGGAGCGATCTCCTACACTGGCCGTACACCACTGGTGATCGTCGAGGGGACACTGAATAGTGCACGGTACATCCAAACCGTCATCGAACCCATCGTTCTACCATTCCTAGACCGGCAAGGGAACTTGCTGTTCCAACAGGACAATGCACGTCCGCATGTATCCCGTGCCACCCAACGTGCTCTAGAAGGTGTAAGTCAACTACCCTGGCCAGCAAGATCTCCGGATCTGTCCCCCATTGAGCATGTTTGGGACTGGATGAAGCGTCGTCTCCCGCGGTCTGCACGTCCAGCACGATCGCTGGTCCAACTGAGGCGCCAGGTGGAAATGGCATGGCAAGCCGTTCCATGGACTGCATCCAGCATCTCTACGATCGTCTCCATGGGAGAATAGCAGCCTGCATTGCTGCGAAAGGTGGATATACACTGTACTAGTGCCGACATTGTGCATGCTCTGTTGCCTGTGTCTATGTGCTTGTGGTTCTGTCAGTGTGATCATGTGATGTATCTGACCCCAGGAATGTGTCAATAAAGTTTCCCCTTCCTGGGACAATGAATTCACGGTGTTCTTATTTCAATTTCCAGGAGTGTATATATATAGAAATGCATATCTATTCAAAGTTCACACACTAGAACACAGTAATGAAGCCTGAAATACTGTAGGAAAGTGAGACACTAATACTGCATGTGAAAAGCGACATAGAAAGCATACTTAAGGAAGAACACAAATTCATGAGAAAAACAGGTTAAAGTTCTATAGCCGCATCAGCAGGCTACCAGCAACAGGGCTCACCAATAGAATTCTGACATTTGTACGAGGGTCAGGTCAACAATATCATGGATCACACAGGTCAGACTTGATCTAGAAAAACCACAAATCCATCCCACAGAAGTTCAAGACCGAAACACATACTGACTCTAGATATGCAAGTGGAATGTTAGGCCAGAGAATGAAGTCCCAAAGAAACCAGAGACAAGGTGGACTAAAGACAGAAAGAGACTCTATGTAGAACAAATGAGAGAATTAGGGAAGACTGGTAAAAATTCTCAAATAAGGTAGAATGCTTTGCCTGATCCTACAGGGTCTCAACATAAATACTACTACTACTACTACCTAATAATAATAATAATGATAATATACATATAAGTAATACAATGTAACCAAAACTTGGGTACAGACCATAAAATATTATAAAATTAACCATGTGGATATTAGTACAGAACTTTTGCTGCTGACCAAGTAACTGTTAGTGAGAAGGTAAAATTACTTTCAAGAAGCTGTTTTTAATTTAAATAAAACAGCAAGACATCTGCCAACCAGAGGTGATGGCTGCCTTGACACTGTGATCACAAATCTAGATACTTGGGACTGTGAGACGACTGTAGTTGACCCAATCATCTCTGACCACAGTGCATTAGTCATGGAACTGTATACAAACAGAGATAATAATCAAAGATCTTTTACCTGGCGTACTAATTTTGCATTTATGGAAAGGGTCATAAATAAGGCAACATTAAGTGCTTTTGAGACAGCACTATTTGCAGTAGAGTGGTAGTCTGGACTACAAGAAATGTCAGTGATTTAAGTATTTAAGTAATTTAAGTATTTAAAGAGTTCTTCCATATCATCAAAACCAAATTTGACATATTTATCCGTAGAAGACCAAAAAATGCCCTGGAAGCTTGTCACAGCACAGCCAAAATGCAGTGAAAGAAAAAAAAAACATGTTATACCAGTGAAGTGAAAAAAATTAAAACGCATTGACTACTATTACATGATCACTTCAGAACAGAAATAAATTCTAGCGAAAGGGAAGTGTTTTATAGCAGATATTTATGGGCAAAACGACTTTATAGAACTGATGTAGAAGAAGCCAAAAAGAAAATCAATGATAGATTCATTGAAGGAACTCGCAAGGCAGCCTGTGACCTGATCAGAGCACACAGGAAGAGACCCGAAGCTCACTTAGACTGTTTACCCCAAATGACTAGAATTACTTTATTGACTTTAGGGAAAACACTATAAGTGCAATCCCAGATCTGAATATAGACCTTGCAGTTGCTATGAGAAATGACAAAAGGTTCCCCATGATGAAATGGAGGAATTACAAAAAATGAAATAACAAAGACTGTAAAATCTTATAAGTTTTCTGATAGAATGTGTATGGGATGTCTGTCCTCTAGACCATTAACTATGAAATTACTGAACAGTTAAGTATGTGATTAATAAGTATTTCTGTGCTGGTGTATTTCTGGACTTTGCATGGGCAGTGTCACTTTATAAAAAGGGTGACCCAGGCTTGGTAGCAAGCTTTTTGCTAATCTCACTAATTCCAATATTCGCTGAAGTTATTGAGATGCAGTGAAAGACCAAACCTCTAATTACATTGAAATTAATGAGCTCATCACAGAAGCACAGCATGGCTTCCAGAAAGGCAAATGAAAAACACAAGCAGCACTAGATCTGCTTACTAGGGTCAAGTGCAGTGTTGGAGAAGAACAATCTTTAGCACTGACACTTTGTGACGTTAGTAAGGTGTTTCCACCAATTTCCTCAGAAGTTGCTTCTGCACAAACTCAGTCAATAAGAAATTGGCGGAGCACTCTCGTGTGAACAGAAGTGGGAGTACAGCACACCCCCTCCTGTTCCAAATTGTTTGTAAACAATTTAAGCTCTCATGGACAGTACTTGCAATCTGCAGATGACACAACCTCTTACTCGAAAGGTATCAATGCTAGGAAGGCTCAAGAAGAAGCAGATCTGACAAAGAAATGGTTTGTTATAAAAGAAAACGGAAATTAAAAAAAAACACAAAAGTTCGTCGCTCAGTGACGAAGGATACGTAAGCTGTGTAGGGGCTGTGGAACTTCTGGGGTTCATGGTGGACAGGTATGGTTCAAAGGCACGGGGTCATGGGGGTCATGATCCTCCAAAAAGCTTTTAGTAGAGGCGTTATTTTTTTTACATATGAGATGTATTCAAAAAATAACGGGAATATTTGTTTTTTGGAAATAATTGTATTTACACTACTGGCCATTAAAATTGCTACACCAAGAAGAAATGCAGATGATAAACGGCTATTCATTGGACAAATATATTACACTAGAACTGACATATGATTACATTTCTCGCGATTTGGGTGCATAGATCCTGAGAAGTCAGTACCTAGAAAAACCACCTCTGGCCGTAATAACGGCCTTGATACGCCTGGGCATTGAGTCAAACGGAGCTTGGATGGCCCGTATAGGTACAGCTGCCCATGCAGCTTCAACACGATACCACAGTTCATCAAGAGTAGTGACTGGCGTATTGTGACGAGCCAGTTGCTCGGCCACCATTGACCAGACGTTTTCAGTTAGTGAGAGATCTGGAGAATGTGCTGGCCAGGGCAGCAGTCGAACATTTCTGTATCCAGAAAGGCCTGTACAGGACCTGCAACATGCGGTCGTGCATTATCCTGCTTAAATGTAGGGTTTCGCAGGGATCGAATGGAGGGTAGAGCCACGGGTCGTAACACATCTGAAATGTAACGTCCACTGTTCAAAGTGCCGTCAATGCGAACAAGAGGTGACCAAGACGTGTAAACAATGGCACCCCATACCATCACGCTGGGTGATACGCCAGTATGGCGATGACGAAGACACGCTTCCAATGTGGGTTACCGCGACATCGCCAAACACGGATGCGACCATCATGATGCTGTAAACAGAACCTGGATTCATCCGAAAAAATGACGTTTTGCCATTCGTGCACCCAGGTTCGACGTTGAGGACACCATCGCAGGCGCTGCTGTCTGTGATGCAGCGTCAAGGGTAACCGCAGCCATGGTCTCCGAGCTGATAGTCCATGCTGCTGCAAACGTCGTCGAACAGTTCGTGCAGATGGTTGTTGTCTTGCAAACGTCCCCATCTGTTGACACAGGGATCGAGACGTGGCTGCACGATCCGTTACAGCCATGCGGATAAGATGCCTGTCATCTCCACTGCTAGTGATACGAGGCCATTGGGATCCAGCACAGCGTTCCGTATTACCCTCCTGAACCCACCGATTCCATATTCTGCTAACAGTCATTGGATCTCGACCAACGCGAACAGCGATGTCGCGATACGATAAACCGCAATCGCGATAGGCTACAATCCGACCTCTATAACAGTCGGAAACGTGATGGTACGCTTTTCTCCTCCTTACACGAGGCATCACAACGACGTTTCACCAGGCAACGCCGATCACTTGCTGTTTGTGTATGATAAATCGGTTGGAAACTTTCCTCATGTCAGCACGTTCTAGGTGTCGCCACCGGCGCCAACCTTGTGTGAATGCTCTGAAAAGCTAATCATTTGCATATCACAGCATCTTCTTCCTGTCGGTTAAATTTCGCGTCTGTAGCACGTCATCTTCGTGGTGTAGAAATTTAAAGGCCAGTAGTGTATTCCCCTTACATCAATGCTATTCCGTTTAGAAAAAGCTCATTAAATATTATACACCTACGCCAGCGATTTTTGCCAATCCTTGTAACACTTTGGGAACTCAATCTTTGGGATAACTTTATGGTCTCTCAGCGATGCGTTTTAGTCTCATCCATGCTTAAACTTCGACGACCCTTAGAGCCTTTCTACAGTTTTTGGAAACAGAAAAAATCAAATGGTGCCATTCCTGGGACAATAGACGTTGTTGCGTCATTATGATTATTTCCCAAAAATTTCACGAACAAGCAACGAAGTGTGAGCAGGCACATTATCGTTATTTATTTAATGCTGTTGTTTGCCGTTCTCAACACTGGCCCTCTAACTACAACACTGGCAACCAGAAAGTGATTAGCAAAACGTGCAGCCTGTAATTAGAATTCCTAGTGCCCACTTCATCTGAGAAATACATTTATAGCTGCAGCTTATAGCTCTGAGGAATTAGGAGGTTGTCTGGGATTCATAATCAAAAACCATTCTCTCTACAATGTTCACTATATTCTGAAAGTTACAGACCAAAAAGAATCCACACAATCCAACTGCCAGAGCAGTTCAGAGTCTAATGCGCTGATGCAACTATAACTTTTCAAATTAAATGTTTAAGTGAATGCTCGCCATAATTTGATGATAATGTTCATCATACGCCACGCTAAATAATGGTAGAATGTCTGTCCCGCAGCGGCACGTGAAAATACGACATAAGCAAACTGAAGATAGATCATTAAAGACATCCCAGAATTAACACTTCACTCGAAAACGATTTCATGGTTACGCGTATCCCAAGTAACTTATTACGGCATCCGGGGCTGTTTATAGCAATGATACCGACGCGACGCGACTCCCGTCGCAGGTGGTGCGCAAATCAGTGTCTGGAGAGAACTTGGGCCTTTTTTCTTCGCGCAGCGTTCTTATATATAAAGCCGCGGTGCGGACGGCTAAGGGAACGCCTGATCAAATGGGCTCTCCCGACTAGCCGCTGGGCTAGTAATGCACCACTTTAAGTTATTGAATAAATCATCGCTTCCTTTACTGGTGGCCGATGAAGCTCTCAATTTAAATGTGCAATCAGCACACAGGTAAGTAAGCATAATAAAAGTCTGACGCCGCTAAGTCAAATATTTTTGGCGAGAGAATTAATTTAATTACACTACACGCAGTAGACGAGCTCTGAACTTGCTCTTTGGAAACATGCTATCACTATAGTTTTATAGTTATTGGGTTGAAACTTCTCACATCTTTATGATTATAGCGGATCTCCCTTCTACTGAAATTTAAACATCCTAGCTTTATTTATTCGCCTACTTAATCTAACTTGCGTCCTTAATTTTTAAGACAAAAACCAGAAAATCATGAATTTCAACTAAAATTTTAATTTGTGAGATCCAGAAAACTGTTTCTACTAAATTATGATGTAAAAGGAATCTAAATATAAATTTTTAAGTTTCTAGCTCTTTTCTGTCTCGCCAATGATTTTTCCAGAAAAACGTCCAAATTTCGAAAATGGTTAAAGTTATTGAACAGATATTCAACACATATTGATTTAGTATTACTCCTGACATACTACAAACGTTTCAGGTTATTTACTTGATTTTTAAAGTATTGCGCAACATTTATGATGTCAGAGCTAGTTACAGCGGACTGGCTGGCACACAATGGAAAGACTGATGTGAATTTTATACGGCGTGAGTAGGCTGCTTCCCTACATCACTCTCTACTTAATTTTTTTAAAAATGTAAATGGGAAGAAAAAAAAATTAATTACAAAAAGGGAAGCAAGAGTACAGCTCACCTTCCTATGAAAAATTAAAATTTAAATGTAAACATATAGAAATATTAAAAGAAAACTTATTACCTACTTCAATTATTTAAATTGCTGGGATGTTCACTGCTTAATAAGCAACATTATCACTCAAAATTTAAGCAAAATCAATGAAACACTTTGGCATACATATTGCCTTAGACAGACAAACACGTAAAATATGTAAAATTATGAAAATCTTAAATCCATTAAATACATTTTTACATACACAAATTCAAAGAAAATAACACAGTTATTCATGATACATAAACAGATAATTATATCTTAGCAGTCTTTTCTAAACCTGAAAGAAAATTTCACAAATCATGACATTTTCATTTTTACACCCGTGGTTATAGCCGCTTTGGCTGGCGTTCTACACCTCCATTCACAAAGGTAGAGGAGGGGAAGTTGCTATGATGTGCGTCCTTCACGTTCACTCTAAATTACATGGGGAAAGGGGAGGGGTTACTGTGAGTTGTGTCCAAGTCACTCCACACTCTCACGCAGCTACCAGGCTGCCATTATCTGGTTTGTCCTGTAGAACAAACAAAAAGAGTGCCTCAGACTCTGTTCATTTTATCTTTCAATATGTTACTGGAACAAAGTTAACATAACTTTTTCAATTTTACTCTCGCGTTTACTTAACTGTCATAAAATCGATAAACAAATGGCTCAAAACGCCGTTAGTCACGTACTAGAGAAAATTTATGCTCAAGGCATACAATCATAAATCCTATTTAATTTCAATTTATTGTTTCTGGGCTGGAACACTGAACCAATGCTCGGTACATTCCTGATACATTTGTATTTTATTTACTTAGCTCTTCGATTACCTTATTCTTAGAGATAATATGAGTGTATTTGATTAGTAGTTGTCTTCTCAGCTTCTTTGTACATGTGAGTAACTTGTGGTAATAGTACATTTCTGAGTGTTCAAAACACACTACGTTTAGTTGACTACTAAATCCACTTATTGGTCCTCTGCTGCTGTGTCAGTTCCACATCTGCAATTATGTACTTACTTCCTCGAAGTGTATTTATGCTGAGCTTAAAATAATGTTTCACTTCTGCCATTACGTTACTCAATTATGTTGCTAGTGTATGTACTTATTTAACACTCACCCTATTAACATTTAACGCATAGGATAGCACATTTATTTCATATCTATAGTGTATTGCAGCTGATCAGTTTGCTCACGTGGCAATCCATTTCCACTCGATCGCACGCTGAAACCACAGGTAGTCTCTCTCGACCTACAACTAAAGTGCATTAAGTAATTATGGACGAGTGTAATGCTAAATTCCTTAAACCTATAGGACACCATGAGCTGCTCTGTCTCATCTAACATAAGGGTACCTATGGTCGCATTCACGCCTCCAACTCGTAACCTCAATACATGTAGGTGTGTCACTGCACACCGAACACCAAATAATGGCCAGCTCCAACCTTATAAATATTTCAAGAACGTGTCCTTCACGTCTCAACCACAAACACTGTTCAATTCTATTACACTGCCATTCCTTGCTACACAAGGTGAGTTCATTCTTACAACTTATCTGCATATTTTTCATAACACTAAGCAATCTCTTTTACTATTAATTAGTTAGCTCTACAGCATAAAATAGGTTTCACTGCCACTTCAGATCCTGCTTGTACACGAATTTGTATATCTTTTTAAATTACTGTTGGTGGACCATTTCCAATAAAACAACAACTTTGTACTTATAATATTACCAGGGTTCTGTACATACTTGTTACTCAAATACCTTTGTATTTTAATTACATCATACTTCTCTGTTGTTTATGTCACTGTTAGGTCTGTCACATTAGGTATTTTCTCCACTAATCGGTGGATAGAATGGTTACAGAACTCATGGCTTGATAGCCATGACGGAAAATTTTTGTATTGCAAAGAAGGAGTCGAAACTTTGGTGGATAGGATAGATCAAGATAGAGTGAGACCTGAAATGGGAAAGAAGATCTCACACAGCTGGGACTGCGCAGCTGCAACACTGTGTAGAGGTTACAGAACAACCTCCTCCCTACAGAATTCATTCACTACCTATGAACTTCTTTAGCTCGATCACGTTCCTGAGATCTAATAGCTTTTTACTCTTAGGGTACTCTAGCCTATATGCATTGGCATGTGGTTTTCCTATGATCCTGAAAGGTCCTTGGTAAACTAACATGAATTTCTTTGTTTCTGCATTTATTTTCTTTGATTTTTCTTTGGTTTTGACAAGATCTAACTGACCTATTTCAAAACTAGTGGGTACAGCTTTTGCGTCATGACGCTTCTTCCTTTCCTATGCTCTTTTTCTTATATTTGCCCTAGCCTTTAACTTCTTCTCGTCTGTGGATATTTGCGTTAGAATAGGGAATTCTACCATATCTGCAATCACATTGTGCGGTTCTTGGCCAAACATCAATTCGTAAGGCGCAAAACCAGTTGCATCATGCCTTAAGTTGTTAATTACATTCTCAAAATACTTCATGTGCTCTGACCAACTTGAGTGTTTCCGAGCACAATAAGTCCTGCAAAGCCTATTCAATTCTCTCATAATACGTTCACTCATATTTCCTTGGGGGAAATACGCAGATATTTTCAGATGTTTCACTCTGGCCTTATCCAGACATTCTTTAAATCTATCAGAAGTAAATTGAGGACCATTGTCTGACAGCAAATTCTTCGGAACGCTAACGTTCACGAAGAAATCTTTTTCCAACTTTTCTATCAACGTTTTTGCATTTGCTCTTTTAATTGGGTGTAGTTTAACATATTTACTAAATCCATCCACAACAACAAAAACATGGGTGCACCCCCCTCTCGAAGCAGGAAGAGAGCCAAACAAATGACAAGCCAATAATTCTAGCGTTTCAGTTGGCTCTACTGAATGCATATCCCCTTGTATTCTGGTGTTAGCAGCACGGACTTTCTGGCACACTACACAAGATGCTAGACGCTTGGCAACACGGCGGTACATGTTGTCAAACACAACCTTCTCTTTTAATTTGGCAATGCACTTCTTTGCACCATAGTGCCCATACCTCAGATGTACATAGTCGATTAGTAAGTCTACATGTTGTGAGGGAAAGCACAGCTTCCACTCAGAAACACCTACCTTTCTCCTCCTAAACAGAATACCTTTATGCAGACAATAGTATTGCGAAACCTTATGATAGTTCGCATCTCCCAAATAGGTCTTTACTAATTTCAGCTGGTCATCTGCATTCTGCTCACGTCTCAAGTTCTTAATCACCCTCTTTAATGCACTTTCTTCCTTTACATCGTGTAACACAAACATTCTTACTTCACTTAGGTCTGTTGCTGTAATTCCCACGTCGTCACAGAGTTCCGCACTTCTAGATAACCCATCAGCTACCAAATTATCTTTCCCTTGAATATATCTAACCTCAAGGTCAAAGTGCTAGAGATACAATGACCATCTTACCAGACGAGCATTCCTCAACTTACAGGTCTTTAAAAAGGTCAACGCTTTATGGTCACTGTAAACAATTATCTTGTGACCTAATAGATACTGCTCAAATTTCGGTACCCCAAATACAATTGTCAATGCTTCCAGTTCTGAGATGCCATAATTTCTGTCTGCTGCCTGTAAAGATCGACTTGCGAAAGCTATAGTCTTGTGCACTTCTTGTTCGTTCTCTATTTCTACTTGGAATACCTCCACAGCTATACCATAGCCACTAGCATCAACAGACATACAGAATGGTTTTTCAAAATCAGAATGATGTAAAATAGGACTATTAATTAAAGATTGTTTAAGCACCTCGAACGCCTGTTGACATTCTGCTGCCCAAACCCAAGGGTATTCTTTTTTTGCAGGAGGTGAAGACAGGGCGCATTAAAAGCCTGATCACTAACAAAACGCCTATAGAAGCCGAAAAGACCGAAGATCGATCTCAACTGCTTCTTGTTTCTGGGAGCCTCAAATTTTTCAATGACTGCTAGCTTGCCTGGGTCAGGCAGAATACCTTTTCCACTTATCATATATCCCAAGAAACCTATTTCCTTTTTAACGCACTCTGTGTTTTCAATCGTTAGTTTCATGCCACCTCTCTCAATAGCCTCTAACACTTCCTCTAATAAAACTATGTGTTCTTCCCAGGTAGGAGTTGCTATTAACAGATCATCTACGTAGACTGTGATTTTATTAATCAAGGATGGTCCTAAAACATGGCACATCACACGTACGAAGGCACAAACAGAGATATTAAGTCCGAAAGGTACCACACGGTATTGGTAACAAACTCCTTCGTACAAGAAAGCTGTGTACTTCCTTGAACTTTCCGCCAGTGGCAAATTCCAATATCCACACGTGATGTCCATAGAGGTTAAGAATTTTACTCCCCTGAATTTTTGCAATAACTCGTCCATGTTCTGCGGTCTATCACTTTCTCTAACCACTATTTCATTCAACCAACGAGCGTCCAAGACCAATCTGACACTCCCGTCTCTTTTTGGTACAACAACAAGAGGATTATTGTACTCACTGACCGCTTTTTCAATCACACCCCACTCTAGCATTCTCTGTATCTCCTTTCGAACCGCCTCCTTCCTAGCTAGATGTATTTGGTATGGCTTCCTGAAAAACACTTGGCCAGGTTTCACCTTTAATTGACATTCATAACCTTTGACCACGCCTGGTCGATTTGAAAATACCTTATGATGTCTTTTTAAAACCTGTCTCAGTTCTTCCTTCTGATTAGCTGAACTTTTATCGATTTCCTGCAATTTAGCTTCTATCTTGTCCAAAATAATTGCTTCTTCTTCTTCTTCTGTGTTAAGCTTACTTTTACTAAGATTAACACCTTCGTCCCAATATCTCCTCTTTTTCAGAACTCGTATAGGCAGCTCCCAAGTTTCATCATTAGTTACTACATGTATACCAATAAAAGTTACCGTAATTACTCCGGTTATCGGCAAGACCATTTTTAACTGGCTTCTTTCAAAGTTAACAACACTCTGATATTTTGACACGAAATCTATGCCAATTAAAACTTCAATACTGAGATTGTTTACAATTAAGCATGGATGATCAATTAAATTACCATTAATGTTAAAGGGCAACAAAGCTTCTTGTTTTACCGTTTTTGACACCTTGCCAGTAGCACCAATTATTCTTAGTCCTGATACCCTCATTACGGTAAGCCTGTTTTTACTAGGTAATGCATCAAAGAAGGACTGAGATATCGCACTCACCTCACTTCCACTGTCTAAGAAACAACGTATATTGATACCCAGCATATTCACTATTATTATAGGGTGGCTTATTCTAGTTTGTACAGGGTTCCTCAAACTCATCAAATAGTTCCTTTTGGATTTGTCTCCAACTAAAGTGATCGACCTCTGTCTGCATTACTTTTAGATCAAAGTGTGTAGGGGTTTCCTGAATTACATTTTCAGCTGCCTTTTCCAGTCGGTCTATTAATTTCAAATCGAAACACCGCACGACTTCATTACATTTAGTTTGCTGAACAAGACCCAAATTACTGTAGTCTGAGCGATTCTGCGCCTCCAGATCGGGCATAACACTAGTTACAGCTAAACCACTTTCACTATTATCGTCGGGTTCCTTCTCAAGTGACAACTGGCCACAGCTACTGGGTTCATCGACCCCCAACCGGCTATCCTCTACATTCTCACTTACCTCCTGTCCTAAATCTATTAGTACAGTATCAACATCCTGCACAGGCACTTTAGATAAGAGCACATCATCCTCATCGTAAATATAAGCATAAATTTCTTCTGCATCTTCACCTGACAATTCAGTATTTTGTAGCTCTTCCCTACCGTTACACTGATGCGCCTTCTCTTTCTCTTCCCACTTAGAAAGCGTCTCTCTATTAAATACTGTGAGTGATCTAATATTTCTGCTGTATCCTTAGATTCTACCGACCCCTCATCTACATGTTCAGTCTGAGTATTCTGATCTGTCCTACCAATTACTGCAATTACTGACCTAGGAAGAGTAACCGCCTGGTGAGCGCCAGTGTCCTCATAGACGGGAACTAGTTTTCCTGCCTCGGCCTACTACTGTTACCTTTATTTGCATTATAGTTAACTGGCACAGCATTGCTTTCAACACTGTTATTTACTTGCACATTTTTGTTAGGAACAAAATTACTATCATTTGGATGCCATTGTTGGTTCTGGTAATTATTTCTCCAATTCCTACCTTTCTTAGGATGGCGAACACCTACTGTTCTGATGTTTACATTGCCATTCTGCTCGTTCTTACAATTACTACTAGTGTTATTAGCATTTCTGTTATTACGTGCTTGCTCCACATTGGCAGCCACACGCTCTACACGTTCCAAATATCCAATGAAACGATCCAGATTGTCTCTAGGGCAGATATAATTCTAGTTTGCCAATGCCATGGCAGTTTGGCTTCAAGACCTAGTATTATCATTTCAGGTTTTAGCTTTTCGGCCAAATGTGACAAACGTGAGATCCATGACCTAGCAAACTCTTTAATAGATTCCTTGCCTGCATTGAAGCGTTTTCAATTCCAAAATTCTCTTAACACTTCATTTTGCTTATTACTAGACCAATATTTATTAATGAAAGCTGTTTTAAATTCTGATAATGTTTTACACTTCAACATAACATCAGCTGACCAACGCATGGCGTCACCTGCTAAATGGCTTCTAATAAATGAGATTTTCTCTCGTTCAGACCAAGTTGGTGGAATAACATCTTCAAAATCGTTCCAGAAATCTAGCGGGTGGATATTTTTATCTGGATCGAACCGCAAGAACTGCCGACACCCGATAAAAGCGGCGTTTGCAGCTACAACTTGTTGTATACTACCATTACCAGAAGTTACTGAAGCTACTTTACTCTCAATGTTAGCAATGTTAGTACTAATATTTTCTACTCTCATTTCAACATTATCTACTCTTTGCACAATATGAGTAGTATCAATTTTGATTGCGTCTACTTCTGCTTGACATATGTTTACTTTTATATTAACATCTTTAAACCTATCTGAGCACAGTTCAGATTCCGCCTCGATCTTTTCTGTTAACTTGTGCTCCAGCTTCGCATCTTCCATTTGGAAGTCTCTGCGAACCTAAGCAACTTCGGATTTTAATGTTTTATACATTTCAGAAAATTATTGAGCAACCTTTTTCTTAATATCCTCATGGTTGTAATCAATTTTATAATTTAAACTGTCCAGATCCTCTTTCAACTTATTGCAGCCAGTCTTGAAGGAAGTTTCTAATTCAGCTTTATTGGATTCTAATTTATTGTCCATTGCCTCAAACAGTTTATTAAAATTGGTTTGGCTGGCCACAATCTCATACTTTAATTCAGCATTACTGCTTTTGACCTCAGTTATTTCTGACTTTAATTCAGCTGTCATTCTAGCATTACTGGCTGACAATTTTGCATTACTGACAGCTATTGCTTGTAATATAACATTTAAGTCAATAGCTCTAGTATCTTTGGGTTGCTCACTAGCTGGCTTTTTATCACACTCAGGTGATGAAGAACTAGCTCCAACACCAGAATCATGAAAACTAAAAGAAACTTCTGATTGATCAGTCATATCTAATTTTTCCTTTTTAAACTCTACCACCTCTGATGACTGTTTCGTTTTTAACTCATCAGATAAACTATCATCCAATAAATTAACAATTTCTAATTTCTGCTTTACTACAGGGGTCCCTATTATTGAATCATTGCCCCTTTTCACACTACTGTCAGGAGACAATACTTCATATTTCACTTTAACATTACTATTTTCATGCATATTTACACTTGAACCGTTGTCTGTATTTACAGTTCCCTCAACAGACATAGGTTCTGATTTAAGTTTAACCTCAGTTTCTTCTGGCGGTTCCATCGCCGATAGTCCTTTAGTGCAGGTTAGTAAAATTTTAACAGCTTTTCACTTAACTTAGTTCCTTCTGCACGACGTATGGCGTTGCCGGCGCGGTGTACCAGGATTCCTGATGTGACGCAGCGCGTTGAACTGCAGACGGCACTTCGAAGGCTGCTGTGTGGCCCGCAACTGCAGGCGTGGCTCTGGTTGCTCCGCCAGACAACTGCAGTGAGGCGAAACTGGCTTCTTGCGATGCCGGCAGCGCCGCTAGACTCAGTGCCAGCTCCGTCAATCCTGATGCGTTGTAAATCCAATTGCGTCGTCCACATACACACGTAACACTATCACTGTTCTATTACTCAGTTGCGTGTCGCATTTCACTTCCGAATCCGAATATTTAAAAATCACTTTCACTTTTACTCAGTTTCTTTCCCGGCCGATGCACCATATGTGGGGCGGCGGGTGGAATAATAGTTATTAAATGTTTTGTTTTTATTTATTTAATGCTGTTGTTTTCCGTTCTCAACACTGGCTCTCTAACTACAACACTGGCAACCAGAAAGTGATTAGCAAAACGTGAAGCCTGTAATTAGAATTCCTAGTGCCCACTTCATCTGAGAAATACATTTATAGCTGCAGCTTATAGCTCTGGGGAATTAGGAGGTTGTCTGGGATTCATAATCAAAAACCATTCTCTCTACAATGTTCACTATATTCTGAAAGTCACAGACTAAAAAGAATCCACACAATCCAACTACCAGGGCAGTTCAGAGTCTAATGCGCTGATGCAACTATAACTGTTCAAATTAAATGTTTAAGTGAATGCTCGCCATAATTTGATGATAATGTTCATCATACGCCACGCTAAATAATGGTAGAATGTCTGTCCCGCAGCGGCACGTGAAAATACGACATACGCAAACTGAAGATAGATCATTAAAGACATCCCAGAATTAACACTTCACTCGAAAACGATTTCATGGTTACGCGTATCCCGAGTAACTTATTATGGAATCCGAGGCTGTTATAGCAATGATACCGACGCAACGCGACTCCCGGCACAGGTGGTGCGCAAATCAGTGTCTGGAGAGAACTTGGGCCTTTTTTCTTCGCGCAGCGTTCTTATATATAAAGCCGCGGTGCGGACGGCTAAGGGAACGCCTGATCAAATGGGCTCTCCCGACTAGCCGCTGGGCTAGTAATGCACCACTTTAAGTTATTGAATAAATCATCGCTTCCTTTACTGGTGGCCGATGAAGCTCTCAATTTAAATGTGCAATCAGCACACAGGTAAGTAAGCATAATAAAAGTCTGACGCCGCTAAGTCAAATATTTTTGGCGAGAGAATTAATTTAATTACACTACACGCAGTAGACGAGCTCTGAACTTGCTCTTTGGAGACATGCTATCACTATAGTTTTATAGTTATTGGGTTGAAACTTCTCACATCTTTATGATTATAGCGGATCTCCCTTCTACTGAAATTTAAACATCCTAGCTTTATTTATTCGCCTACTTAATCTAACTTGCGTCCTTAATTTTTAAGACAAAAACCAGAAAATCATGAATTTCAACTAAAATTTTAATTTGTGAGATCCAGAATACTGTTTCTACTAAATTATGATGTAAAAGGAATCTAAATATAAATTTTTAAGTTTCTAGCTCTTTTCTGTCTCGCCAATGATTTTTCCAGAAAAACGTCCAAATTTCGAAAATGGTTAAAGTTATTGAACAGATATTCAACACATATTGATTTAGTTTTACTCCTGACATACTACAAACGTTTCAGGTTATTTACTTGATTTTTAAAGTATTGCGCAACATTTATGATGTCAGAGCTAGTTACAGCGGACTGGCTGGCACACAATGGAAAGACTGATGTGAATTTTATACGGCGTGAGTAGGCTGCTTCCCTACAACTTGTCTAACTTTTTCGTCGTTAGCCATCCAGAATGCTTTTCCACTGGGACCAATGAGCCTTAGCTTCGACGTTGTATACGTATATCCATTTTTGTCTTGTGTTACGACACGTTTCTGTAGTTCAGCATCGTTGTTGATATCACTAGCTACTCCTGAGAAAATGGCATTCAACGCTCTTTTGGTTCGTAAGTCAACTGTTACTGAACAAATTTTGCTGTCACAATTTTCATAACCAAAATATCTAAAAAAAAGTCATAGCACGAACCATACGATGTATGAGCGAATCCAGCATCATCAGCAACTTTTGTTATTGTGATTCGGCGATCGTTCATAAGCATTTCTTTCACTTTTTCCACGACTTCATCTTTCATTGATGTGCTGGGCGTCCTTCGCTTTCGTTGTTTTGAGGCCTTTACAGCCTTCTTTGAAACGCTTTCTACTCGTAAACGCTTGTTTTACTCATAGCAGACGACTCTCCAAAAACGATATTTAACATTTCTAAAACTTTGCTGCATTTTATTCAGTTCTTATGTCAAAATATAATTCAAATTCTGTGATCCATTTCATACAAAACTAGCAAACCTGGCAATGCCTCAAAAATGCTAAATGTGTATGAAATTTTATATATGTCCCAATATCCCCCCCCCCCCATTTGTTCATCTCTTCCTGTTCCCTCTCTCTTTGTCCATCAACCCCTCTTCCTCCTCCTCCTCCTCCTCCTCCTCCCCCTCCCACTATCTCCTCCTCTCCCAACCTCTCTCTGACTCCCCACCTCTTCAGCTGCTGGATCTGTGAGGCTAGTAGCTTCAATAACAATATTTCTCACAGTTTAAAACTCTGAATGGGTAAGGCTACAAAATTTCGGATGATTCAGATTCCATAGTACACTAGTATTCTAATCATAACTCAATAAGCCATAAATGAACTATTCCTCTTCCCTCCTAAAACTGACTGCAATGAAGAAATAAAGAGCACATTGTTGTGTATACATTTTTGTTTAAAGTTGTATATAAGAAGAAAGAGCATATGTGGTAGAAACAGTTTGTGTAATGGTTTAAAGGCTCTGATAGCTAAGTTGAAACTGACTGCACAGAAAAACAAAAAACGAAACCATACATTTTCACAGCAGAGCACTTTCTTTCTCTCGGTTGGTTTTAGCAATATATTTGTACATGTTTTTTTTTTTTTTTTTAAATTAGCCTATGTCCATCTGAATGTTAGTAGAGTATTTGGTGACAATTTGAAGTAAAATTATTAAGAACGTTTTGACATCTTTGCTAACCTATGTTTCCTCTGTATGTATTATGTATATATTTAAAAAATATACAGCCTATATCTCTCCAAATTTTTATTAGAACATCATCAAAAAACTTCAAATAAACTTGTCAAAAGCTTTTCGAGATTTTAGCTAGCAACATTTCCCCTTTATATATAACATAGATATTTACATATCATATATATTCAAATATGTAGCCTATGTTCATCTGAACATTTATTGGATTATCATGTAAAAATTTGAAGTAAATCAATCAATCAAGAATTTTTTAGCATCTTGCTAACAAGACATTTTCATTATATATATATATATATTGCCGATACTACTAACCAGGGGACATACCACAATCGATTTTTGCTATTTCTTATATTTGTTGTATGTGAGGTTCAGGACTCAGATATCAATAATGCAAAGTGGTTAGATACAACTTGCAAAATTTCTCAAGAAAATCGACTTCAAAGTTTTCTGGCCATCTTTGATAAGCTGATATAAATTCGATTTTTCATGAAGAACTGTGACTGTGCAGTAGAAAGCACGCTTGGTAGATTCAAAGTTTTCTAATAATGGTGCATGTTCTACTAATATTTCTGCGATTCTAACATAATTAAAGGTGGAAAAAAGTTGGTAGCATTCAAGACTGGTATACAATGGACTGAGTTTCATTTTAGTCATTATTATTTGCGTATTCAGTTCGAATATTTACGTTATTTAAATATGGAATTCGTTGACATATCCTAATAAAGATATATGTAACTGTAATTTTTACAAAAAATACATCTTATTATTTTTAATTACATATCACACACAAAAATAAAGTTTTCATTGAAAATATAAGTTCTTAAATACTGATCTATTACAAAATCTCGCCAATCAAGATTTTTTAAATTAAAAACTAATAAAAATTATTTTTTCCATCTATATGTATTTTACACTTCACAGAAATACTAGTAGAACATGCACAGTTCTTTAAAACTATAAATTTGCGGGGAATCGAACCCAGGGTCATCTGCATAGCAAGACAACACTCTATGACAGAGACATGTTGGGTGTCAAATAAACAACCTAACTTTAGCTTGTTAAAATGGCCATGAAACTTCAAAATCGATTTTCTAAAGAATTTCTGTGAGTTGCATAGAACAGCTTTGGTTAATTGAAACTCTGCACCACTAAATGAAATCAAGCAAACATGTACTTGTTAAAAAATTCAATATCTGTATGTCATTAGCTGTTATGCTATACTTGTACTAATTTGTTCTTTTATTATTATGCTGTTTATGCTAAATTGTTATTATATTGCACTGTTTGTATGGTTTTCACTGTATGATATTGCCACTGTCAATCCTTAGGTATAGTAATAAATGGCAGTACTGTATGGTAGATAATATCATATGAACATCTCCATAATGAAGACAAAAGCAATGGCCTTTTTTCAGGACACCAGTAATACAAGTTAAGATCAAAACTGATAAACAGGTTGTAGAGAAGTTAATACATGTAAATATTTAGACTGCGGTATTACATATTGGACAAATAATGAAATAAAAAATAAATTAGACCTTTTCAGCTATTTCTGTGAAACTATACGCCGAACATTGGGAAGAAAAGTACCAGAGATACTCTACTGAAATTCTATACAGCTACATCCGCACTATCGATGCGAAAACTGGACCCTTAAGAAGCGAGATGACAGGAAAATAAAACATGTGGAATGAGCTTCCTTAGATACGTGGCTAGACTTACTTCAATGAATAAAAAGAGAAGTGTTGACATTCTAGCCGAGCTAAATATGAGAAACATAACTGACACAATAAAACAACATCAGTTAAGATAAACCATATGCGAGATGCAAGAATTGCTAAAACCACAGAACAACACAAATAGTGATGCAAAAGATCTTGAGTAAGGCGAATGAAAAGATGATACGATCAGTTTTGAAGGAGACAGGATGGACCGGAAGGTGCAACTGCTGATGTAGATGATAATGTCTGATTTTGACATATTAACTGACCTATTTATGCCATTTCTGACCATCCTGAAGCACCTATACGCTAAATCTGCCACAGTGCATGGGGGGCAGGGGGGGAGGAGAAATGAATGGGGAAGGGCTTGAACTTGACCTTGACAAAGATTGTGAGAGGGGAGGGGTTAGGGGATCGAAACCGCATGATACTTGTATAGAGGGATTCCCAGTTTCTGCACCAGGAAACCCTTAGACCACAACGTTCTTCTCCAATTGCTTCAGTTTCCCTTGTCCACTTTCTTATGTATCAGCGCTATGATTGCCTTTTTCCATCTTTCAGGTAAGTTCTTTGCCTCCAAATCTGAAATATAACTTTGCTCATGTGGTCTGTCATCTTGTTGCATCCTCGCCATATCATCTCAGCCGCTTTTCCGTCCTTTCCAGGCGTCTAACTATTCTGTAGCTCGCTTATAGCCTGTGTGATCTCCTTTTGTGTATGTCCCCAATTCCAGCTCTTCTTCAGGTTGTTCACAGTTCAGCAAGTCGTGGAAGTATTCTGCATGTATACAAGAACACTCTTTTATAGTGATGGCAGTTCTCCTTTCTTGTCTCTTATAAACAGTTCTCTCCCTCCATATCCAACCATATTATTTTTGAATTTCCTGAAAAAGTGTCTCTTGCTGTACACAGCATACAGACCTGCAAACTACTCGTAAATCACCGAAATAATGCAGTACACTGTTTGTAAAATTGTCTTAGATTTGCTTCACCTCCTGCTTCTTCCTCTGCATTTGGTTCAAGTTATTGTTGTGGAAGCTTCCTTCGTTATTCTTAGGAAAACTTTCAATTTTTCTGGATACTTCGTGCTGCTCCAGTCCCTCTAGACTTTTCTGCAGTTCTCTAAAGCTTCCTCACAGACCACGTTTCATCATCAGCGAGTCTCTCTTTTCTACCTTTCGACACAGTCCTGCCTGCCTCCACATATTCAGATTCATTTCTTCCTATTCACTGTAGATCTGTGTTTCAATTCCTTCCTCATATTTGGTTGCTTGACATTTGTCCATGTCTATCTTGATGTTTCCTGTTGCTCTATTCTATACCATCTAGAAATGTTTATAATGAAGTAAATAGAGCTCATCAGTTCCCGGACTTTCAGCAGCGTCAGGTGCTTAAAATCCCAAGAGCTTTCGACCGAGTTCTCCTCGGCTGTTGTGAACTGGCAAATAAACGCAGTGTCAGAGTGGCCTCGTTGCTTCATAGCCGGATTGCTGGCTGTGATGTTAATGGTGCTCAATTCCTCGCCAAATGTGGTACTCTTTTCGACCCACGTCCTTTGCGTAAGCTTCAACTTCGCGATGGCCGGGTCCCAGGCTGTAATGAATGGCAAACTGCAGTCCCCATTGATTGTGTTTCCAGATATTTTAGTTTCTACCGCTTCCTTTATGACTCTTTCCGAAAATCCCCTAGTCTTCATTATAACAGATGTTTTGTCGAACTGAATTTGTTATCGATTTTTTAAAGGGTGTTCTGCCACGGCTGATTTTTTGGAGTGGCGTAAGCAGTGGTAGAAACTATGTTCTGCCCCACTCTCTCTTGTTGCCAAATTTATTCAAGATGGCGAATACAAGATGGGGAATCCTAGATGGCAGCGATAGATATGGCAATGTCCCAATGGTGTCATGGCGCGAAGTTCAAATTTTGGCAGGAAGATAGGTCAGTTGGGCTACCTCCACTAACCTAACCCTGTAGCCTCCCCCCTCCCCTCCCCCAGAAAATGGTGGAAAGTTCAAATTCCAGCAGGACAATGCAACACACCACAGCTACCTCCACTAACCTAAGGAAATGGCGGGAAAATAGGTCATTTGGGCTACCTCCAGTGACTTAAGTCATTCGACCGCCACCTCTTCCTAGGAATTGGCTGGGAGAGGACTCACCCTGTGCTGGATAGGATGGACGTAAGTCTTTATTTAAACAGTCTTTATTTAAACAATGTGAGCCAGTAGTTCCATCCAGTGTGCTCACCATGAGGTCTGGAGTCCAACTGACCTAGTACACAGTCCCTCCCGTGACATAACCCAAAATGGCGATCTAAGAGGGGGGGGGGGGGGAAATGGCTGTAAAGGACTCAGCAGCCTGCACTGGGCTGCTGGAGAGAGAGGAAGGAGTGTACTTTATTTATTTTGGAACAATTTATTTAGGGACGAATTTCATGTAGCTCATTTACTACACTGATACAAAACACTCGCTCTGATGTGCTTGGGGTCAAAATACACAGTTAACAGACCTGCAAACCACTTGTAAACTGTCGAAATAGTGTAGTACACTGATGTACAGACATGCAAACAACGCGTAAATTACCAAAATAATGCATAACACAGCATACCGAAAAAATGCATACACTGATGTACAGACACGCAAACAACTCGTAAATTACCGAAATAATGCCGTACACAGCATACAGACCTACAAACTACCCGTAAATCACCGAAATAATACAGTACACTCATGTGCAGACACGAAAACAACTCGTAAATTCTCAAAAAATAATGCATTTAAGAGAGACTGCAAACACGCTCACAACGTTTAAACAGCCAAAAATAATGCGCTTTACAAACACTCATTGCACGTAAAAAACGCTTTCGAACTATTATCAGCAGCAATTATCAGAGGCTTGAATGCGCGCATGTACTGACGCCGCCGCAAGCCACTGCCGGACTCAAGCCGACGCCAGAGCGCGAGCCATCACTGTTACGCTGCTGCCGCCTACAGCAAGCAGGTGAAAGTCACGTCTGTTTTCAGGTATACTGTTAGAGTTCTTCAAGAGTTATACTAACATCACATGTATATGTAAATAAGAGCCAAGTCACCCTCTGGGCCACGCACATGTGTTATTTATTTGCTGGAGCGAAACTTCTCTACCTATGGATACTGACATCACAGGTCGCGCTATAGAAATCTGTCGCAATGCTTCCGGGAATAGCACAGGGTACATTGTTCCTAGCGATCCTAACGGGAAATACGAGCTGCGTCTAGCTGTGCAAGCATTTACGTGCCAAGCGTGGCTGACACATTGTCGCAAAGTGTTCGTGTGCCGACTCACCATCAAGAAGGTTCTCAATGTTATACTGACGTCACATGGCTATGTAAAAAAGAACCAAGTCGACATCTTGGAAACTAAAATGCTGGAGAAATAGTTAGCGGTCACTTTTGTAAGAGCTTTCGTGATGTCTCAGCTTGTCTGCATGGAAATTCTGGTCCTAACAGGACCTGTTCATGAAAATAGCCCAGAATAACATCGACTGCTTTCTCCCTCGCGATCCTAACGGGACAGCCCGTCCATTACTTATCAGCCCCTTCTTGGAATTGGTGAAGCGTCACAGAAATAGTTAACCATTGCTTTTGTTGTAGCTTTCGTGACGTATCAGCTTGTCTGAACTGAAATTCTTGTCCTAACAGGACTTGTTAACGGAAATAGCCCAGAATAACACCGACTGCATTCTTCCTGATGGTCCTAGCGAGGCTCACGTGTTACCCTGCTTTCAACATACGTCTCAAAAATGTTAAACTTCTCACCGCTGAAAGCCTTCATCATGTATGTGCACGCTTGTGAAAACACCGTTAATGGTAAAAGCATTCTTGTTACTTAGAGAGAGGGAAAGAGAGAGAGAGAGAGAGAGAGAGAGAGAGAGAGAGAGAGAGATAATGCTCGCATCAAGCCCTTCCAGAAATAGTGACGTTCCTTAAAAGCTTCTCATTGGCTGAATATTCAAATGAAGCGCTCTCATTGGTCGCCTCGGTCTATCTATAAACCCACAACCAACCTCCATCATCCTCAGTCCGCTGCTGTCCACCTTGTTGTGCACTCCATTGTCTCTCTGTGTGTACTTGTTATCTCTCCATAAGATGATGAGAGGTAGCTGCAGCAACGCTTCAGAGTGTAGTGGCAAGAGGTTTAGATTTCTAGAGCCACGATTATCAAGTGAGTAAATAATTTCTATTTTGAGTGTAAATTTTCGTGTGTATGTTAAATTCGCCTTATTAATTCCGTCTTCTGGTTATAGTACAACTCCAGGATTTTGTCTTGGATTCTGAGGAGAGACAGGCGGGAGCTAGACCGCGACAGGGTCTCGAAGTCCAGACTCCCATGGTGGGTCACAGCCAGAATTGCCTGTGAGTATAATTTTCATTGTAATTTGCTCTTGTATAGTAGCGATTCAAAATTTTCTTATTTCATACTTGCTTTTTTTCTTTTTCTTCTAGCTCACTTGATGCAAATGCAAACTGAGCTGGAGGCAGAGCTGGGGCTGAATAGAACTATCTATTGCAGCAGCAGCAACACTACGTGGAACAGCCTCCAGCTGTGGATAGCCAACAACAACACTCACGTAAGTATAGAAAAATAGCCAAGTGTGACCTTTCTGTGTAATTCGACAGTCAAATCAAGTAAAATTATGTCTTCTCCTGTTCCAGGAACAACTCTAGAGGAGTTCGATTTGTTGGACAGGCAGCCAGAGGCTTTTCATCAGCAGATGCAGGAACAGCCTTCAGCAGATAACGAGATGCCCAAGCAGCATACTTACAAGTTTAATAAAAAGATAACGTTTGTACATGCCTCTAGTAGTAATGTTAGTAGTATAGGAGGTTTTTTTTCTGTAACAAATCGGTTTATATATCTTATTCGTTGTTGTTGTTGTTGTTGTTGTTGTTGTTGTTGTAGGTGAGACAGACCAATTGCCAGAGTCTGACGAGAACAGGCAAAGGCGCTCTGATCTGGCCCTATTAGATGATGATGATGACGACTTTTTTGAGGGTGTTGTGGAGTCGCCCGATGAAGTGTTAATGCCCTGGAGCCAGAGGGAAAAAGGTAATTGCTCATTCTGCTTATAACCTTGTGATCGTCAGAATTCTTTCTTTCACCGCCTCAGCAGCGGTAAGCAATGTACTTAACTATTATTTATTATATCTCCTCTTCTACAGCGGTCGCGTCTCAGCAACCTCAACATGGTGTGGCACGCAAACCGGTGGCGGCTAAACCGTCGTCCTCACCAAAGCGGCGCCTGGTAAGGCACGCATCGCCAATAAGTGCGGCGCTACTCGCTGTGCGGGAAGCCGCCGCCGCCCCTGTCGTCCATGGGCCGAGCAACGAATCATCGCCCCTCAAGTTACCGGGTCGGGTCTACAGTAGCATCGGGAGCCATCACCACAGCCTGGCTGTCCCAATCGCTCTGACCCGGTAGCACTGCAACATCCTCCTCTGTCATCATCATAATCATCATCATTGAGCCTTGTCGGAATTGGCGTAAACGCAAGGTATGTGTCTCTCGCCACATACCAACTTGCCCCTCCTCAACACCATCATCAACGGGATGGACTCAGAATAGTATTAATACTCTCTCTCCAGTCCTTTTAGTGAAGGACATTAGGCCAGTGATATCATACCGCAGTTAGAATACTTGGTTGCGTGCCTTCCTGTCGTGGAAGCGTAGCTCCTCAAGGTAGTCAATGCTCCGCGGTATCCCACCATTAAATGCAGTGCGGTGCTTTACATCGAATTATCGCCCCCCGCCCCCACAATTTTGAATCTTGAGTTGAAGAGACAACTCTTCATTATCTTTGGGATTAAAATGTCGTGATAACGTGGAGCATGTCCGTCGCCGAGTGGTTTCGTAAATCCATCTTGAGTGCTATACAGGCCCAGTTTTCTGAGATGGAGGTCAGAGGGTCAGCTAAAGCACTCAGCCGAATGCTACACCTGGACAGCCATACACATGTCTACGAACCGGTAAATGGAGGGTCAAGGCTCTGAGCACTATGGGACTTAACTGCTGTGGTCATCAGTCCCCTAGAACTTAGAACTACTTAAACCTAACTAACCTAAGGACATCACACACATCCATGCCCGAGGCAGGATTCGAACCTGCGACCGTAGCGGTCGCGCGGTTCCAGACTGTAGCGCCTAGAACCGCTCAGCTTCTCTGGCCGGCGGAGGGTCAAGCTATATCAAGTTCCCCAAAGCTGTAGCTAATAAGCAGGCAAGCATTAATGTAGAAAATAGAAACGATCAGGCTTGTTTTGCGAGGTCAGTCCTGGCTTGCGAAAGAAATTACGATCGAAGGGATCATCCTGACCATTCCAGTACATACCATGTGGATGATAATATTCGTTCGTGTTATAACTTTGATGTTATAGGGTACCCTGTCAAGATCCAGGAGATATCTAAATTTGAGATGCAGAATACCAGCATATCGGTTCATGTTTATGGCCTGGACAAGAAAAGCAAGTCAGATGAGCAAGACAAGCGTACTGTTATCGGCCCCATCCATTTCACAAAAATTGACAGTGAGCGTGAGCTGCATGTAAACATGCTGCTCTTCCCTGAAGGTGATAATTATCACTATGTTTGGGTCAAAGACCTGTCCCGACTCCATTCCTCCCAACTATCAACAGATTGTCGTGTAAAACATATTTGCTTAAGGTGCCTGAATTATATCTCCTCAGACAAGTTATCAGCGGCGCATCTAGTAGACTGTGTTTCCAAGGACCCGGTAAGTGTTATGATGCCTACTGAGGAAAACAAATCCATAAACTTCAAGAATGCATACCACCAGGAGCAATGCCCGTTTGTAGTGTACACCAATTTTGAATGCCTCCTCGCTCCTGTGACCCGCTGTGTAGGTGACCCAACAGCCTTACATACCACCTATACAGAAAAACACGAACCATATGTGGCAATGTACCAAATGTATCGTCCTATGATTCCAGTCTTAACCGCTACAAATGTTGTGTCGGGGATAATCCAGCGGTTTGGCTGCTCACTGAGCTCGAAAAACTTTCATGGGAGGTTGATAAGCTTTACAGCGACAACATTCCCATGACGCAACCGAAGGAGAATGAAGATTTGTATAATAACGTGGTTGATTGTCATATTTGTGGGCTGCCGATAGACAGAAAAGCGGAAACTCCTCGTAGGGACAACTGTCATATTACGGGGAAGTTGCGTGGTGCAGCTCACAGTGGGTCAAATTTGAAGTACAAGCTACCAAGGCACATACCCGTTTTCTTTCATTATTTAAGCGGGTGTGACACTTACTTTCTAGTTGAGCACTTGGTTGATTTCGGCTTGGAGAACAATTAGGTCAGTGTCCTACCTGAGAGCACCGAGAAATACATTTCATTCTCCAAACGAATGACGCCAAGAATTACGCCCAGCTTCCTTGATACGCTATGTGTTATGCAGGCGCCACTCCAGAAACTCGTTGAAACTCTACCTCGTGTGGATATGCTATCACTCAAGCTGCATTTCCCAACGAGAAAAAGTGCAGCTTGCGACTAGGAAGGGGGTTTTCCCATATGAGTATGTGGATAGTATGGCGAAACTCAACGAAACCAGGCTACCTGACATAACTGCATTCTCCAGCAACCTTATAGGCGATGCCACAATGGATCCAGAGTATGAGCATGCCGTGAATGTCTGGCGGGAATTCAATATTTCAGCTTTGGGAGAGTATGCACGGCTTTACATGGACAAGGACGTGCGCTTGCTGGCGGACGTTTTCGAGAAATTCAGGAGTCTATGCATGGCCACATACTCCCTGGATCCTGCCATTTATTACAAGGCAACTGAGTTGTCTTGGGATGCAATGCTCAAGAAAACGAAGTTCAGGATTGAATTATTGACTAGTGCTGACATGCTTCTTTTCTTTGAGCAAGGGATCCGTGGGGGACTTTGCCAATGTGTCCATAGGCACACGAAGGCAAATAACCCACAGATGGGTGACAGGTTCAACGCATCCCTTGATTCGAGTTAGATAACGTACATGGACATATATAACTTATACGGGCACGCCATACAGCAATCACTGTGGATTGATGAGTTTTGTTGGGTGCCCAAACAGGAATGCAAGGGATTAGGTGGAAAAACCATGGGGAGTATGGCAACAGATTGTGATGTAGGGTATGTGGTGGAGGCAGAACTCATATACCCTATTAATTTGCATGCTGTGTCCAGAGCAACTAGGTCAGCGAGGAGGCTCCACACCAAAATTGATGACAATGCTACGGGATAAGTGGAGATACATTATTTATTATTGTGATCTCCAGCAGTGTCTCAGCTTGGGTATGGAGTTGGTTAGAATCACCTGGGCTATCTCCTTCAAGCAGTCCACCAGGTTGAAGGAGTATATTGATTTGAATAGGCAACAGAGAGCTTCCATGACGTGTAACTTTGAGAAAGATTTTTATAAATTATTGAATAATTCAATTTTCAGTAAAACAGTGGAGAATTTGAGGGAACAACGTGAAATTTTTATTAGAACCGAATGGGATGGGCGTTATGGCGTAAGAAAATACACTGCCAGACCAAATTTTAGGCAGGTCACCATATTCAATAACAACTTTGTTTCTGTGGAGATGGCAAAGACTGCAGTGGAGTGTATGAAACCTATTTATGTGGGGATGTGCATATGAGACCTGTCCAAACTCCACATGTACCACTTTCATTATGAGTTTGCAAAAACTCATTTCCCAGATCCTAAATTACTTTATATGGATACAGATAGCTTCATCTATTGGATGAAGAACTATGATCCATATGAAGTAATGAGGTACCATGGTAATGAATTCAACACATCCTCATGCATGGCCAATAATCATTATGGTATTATTCCACAGAACAAGAAGATTATCGGTGTTATGAAGGACAAGGCGAATGGATTGTCGATTGTGGAGTTTGCAGGTCTACACTCAAGAATATATGCGTATCTCACATCTGAAGGTGTCACACAGAGACTGGCTAAGGGTGTGTGTTGTATGGCGTCAAGAGCCCTCTCTATCAAAGACTATTTGCAGTGCCTGTGCCGTGGTGTTCATGGTGCTGCACCACAGCCACAGCATATGGTACGCCAGATCAGTATTCGACTGAGAGGACACGAGGTGTACACTGTGCTGCAGTCTATAATCGGTTTGTCACCTCATGACGATAAAAGGATCATTTGTGATGACAGGATTGAAACTCTTCCATACTCACTCTACTCACTTGTAGCAAGAGAAGGGGTGGGGGACTCTGATTGAGTGATAGTGAGAGAGAGAGAGAGAGGGAGAGAGAGAGAGAGAGAGAGAGAGAGAGAGAGAATGAGGGAGAGAGAGAGTGTCTGCAGAGTAGTAGTATGACCCTTTTATCATGGTGTAAGTAATTTTGTGCACGCACGTGTGTGTGTGTGTGTTGTGTAAATATTTTTGTGTACTATGTATATATATATATATATATATATATATAGAGAGAGAGAGAGAGAGAGAATGTGTGGAAAAGAATGGATAAAAAGAAAAAAACAAAATTTATATATATATATATATATATATATACACATATATATACATATATATATATATACATCATGTGTGTGAAAGAAAGAAAAATTTAAAAACAAGCATAAACAAAAAACTGAAAAAGCATAAAGGGAAAAAATATTTATATATTGATTTATTTGTTCATGCAAAGCGTATGTGTAGCCTGTATATACATACACCATGTGCATCTTGTAAATAGAATATCTTTTAAGTTTTTCACCTGCTGCTAGCCATATATATATATATATATATATATATATATATATATATATATATATAGCTCACAGTCAATCAGAATTGTTATTGTGAAAACCTTTGCTAATGGGGGCTGTTGTAATTAGTTTCTAAATGTGCACAGTCCATCAGAATTACTGTAAAAGCTATGCTACTGGGGCTGTGGGGTTTAGTTGTAGTAAAGAAAGTATCTCAGTATTAGTTTTTAGTGTAGCTTTATATAAAAATATTTTCTACCAGTGTTACTGTTGCAGCGAGTAAGTTAAAAGTATTTCTGCATTGCAATGGCAGAGTCAATTTATACCTCAAGAATACTACATTGTACCTCAAAAACTACATTGTACCTCAAGAATTAGATTGTACCTCAAGAACTATATTGTGTTTGTGTGAACTGAATAAACAAAGAAAAAAATTGTCACTATACGTCTTTGTTGTTGTTATTTACAAAAAAACCTATCCCCTATTGCATTATGTATGCATATGCACATAAAGGCTGAGCCTGTCTCAAATGACATTAGTTTTGTTGGAGATGAGTGCTATTAAGGGGGTGAAGTTGAAGATGGAAGATAACGAAAGATATAGAATGGTTGCATGGAATTATAACTATCGTGCAGCACAAATTGGGTTATGGGAACAGGAGGTAACTGACCGTGTCCACTTCCAAAGATATATAGCAGACATGTCTACAATTATATCTCCTATGCTTGAAGAAAACCACAGACATAACATGTTGTTAAAACTGTACACTGTCAAAGTGGGAACAGGGTTAAAAAAAAAAGAAAGAAAAAAGAGAAAGGTTGTAAGGTAGAAATTCATTTATTTCTTATCCAACTTAAACGTAACTTTATATATTCGTAAGCAGACACAGCAACACTATTTTCAAACATCATCTTCATGAGTCGATGGAGAGAAGGACACCCATAGAATTCCAGGTCTTGAATAGCAGCAAACTTAAAGATTTGACGCACCCATGAGACCTTCTACATCTACATCTACATTTATACTCCGCAAGCCACCCAACGGTGTGTGGCGGAGGGCACTTTACGTGCCACTGTCATTATCTCCCTTTCCTGTTCCAGTCGCGTATGGTTCGCGGGAAGAACGACTGTCTGAAAGCCTCTGTGCGCGCTCTAATCTCTCTAATTTTACATTCGTGATCTCCTCGGGAGGTATAAGTAGGGGGAAGCAATATATTCGATACCTCATCCAGAAACGCACCCTCTCGAAACCTGGCGAGCAAGCTACACCGCGATGCAGAGCGCCTCTCTTGCAGAGTCTGCCACTTGAGTTTGTTAAACATCTCCGTAACGCTATCACGGTTACCAAATAACCCTGTGACGAAACGCGCCGCTCTTCTTTGGATCTTCTCTATCTCCTCCGTCAACCCGATCTGGTACGGATCCCACACTGATGAGCAATACTCAAGTATAGGTCGAACGAGTGTTTTGTAAGCCACCTCCTTTGTTGATGGACTACATTTTCTAAGGACTCTCCCAATGAATCTCAACCTGGTACCCGCCTTACCAACAATTAATTTTATATGATCATTCCACTTCAAATCGTTCCGCACGCATACTCCCAGATATTTTACAGAAGTAACTGCTACCAGTGTTTGTTCCGCTATCATATAATCATACAATAAAGTATCCTTCTTTCTATGTATTCGCAATACATTACATTTATCTATGTTAAGGGTCAGTTGCCACTCCCTGCACCAAGTGTCTATCCGCTGCAGATCTTCCTGCATTTCGCTACAATTTTCTAATGCTGCAACTTCTCTGTATACTACAGCATCATCCGCGAAAAGCCGCATGGAACTTCCGACACTATCTACTAGGTCATTTATATATATTGTGAAAAGCAATGGTCCCATAACACTCCCCTGTGGCACGCCAGAGGTTACTTTAACGTCTGTAGATGTCTCTCCATTGAGAACAACATGCTGTGTTCTGTTTGCTAAAAACTCTTCAATCCAGCCACACAGCTGGTCTGATATTCCGTAGGCTCTTACTTTGTTTATCAGGCGACAGTGCGGAACTGTATCGAACGCCTTCCGGAAGTCAAGGAAAATGGCATCTACCTGGGAGCCTGTATCTAATATTTTCTGGGTCTCATGAACAAATAAAGCGAGTTGGGTTTCACACGATCGCTGTTTCCGGAATCCATGTTGATTCCTACATAGTAGATTCTGAGTTTCCAAAAACGACATGATACTCGAGCAAAAGACATGTTCTAAAATTCTACAACAGATCGACGTCAGAGAGATAGGTCTATAGTTTTGCGCATCTGCTCGACGACCCTTCTTGAAGACTGGGACTACCTGTGCTCTTTTCCAATCATTTGGAACCTTCTGTTCCTCTAGAGACTTGCGGTACACGGCTGTTAGAAGGGGGGCAAGTTCTTTCGCGTACTCTGTGTAGAATCGAATTGGTATCCCGTCAGGTCCAGTGGACTTTCCTCTGTTGAGTGATTCCAGTTGCTTTTCTATTCCTTGGACACTTATTTCAATGTCAGCCATTTTTTCGTTGGTGCGAGGATTTAGAGAAGGAACTGCAGTGCGGTCTTCCTCTGTGAAACAGCTTTGGAAAAAGGTGTTTAGTATTTCAGCTTTACGCTTGTCATCCTCTGTTTCAATGCCATCATCATCCCGGAGTGTCTGGACATGATGTTTCGAGCCACTTACTGATTTAACGTAAGACCAGAACTTCCTAGGATTTTCTGTCAATTCGGTACCTAGTATTTTACTTTCGAATTCACTGAACGCTTCACGCATAGCCCTCCTTACGCTAACTTTGGCATCGTTTAGCTTCTGTTTGTCTGAGAGGTTTTGGCTGCGTTTAAACTTGGAGTGAAGCTCTCTTTGCTTTCGCAGTAGTTTCCTAACTTTGTTGTTGTACCACGGTGGGTTTTTCCCGTCCCTCACAGTTTTGCTCGGCACGTACCTGTCTAAAACGCATTTTACGATTGCCTTGAACTTTTTCCATAAACAATCAACATTGTCAGTGTCGGAACAGAAATTTCTTCTCCTTCCCCTTCACGTAGATGATGGTATCGGTGTGATTGAATAATTTAAACACCGTCACCATATCTTTATAGGGTATTCCAGGATCATCCCAGTGAATTCCATGGTAGAACTGTGTTAACCACTTTGCACTCTTCCGTGTCTTAGCACACTTCACGTGCTTCAAAGACCTCAGTGGTGCAGTGTTGGATGAGAATGTCTCTATTATTCCCGCATCTTGTGTGTATGCTACAAATGCAACATCCTTAAATATGAACTGTCTACGCTCACCATCAAAGAAACCCTGTGCATCTGCAATGACGTTCACACCTTGAGATGTTGTTGTGAAATGCTCTAGGTATGGTGTAACACCTGTTCATTTATACAGCTCGTTGCACAACAGTGATGAGCGGGTGGTAGTTTATCACACAGTCATATAGAACTAGAGAATATGTGGCAGTGTGTTCTCGGAAATTTGTCGAAGATTCAAATGCAATTCACACATCTATAGGTCCAGACTTAATTATCTCATTCTGTTTCGAGCAGTCTATTATGATGATCAGGGAAAGCTCCTTGAACTTCCATGGACTGAGTAGACACCCTCCTCCATCTCCTTCAGCAATTTCATAGTAAGAAGCACGAAACCTTGCATGCATGTCATAGGCCAGACTGTATACATTTTTATTCCACAGCAGGTGTAAATTGTCATATGGGTAAAAATTCTGAACTCAGGTAGACTTTGGCATTACTTAACTTGCAGCTGTCGAACACAGCAAAATCATTTACTATATTACCTCTTCTATCAGTCTGAAACGCAAGTATGATGAATGTAGGTGTCTCTAGCAGCGAGGTTTAAGCCCATGTTTGTCTGCTCACACCCAGTAACACTTGGAACTCGGAGACCTCCCACGAGCGAAATTTCAGTGATAGAAATGTACCGAAATTCAAGACTTTTAAAAGCTTCAAGCGTACCTCGTCTGATACACTGATGTGAGGTATTTTCCATATTATCTTGCTGATTGTGGTCACATTCTCTTCTTGGGCTCCTTGAATTTATGAGTTATTATTGTCGCACTCTGTACGAGAATGAGGTCTTGTTTAGCGTTCATAATAATCTGTCTCATGGCCTCAAAGTAGCCCATAAGAATTTTTATAGGTATGCATGCAGTAAATCGCTTGTACTCTGCAACTGTTCTTTCCTCCAGATCGTCTATGAACCACCACGCATTTTCTAAACTATGAAAATCCGCGGGTGATGCAGAGACATATGTTTTACGGGTTGATGTTATGCCAACATTGCGTGTACGGTCGACTTAGACCCATTGAGTTCATAGCTTATCTCTTGGGACATGAATGCTAAAGCGTTACATGTTAAGTTTGGATCCCACAGTATCGCTGCTGTCGGTTTTCTTGAATGACCCCTCTCGATATATGAAACACTTGCATGGAAGTGTCAGTGCATCTTGGTGCTGGATGACAATCCTAATTTCATCGTTCTTATTAAATGTGGTTGAAGCGTAAAGTTTATGAGAGAAGTATTTCTGACGTATAATTCTGTCATCATACTCTACTAGACAGGTTATATTGAGTGAGGACGTCATTGCGAGGTTTCAAGTCAACTGATTTAAGAAACTCGTAGTTCGCATGTGTTATCACTTTATGGTTCAGTAGCGATTAGATGTGCTGTGGGCTGCGTGCACTTGTTTTATACCGTACGCCCATCCCGCCTTAGATGTAATCATACAATGATTTCCTCAGCACGAAAGTTAACAAGCTGATTATTCTGGTCCACAATACGCAGCTCAAAATAGTCCAATGTCTGAGCTGTCACTGGAAGGTATATTTCATTGGCAGTGGTCTCAACAGTCTTATACCCCGTAGCAAGTGAGGGGAAAAATGCTTAAATAGTATGAATCAGACTGTCGTTGAGACAGGAGTTCGTTGCAATGTTACACTCGGCTCGGATTGTGCTGACGGTAAGTATGTCCACAGTCTGATCTGACTTGTAAAATTTACTTGGATCTTTCTTCAAAACCTGCCCCTTCGTGAAACCCAGTAGGCGCCCTATTGAACCTTTCTGGTTAAAGACAATCGTTGCGTTTACAGTCCTTATTTCAGATTTAAGTGTACTGATGTTTGCACGTAGCTCAGTACCTTTTCCAGACTGTTTTAAGACTTCGTTTAAATCATCGATATCGTATGCACCCGGTTCTATTGCCACAATGTCTTTTTCATGATTAGTATCCAGATGCAATTTGTTGTTAGACTCAGTAATATTTGGGATACTATTGTACTTCTCCAGTCCAGTCAATACAATACTCCATTCACCATTGCCCAAATCAATTGGCGGGAAGTGATTTGCACGCAATACAGGTGATCGTTTTTTTAACGTCAAAGTGTAAGACATTGCATCTGAACCTCAACTAATGAAGGAATGTTTAAAGCTCCTCCTTATATAGCATGCTTCTTCTTCTTTGTAAACGTCAAGAGAAACATGATGCATAGATGTCCACAGAAGTATGCTTTAAAGTCCTGATAGCGCTGGTAACTGTAGAACCCACGTCTTTTGTGAGTGAAGTATCGCTGTAATTCTTCTGGCGGTTGCATGGCACCAAATCAGTCGAAATAGTAGACGGTATCAGCATTTTTCATAACATACGATACCCAGTGGGTACCGAGGCCTCCATCAACATCTAAATTCACAATGCCACATTCACGAGTTTTCCACATAGTCTTCGGTAATGTATCCCGCATAAACACACCACGGAATCTTGGAATGTTGAATTTGTTTATAACAAACTTAAGAAGATCAGTATTTGTGAGTGGTCGATCTGGTAGGACCGCTAATGGAATTTCTTTTGTTTATGAATAGGCTAAGTCCTTTCCTCTACGGTTTCAAGTATAGTCCTTTTCCTATGACTTCCATCATGCGGTTATGTCTCCTTGCCTCTTCTAACTGCGCTTGGGAGTTTAGCGCGTTCTTGACCGTTCGAGCAATAGCTGCAGCTTCACCAGCGAGGGAACCTACCGTCGAGAGCACAGAGAGGTCCGGGATGAGAAATGGAATAAAACCTCCAGATGTCTTGTTTATTGGTAGAAATCGAGGTGATTTAACTGATCCTCTTCTTCTTCTTCTGCTTCCCACGTCTTTCTGCTTCAGTGCGTTTGGAGCTGCATACATTGCCGTCAGGATACAGTTCTTCAAACAGCCTTGCTTCTCGCTCTTGTCCTTCTTGTTTAGTGCACATCGTGCAGCATTCGTAACTCGCTTGAAATTCATGACTCCTAAACCCAACTTAATTTTTCCTCACATGGTTTTATCAACTGCAAATACTGCCATGCGTTGACCTATACCAATATCCTTTCTTCTCTGTATGGCCTTAGCCTTATCAGCTAAAATCCTCTCTGCAATGTGACGACTTGATAGATTTTTTTTAGCTGCGTATGCAATATCATGTTCCATATACGCTTCGTCAAGATTAACCCCCTTATCACCTCGTGCTGCCAAGCGCTTCTGAAGTTTTGTCCCAGGTCCACAGTTGTCATACCCAGGGATGTGTAATTCCACTGGCAGTTTGTCTAGAATACCACTACTTCCTCTAATGCGTCTCCTAGCACGCATGTTATGCTACTGCGGTGGTTGCGCACTGCGCGACCCCATTATATAGCAAATCGTTAGCATCAATCCAACTGTTTTGTGCAGCAGGAAAACCGATCCATTTGACTAGTGCGTTATTTCCCCGACGTCTTATGACTCTCTCCACGAGATACACATCCGGTTCTGAGCTTTTCTGCAACTCTTCAGTGTAGAAACAGCCTGCAATTTCTTCACCTTTACTATCCTTCAGTATATAAGTCCTAGGATTCGTTCTTTGCACCTTTGAAACTGTAAATATCTCTGTTGACCAGTTCGGCAGGTACGATTTCTCAAATACCGTCTTGTGTTTTGAGATACGTACCAAATCACCTACATTAAATTTCTGTCTGCGTGGCTCCAGCATTTTAATGAGATAGTACACCGTATCCATGAGTCCATTATCACCAACGTCGATTGGTCTCATTTTCATTGTAGTATGTTTTGTTCGATTATACTGAGAAATTATTTCTGGGAGGATATCTGTCCATTTGTATGAGCCGCGAACGTTAAAACACATCCACATTTGACCTTTAATTGTTCTGTTCAGACGCTAAACGATACTTGCCTTCAGGTGAGTGAATGTTGAGTAGTGATGTATTCCATACCGCTGCCTCACGGTCTTGAAATACCTATTGTAAAACTCTCCGCCGTGATCGGTTTGGAGGTTGTTTGGGCATCGATTCGTCCCTGTCTGTAGCAAACGCTCAAAAACATCCGTGACTTTTCTACCTGTTTTTGTTTTAACAGGTAATACCCAAGCAAATTTCGAGTATGTATCGATAACCATTAAAATATATTTGACTCCATTATTCTCATGTGAATATTGCCTCGTACATACAAGATCAGCTTGCCATAAGTCATCCAAACCTTTAATCATAACATGACTATGAGGGTATGTTTTGCGTGCTGGTTTCTGTAGTTCTCGAACTACTGTCTCCATACTTATTCGATGATACCTCTCTCTCTAAACTCAGAGATTATAGAAACAGCCTCATTCGAATGAGCTGTATTACCTACAGCAGCTAATGCCATGAGCAGCCGTAGTCGATCTATTAGCTCGTTGGGGTCGTCGTAATATATATACTGCGGGATAAGATTGTTCACTGCATTATGCTCAATGTCAATATCATGACCGCTGCTGCTCCTGTTTTTGTTGTTGTTTTCGCCATCAAGTATTGGTTTTATAATGGTTGTAGATTTGTTGTTGCTCAGGCTTTTCGAGATCTTACCTACATCAGTCATGTGCGGTATTTTAAGGTACGCTTCCCTATCGGTAGCCGGCCGGAGTGGCCATGCGGTTCTAGGCGCTACAGTCTGGAGCCGAGCGACCGCTACGGTCGCAGGTTCGAATCCTGCCTCGGGCATGGATGTGTGTGATGTCCTTAGGTTAGTTAGGTTTAACTAGTTCTTAGTTCTAGGTGACTGATGACCTCAGAAGTTAAGTCGCATAGTGCTCAGAGCCATTTGAACCATTTGAGCCCTATCGTTAACTGAATAATAGAGGTTATTTGGTAGGTCTTAAGAAAATAAGATTCATTAAGCCAGGTGTTCTCTCAAACCACCTATCGTCAATCTGTATTGCGTCATCAGCTACATTTATAGCATGCATGCCCAACATGTACGGTCTACCCCTGCTAACGCTAACGCCGAATCAGACCAGGGGCGTGACGAATAATGAATTCGTCAATGGCAACACCATCGTTATCGCGTGTTTTTCTTTTTGCTGAGAGCTGTCTGAGAGATACATTAACCGGCTTAAAGGTCTCTCTTAGTGTTTGCTGTCGATCCATATGCCCCACCTCAGCAACCATAATTTCGCTCGAACTGCTTTCAGCGCTTGAATCACTTTCTGCTTTGTTGACATCTCTTTGTATACTAATCAGACATCTCCGCAGCGTTAGGCTTTATATATCCCCTCCTCAATAACAAGGAACTCTACATCTATTCCCCCTCAATAGTCTCGACCTTTCCAGTTAAGTCAGTTACTTTCTTACCGACTTCATTAACTAATTCATTTAACGTATTCACCATTCTCAGAAGAGTCTGGTAATACGTCTCTAGTTCCCTGTGCATACCTCCAACTTTACGCCCAATAACCTGAATTTTCGCATCCACATACAGGCGAATGTTCTATCTGTGTATACCCATCCTCTCGGGTTGAGAGGTAGACATGCGCGCGAATTTGTCCATGGTGCTGCGTAAGCTGATGTACAAATATCTCTTACCGTGCTATATACAGGGTGGTCCATTGATCGTGACCGGACCAAATATCTCACGAAATAAGCGTCAAACGAAAAAAATACAAAGAACGAAACTTGTCTAGCTTGAAGGGGGAAACCAGATGGAGCTATGGTTGGCGCGCTAGATGGCGCTGCCATAGATCAAACGGATATCTATCAACTGCGTTTTTTTAAATAGGAACCCCCATTTTTATTACATATTCGTGTAGTACGTAAAGAAATATGAATGTTTTAGTTGGACCACTTTTTTCGCTTTGTGATAGATGGCGCTGTAATAGTCACAAACATATGGCTAACAATTTTAGACGAGCAGTTGGTAACAGGTACGTTCTTTAAATTAAAATACAGAACGTAGGTTCGTTTGAACATTTTATTTCGGTTGTTCTAATGTGATACATGTACCTTTGTGAACATATCATTTCTGAGAACGCATGCTGTTACAGCGTGATTACCTGTAAATACCATATTAATGCAATAAATGCTCAAAATGGTCTCCGTCAACCTCAATGCGTTTGGCAATACGTGTAACGACATTCCTCTCAACAGCGAGTAGTTCGCCTTCCTTAATGGTCGCACATGCATTGACAATGCGCTGACGCATTTTGTCAGGAGTTGTCGGTGGATCACGATAGCAAATATCCTTCAACTTTCCCCACAGCAAGAAATCCGGGGACGTCAGATCCGGTGAACGTGCGGGCCATGGTATTGTGCTTCGACGACCAATCCACCTGTCATGAAATATGCTATTCAATACCGCTTCAACCGCACGAGAGCTATGTGCCGCACATCCATCATGTCGGAAGTACATCGCCATTCTGCCACGCAGTGAAACATCTTGTAGTAACATCGGTAGAACATTACGTAGGAAATCAGCATACATTGCACCATTTAGATTGCCATCGATAAAATGAAGGCTAATTATCCTTCCTCCCATAATGCCGCACCATACATTAACCCGCCAAGGTCGCTTGGCGCAGCCAGCGTGGATTTTCCTTTGCCCAATAGTGCATATTATGCCGCTTTACGTTACCGCTGTTGGTGAATGACGCTTCGTCGCTAATGGAACGCGTGCAAAAAATCTGTCATCGTCCCGTAATTTCTCTTGTGCCTAGTGGCAAAACTGTACACGGCGTTCAAAGTCGTCGCCACGCAATTCCCGGTGCATAGAAATATGGTACGGGTGCAATCGATGTTGATGTAGCATTCTCAACACCGACGTTTTTGATATTACCGATTCTCGCGCAATTTGCCTGCTACTGATGTGCGGATTAGCCGTGACAGCAGCTAAACACCTACTTGGGCATCATCATTTGTTCCAGGTCGTGGTTGACGTTTCACATGTGGCTGAACACGTCTTGTTTCCTTAAATAACTTAACTATCTGGCGAACGGTCCGGACACTTGGATGATGTCGTCCAGGATACCGAGCAGCATACATAGCACACGCCCGTTCGGCATTTTGATCACAATAGCCATTCATCAACACGATATCGACCTTTTCCGCGATTGGTAAACGGTCCATTTTAAAACGGGTAATGTATCACGAAGCAAATACCGTCCGCACTGGCGGAATGTTACGTGATACCACGTACTTATACGTTTGTGACTATTACAGAACCATCTATAACAACTAAAACATTCATATTTCTTTACGTACTAAACGAATATATAATAAAAAAGGGGGTTCCCACTTTTAAAAAAAGCAATTGATATCCGTTTGACCTATGGCAGCGCCATCTGGCGGGCCAACCATAGCGCCATCCGGTTTCCCCCTTCAAGCTAGACGAGTTTAGTTCTTTGTAGTTTTTTCGTTCGATGCTTATTTCGTGACATATTTGGTCCGGTCTCTATCAATGGACCAGCCTGTACGCAGAAACTCTTCAAAGTTTCGTCTGTACCTACCATCACTCAATTTTCTTGTTTTATCAATAACCAGAAACCCACACTGTGAATGATACCAGCAATCAGCTCATATCTTTACAAAATCATTGAACGACATGTCAGTTCCTACATGTGCCTGATAAATATGTTTTAAATTCAAATTGTCTTGCCTGAAGGCTATAATGGGGTTTGTATTATCCCTGACCAACTGTTTCGGGATTATGGAATTGTGGGGCGGCGGGTGCAATTAATGTTTTTATTTAATAAATGTAGAATGTAATGTAGAAAAGAGATGCATTTCCCGGCCGATTAACCATACGTGGGGCGGCGGGTGGAATTAATTGTTATATAAAATGTTCCTATTATTTATGCTGTCTTTTGCCGTTCTCAACACTGGCTCTCTAACTACAATATTGGCAACCAGGAAGTGATTAGCAAAACGTGAAGCCTGTAGTTAGAATTCCTAGTGCCCACTTCATTTGAGAAATACATTTATAGCTCCAGCTTATAGCTCTGAGGAATTAGGAGATTGTCTGGGATTCATAATCAAAAACGATTCACTAAAATTGTTCACTATATTCTGAAAGTCACAGACAAAAAAAAAAAAAAAAAGAATCCACACAATCTAACTAACAGAGCAGTTCAGAGTCTAATGCGCTGATGCAACTATAACTGTTCAAATTTAATGTTTAAGTGAATGCTCGCCATATTTTGATGATAATGTTCATCAAACGCCACGCTAAATAATGGTAGAATGTCTGTCCCGCGGCGGCACGTGAAAATACGACATACACCAACTGAAGATAGATCATTAAAGTCATCCCAGAATTAACACTTCACTCGAAAACGATTTCATGGTTACGCGTATCCCGAGTAACTTATTACGGCATCCGAGGCTGTTATAGCAATGATACCAACGTGACGCGACTCCTGGCACAGGTGGTGCGCAAATCAGCGTCTGGAGAGAACTTGGGCCTTTTTTCTTCGCGCAGCGTTCTTATATATAAAGCCGCGGTGCGGATGGCTAAGGGAACGCCTGATCAAATCGACTCTCCCGACTAGCCGCTGGGGTAGTAATGCACCACTTTGAGTTATCGAATAAATCATTGCTTCCTTTACTGATGGCTGATGAAGCTCTTAATTTAAATGTGCAATCAGCACACAGAGCAGCAAACCCTAACACCAAAATCCTGGCAGGGTCGAAATTATGAGAGGCACTCACATGCCTTGCTCATACTGTGGCATCAAGCAGTCAGGCCTGCAAGATGAGTGGTCTGCCAAGCGAGTGGATTGATTTTTTATTTATTTATCAAGTAACATGAACTCTAGTACTTACAATTAAGTTAAAAGTTATCCTCCTGCTTGGATATTACGCAACGGAAACGCACATCTGACTATCAGTAATTTACAGAACTCTGAGTGTTCACTACGCACTGGCAATACCACATTTTCTTTCTTATTTAACGGCTTTGATCAACACGTGGCCATCGCACTGAATATGAATGGCGCACACATTATAAATTCTGGATATCATGGCAACATACAATTCGAAGGAAAAGGCCACCAAACTTTTTCTTTTCACTATCTTATTTATTCAGATAAATTCTATAACCTAAACACACAAATTCTATAATCTACAACAATAACACATGAGACATTCCCCCCAGAGGGCATGGCTTTACATTGGTGATTCTCTATCTTATGGTCTCGTAATTCTTTAACGCTACAGTGCACTTTCTGGATAGGATGGTGGATCTTTTGCTATATCTCACACTTTGACTCTCACAACCATCATCACGTAACTTTCCTCAAGACCGAGCGGTAAAAAAGGAACATGCATAACCCACTACCTCTGAAACTACCTTGCTACTCTCCCATGCAAACCACGCATACTTAAATTTCATGAAATACATCACACTGGCAACATACAATACAAAACAAGGGATAGTCACAACATTATAATCACATCACTTTCAGCTTTCCCGCTGCAATTAAAATTAATCCCAGTTTCACACGACACTGCCCCACTTTGTAACTTTTCTTTCCTACTACGAACTCTGGACGTTATATGCACGTCTTCCTGTGCAATGCAAGCCAAGTGGCGTTGCTGGATAGACGGCTGACTCACCTTGCTTCTCTCTCAGAGTATTATAGTTTGAATCAAGCGTCACACGGAAACATAACACGCAAAGTAATATTAAGAACATATTCATCACACACGCGAGTCCTCAACTGATACCATGGACGAGTACTTCTCTTTATCCTTTGTCTCATACACAGATTGAGAGTCACACAGGACTTACCACGTGGAAGTACTCGTCTCTAATTTCAAGTCCTGCACACGCCATTTCTTAAATATTTCCAACTTATAGTACACACGCTAGTAATTCAGCTTATCTTAAGCACTCGGAAGTATTTCAACTTATTGCTACACTTGGTTTCATTGTGACCGTTGGTCACTTCCGAAGATTACTACGATCCCATTAATATTACCTGCCTGACATTTAATTCTCCTCACAAAAGTTCCTGAAATAGAGAAATTATTATTCTTAACTACTCTTAAGTATTTCACATGCATACCATGTCTCCACTCTTTTGTCCTTACGGAGCAGGCCTAAGACAGGTCTTACCAACACTAGATCCAGCGGCAGAGTGCTGAAACATGGCCGTTCTTCAGGTCATCTCGCACCTCTGTCGAGGTGGGGGAAGACCATGCTACTGTATGGTGGCCAAAGGATCATCTCAAAGATGATCATATATTCACATTCACTATCTGCGGTTAGCAGACGACCATACATTCATTCATTTCACAGATCTCACCAAACTGGATGTAGGGATTTATTTTGTGGGAGTGCACATGTGATCAATTAAATAAATAAATTGTCATTCTTTCCCACACTGGTATCCGGCTTCGCTGTATTAATTGAAATTGAGTTATTATTAGAAAAAATATGTTATTCTGACAAGAGTAATGATGTATGTTGTACCTGTTTTCAATGTCGGGTGGTACTGTACCCTTTCACCACCGGCTACCCATGCAGAAAAAAATGGCACGGTACTATCCTTGCAATGCGAGGGTAATTCCGAACATTTTTTAAAGAAAGCTGTGTTAGAACAAACGTAGCAAGTCATCATAATAACCAGGAGGAGACCTTAGCCCCTGGTGACCTCAATGGAAAGACTGATGTGAATTTTATACGGCGTGAGTAGGCTGCTTCCCTACAGCATATGTTTGGCTTAGATAAAATACATCAGCACCAATATGACGACAGAAACAGAAATATTTTCTAATTTAGTCTTGGTTTTCCACAGCAACATCGTCACATATGAAGACAGTGTTTGGCTTTGCTTTTTTAGGTGGAGGGATATCACCGCTTTCACTGAATGTATAAAGGTGGTACCTGTTCTTTCGGACATGTCCAGAAGAACATACCATCGGTGACCATGCAGCTCCCTTAGAATGAAGTGATAATTAAATCAAGACCCTAAGCTGTCGACAGGCGTTGATATATATCAACAGGGACAGTTGAAAACGTGTGCTCCGACCGGGAATCGAGCCCAAGATCTCCTGATTACATGGCAGACGCTCTATCCATCTGAGTCACCAAGGACACAGAGGAAAGTGCGAGTGCACTGATTTATCCCTTGCACGCTCCCCGTGAGACCCACATTCCCAACTTAATGTCCACACACTACATTCATAGTTCCCCTGCCCAGTACACTCATTACTCATGGCAGACAATTTTACTGATTCCTGTAAGAGTTCAGGCAATGCATGTGCATCCAGCACAGAAGAAGAAGGTCAATGGCCGGTTAGCCTTAACTATATGAAGACATCATATTGGGGCACACTTTTTCAACTTTCCCCATTGATATATATCAAGGCCTGTCTACAGCTTAGGGTCTTGATTTAATTATCATTTTATTCTAAGAGAGCTGCATGGACTGATTGTATCTGTTCTTTCGGACATGTATGAAGGAACAGATACCATCTTCATGTAGTTAAGGTTAACCGGCCAGTGACCTTCTTCGGTGCTGGATGCACATGCATTGCCCGTACTCTTATGGGACTCGGTAAGATTGTCTGCGACGAGTAATGAGTGTAATGGGCAGTGGCACTATGAATGTAGTGTGTGGACATTAAGTTGGGAGTGTGGGTGTCACGGCGAGCATGCAAGGGATAAATTCCTGCAGTCGCACTATTCTCTGTGCCTGCAGTGGAGATGGATAGAGCATATGACCTGTAAGCCTTGTTTGAGTCTCGGTAGGGGCACACATTTTCAACTGTCCCTGTTGGTATATATCAACACCTGTTGACAGCTTAGGGTCTTGATTTAATTATCATCACTTTCACTGAATGTCGTGTATGTAACACCATCTACACTGTGCAGTATCTTCTGTACTAGCTGATACTTTGGTTGAAACAGTGTTTTTGAGAATACACAAATATGTTCATATCGGACTCCATCTATATGTGTTAGCAGCGTCATGACATTAGTCTTGCCACAATTGGATGGACCTACAATAATTGCTCATATATATCAGGTAGGAGAATCCCGTTCTTTTTCTTCTTCAGGTCTTCTTCTGTATCTTCACAGGACTAGTACCCAACAACAAAGTCCTTGTGATGAGGATGTTTCACCCACACTGCCATGATACTAACTACACCAGGTACTGACAAGTAGTTGACATATATAGAAAGATACACTTGAAGGGATGGTAGTTGTATGTGTAGTCATCATAGCTCCATCACTTAAGCGATGAGCTATATTGGCTACACAGAGAAATCAGCTATATTACCAATGAAGAGTAATTGTTCATTCATTATGTCAATAACTGTTTGGGGTAATTTTGTGCTGTTGCATCGTTATAGGTTGTTGTTGTTGTTGTGGTCTTCAGTCCTGAGACTGGTTTGATGCAGCTCTCCATGCTACTCTATCCTGTGCAAGCTTCTTCATCTCCCAGTATCTACTGCAACCTACATCCTTCTGAATCTGCTTAGTGTATTCATCTCTTGGTCTCCCCCTACGATTTTTACCCTCCACGCTGCCCTCCAATACTAAATTGGTGATCCCTTGATGCCTCAGAAGATGTCCTACCAACCGATCGTTATAGGTATAGCATTGAAAAAACAATGATATTAATAAGCATAATACTTTGACTATAATGAGAGAGGTATGAAATAAAACACAAACATGCTGCATAAGATGTAATATTTCAAGAATGTCATCAGACTTTTGCTTTATCATCTTCTTCGCACCTGAACAGTATTTCCCAAACAAAGGTTTTTGACATGCAATAAATTACACGTGTAACTCCCTCAAGCCAATGGGTGCCACACAGTACTCAGGTTTTTCACATACACATTTCATCCGTTTCTCTTTCGGTTCAGTGTTCATGTGCAAACAATGGTACGGCTTCAAATCATCAACATGTACACTATGCACACATAGGAAGTTTACAACATCATTGTATGCAGAGTCTATGCTTGGGCCGGCCGGAGTGGCCGAGCGGTTCTAGGCGCTACAGTCTGGAACAGCGTGAGCGCTACGGTTGCAGGTTCGAATCCTGCCAATGGCATGGATGTGTGTGATGTCTTTAGGTTAGTTAGGTTTAAGTAGTTCTAAGTTCTAGGGGACTGATGACCTTAGACGTTAAGTCCCATAGTGCTCAGAGCCATTTTTCTATGCTTGGCAACCAACGGTTCAGTCTCTCCAATGCAAGACGTAGTGCAGTATCCAGATGGTATACGTTTATAACTGGGCGTGCCTTAGATAAACACAGTTGTCACTCGATTTCACACATAGTGCACAGTCATAATAACACTGTTGTAATATATAGTGTCACATCAGTAAGGCGAATGTCTTGGGGGAGAACGTGTTGGATAATACTCTGTAGTCATCTGCTGATTGATGTAGCGCTCTGCACTACATATTTCGTGCCAGTCGAACTCGGAAATTGACACTTTAGCCCCCTTCGATGTATTTTCAATTTCTATTCCCCAGACATGGTGTGCTTCTATACAACATTTACACATTTCGTTCCACTGAAAGTTAAATTGTATGTAGAACTGAAAAGCATGGTTACACTCGATGCCTTTCTTATCCACAGCAACTGCACTCTGTGCCTGAACTAGCACAGGGATGTTCTGCTGGGATGGGTCGTATGTTAGTAACCAGAACTGTCCTCCATCTTGCTGTTGTTTAGGACCACCAGCAGCATTCGATGTGTTGGGAGCAGATCATGTGTCCTCATCACGCAAATTTATGACTGGGGCAGACAACAAGAGCTCCTTGTCCTGCTCCAGCAAGTAGGCTATGTGCCCTACAGGATCCCGTGTGGTCACTACAGGTTCAGACATGCTGGAGGTTGTTGCTGCCACAGATCCAGAGGTTGGTGCAGATCTCGAGAAGATGGCAACCGAGGTTACTACAGGTCCAGACACGATAGAATAGGCATGTTGGCGCTCGACCCTGAGGGCTTGGACGCGTCACGGGCTATTGCTGAACAAAGAAGAGGAAGTATTACATATGGACCAAGACCCAAAAACAATCAATAATAATAATAATAATAATAATAATAATGCTAACCACAGAGAAAGATGTGATATGAGATCCTTACTTTTCCGTTTCTTCCTGTTCTGCAGGGCTGTGTTGCATTGCGACTGCTGTTGATGCTTCATGGTTCTTCTTCTGCTGCTGCTGCTGGCTGATTGAGCTAGACTGAGGTCCCAGAGCTGCTGAGCCTGCCCTTCCAATGACGTTATCAGATACCGCCATCCTACTGGCCGAAGTCTAACATGTGACTGGATTAAGGGTTCCTGTTGGTTCCCGTCATTCCCCCCCCCCCACCCCAGACCGCCATCTTGGATTACATCACAGGGGGGACGATGGTGCCTTCTGGTGGTAGTACTGTGTACTAGGTCAGTTGGACTCTGGAACTCATGGTGGACACACTGGATGGAACTACTGCCTCACATTGTTTAAACAAAGATTTTAAATAAAGACTTATATCCATCCTATCCAGCACAGGCTGGGAGATCTCCCAGCCAAATCCTAGGAAGAGGTGGTGGTCAGATGACTTAGGTTAGTGAAGGTAGCCAAAGTGACCTATTTTCCCGTCATTTTCTTAGTTTAGTGTAGGTAGCTGTGGTGTTTTGCTTAGTGCTGTTGTAATTTGAAGTTCTTCCCATTTTCTGGGGGAGGGGAGGGGAGGGGGTTAGGTTAGTGGAGGCAGCCCAACTGACCTATCTTCCCAGCAAAATTGGAACTTCCTGCCATGAAGTCATTGCAACCTTGCTATGTCTATCGCCGCCATCTTCGATCCGCCATATTGAATAAATTTGGCAACAATGGAGAGTGGTGCAGAACATAGTTTGTTCCACTACTAGCATAGGTGTAAGCACCTCTCGTGTTCCGTCTGATGTTGTTCCTCAGTGCATAGTGTTTGGCTGATGTAGTAACAGCCACACTGCCATGCTATTTTATGCACTCCAGGCATTCTAAGGCCTAGATCGTTCTTCAAAGGCATCTTGAGTTGTATTTATGCTGGGTGCCTGAACACTGATAAGAAGCTGTGTGTCTTCAGGAGGCGCCTAATCTTTCCCGACACTGTGCCACAGAAAGGCAAACACACACATTTCTTGTTCTCTTCTTTTGTGTTTTTCCTGTGTGTCTCAGCAAAAATAGCCTGTGATACCGAGCGGTGATTGTAGCCATTTTCCAGGAAGACCTTTCGGAGATGGCTTAATTATATGGTAGATTTTCAGTGTTTGAGACGACTTTAGCACATTGCATGAAGGTGTTCAGAACACCACGTTTTTTTGCCGGATGGTGGTGACTAAGAGCGTGCAGGTACCAATCTGTGTGTGTAGGTTTCCTGCACACACTGTGGCTAAGGTGTCCATTGGTTTTCAGCGAACGAGAACGTCAAGGACGGGCTGTTCTCTACTTCAGTCGTAAGCCTAATGTGGATGTGAATGCCATTCGGATGTTCTCAGAATTCTCCCAGTTTTTCGTGTCCGTGAGGCCAGATGATAAAAGTGTCGTCTACGTAATTATAAAAGCAACTTGGCTTATCTAGAGCCGTGCTCAAAGCGATGTCTTCAAATTTCTCCATAAATAGGTTGGCTATGGATGGAGACAACGGACTTCCCATCGCCACGCCATACAACTGGTCGAAATACTGGCCGCCATATAGGAAATACGATGATGTCAACTTGTGCTTAAACAATCCCACAGTTGTGGGATTGTCTCTGCGCCTGAGGGAGGAGATTGTTAATAAAGGTCTCTTCCAATGATGACCGTATTATGGGCTCTGGCGTCTTCCTAATTATTCTTGACGTGTGTACAGGAAACCTACATATGTGGATCGGTATCTGCATGCTTTTAACCACCACCATCCAGCACAAAAACGTGGCGTTGTGAACACCTTTGTCCACTGTGCTAAAATCGTCATAGACGCTGAGAAAAGTCGCAGACGCTGAAAATCTGACACAGAAGTAAGCCACTTTAGACAAGTCTTCCGGTAAAACGGCTACAGTCACCGCAGGGCATCACATGCTATTTCTGGTGAGACACACAGGAAAAACACCACCGAAGAAGAGAACAAGGAAGTTGCATTGTTTCCTTTCTGTAGCACAGTGTCGGGAAAGATTAGGCGGCTCCTGAAGAGACACTACATCTCATCCGTTTTCAGGGCCCCAGAAAAAGTGTGACGAAACATCTGTTATTATGAGGACGAAGGGATTTTCGGATAGTGTCATAAAAGAAGCGGTAGAAATTAAAATATCTGAAAACTCCATCAACAAGGACAGCACTTTGCCACTCAGCATAGTCTAGGACCCGGCCATCGCGAGGTTGAGACGGGCGAGACTGACCTGGAACGAAAACATTACCACAATTGACGAGGACGAGAGCACCATTGACGTCACAGCCAGCAGCGTGGCTATATAATGGCGAGGCCACGGCGACAGGCGTGCAAGAGAGGTTTGGATCCCCTCATTCGACGGCGTCAGATTGCAACGCCTGGGCTACTCTCAGGTTGTAATCTCCGTCTTCGAAGATTGTGTCCGTCTGTCTGTCTGTCTGTCTGCCTGCCCGCCGCTTACTGCTGTAGCTGTTCTTTCGTCCGTCCGTCCGTCCGTCCGCCTGCCTGCTCGCTGTCCGCCGCCGCCGCCGCCGCTACCGCTGCTGCCTGCTGTCCGTCCGTCCGCCCATCCGTCTGTTCGCCGCCGTCCGTCTGTTCGCCGCCGCCGCCGCCGCCGCCTGCCTGCTCGCTGTCCGCCGCCGCTACCGCTGCTGCCTGCTGTCCGTCCGTCCGTCTGTTCGCCGCCGCCGCCGCCGCCGCCGCCGCCAGCCGGTGCTCGCCGCCGCCGCCGTCGCCGCCGCCGCCTGGTCGCCGCCGTCGCCGCCGTCCTGACCCTGGTCTACGGCCGTCTTCGTCTTCATCCGTCTTCGTCTTTGTCTGTCCCCAGTTTGTGTCCTTTCCTATTCGTTCTGTTCGTTATTGTTTCTCCCTACCGTCATGTCCGCCCCCACCACCACCGCCACCGCTACCACCACCGCCATAGTTTATACTTCCCCTTCCGCCGCCTCCACCACTATCACATGGTGTGCCCAGTCCCACCCCCCTCCTTCCATCCCTCCTCTTCCCACTCTCCCTTCGCCCTCACTCTTTGTCGCCCCCTCTCCAGCTTCTTCCTCCCGCTCGATCTGATCCTTTCCCCCCACTCCCCCAGCATGTGACTGCAGCTCCGGCTCAGGTGGTGGCCCGTCGGGCCACTGTCCATGCCCAGCTCCCCCCGTCGCCTTCGCCATCACCGACGCCACCGCCACCGCCGTCGTCGCCGTCGCCGTCGCCTTCGCCTTCGCCGTCACCGTCACCATCTCTGGCGCCGACTCCGGCCCCGGGACCTGCCCCTCCCCGCCACATTCCAGTTGTTCCCATCCCCCACACCTCCTCCGCCGCCGTCAAGCGCCCCAGTGGCACCCCTGCCTCGTCTGCTCCAAAAAAGGCTCCGCCTCGTCCCCCTTCCCCCACCCCTGATGTCATGGATGTCTCCCCGCCTGTCCCTGCCCCCTCCTCCTCCTTCTCTACACCCTCCTCCTCTACCTCCTCTCCCGTCCGGATCCCTCCCTCCTTGAAGCCCGGAACCTCACCCTCTTCCTTCGCCAGAATTGTCCTGGTGCCCCCATCTCCCTCCTCACTCCTCGCCGTGATTCGGTACTCATCTCCTCCCCTAGCCCTACTCTCCACACAGACCTCCTTTCCCGCATCCCTGTCACTCGCTTTGGCCCTCATGCCTCTCTCACCCCTGCTCCCTCGCCACCTCCCTCCCGCCAACCCCAACCTCCGCGTCACCCGCCGACCCTCACCGCCGTGATCACTCGGCTCAGTCCCGTGATCATGGAGGAGGAGGTGTTGGCGGAGCTTCAGGCCCATCCCCATCTGGAGGTGCGTGCGGTTTGCCGGCTCCATAACACTGCCGGCCCCACCCGCCTTATGTGGGTTTTTTCTGAGCATGCCCCCTCCATAGACCGTCTCCTGAAGGAGGGTGCCCTCCTTTTTAACCAGTGTTATAAGGTTGACCCCTCCCGTTCCCCTCCTCAACCCCTGCGCTGCCAGAGGTGTCTGTGCTATAACACGCACCCCACAGCTGAGTGCCACGAGGCCCCCACCTGCCCGCATTGTAGGCAAGCGCACTTCCTCCGGCAATGCCTCTCCTTCCTGCAATACCTGCAATCTCCCCCATCCCACCTACTCCCAAAAGTGTAAAGCCCGACCCCCTCCGACCACTCCTGAACTCACCGTCCCTGTCCGTCCCCTGGACGCCCCCACCCCTCCTGGAAATTCCCTTCGTCCCCCCCCCCCACCGCTGAGGACATCATCAGGTTCCTCACCATCATCCTTCAAAATGTTCATCCCTTTCAGCGCCCCCACACCCTCCAGCAGATCTCCCTTGCCGCCCATTCCATATTCCAACTCAAGATGTACGCCACCTACTCCAACAACCAGGCCCACTTCACCTTCTCCTGTCTTGACACCCTCATCTAATTCCCTGTCATGGCGCTACAGCAACGTATCCTTTTCAACAATATCCGCTCCCTCTCCGCCAACAAGAACCTCTTCCTGCACACCCTTGCCACCCACCGCGTGGATGCCTTCCTCCTTAATGAAACCTTCCTCCAACCCCACCACACCATCCACACTTCGCCCTATCTCCTCCACCGCTCCGATAATCCCCTCGCAATTGCGTGTGGCGGAGTTGCTATTGGTCACCGCCGCCAGATCCCCGTTAGGCTCCAACCTCTCCTTCCCGACCCCACCAAACACCTGATCCTTAGTCTCTTCTTCCCCAGCCTTACCGTTACCTGCGCCACCATCTATGTCCGCCCCAACGCTCCTCTTCCCTTCGACTTCCTCTCCCACGTCGACCATACCTTCTCCTCCTACATGATCGCCGCCGACCTCAACATCCATAGTCGTTCCGCTGCCCAGTTACGGCGGTGGCATCGGTTCCTCTCCACCCTTCAAGGCGACCTCATCCCCATCCCCCAGCACACCCGTCCCGAATCCAACTCCACTCCCGATGTTATTCTCTCCTCCCACAACCTCCTTGGTTGCATAACGGTGGATGTCCTCTAGCCTATTGGTAGTGACCATCTTCCTGTCCTCCTCACCATTTCAGACGTACGTCGCCCCCGACCCGACCCTCGTAATGACCCTCCCCCTAAGTATGTCCATGACTATTCCCTTGCCGACTGGAATGCCTACCGGTATACCCTTTCCACCCAGGTCGATAGCCACCCTTTCCCCTACCACCACCCCGATGATGTCACCCATGCTGCCTCCTTTCTCCAGCGGACCTTGTCTGAGGCCGTGGAGGCCCACGTCCCTACTGTCGCCATCCACCCCCACCGTCCTACCTTACCCCCACAGGCCGTCCTCCTCCTCCGTGAATCCCGCCGTCTCTACCGTGCCTTCCTCCACACGCGTGACCCGGACACACTACGACGCCATCGGCAACTCCAACGACACATTCGTAATTTGCTCGCGGCTAAGAAACGCCGGGACTGGCGACAGACATGCACCCGTTTAAATGCTACCCTACCAATCAACTCGTCCCAGTTCTGGTCAGCCTTCCATCGCCTTACCGGCACTAAACCCTCCCCCTACTATCCTCTTCTCCACGATGATCACCCCTTCCCTGACACCCTTAGTAAGGCCAACCACTTTGCCTCCTACCTCTCAGATGTATTTTCCATCCCCGATGATCCCCAGTTCGATTACTCCCTCTTCCCAGATATCCGCGATCGAACTGACACCTCTGTCCCTCCCCTCGCTTCTGGTTTCCAGTACTTGGACAACATTACACATGCGGAACTCAATGCCCCTATCACTACACAGGATCTCATTGATACACTCCGCACAAAACGCACCACCGCTCCTGGTCACGATCGTGTCACCTACCGTCACCTTCGTGAAGCTCCTGTCTCTTTCCTCTCCACCCTGGCCAGGCTCTACAATGTAGTCCTGTCCACCGGTTACTACCCCGACCTGTGGAAAACCTCCCGTATCCTCATGTTCCTTAAACCTGGCAAACCGCCGTCCGCCGTCTCCTCCTACCGTCCCATCAGCCTTACCTCGGTCTTCAGCAAGGTCCTGGAATCTATCCTGACCCGACGCATCCACCAGCATCTCCGCCAGCACCGCCTCCTTCCCGTTACCCAGTGTGGCTTTCGGCCGTCCTTCTCTTCCGACGACCTTCTCCTTCACCTCACTCATCTCCTTTCCGAACAGCTTAATTCCCGTCGCTCCGCAATCTTCCTCTCCCTGGACCTCGATCGTGCCTATGACCGCGTATGGCATTCCGGCCTCCTCTTCAAGCTCTAAACCTTCGCCCTTCCCATTAACTACGTCCGTCTGATCGACTCCTTTCTCTCCCGCCGTCCTTCCTATGTCACCGTCCATAACACAGATTCCTACACCTTTTTCCCCTCTGCTGGTGTGCCCCAAGGCTCTGTCCTCTCCCCCCTTCTGTACCTTTTGTACACGGCGGACATGCCGCAGCCGTCACCCCCCCGTCCACCTTCTCCAGTTTGCCGATGACACCGCCTTCCTTGCCCTTGCCCCCACCCTGCAGCGCTCCCAACACCTTCTCCAATCCCATCTTGACCGGTTCACTGCTTGGTGCAACCAGTGGCTGCTCAAGGTCAATCCCTCCAAAACCCAGGCGATCATTGTAGGCAAAACCACCCCTTCCTTCCGCCTCCTTGATTTCTATCTCACCATCTATGGCCGTTCTATCGCCCTCACTCCCACCCTTAAGTACCTTGGCGTCACCCTCGACCGTCGCCTCTCCTGGACTCCCCATCTCCGGACAATCCAAGCCAAGGCACGCTCCCACCTCAGTCTCCTCAAGCTCCTCTCTGGCCGTACGTGGGGTCTGGACCCCTCCACCATCCTCCACGCCTATAAATCCCTCATCCGCCCTATCCTTTGTTATGCCCATCTGGCTTGGATCTCCGCCCCCCCCCTACCTTTTACAAATCCCTCCAAATCCTTGAACGCCATGCTCTCTGCCTCACCTATCGCATCCGTCTCCCCTCCCCCACGCGGATCCTCTACGATCTCATCCCCTTCCCCCACCTTCTCCTCTTCCTTGAAAGGATACGGATCCTGTACACCTCCCGCAAACTTGATCCTCCTCACCCGCTCGTCTCCCTGCTCCTCTCCCAACCCCGCCCGCTGCCGCGCCTGTATTCCCACGTCCCACCCGGTCTCCATCTCTCCACCCTCCTTACCCTCTCCCGAGGTGGCTTCGCCAGCTCCCCCTCCCTGATGATGTCCTCCTCCCTTCCATTTACCCCTCCTATCAACTTTGATCCTCCCCCCACTCCCTGTTTCCTTTCCTTTAGGCACCCTCTCTCCCTTCTCTTTCCTTTTTCCCCCGTGCCCCGTCCTCCACCCCTCTTCCCCTGGGCTTCCCCTCCCCCTTCCTCCCTCCCCCACTCTCCCCTGCCCATGGCATCTCTGCTCTCCCCTCTCCCTCTCCCATTCCCCTTCCTCCTCCTCCTCTCTTGGCAGGTCCCCGGACTCGCACACATTCAGTGAACATTCGCGCGCCGGAGGTGATCGCCATTAGTGTCTCGTGTGTGTGCCTTCGTTTGTGTTTAGTGTTTGTTCGCCGAAACGCCGCCACTGTTCACGTGTACCATCGCCATCATCCCTGTTTTGTGCGCCGTGTCCACTAGTGTCAGTGCTGTTTTCTCGTCAGGCGTGAACGGCTCCGTGTTTATTTGTTTTTTGGTGTCTACATTGTTTTGCCCACCATTTTTGATTGTATTCTCTGTGTCCCCTGTATTTCTTACTTATCGTAAATCTCAAGGCTGAAGAGCGGCGTACTCAGCTGCTGACAGCCCGCCTTGTGTAAGGTGATAAAAATTACAATAAAGAAAAAAAAAGCGACAGGCGTGCATGTACCATTTGACAATGGCTGAGGAGAGCTCTGTCGAAAGCTCATGAGATTGTAACCACCTGTCGCTACTGTAGAAGATTTTATTAATTCACATCGGTGCGAGATCATGCAGTCATACATCACTTACGTTGGTCGTATTCTGTCAATGTCCATCATGGCATCTGCACAATTTAGCTAGTTAGATGCGTTGCTCTATGTTCGCATTCATCACAGTATCTCCCATCTCTTTGAGCTTTATATGTAAACTTTAACTTGTAGCGGTGGGCAAGGATATACCGGGTGATCAAAAAGTCGGTATAAATTTGAAAACTTAATAAACCACGGAATAATGTAGGTAGAGGGGTAAAAATTGACACACATGCTTGGAATGACATGGGGTTTTATTAGAACAAAAAAAAAAAGTTCACAAAATGTCCGACAGATGGCGCTGGACAGCAAAACGTCAGTGACTGCGCATGACAATCATGTATAAAAGGATGCGCCAGCAGTCGCAGCATGTTGACGTTACCTGAAAAGGCGCTTTTAGTGAAGCTGTATTATCAGAATGGGGAATGTGCTAGTTCAGCGTTACGATCCTATCGTCATAGGAAGGGGATTAGAATGGGTAAAGGTCCGTTGACAAATGCAGCTGTGGCGAGAATGATTTCGAAGTTCGAAGCCACGGGTTGTTTAGACGATAGACCCCGTAGTGGCCGACCGAGCACAAGGCGTAATGCTGCTGCGACAGTTCAGGAAGAAATGGAGACTGTAGCGGGTTCGTCTATGTACGGGGAAGTCAGCGCTCGTGCAGTCGCACGTCGCACCGGCATTCCATACACTACTGTTTGGTTGGCACTGAGGCGTACCCTCCGATGCTATCCGTACAAAATCCATCGGCATCATGAACTGTTACCTGGCGATTTAGTGAAGCGGAGGGCATTTGCGGCGTGGCCGTTTCAAAAGATGGCGGAAGATGACGATTGGTTGAGTAACGTGTTGTGGACCAACGAAGCTTATTCCACGCTCCGAGGGTCTGTCAACGCCCACAACTGCAGAATTTGGGCTACCGAAAATCCTAGAACTGTCGTGAAAACTCTATTGCACGACGAGAAAGTCACGGTATGGGTTGGATTTACCACATCTACCGTTATCGAGCCTTTTTCTTCGAGGAAATGCGTGATTCTGGTTTTGTAACTGCTACCGCGACGGGTGAGAGGTACGCCGATGTGTTACAGAATCGCATCATCCCCAGCCTGGCTGATAAACACCTGCTGGAACGTACGATGTTTATGCAGGATGGCGCTCCACCCCTTATTGCTAGACGCGTGAAAGATCTCTCACGCGCGTCGTTTGGTGATGATCGTGTGCTCAGCCGCCACTTTCGTCATGCTTGGCCTCCCAGGTCCCCAGACCTCAGTCCGTGCGATTATTGGCTTTGGGGTACCTGAAGTCGCAAGTGTATCGCGATCGACCGACATCTCTAGGGATGCTGAAAGACAACATCCGACGCCAATGCCTCGCCATAACTCCGGACATGCTTTACAGTGCTGTTCACATTATTCGTCGACTACAGCTATTGTTGAGGAATGATGGTAGACATATTGAGCATTTCCTGTAAAGAACATCATGTTTGCTTTGTCTTACGTTGTTATGCTAATTATTGTTATTCTGATCAGACGAAGCGCCATCTGTAGAACATTTTTTGAACTTTTGTATTGTTTTTGTTCTAATAAAACCCCATGTCATTCCAAGCATGTGTGTCAACTTGTACCTCTCTATCTATATTATTCCGTGATTTATTCAGTTTTCAAATTTATACTGACTTTTTGATCACCCAGAACACTAACTGCTATCATAGAGCTTTGTTGACTGGTGTGGGTCATTTACGACCAGAAAAGTGCACGTCCTGTGCTTGCATAGCCAAGTGTCTAATGCTTCTTATTTGTGTTCAGCAGACAGCACCATTAATAACGGTAACGAATGGTTTTGTGTCATAGCCTGACACAAACATAAACCACATTATCATGTGGAAAACAAGATTAACGCTAAAACGATGATCGAAAATGCAATAGAGAACAAATGTTGCGACTGCACGTAAGCGAGCCCAATAAGCTCTAAGTGTTCTGGTGTAACCACAAGCGCCGGAACGAAGATGAAGAAAACAAGAGAAGAGAAGGCGGTGAAACGACGTCGGCCAATGGTGCGCTGACTAGGCCCGCACCACGACAGGAGCGGCCTCTACAATGGGAGAATATAAGTGCCGCTCCTGCCAGCCTCGGCCGCTCAGTATTTGGGATAGTATACCGACAGCCCCAGCAGAGAACGCTACGATAGCAGTTATTAGTGACCCACAAACTGTGTGTCAAACTTGCATGAACATTGTACATAGCAAAGGACTTAGATTTATGTTGCCTATCGCCCATCGCTTGCGACACCATTGTAAATTCCAAGTTAAGTATTGTTAATCTTATTATTTGAAATAAAACCACTAATGTTATTTGCTTGAATTGTTGTATAGCATTTCGAGAACGCAGCATCCCTTAGGCACACTATACGCGATGAATGGGCAGAAGCCCGCACTGAATACAGAGAGTTTCATGCAAGTTAGAAAGCTATGGATAAATGAAAACTGTACACAGCGGTTCATGGAGAAGGTAAAGTATTATGAACAAAACGAGAATTGTCTTACACAAACAAAGAACAAGGAAACAGAGTTCTAAATCTACATCTAGGAATAGAAAAGAGATATAAAACTGTATTCATGGTACCAGTGTAACAGTGACTTCAGTGGCACAATTTGAACTCAGTTAAGTGCAATGCCATGTCTTTTGAACCTGTGATCTGTAAACAATAAACAATACTCCGTAATCATAATAACATCCAATGCTTTGTATTACATAATTATATTGCTATAAGGTATGTTAATAACAACTTTTATTAATAAATAATGAAGAACGTAAATGAATCCTGAAAATATAATTGAATGAAGAACACAGATTACACTATTCACTAACATTAATGTGACCAAATGTGAAACGTCTTAACAACCGCCTTTTGCATCATGGATTGCGGCGAGACGTGTAGGAAGAGAGTAATCGAGGTTATGGAAGGTACTGAAAGGGATGTGGAGTCATGCTGACTCCAGTGCTGTGGCCAGCTGGGCTAGGTTGCTCAGTTGAGGACCCATTGCACGAGCGGCCCGATCAAGAGGGTCCCACAGAGTCTTGATTGAGTTTAAATCCGGTGAGTTTGGTGACCAGGGGAGAATGGTAAACTCATCCCTTGGTTCTTGAGATCACACACATACACTGTGAGCTGGTGACATCTTGCACTGTCCTGTTGGTAGATGTTCTCATCTTGAGGAAAAACGATCCACAATGACGAGATTATCTAGGGAATGCCATGAATGGGCAGGAGCCCGCTCTAAACACAGAGAGTTTCATGCAAGTTAGAAAGCTATGCATAAATGAAAACTATACACAGCGGTTCATGGAGAAGGTAAAGTATTATGAAGAAAAAAGAATGCCAGACTTTGTCGCTGATAAACTTTAGTCCACATGGGTGTATGAACCAGGTACCTTCTGTGGAGGCCCATACACAGCTATGATTGCTGGATCGTCGTTGAGGAAATATTGTCGGTAGCCACGTGGTACATCTGGGTGTCCAATTGCTCAACAGTTGCATGTCTGTTCACCCATATACATCTCTGCAGCCGTCGTTCACCACATCATGGCCCATGGTGCACCACAGTTGTCTTAGCCGATTTTGGATAGCGCCATTTTGCCATGCATGGTATACTTTAACCATGGCAGCACATGAACAGTTTAGGAAATTACCCATTTCGGAAATGTTTCTACCCTTGGCCTGAAAGCGAGTGGTCACCCCCTTTTGGGTGTCAGATAAATCATTCTATTTCCACACTACAGCAGCAATGCGCTGTTTTCCTCATTCTCTGGACATGCTTTGTACTCTCCACTGTTAGCGCTGCTACCTGTCCTGTCCTCTGTGAGTACTCACACAGACTGAGTCCGTTGTTAATGATTGTGGATATACTGTATATCCACCTTGCTCTTAGTGTCCCAGTCAGACTGCCATTCATCTTATCCTGAGGCTCATTGACGGCAAACATAGGCAACTGCAACATTAATGTGACTGCACTGTGTACTACTGGCTATTTTCTGGCTGCTTCGGAAGATGTTGAGGTTTCATGATTAACTACAACTACATTTACATCTAGATATATGATTACTAAACTATTCTACCTTGCCTCGACTTTGCCTCGGCAATCTTCGAGTCTACCCATACCTATGGTAGTGTTCTTTGAATTTTCTTAACTACTATGTCGGTAGCACTTTTTGTTATTCTTCTACTTTACTCTTCGGACCTGTTGACTTTAGTTTGTTACTTAGAGCATTCACTTGACCATAGAAACTGCTAGTTCAAAAAATGATTTTTTTTATGTGTGATGTGCAATTAATTTAATCATAGTCTATAAGTTCTAGTCTGTTACAATTATTTGCAAATCGCAATCTAATTCCCTCGCTATCTAGAAACGGACGCAACTAAAAACACAGATTGGTATGTTACCACAAGCCATTTGATATAGATGTTTGGAATATAGGGCACAGATTCACCATACCTCAATAGGATCGGCGTTGTGCACACTGACTCTGTTCATGATTGTGGATAATCTGTATACCCACCTTGCACTGCTCTTAGTGTTTCAGACTGCCATTCATCTTATCTTGGAGCTCAGAGACATCTTTTACACTCGGTCATATTCTGCATGCCCCAACCAATACGACGCAGTCCTGAAACGTACCTTAATATCCAATGGACATATCTCTATAATCACCAGTGAATACTAGATACATGTAGTGTGAAAGACACTGGCGAGCCTCAGAGGTATGCTCCGCTGTATTCGTTGCAGTATTGTTTTCAGCACTCACGTCAAGGTGATGCGGACAGACGCCGACAGTGAAGCCCACAACACCGCTGAAGATAGCTTCACGAATCGTGTTATGACTGCAAAGTATGCAGTGGTAATTTACAATAAGCAGCACCAGCATGAGCAGTCTTATGCATAATTTTGACTGTCTTCTGAGCATTAGATTTTGCATGTTCCAGAAAGATAATTTACTCATTTAGAAGGATGCCTAGATACTGGAAACCAGTGCTGCCTTTTATGGCAGTTCCGTCTAGCCTCAGATATGGCTTACTGGTGAGAGTAAGTCGTTCCTCTAGATGCATGTATGTCGTTTAACAGACAGCTATAGCCAGTTTGTTGTTCATGCTCCACTGCTGCATCTGAACCAGCACATCATTCATCTTTTCCTGAAGCCTCATCCTGGAGCACACAGACACAACTACTAGTACATGATCTCCATACACAATAACACCTTCAACAGCATCTGTGCTGCCAAACATATGTAAGGGATCTCAGTATTAATGCAATAATGTCTTCAGTGCAGACACCATTAATTGCCGAGATAACCATCTCTAAATCAGGATGTCATGTGCAGGACAAAGGGTTCACAGCACCAACAAAATGGCAGTCATGTAATCAGAGAAGCTCAATTAGCAAATAAATTCTCTATTCTGTAGGATGCTCATACAGCCGTCGATAGTGACTCAATGGCATATGTCGATCTGAGGCAGCAGTGGCTACTTTAGTGGCATGTTTGGACATGGTCACATGTGGACAGTGGGATGGAGTGCTTTCTTGGTGAAGTGGCAGCCTTGCAGGCATCAGCCTAACGTTAGACATCAGCAGGCAGTACGCATGAGTGCTGGACAGTCAACTGCTCCAGTGAACAGTCAGGAGAATGGCATGCTGATGTGCAGACCCTGAACCCAAGATGCCATGGAGACGCCCAGAGACAGGATGAAGACCCTGGAAGGGGATTGCTGTTAGTGGCTCCTGCGCAATCCCCAGAATCGTCAGGTCTAGCAGCTGCTCATATACCAGCAGCTAGCAGGTGAAGCAGCTAGAAGCAGATCAAGCTGACTGGCTTACCTGGGGTCATCGACTGGTGTAGAGTATATCTTGGCGTCGACAGTGATCGAAGATGAGATACTGCTAGAGTCGGAGCAGCGAGTATTTATAGTGGTTCATCCCAACCTTGTTGTGAGAGAGCCCCACCTACGGTAACATAGAGAACAAAGGCAGTGTAACATGAGGCAATTTAGTTCGCTGGGGCACTGGGATCTGGGCCAGATATGAAACTGCCAGTACACTCAAAAGGTATCTATTTCCTGTGGAGGGCCTTGGCTATTCCCATATGATGCACTTAAAGTGACGTCACAGCAGCCAGCGTGGAGCTAACTGTCAAACAAATAAGCACACTGACAAATAATTAGTCAACCTCATGAGGTTTCACACTAATACTTAGTAACATCATCTCTAGCCTTCATAATGGCCTCATTTCAGCTAGGAAGAGTGTTCACAAGTTTCTTCACTTATGTTGTATCCAGCTGAAGACTCTCACTGATGATTAGATCCGGTACAGCTACCGTACTGAGGGGATATTGACTGTTGAATTCCACCTGCTATTGCGAAGATCCTAGAATACATTTATGGGATTAAAATCGGGTGATTAGTGGGCCAGCCTATGTGCAAATGGTAGTGAGCGTTCATCAAACCAGCAGCTTATATGTGCAACCCTGTGAAAATGGATATTCGTATCTTGTAAGACGGGAGTGTCCATACTGTGCTCATCAAGAAGATGTAGAAGAAAGGGTAATAATTGGCCATCGGCAATGTTGCAGTAAACATCCTGGTTCAGGTTCAGGGTGTTCTGAATGAGTGGGTCCACTTCATGTTTCGACAAACACATCCAAAACATCACAGAACTTCCTCTGGGCCGAGCTGCAACTCCTAAACACAATTGGTTATAAGCCTCAAAGGGCTGTCGGTGCACTCGATGTCTTGCATAATTTGGAAATAGGCAAAATGTTGACACATCAGTCAACACTACGTGCCCCCAGTCAGCTACTGTGTTATTTGACCCACTAAGAAGTCCAGCCTTGTTTACTGCTGTGATCAGTGACCTTTCGGAGGTGTCCGATTCGGAATTGTGTGTAGTTTCCTTCGCAATGTTTGTTCAGAAACTGATCAAGATTGACCTGTATTCTCTTTCAGCAACAGTTCCTGGCGCTTTTGGAAACGACTGGCATTGGTAAATTGTGACACTCGTCTCCGGTCTCTTTCGTTAAGGGCCTTTTTACGACCACTGTTCTTGTTAGTGCCTTTCTGCCATTCTGTCTCGTCTCCACGCCGACCTATGTTTCAGGGCTGATTACATGCAGTCAACTGATGCGGATGGTCACATGACTTCGTGGTACCACTTCTACACAATCCATCGCGCTCCAAAGTGACCAATGTACATTTTTGACGGGGTGACTAATATCTTGTGTATTCTCTTGGGATGGTGGAATATTAGAGACACAATCCACAGTTGGATGAAGTATTATTGTTTCCACCCAAATGTGCTCCCTCCCTTTCTTAACTTTTCTAGTTCACCTATGCGGTACAGCTGGCTCGAATACGTGGTAGAATAGAAAGTATTCTTTTTTCTTGAACTTATGACCGATTTTACGAGTGTACAGGGTGTACAAGAACATGTGTCAGGAACTTTAGAGATTTATTCTTGACCTCAAAACCTAAAAAAATGTTTGCACTAACCTAAATCCGAAAATCTTTCGTTAGGGAGATATGAAAGGATTTATTATTCATGGCCCAAAATAGTACACGTACTAAACGTATTTACAGTTACAGAAATAGCTCAAAGTGATCACCTCCTTTTTCCAGGCACCTCTTGAGTCTGCGTGCGATACTTTGTCGTACACTGTGGTAAAAACGTGGTGTGTTCCATATTTGGTCGAATTAGTTCTCTCAGAAAATCGACCTTAAATATTTACAAAGGTAAAAATCCATTGGATTCAAATCCGACGATCTGGCAGGCCATGCAATGGATCCCCCTTGACCAGTCCACCTATTTGGAACTATCTGTGTAAAGTGTCGTGGACCACCGTCGAGCACAAACCACATAGTAAGGGACATCATTCAGTAAATGATTCATGTCTGAGAAACTGTAGATACGTTAGTCCAGTGAGGCGTTGCGGGAAGAAGTAGGGAGCAACGACATGATCATAAACGAGTCCAACACAGACGTTGGGAATGTATCTCTGTTGGTGTCTGCCTTGTCGCACTTCGTGAGGGTTTTCATAAGCTCAGTCGTGATTGTTATGATAATTGAAGATCCCATCACGTGAAAAGTCAGCCTCACATGCGAATAAGGCACATGCTAAGAACTGCAAGAACTGCTTTCAGTCTATTCCTGGACTTCTTTTTAGAAAAAAGTAGAGTTGAAGAGGCAGTTTCTCGAAAAGCCCACCAAGTGCCTCAGTGAATAGTGATTCCGCAATATTTCCACACAGACTGAGCGATGTGGTGTAGTGGATAACGCCTCTAACTCGCATTCAGGAGACACGGGTTCAGTTCTCAGATCAGCTACCCACATATCTGTTTTCTGCGGTCTCTCACTCCATGCAAATGCCGGGATGATTGCTCAAAAGGGCCTTGCTCGCTGCTTTCTACTCCAGTAGTAATAGATCAGAGCAAAGTTCCATCTCTCATAATCTTAGCCGTGGACGGGACATAAAATACCAATCGTCCTTCCTTCTTCTTGTGTCAGAACATTAAATGAGTAAAATTCAAGCGAGTTGTTCAAGTGGAGGATCGGATTCTGTCCCGTTAAGCGTTTACGCTATCTGCACCCAGCCAAGGCCGGGCGCCAGCCCTTTATTGCAGTCTGTAGAGGTGTACACTTCCGACCTCCAGCCGCCTTGTGGCATACGGTATTCATAATCAACATAAAAAATACTGGCAGTCTATCTTAGCAGCTTCCTTTGGTCCATCGTTTCCCTTGGTGGGTTTCGAGTGAAACCCCTGAAGCTCCCGATAATTTTTGTCTTGTCTTGGGCTCTCGACCAGGCATTCACGGCCCTATGCCATGCTGTCCACGGCCCACAAGTGGGCCGCGACCCTTGGATTGGGAACCGCTATTCTAGTTGATGGAGTTTCAACTACAGTACGAAAAACCCGTTCTTAGAGCTGAGACGTTCGTACACTGCGTGGTCTCCCATCATCTGCTACTGTCTTCTCAAATGAGCCTGTCTCTCGCAAGCGTCGATGGAGTCATATAAACGTCCTCGCACAAGATGATGATGATGATGATGATGATGATGATGATATCTGGACTGTGGGGTAACTGCATGGTTATCAGCACCCGTACAAAGTCGCAGTCTTTTCACTGCCCAGTCTTACCAATTTCCCGAATGATGGTGAAATGATGTGGACAACACAAACACCCAGTCCCCGGGCAGACAAAATCCCCAACCTGAATGGGAATCGAATTCGGGCCACTGTGATCCAGAGGCAGCACTGCTAGCCACTAGATCATGAGCTGCGGACCTCCTTGTACAAGGTAACTGCCTCCAAGGGTTACGTTTATCTTAAAAGCGTAAGTGCTGCATCCGCATTCCCATCTGCTAAGCTGCACATGCAGTGTGTATCTGTCATATCAGACACTGAATACATTGTTGTGATGTAAGTTGCTCTAAAACAGAAGAAAATAAAAAGAGCAAATGCTGTTACCAACTGTAAACAAGAAAATAAGTAAAAATACATGTGTGAAGTGATTTACATAAATAGTAGTCACTACAGGGAGTACCTTTCATCATCCATAGTGAAGGATTTTCGGACCCATGTTCATATGAACCTTCTGTGATGTTTTAACGTCAAGACTAAATCAGCAAAGTTTTTATACACACCGTAGATGTAGATGACCACCTCCACAGCTGTGTGGTCAGCACAGATGTCTGCCTTGTGAAGGATCCAAGTTTCATTCCCAGTACTGCTGCAGATCTTTCCTAGGTGGGAGTATTGATACAGGGTGCACTCAGTCTCATGATGCCAAATGCGGAGCTACTTGACGGAGAAGTATGATAACATGTATCGATACCAACCCACCAGCATCTTTAAGTTGGCAATAGAATTGCAGGTTTCCATCAGACACCAAAAGCAGTCATGCGGTATCTGGTGGACGCAATGAAGTACACCCGCAGAGCCACACCTCCAGTGGCTCTGGACTTCTGGACTATGAGCGCCCTCTGTCTCCACGATATAGGGCGGCAGGCGTGAGCCAGACGCCTCACTCACACTCGCAGCTTCTTCGCCGCCGAGTTGTGGCTCCGACACCATCATCCGTACTTCGTTCAGAGAGTCTCATCCTTGTTGACATTGTGCTAGCCAGATCCTCTTTCTTGCTGCATTATTTTGTAATGAGTCTTACTGAGCAAGGTGGCGCAGTTGTTAGCACACTGGACTCGCACTCGGGAGGACGACAACTCAAACGCACTGAGGCGTAGCGCAGTATAACGCTCCTGCCTTGGAGGCGATTAAGTGGGAGATGTGTCTCAGAGCTGGATAGTGACAGATGGTGACGCGAGACTGGACGCGCACGTAGTTTATGTATCAGCCGATAGAGGACAGTATTGGATAGGGGGACTGTGATTTTAGTTTCGATTGTGACCACTAGAGTGCACTAAAGTAATAGAATGTTTTTCATAAACTATTCTAGTATTTTCATAAAGTGTTGTTATTTCTTTTTGTGTACGTAAAATGTTATAAATGTGTTTTAGCAGTATGAATGATGCGTGAGTGTGGTTTGAGGTTAATATGAAGCTAATTGTTTAACGAGTTATGTAGTAGGATTTAGTGTGCGAACATTTCGAAGAAGTATGGATATGGAAAAAGGTGATTTTTGTAGAATAGATTTGTAAAGAAAGTTTATGGTAAAGAGAAAGTTAATTCAGGTATAAATAACAATAGTAAATAACTTTATGCATAAACAAAACTTCAACATATTAGATAATTACGTCAGTAAAAAATGTAGTCGTTAGATTTACTATTTTGCGATTGGTTATTGATGAAAAGCGCGGATTGACGCGGGGGAATGTTGTTTTGCTATTGGCTGTTGAGTAAACTGACCAATGGTAAAGCAATATTCTTCTCGTACCTTTCTCTGCTGGTAGAGAAGACTTAGAGGATTCTAGAGAGGAGTGGGAGCCTAGCCATGAAACAGTTCGGACGTGTGTAGTAGTAGTTCCGATGGAAATGATAAGTTGCCGGATCTAGCAGTGTTTCATACATCAAAAGTGTTGGAAAGTGACGGCATAATTATTCCGATGTGTGTGTAGAAATTTCGGAATTTTTAAGTGAATTTTGTGACGAGAAAAGACAAATATCGCACGTGGCGTATTGAGCAAGTCGGAGGTTAAAAACTATGACTGCATTTGGTACCGACAGACTTAATATTTGGCGAGCATTCTCAATCAAAAACAATCAGTATTTTTGTAGCTATTACTTTTCCGGGAAATGCAACTCCGTAAACTTGCTAACGTGATTCAAAGGGGTTATGAGTGACTGTGTTAAGACTAGCATGGGCTTGGCAGTGATACTTGTTCACCTAAGTTTCAGAATATATTAACTGAGGACAAAATTTCCAACATTTCATTTGTGTGAAAGCTTTCTCCCGAAACGTAGATTAGTGACTTAAATTGCAGCCTGGTTCACGTCGAAGTACAGTAGGTTTCACTCGGCTTTCCTACTGATGATCTGCTGAGACAATGTTCACAGGTAGGTGCAGGTATGTCGTAAAGGGACGGAAAGAACCACGCCGCCGCAGCACGTCCGGCCATCCTGATTCAGGTTTTCTGTGATTTACCTAAATGACTTCAGGCAAATGCCTGGAGAGTTCCACTGAGAGAACATGGCTGATTTCCTTTCCCAACCTCCCCTAATCCGAGCTTGTGTTCCATTTCAAATGACCTTATTGTCTACACAACGTTAAACACTAAATCCTTCCTTCCTGTAATGAGGCTTCGTGTGCTTGGAGAAATAGGGGTTAAGTAAATCGTCTGTTTACTGAGTTAACTTGTTCGCTAATTATTTCTGCTCCTGTCCAGCTTTCCTACAAAGAACAATTGCCGCGCCATTCTGTAGCCCGTCTCTATTTACCATGGCGTAGTAAGTCACACGCAAGAAGATGCAGCGGGCTCCTTAGTCTCGAAAGTGTGTAAAACGATTGGGAGAGCGGTGTGCTGACCACACGCCCCTGCATACCACATATGTGTGACGCCGCAAGCTAGAGGATGACAGCAACCAGTTGACATCCCTTGGGCCTTCACGGCCTGGTGAGGAGCTTGTAGATGTAGACGAAAGGTGTTAGTACGAAAGTGGAATTCGCAGAGTTCTAACTGCAGCGTCTGTGTTGTGCATCTCACATGCCTTGAGGTATTAACGTTCACGATTCATGCCTGGCGCAAAATTATTCCGCCTAGTCGCAGGGGGATATGGGAATCCTTCCCTTCGACCAGGCGCCCGTGATGACACACTTGATCTCACGTTGCTCAGCTTTTCAGATAGCCACCGGCGTGCCATGTAACTTTCTTGTCGCTTCGAGAGCAGCGCTTTATCGCGCACAACAAATTCGCGCTGTGGGAGATGTCGGGCTGACGTAAAAGCGGCCATCGCGATGAGTCTGCTGAGCGGAGCAGTGCTGCCGCCAATACTACAGCAGCCCAGCGCAGCGGCGGCGGCGGCGCTTCAAGTATTAAATACCGTCAGCCAGTTTAATCGACGACGAACACGGCTCCATCTCGTAAAACGCAAAAGAGTTGGCGGCGACCGCTAGTTTCCCAGTCTGCTCCTTCCCTCCCCCACCTTTGCTCATTCGCCTCCTCCCCTACCCCCACACCCTTTTTTTTTGCGCTCCCCCCCCCCCCTCCATGCCGTCGTTAATTGGAGCGAAATCCAGCCCGCCTGAGCTCTAAATTATTTATCATAAGGCTGTGGGAAGAACTTCCCGGCGATTTAATCTTCTTGAGGACGGTAATGAAAGGCGCCAGATAATTTACCGCTTTGGTGGCGCGGGAGGCGGGGCGTTCGCACGCGCGCAAGGCGCCTTGGAGGCTACGGCTGCGTCCCGTCTTCGTCTGCTTCGGCACCTCCGAGCACCGTATCAATGTAGTTGGAAAACACAGGAACAGACGAACTGGTATCTGAGTGCCGCGAATACTATACTCGTATGCCCTCAAACGAAGGAAACTACACTACTGGCCATTAAAATTGCTACACCACGAAGATGACGTGCTACAGACGTGAAATTTAACCGACGGGAAGAAGATGCTGTGATATGCAAATGATTAGCTTTTCAGAACATTCACACAAGATTGGCGCCGGTGGCGACACCTACAACGTGCTGACATGAGGAATGTTTCCAACCGATTTCTCATAAACAAACAGCAGTTGACCTGCGTTGCCTGGTGAAACGTTGTTGTGATGCCTCGTGTAAGGAGGAGAAATGCGTACCATCATGTTTCCGTCTTTGATAAAGGTCGGATTGTAGCCTATCGTGATTGCAGTTTATCGTATCGCGACATTGCTACTCGCGTTGGTCGAGATCCAATGACTGTTAGCAGAATATGGAATGGGTGGGTTCAGGAGGGTAATACGGAACGCCGTGCAGGATCCCAACGGCCTCGTATCACTAGCAGTCGGAATAACGGGCATCTTATCCGAATGACTGTAACGGATCGTGCAGCCACGTCTCGATCCCTGAATCAACAGATGGGGACGTTTGCAGGACAACAACCATCCGCATGAATAGTTCGACGACGTTTGCAGCAGCATGGACTGTCAGCTCGGAGACCATGGCTGTGCCACTGGTTACACGTCTCGGTCACCTCTTGTTCGCATTGACGGCACTTTGAACAGTGGACGTTACATTTCAGATGTTTTATGATCCGTGGCTCTACCCTTCTTTCGATCCCTGCGAAACCCTACATTTCAGCAGGATAATGCACGACCGCATGTTGCAGGTCCTGTACGGGCCTTTCTGGACACAGAAAATGTTCGACTGCTGCCCTGGCCAGCACATTCTCCAGATCTCTCACCAATTGAAAACGTCTGGTGAATGGTGGCCGAGGAACTGGCTTGTCACAATACCACAGTCACTACTCTTGATGAACTGTGGTATCGTGTTGAAGCTGCATGGGCACCTGTACCTGTACATGCCATCGAAGCTCTTTTTGACTCAATGCCCAGGCATATCAAAGCCGTTATTACTTCCAGAGGTGGTTTTTCTGGGTACTGATTTCTCAGAATCTATGTACCCAAATTGCGTGAAAATGTAATCACATGTCAGTTCTAGTATAATATATTTGTCCAATGAATACCCGTTTATCAACTGCATTTCTTCTTGGTGTAGCAATTTTAATGGCCAGTAGTGTATAAAGTCACCCTGCGTGAACCATTTAAACTCTCTTCACAAGAAAGAAGACGACAAAGACACACAAACCTTCAGACCTACTAACCTCATTTCCGTAATGCGCAAGATATTCACTAAAACTTTCTCCAGCAGCATGGAAAAAGCGTTGGATTTTAGTCAGGTACGGGAAGAAGCCAGTTTTAGAGAGGATGGGCAATTTGCAAGTCGCGAAAAAGTTAATGAGTATGAATTACCGTGTCAGGGATTCGAATATTGTAGGAAAGCTTTTGGCTCAGTTTCAAGAAACTCTGCTTTCAAAGAACGTTTTCTATAGACTTAGCGTCTTTCTTTTGTGGTTTTAGGGTGCACAACTACAGTGGTCATTAGCGCCCAGACTAAATTATGAATGCACTGCGAGGCACAATGTTAAAACAGCAACTAAAAAGGACAACACTATAAAAGGCACATTAACAGGCAAGGGATTAAAAGAAAACAGCATAATCAAATGTCCTTAGACTGGTGTGTCAAGTGGATAAAACGAAGAACGCGAGCAGCTGCTCCTGGGTCATCCGCTAAAATTTCATCCAGAGTACATGGCAGGCCAAGATCAATGCGCAGTGTATTAAAATTCGGACAGGAGGCGGCAAGAGAGCGCTGGAGAAGACGGAACCAGAAGGCGTCCTACATCTGGCGTGAGTGCTCCCTGGCTTTTGTTGGTGCGTACTGTACTCTACGCTGATGATCCAAAACACTGTGACCACTGCCCGTCGCGTGACTGAACGCCGCCTGGCGCGAGGCGCAGTAAAGAAGGTGTATCATCGGGGCAGAGACGAATGGGGAATCATTCTGGCGATGACAAGGGCCGCAAATGGGGAAATCCGCTTGCGTAAGTGACTTTGACAAAGTGCAAATTGCTATGGCCCAGCTCATGGAAACGAGAAGCTCGGAAACGGCTGCTGTTGTGAGCATTTCTGAAAAGTCGTTGATGGACGAACCACGAGTAGGATAAAACATTGTAAGGTATCCTTTATTTGCAGATAAGAGTGCGTTTTACTTTACTGCCAGTTTTGCTAATTCGCATAAGAGAAGTGAATGTATCAGCGCTGCAGTACGTACGGAGTAAGGAGCGAGCAGTAGGTTCCCGTGTTGGCTAGCAGAGGCGGTTGGTCACCTGGCGCTCAGTGGGTTGAGGTAACGACGGAGAGATCGCTCGTGATGTCAGCAAACAGATATGTAGGGAAAGTACATTTATTCTGTCACTAATCAAGTAATTGTTATTAATAAATATTTGCTAACAAAAGTTGCCATTTGCCACTCAGACGTTAGGAGTCTATGGGTCATAAATACTATTTTTCAGTACTTTTACAATGCCAGGAAACGTTCTATGTTAGATACCATGGAGGGACAGGTGACTGTCCCCAGTGCAAAATACTGCCCAGACTTCCTGCATCCCTGGAATGGTGCGTGTTTTGAGTGCCTAAATGTCCTTATATCCGGATGTGACCATCAACCAGGCGTAACAATAAATGTAATTCAACCGACCGGACGACGTTTCCATTGATCCAGGTTCCAGTCTCGATGGTCTCCTGGTCACTGTAAAAGTTAATGACGTTGTTGACATGCCAACACAGGAACAAACAAGTGTCGTCTGCTGCGGCGCCCCATGGTTAACAATATGCCTTGAATGGTATACTCTAAAACACCTGTGCATGCACCAGAATTGTGCTCTGTCGTCAGATCTGCCACAGATCGCCGCCTATCCTGCTTTAGAGTGCGGGCACGCCTCCGACATCTACCCTTTGTGATGAGACATGGACGCCCAATACCTTGCAAAAACCGTCCACTCGTACTAAACCTCCAGAAATGTCTCAGTATAGCCTGTGATTCCGTAGATGGGGCGTAAAGTATAACTGGCCATGCTTTCCCAACAGAGTTTTGCGATAATTAAGCCAGTCCGTTGTTGATCTGACTTAGCGAGCATCTGCGTTGAATTCTTCCTACCTATTATGTGGAGGCGCTCTCGTAGTTTTATGTCCCCTCGCAGAGCTGTGGCAGCGCCGTCGGATTCTGAAAGTGCAATACTGCTGTCTATGTTTTGCGTAATGAAGTGGGAAGAATGTTTCTTCACAAATAGTTTTACATGGGATGCCATTATGTTGAGTTTGTTTAAGAAACACCGTAAAATGAACTTGTTCACACTGGTTATAGGCTAACCATTAACAGTACTGGAGTATGGTGTACAACATGACTAGACTGAAAGGCATCCTATCGACGACTGCCGACTATGGTGCCCAGTTTCTCACTTAAGTGTTCAATAGGTATAATTCGTGTAAGATCGTTCATCTTTGGTTACGACACAGTTATTCATTTATTCATTAATTAGTATTAACCATGATAGCTGTGGTCTACGCAAGGGCGCCCATAATCGCCGTCGTCCCCCTCTAGTTTTCAGGTAAAGGAAAAAATATGATCTAGTCAGATGTCTTTCTTTCAAGAAGATTATTCAGAAATCGTTATTTCCCAAATTTTTAACAGGGTCAGAACTGGAACTCTTTTATGTCTGCTTGCAAGTCGCAAGTCGACGTTCGTCTTTCAAAGTATTAAAAATACTCCTCCCTAGGCCTTGCCCCCTACCCCCCCCCCCCTTACAAGCTATCGAAAGAGTGCTCTCAGGTCTACGTGAACATTATTACAGAAACACCTGTATCCATTCATGGTTAGTATCCTCCCCAACAGCAATGGCATTTTCCTGCACGATAACTATCTGTGTTACATGTTCAGAATAGTGATACAGTGGTCCTAACGATAAAATAGTGAACCCACATTGATGCCTTGACCACCTAGTTCGCCTGATCAAATCCCAATGGGACACATCTGTGACACTATGGGGTGCCAACTCTGCACTCAGAACCACTGGCCAATAATTTATTGGAACTGCACTTTGTTTACATTGATACAGAGATCTCTCTCTTTCCGACAGTATCAGGTAATTATGGGATTATTTAACCTTTGAGCACGTTAAACTTTGATACAAGGATCCTTGACCGGAAGCCACTGATCACTTCTATACAAAATTTTGTTAACAAACTTCTAAATCAATTTGCAAACATTGGTACTTGACAAACAGTTGCATAAAATCATTAATATTAACCATTAAAACTTTGTAAAGGCACTAAGTTTGAAAATTTTAAGAAAATATACTGGGGCTTGACCTTTAAAACACTAGGCTTATCAGTGGATCCCCTTTCTTCAGTGCAAATGCGCAAACATATACGACCTCCTGTGGGAATCTCTGAGCAGAGAACTGGAGTATAATGGACAGAGACTGCAGAAAGGTGGCGCTCGATGTGAGTGTGGCCTGGCTGTGAGGTGTACTGAGATAGTACACGCAATTGCGGTTATGCTGCATTCCAAATGGCGCAGCGATTACTGCACCTGCCTAGTAAGTAGGAGATCCCAGGTTCGAATCACAGCCCAGTACACATTTTCGCTCGTCGCTGCTAACTCTGCTTAATGTCACATTGCAGCTGACAGTAGGGATCCCCCTTAAATTTACACATGATGTTTCACAGCTGTGGATTCTGCTTGGTGTCTGTTCTCTCAGACAGACACTGCACATTCATTTAGCATATAAATGAGTTTGTAGTTTTCTTTGACATTTTATCATACAGTAATCATATTAAAATTCATTATCAAATAATCATAGAATAACAAGAATATGTATTAAATCAGTATTTTCAGTTGGTACAATAACATTTGGTTTTGATAATTTGTTCTTCAAGCAATTCTTCTCATCTTTTTAAGTTTTGAATTTCTTCTCATCTTTTCTTCAGTACACACAATCATTTCTTTACCAGTTTGTAAATCTTCAATTTCTTAATGAAAATTTTCAATTGTTGGTTGTAATTTATATCGAACATGTTTTCTAATTCATGGTAAAACGTCTTTGGTTGCCCAATCTTGAAATTACTTAGCTTGTTCCATTTTTGATTTAGTTATCAATGAATATAAACTTGATTAATTAATAAAAACAGTATGAGAGAGCAAATCTGACAAGGTGAGTGATTCGTTCAGCTATAAATTTTCATAAATATGTATTACAATGTTTTTCTCTAGTGAGGTGACAAGTCACTTGTTGTGAACTTTCATAATCCATTATCCCTGCAACATTCTTAGCTTTAAACAATGGTCTCTTTATCAGTTATCACAAACACTTATTCTTATAAACAACCCTGTTGTTATTCTACAAATATATGTATTAACCCTTTGTCATATGAACTATCGAAAACACATACATTTTCCAAGTTTTTTGTTGATCACAGTAGTAAACAGAAACAAATTTTATTATTTTACCATTTAAGAAAGGTGGTACTTTTGAGTATGTCTAGCTCTCCAGTGGCTTGCTGACCAGTAGTTCTCAGTACTACTTTTGTCCTAAGCAACGAATCGAAATGTTTTAGAATGCACCAAGGCTACAAATCAATGAACACTGCGAAGGTATGCTGAATGAAATTCAGCAAAATCTTTTTATTTCCATTGTAGCAGAGAATATACCACAAAATAAACGTTTTAAGTTTAATCTAGATTGAACCTTTCTTTCACTATATATGTCGTATCTTCCCTTTTTCCTAAAAACTGACAAAATAAAAAAATGTATTTTCTAATCTTACGTCTTCTGGAACTAAGTTCTTCCTTTTGTAGCACATATTGCTTTCTATCAGAATTTGACATGTTTTGTACTCATCTGACTCATAAGCCCCTGAACAACATGTCTCATTAACTCCAGAGGTGATATCTTTGCATACAAATCCTAGCACAGTTCATAACCATTTACAAATATATTTTGGATCTTTTTCCCAACCCATAAGCTGATCTATTTTTGTTACCATGGTTCACACTTCCAATACTACAATTGTATTCATTGGCTACATAAGGACACTGAATGTTGATTTTAGTGCCATTGTTCTGCTTTCTAGATACAAACATTACTTCTGTTGCTTGGCAGCTGGATGCCAGGCACACAATTTAGTTGTCTTTTCACAAAAGTACCTCAGTTTCAAGGGATTACTTCCTATAATCAAAGTCATCTCTTTTCATTTCCTTAGAATGTGAGAGATCTCCTTATACAACAAGAGGAAGGTGTCCCTACTTTTATCCTTCCAGGCAGGGGATATAAGTAGAAAAAAATAAAAGTTCAGTCTCCTGTTTTTGTACCAAAACTTCTGCAATAAGCCTAAGACTACACTTTTTACTAATGCATAATTACCAGATTCCCTCTCCAGAACCTCATTTCGCCTTTGACAAATATCCAAGGCAAGGGAAGAATGTAGTCTTTCTGGCCTGCAATACCTAACACTTTGTAACTGTATTATGTGGAGTTCATTGTGTTGTATTATTTCACTGAATTTCTCTCTTTGAGGAAAACTATTGACTCATCTACATTTCCTCCACCTTCTATCAGTTGCGTCTCAAGCACCTTTCTGCTACTACATTTATTTCTTTTTTTCTTATTTCTCTACAGTTTCACGTACACTGATTTAGAGCTCCACTCAGTACTGCCTCGATAGTCAGCTTGATGTACTGTCATGCCACGGGGTTGGGTTCGATTCCCGGCTGGGTCAGAGAGTTTTTCTGCTCAGGGACTGTGTGTTGTGGTGTACTCATCATCATCATCTCATTCCCAACAACACACAAGTCATCGAAGTGGCGTCGACTAAAAAGACTTGCATCAGGTGACCGTCTACCTGACGGGTGGCCCTAGCCCCAAGACATTTCAATTTTTCCCATTCAAGATAAACATGTACTTAAATGCAACCAGATCAAGAAGTGAGAAATATGTGTACAATCGAAATAAACAAGAATCGAAAGAGTTGGCACTTAGAAGTACCAAGAGGCAACAAAGGATTACTAGTGGGACAGCTGAAGCATATGTGCTTGGAACTGGTTCCATTTAACAGAAAACAATTTTTATTAGATTTTTTATTTTTATCAATATAAATTTTTGTATATAAATGTATCATATGATACAAATGAGAAAATAAATGCTTTCATATTTTCTATCTGTACATTATCATGATGATTATGTATCCACATTCAAAGATCAATTAACGAAAGAGAATGTGAGTAAGTAATATAAACTAAATGAAGAAGAAATATATATTGTTTTTGAATACTTTAAAAACAGAACTAGAATTTGTATTCCACTCTATTCCCAAATAATTCTTTAGTAAATGAAATGTCTATTAATCGTTACTAATCAACTTTTTCCAAATAATAAATAGACAGTTTTATATCTTACTAACAACAAATATTTCTTATAAATGAGCAGCCTAAAAGTAAGCAAATTAAAAGCTAAAGCAAAAAATTAGAATAAGAGGTTATTCTAAACTTAGAAAACAACTTATTGATCTGATTAACAACAACAGTCCAGTGATTGCATGCAGTGCGAAGACTACTTCTAATATAGAGGAACTAAAAGCTAAAGCGATAGAACTTGGAATTAAAGAATATTATAAACTAGGAAAGGAAAAACTAGTTTCATTTATTAATTATAATTATGAAGATTTGTGTGTTTTGAGGAATTATATAAATTATATTTAACAAAAACTGAAACATGCAGAAATAAAGTTGCTGAATATATTAAAGAAATACTCAGTGTAATAATCCACAATGGAAATATATGTCTGGACATTTTGTATTAACTGAAGATTTTATGAGAGAATTTCAAGATAAATTAACTGGAATGGAATATCACAACGAAACATAAATAAAAATCTCATAAGAGGATTTCATGAATAATTATATTGGAGTATTATATCAAATAAAGAAAAATTATCAGCAGCTGTTACAAGAGAACAGCAAGATAAAATTAAATGGGATATTATACGAGATAAAGAAAAATTATCTTTAGATCTTACTAGAGAATTTTAAAGTAGAATAAACTGGAATAAAACAATGCAACAAAATTTGACCTAAAATTTCACAAAGGAACTTAAAGATAAACTAGATTGGTCTTATATATTGAGGAAACAAATATTGTCTCAAAAATTTATAAGAGAGTATTAGAATAAAGTAGACTGAAAAAATATATCATATTATCAAACACTGTCTGAAAATTTAATGACAGAATTCCAAGACAAGTTAGATTTGGATTATACATTTTGTAGCCAAATATTATCTGGGAATTTTGTGTGAGAATTTCAAGGTAAATTAAATTGGGGATACTTATCAGTTGATCAAGTAGTATCCAAAGGTTTAACAAAAGGATTTCAAGATAACTTAGACTGGGGATATTTACTAATTAATCAAAAGTATTTGAATGTTTCATTATGAATTTCAAGATAAAGTCAGTTGGGGTAACATTTTAAATCATTAACATTTTTCATAACTTTTTATAAAAAAAGGCCTACTGAAATATTATCTACTTGTAAAGTACATTGTGTTCATAAAAACATATTGATAAATGTTGAGTAGATCATTTTTTGTCCAATGTGCAGAAATGTTATTAAAAGAGTATATTTAAATCTGATGAAGACTAATTATATTATTAAATAATTGTTACTGTGTATAGTTATCTAAAATACTGAAGAAATAGTGCCAACACATGATACTTAAAATTTCTTACATTCTGTGGTAGGAACTTACTGAATTAGGGTTATAATTAAGTTTTAACATTTCTTCACAATTTGGATGTCTATCTTCGATTCTGTACAATTGCCTTTGTAAATTCATTCCTTATGTTCTAATGATGTAACAATTATACTCAAAGTTTACATCAACAGAAGTTGGTCTTAAATTCTGATCGAATGTATGAGGAACAACATGTGTTAATAAAGTATCTTCCTCCCTGTTTCTTTTTGTATTGCTCCCATAGCATTAACAATTATTCCATTTAAATTTTCTATACTTTGATCCTCACTTTGGCTTATATTTTCCAAATGAGTTATTTGACCTCAATACATCTCTTTAATTTCGTTTTGTCATGTTAATGGATTGATGGTAAAACGTCTTCATAACCCCAACTTTGAAACTTTTGGCAAAAGTCATTTTGGATCAAAACTAAAGAATATAGACAAGGCTCATTGTTGGATTTTGTTGATTTTTGTTCCCATTCAGGTAGCACCATTTCAGTGCAGCTAAAATGTTCATATTTTTGCAATATTTTTATTTAACATGGTCTTTAATTGCATTCCTAGGATGTTCATATCCTATAATATCAGCAACTCGATTTTCATAAAACTGTAGCTTATATTTTTCGTCGATAATCATAAACATTTGCTTATTGTTATACATAAGATTGTTGGTGATTTTGTCTATGATTGACCCCATTTAATAAAATTATTTTATTAGAATTTTTCATAATTACAGTAATAAATACGGTGTGTATTGATAAAACTAGAAAATTTTACTCTTTCCTAATGAGAATTTTTTTCTCTATGAATGGAAGCCATCCTATGTAAAATGTGTAAATATTGTAAAACTGAGTAGTCAGCTCATAATTTTACTTCACTGAAACATCCAAAAACGATAGGAAAAGTGCAGACAATGTATAAATGGATATCAATAAGAGTATGCAATTTCTTGTGTGTGTGTGTGGAAAAATGTTTCTTGTAAAAAACAGTTACAACGATTTCTGAGTGAAGGACATTCGAATATATTGTTATCAGTGAAAAAAAACAGACTGAGACAAATGACAAACAAAAAAGTGTTGATTATCAAGAGATTAAAGAAAAAGGATGTTTTTATAGAAATACAATATGGACAAACATGCAAGTTGATGTAATTAATGTACTCAGGAATAAATCAAAAATAAGAAAGCCCAATTTAAAATTGATTTATAAAATTTTTTAGTGTTAAATAAAGACTAAAATGGAGCAATTCACGATTGCACAACTTGGTGATTATTGTAGAAGAAATAATTTAACTGGATATAGTAAATTAAGTAAAGCTGGTCTAATTATATTCATTAATAAAGATTGGGGTGGAAATCTTTGGAGAAAATACGTTATTCTAAAATTGGAAATGATGATGAAATTTTTCAAACTAATGAAGATAAAACACTATTTATGTATTTGAGAAATTAAGAGACAGAAGAATAATTCGAGATATTCTCATTGATGAAGCATTGGCAAATAGACTACAAACAATAAATTTTGAAATTAATCTAAATTTGCTTGACCTGAACATCTTCTTGAATGCATCTAAGCCAAAAATTATGAAAACTTTGAAATGCTCTAAAAATACATATTGGTCGAAATTTAATTTTAAAGTTTTCCAGTATCCAGACAAATGAAAATATTACAGAATTTGTATTTCAAACAGAGCACTATAGAATCACTAGACACAGAGAAGTAATTAAAAATTTTAAGAATGATTACCAATATTTTATCATGAATGTCTAATTTTCAATTTCATGGTTGTCCTTAGTCATTAAGTAGAATTATTGGTTTGCAATTATGAATTAATAGATATGTTCCATTAATTGATACAAATATCCTGATTTGCTAGAAAACATAAAATATAAGGAAGCTCGTATTAATGTAAAAAAATAATAATCGAAAATGTTATTATGTACTATAAAATCTGCATTATATCACGAAAATAAAATATGGATAGAACCATAAAATACGGAAATATTGAGCGGAAACTCGAAAATTTTGAATTTCCTGTAGTGGTGGATAATACACCAAAAACTGAAAATAAAATTAATGTGTCTATTAATGTTTATTCAAGTATATCCATTAAAAATAACAAAATCTAAAAGAGTGAATCTTGTATACCTCGTTTATTTTAGGAATGAAAGTAGTTCACTCTACTGTTATCTAAAAATTATCTAGGCTTGTTTCGAGTCAAATTACGAAACACAATGAAGTAGAATTAATTTGTGATATGTGTTTGTTCCACTTCAACAGTATAGAAAAATTAGATAATCACACACAAACCTGCTTAGTTAACAAATCATTAAAAGCTGAATTGCCAAAGAAAGGTCATAATTCTTAAAAATGTCAGCATACACAGAGAGTTCCAGTCATTATTTATGCTGATTTTGAGAATTTGCTGTTAAAGAAGGATACTGCACAAACTCATCCTAAAATTTTATGCAATAAAATACCAAAATCATGAACAATGTGGTTTCTGCTGTTATATTCAATACATAAATGAACACTATAGAGATTCAGTTATTTATCAGGGGCCAAACTGTCGTAAAATTTATCGAATATATGAAAGAAGAGGTTGAAGAAGTTCGAAGAATTTATTCTGAAACTGAAGAAATGAAACTGCTAACATCAAGACATACAAGACGAAACATTTATTCATTATGTAGATGTCATTATTCACAAACAAACAAAGAAGTTCGTCAACATGATCATTTGACTGGAAATATAAATCCACTATGTAATCATTGTAATTTACAATAAAAACACTCACATTTTGTACCTACTTATGTACATAATTGATCTGGATGTGATTCACATTTGTTTGTAAAGGAACTTGGTTATGATAGAAAGGATGTAAATTTAATACCAAATAATGAAGATAGATGTATTAGTTTTGTCAAGACAACAGAAAATTTAAAGAATAGGTTTACTGATAGATTTAAATTTCTGGCTTCAAATGTTGATATCTTTTCATCAAATCTGAAAAAGGATCAAATGAAAAACATCAAAAAGTTTTTCAAGAAACTCTGGTAAATCTAGTATTCGAGGAAGGATTATGTGGATGGTTGGATGAAATCTCAAGAAACACAGCTTCCATTGAAACAAGAATTTTACAATAAACTGAATGACTGTGATGAAGTTTATAAAGATGCACAATTAGTTTGGGAAAAATTTAATATCAGCTTGGTCAATCCCATGATTTAATCTTATAACTGACACTCTGTTATTAGCTGAAGTATTTGTATATTTTAGAAAAACTTCTGTAAAAGCTTATGGTTTAGATCCATCTTGGCATTTTACTGTAACTGGTTTATCTTTTGATACCATGCTAAAAATGACTGGACAGACACTTGAACTGTTACATGATTAACATATAATTTTAAGGATTGAAAAAAGAATAAGAGTGGGTACATCACAATGATGTAAAACATATGTGAAAGCAAATACTAAATATATGAAAGATTATGGTGTAGAAAAGATATCAAATTAATTGGAATATTTAGATACAGATAATTTTTATGGTTGGACTATGATTCAATATTTACCATATGAAGGGTTTGAATGGTATGATCGATATTCATTAAATTCTACAAAGTAACTGAAATTTCTAACACATCATCACTTTTCTTAAACACTTAGCACTTGCTCCTGAAAATAAAATTGCACCTGGAACTAAAGAAAGTAAGTTATTGACTACTCTGGAAGGCAAGCATCACTGTAGAAATCTTAAACAATTTCTGTCCCAAGAAGAGAAGGTAACAACAATGTATGAAGTTTTAAAATTTAAACAATCTGGTTCGTTAAAGAAATATTTAGTCTTGAATATACAAATCTGAACTAAGGCAAAGAATGATAATGAAAGCGGTATCCATAAACTGATGAATAAATCGGTATTTGGAAAAACGATATAAAATGTAAGAAACAGAGTAGATATCAAATTAGATTCAGATGAAGAAAAATGTGATAAATTTGTAGCAAAGCCAAACTTTAAAGGGAGAACAATTTTTAATGAAAATCTTGCTCCTTTCCATATTAATAAAAAATTGTGTTTAATAAGCCAGATTATGTTAGAACGAATACACTTAATTGTCTAAAGAACTGATGTATGATTTCCAATACACTGTTATGAAATCAAAATATGGTAAGAAAATAAGTTGCATTACCAGGATACAGGAAGTTACATATACAACATACTCACTGAAGATTTCTATGACAAAATCGATGATTGATGAATCTTATACTAGTTACTATCCAATAAATAATATCTACAGCATTCCCCAAGTAAACAAGAAAGTTTTAGGAAAAATGAACAATGAATGTAATGGAAACATAATGGAAAAATTTTGTGGCCTGAGAGCAAAAATGTATATGCTTATGAAGTTGGTGACAAAATAAAGAAAGAATGGAAACAGTCGAGAAATGTGTTGTTAAAAAGGAAATGAGCTTAGAAAATTATAAAGATTGTTTGTTTAACAATAGGGAACAGGACAGAACTATAAATTTAGTATGAAGCATTAAGTATGAAATTTATTCAGTTGATGTAAATAAAAAAGTACTGAGTGCGAATGATGACATAAGATTTATTTTGGAAAATAGAATAGGCACATTACCATGTGGACATTACACATCACTATCAACAGTATAAAAATAAAAAAAATATATTAGTAAAAATTTTATCTGTATAAACAGAGACTCCAGTCAAGAAGTTCAACACTAGGAATACTTATTTCTTATTTGTTTAAAAAGATTAGTGAGCTACAAATTAATGTTTCATATAACATTAATAGTTGTGAATGTCTGACTACTAGACAAGGAGAGGAATTATGTTTGGAACTGAATAATGAATTTAAAATTATTTTACTAGGCAGATATCTGAAAATAATTATTGGTTGTGATTTACAGATTTTTAAGATGGTAATATTAAACTGAGATGCAAGGAAGTGGAGAAACTTAAAAATAATGACAATGAATTTAATGATCTACAATTTGAAGCTCCAAAATTTTTTTTTAACATTTGAATTTTTCTCTAAACCTTTTTTTAATCATGAGGGATGCTGAGGCATCTTGACATCTGCTACACCAAAATGAAAGAATCTAAAATATAAATGGTATTAATATAATGCTGCATTTGATTTAAAGTGCTTCTTTTTTAACTTTTACTTTGAGTGATTTTATTTTGCTGTTTTATTTAGATCCATTTACCTTTTAATTAAATCTTGATTTTTTTCTGAAAAAAGGGAATGTAAGGAAAAACATACCCCTCATTTCTTTTCGCTAACTTTCCAAGTATTTTATAATAAAATTTATATTGTTTTATAATTTATATATGAAAGAAAGTGAGCCAGATATTGAGGACTAGGATAGTAGATTGAATTTGTAGGTTCAAGCTAACATGCCTCACCGAGCCATTGAGTTAGGTGAGCCTGAACCTAAAAATTCTATCCTAGCAGAATATTAAAATGTTTTTTGGTCGTACTTTCAATCATTTTTCTTTCATGACTGCCTTCATGGCTTCTTTCAAACTATTTCCAGAATAGTTCTTGTATGGACATGCATCATTGTAAACTGAGTATTCAGAGATATCTGATGGTTGTAGTCCAAGAGTCTCAAGGAACATACAATAACAGAAAAAAATCGTAACACAAAAAATCATTAATTTGTAGCAATAAAATTTTTAGAATGCATTTGTCTAAGTAAAAACATGATCTTGTTTTGAGTATCGAAGAATGACCCTAGATTCCTTCTCTGTACAATATATAACTTCAGATGGCAAAATAGGAAGTTCAAACAATGGATGGACTGTCTCATATGGTAACACTGATGAGGAATCCACCACTGCATCTTGTAATGCATTTGGACCCAGAGTTCTGGGGAGCTCCAGCATCTGCCATGACGAAGAGGCAGATACAGCCTCCTAAGTTTAAGTTCAAGAAGAAGTACTGCTGTGGAACATCGACTGTAAATTCTCTTCCAAAAATCGGAAAACAGAAGGAATTAGAAATATTTCTTCAGAAGAACCATATATAAATTTCAGCAGTGCAGGAAACGAGATTCTTAGGTGAGAATATAGTTGACACACAACATAAAGAATTTATAAAGTGACACCGACAGTAAGAATAATGGAAAACATGCCAATGTTTGGGACAGTATTTAATGTTAGCAAAAAAATCATAGAATAACAGAATTTACATCGAAAACAGAAAGAATATGCTTGTTAACAATAAAGTGCATGCACCTACAAATGATGACAAGAGAAGAAATTTGTAGAAAGTAAGTCAGTTTTTGGAGCTTTTAGAATCTGAAACCTTCAACATACCTTAAAACAACTTTGAAATGCTTCTCAGCGACTTGCATGCGCAAATTGGGAAAGAAAAGATATCTCAGAATATTGTAGGCGAATATCAAGCATGCTTAAGAACATCTCAATTATTGAAAGTGTAATAAATAGGTCTGTAATGTTTCAGTTAAAATTCATGTCCATACATTTTCACGAACTACCAAGAAAAGCCAAACTTTGGATGTTTCCAAATCCAAACCAAGAAGAATTTCAGCTGGGCCACATACCTATATCTAAAAGCAATATAATGGAAATAATGAATGTTGAAGTAATTAGAAATTGGGAATTTGATTCAGATCCTTATCTCTCTAAGATTAAAATACAATTTCTCTCATCTGAAACAAGAAAGTAATCAAATCCCCACAGCAGCTAATATTACATAGGAAATATAGAAAAAATTAGAAAAGAAACTGAGACAACAAAATAAGGTGACTGGCATGAACTCCAGGTACAAATTACTAAAACAGCGGAGAAAACTGTAGAGCTGGCCAAGAATAAAAGGAAGACATGGTAGAACGAAGGCTCAAATCACTCAAAAACAACAAAGCAAGTATTGAAGTCTCCATTACAGCAGAATTACTGAAATTTCAGAATCAATAATTGTAAATAACCTATAACTGCTTTTTGAGAAAATTTGGAAAACTGAAAAGATTCCAGAAGAGCGGAAAATAACGTTAATCCATCCACTACATAAAAAGGGAGAGAAACAATATGCCAACAATTACAGAAGACAGACAGAGACACACAAAAATTATCAAAAATTGTCCTGGAGAGATTGGAAGAATATCGGTTGTGTTTTTGAAAGGGAACATCCTGCAAAGAGCAGATTTTTAGGTGAAAGTCAATAATTCGCCACAAATGTTAACCAGCAAACCTACAATGGTATCATTTATTGATTTCAAAACAGCTTTTGATTCTGTAGACAGAGAAACAGTAGATAAAATCATTACTGAATTTGGTGCAAAAGCAAAATTAGTGAACATAATTCATGAAACTCTAACAAAGACGATATCTACAATTAAATTTGTCAGGGAACTATCTCAGTCATCTGAAATAAGAATTAAACTAGGGGATGATTCATCACCTTTATGTTTAACTGCATTCTACAAAAAATTGTAATGATCTACATTTCAAAGCTCAGGAATCACAAAATTGAACCAATAATTATCAGAAGGAAAACAAACTGTTTGGCTTTTTCAGACGATTTTGCAATACTTTTAGAAAATCTGACAGACTCAGTTATTCAAATGCAGCTTGTGTAAGAAATAGCAAATAGAACTGGTCTCAAAATTTCAGCTGAAAAAACCAAATTAATGTCAAACATAAAAAATACACCAAAATTAGTAGAAACACAAATAGGTAAAATAGAGTGAGTAGGTAAATTCAAATTCTTGGAGAAACTGTACGACTGAATGGATTAGAAAAATTTCCAGTAGGGGTAAGAGTTAATACAATGAAGAGCGTGTAGGGTTTGATAAGGAATATTTACAACAAGAAATCCATGCATAGAAAAATAAAACTACAATGCTGTATCAAAGTGGTACAACCAGAATGTTTAGATGGATGTGCATGCCTAACAGTGAACTACAGGCTGGACAGAATAGAGGCAGTTGGAGGATGGATAGTTACAAAAATGATGGGTGCAATACAAACTACGGTTGGCTAGAGAATGAGAAGTAATGAGGAGATTTACAAAAGTATAGAGAAAATGTTAGAAGCAAAGACTAAAAGAAGGTTAATCTCTTTTGGATCCCTCTACTGTATGACTGAGAGCAGGCTCATGAAACAAATATTACTACATTTCTAGAAGAAGAAATCGAAAACAGCATGGATTACAATAATAAGAAAACATCTAAAAAGAAACCAAAGAATCGGAATGACAGACAAAAATCTTTTTAAGAGTAAAATATTAAATTTAGAAGGCTTTCAATGCAGAAAAATCTGAAATCGGGAACAACATGGACAGAAGGAAGAAAAAGATGACACAGGGAGAAGAATAAGGTGTACTGGAAAAATAGAAAACAACAATATAAGAAGAGGTATTAAAACTGTTAACTGATGCTAGTTGGTCAGTAGGAATACAATAATAATAATAATAATAATAATAATAATAATAATAATAATAATAATAATCAGCTACACCATTGCAATTTCATAACCACTTCTACAACCCCTTAGATCACATAACATCAACAGATACAAAGAAAGTAAATTGGAAAATGAAAACACTACACGGCAAGCACCCGCATCATCTAACACAGCCACACATAGATCAAGACGCATCCAACACAAGGCTAAGAAACGGCAATATATACAGTGAGACGGAAGGATTCATGATCGCAATACAGGATCAAACAATAAACACCAGATATTACAGCAAGCATATTATTAAAGATCCCAATACCACAACAGATAAATGCAGACTTTGCAAACAACAAATAGAAACAGTAGATCACATCACAAGCGGATGTACAATACTAGCAAATACAGAATACCCCAGAAGACATGACAATGTAGCAAAAATAATACATCAACAACTTGCCATAAAACATAAACTAATAAAACAACACGTTCCCACATACAAGTACACACCACAAAATGTACTGGAGAATGATGAATACAAATTATACTGGAACAGAACCATTATAACAGATAAAACAACACCACATAACAAACCTGACATCATACTCACCAATAAAAAGAAGAAATTAACACAACTAATTGAAATATCCATACCCAACACAACAAATATACAGAAGAAAACAGGAGAAAAAATTGAAAAATACATCCAACTGGCTGAGGAAGTCAAGGACATGTGGCATCAGGATAAAGTCGACATTATCCCAATTATACTATCAACTACAGGAGTCATACCTCACAATATTCACCAGTACATCAATGCAATACAGCTACATCCAAACATATATATACAACTACAAAAATCTGTAATTATTGATACATGTTCAATTACCCGAAAGTTCCTAAATGCAATATAACATATACCATACAGTTACAAGGAAGTCACGCTTGACCGAGGTCCGCGTCACGTTCCATTTTTAACCAGACTTAAGTCTGAGAAAAAAAAGTCAATAATAATAATAATAATAATACAAGCAGGAAAGTTGCACAATCTCACAACAGAACTCACGAAGCAGAAAATTCAAATTCTCGCCTTGCAAGAAACATGCTATACAGATTTAGAAAGGATAGACTGCAATATCTACAGAATCTTCAAAAGTGGAACAAACAAGAAAATTGGCAAAGGAGCAGCCCTATTTGGAATGGCCTTTATTGTAGACAAAAAAGTGCTGGACTCAGTAACAGTCGTGAAACCCACCAGCAATCGAGTAATGACCCTAAGAATCAAACACAAACAAACAAAAACTACATCTTTATTAATGTACATGCACCAACAAATGGTGGTAATAAAAAAATGCCTAAAAGAAAAGAAAAATTCTGGGAAGAACTTGAAATGGAGATAGTCAAAATTCCAAAAGATTATGTGAAAATTCTACTTGTTGACTTCAATGCACAAATTGGCAGAGAAGAGAGGAACAAGAGGACAGTAGGAAACTATCCAGTACACAATTTTACCAATAGAAATGGCACATGACTCATTGAATTATGTCAACGAAAAAACTTAAAAATTATGTCAACCTCACTTCAAAAACATCCCAAAAAGCAGAAAAAGCGGCGATCACCCATTCATCATTTGGAAGAATCTCAGATTAATCATTTTGCGATATGGTATGGCTACCAAAAAGAAATTCATGATGTGCAACTACGCAGAGGATCAAATATCGATTCGGATAATTATTTAACCAGAATAAAAATTAAATTCACACACAAGAGGAAATTAAAAAGAAAAACACTGCTGATCCCAAAATTTGATCTACAAAAAATCAAAGACTCCAAAACCACTGAAAAATGGTAAGAGCAACATGCAGAAGATTGGGAGAAATTTTAAATTAAAATCATCAAAACCTCAAAAGACCTGATCCATCATCATGAAGAAACAAAATCAAGAATGCGAGAACACACCAGAAGAAAGACGAAAGGCATTTCAAAATTACAACTGCAACGAATCAGATGAAACACAGAAGAAATTTTTCGAAAGGAGCAAGCAGACTTCCAAGATTTTAAGACAAATTAAACGTAAATATGTCAGTGAGCAGCTGCAGTCAATCCACGTTAACTTCAAAAACTATAATACGCACCATTTTAAATTGTCCAGAACCCACGGAGAGGTTCCCGAAAGTGCAGCCAGAAATCTCACCACAGAGCTCGACACCACCAACACAAGAAGAATTTTATGCGCACATCTAGAAACTTGAAATCAATGAAGCATCAGGGGAGGGCGGAATTGTAGCAGAACTCTTGAAGAATTTAGGCCCAAATTTACTCAAAGAAATTACTCAAATAATCCAAAACAACTAGCAAACGAAAAAATCCCGGATGCCTGGAAGATTGCTCTGATTCATCCATTACATAAAAAAGGTAAGAAATCAGATGTAAATAATTGTAGGGGGATCCATCTATTACCAGTCACTAAAAAATTCTATTAGCTTGTCTCTTGACTGGAACACAACAGCAATTACTACGCAAAGTAGTAGAATATCAAGGAGGATTCAGACCGAACAGATCATGAAGATCAAATTTTCAACTTCAAAACCATAGTCAAAATGCGAGCTCTGAGACAAAAACCTATTGCACGCACATTTGTAGATTTCAAAAAACCAATCAATCAACAGGTCCTCGCTTTTCCACGTTTTAGAAGAGATGGGATTAGATCCCAAAACACGAGAAATCATAAAACAAACACTAATTGGCAGGAAATCTAAAGTAAAAATTATGGGGGTGATCTCAGAACCCTTCGACATTCAAGCAGGTGTGAAACAAGGTCAGGTGATGGACTATCTCCTGTTCTGTAAACGTAGTTCTCGACAAAGTTATGGATGAATGGGAGAAAGAACTCAAGAAATGTGGAGTTTGGAAGTCAACCTGACTGGGCATTGCCAAAAACTACCTCTACATACCAAATCTTGCATTTGCGGACTATCTGGCGATACTAACAGAGGATGAGCAAACTGCAATCAAACAGCTGGAAATACTCAAAGAATGTACAGAAAAAGTAGGTTTACAAATTTAATGAATTCTTTGATTCAAAAACAGAAATTGCAAGCTTGAAAACAAAATATGGTAAAATTAACAGAGTCCTATACTTTAAATACCTTGGAGAATTCATTGAACCGACAGGTACTAAAAAAATTTCACAGCAACATAACCTCCAAGAATGTTAAAAAAAGGACTAGGGTTAAAGCAAAACCTCTGCAAAAAAAAAAAAATCAATACCAAAAGGGGAAAAATTCGACACTACAATATTGTCACAAAACCAGCAATCCTCTACGCAAGAGAAACGCTAACCTTAAACAGAGAACACCTTGAAGACATCAAAAAAGAGGAGGGAAAGATTATCAGGTAAATGGTAGGAGGAAGACGTGCCCAAGACGGTTATAGGCTAAAATCAATTAAAACAACAGAAAAGCTTTCAAACATCGAAACTGATATTGGGAAAAGGCGAATGAAATTCTTCAGTCATCTCAGCCGACTACCAGACAATCGATTGACGAAGAGAATAATAGATTATGTAACCTCACTTAAGAAGTCCACACCTTGGCTAGATGAAGTTCGAAAGGTCCTAAATAATGCAAACCGACATTCTAGAAAGAGACACCTTCAGACACAAAGTAGACAAATCGGAAGTTATAACACAGCAACCAGAAGAAAAACAGCACAGACCATAGTGGTCGGATGAACGTAAACAAGCCTTTTCGAAAAGAATGAAAACCTATTAGAAGAAAAGGAAGAACTCAGGGAAAAATTGATCGAGTTATTTGCTTAACGTCTTCCATTGCTGGGGAGAATTCGCCAATAATAATAATAATAATAATAATAATAATGCACTCAAGAATAAAGCACCTCTGAACTGCTTCTTTTCCCAGCATGAAAGGGCGTTTCCTTTACCATCACGGAAAAACTACACTGCTTTTATTTCGTTGTTATTATAAGTGCTTGGTGTAGAGTTTCCTGAACAGGGAATAAATAACGAAAAATCTACTGTGAAGATGAAAATATGCTATCACCCTACGCCTGCCTGTTTGCTGATCTATATACTTATCCATTACGCATCGGTGCCTTTTCCCTACTGAAAGTAAGGCGATTCATGTTTGATGGACTGTTCGTTGACCGTATCTTGTTCCGCTACAATCCTCGCATTGGAAAGCGCAGGTCGTAGTGTCCTACTGTAGACTGCCGTAAGTCTACAGTCAGACAGGAGAGGGCCTGGTCCGGCGTACTGCTTTCGAAATATTGCAGCTGGCTAAGACCACAAAATTGCTGTGAACAGCGGATGCCGTCGGTGAACACGGAAGCATTGAAGCGATCAGATCTGCAGTCTACTGCAGGGGAAACTTTATTGGATTCCCGACTGATGTTTTCGCCCTTTCTTTTTCCAGCCATGCTGAACAAATGCCTCAGCAAAGCTCGTAACGCTTAATGCGACGAGTGATTAAGAGAAGAAGCAAAAAGTTTTTATCGCTGCCGAGGAGGTATAATAACGATAAGAACTGATCACCTGGTATAATAAAGTAGTGAAGGGTAATTTTTTCTCACGCTGAAGTCTCGACAAGTGGGTAATTACGTTAGCTGGACATCCTTTTCACTTTAAGTAACCAGCGAAGTCCTGTTATCATCAGATGCATTTGGCTATTTAGTGTGGGTTAGAATGGATTAATGAGCCACTTTTGAAACCCAGTACGACAGCGGTTCTGCGTGACATTCATTCGATAACTCCTGGGTAGGTTTGCGGAAGTATGCGCACCAGATGCCACCGAACAGGTCACGCAATTCCCGCAAATTACGGGCCGATGGTTTGTTGGAGCGGAGCTTGCGCCCGATTGCGTCTCAGATGTGTTCCATCAGGTCTACATCTTGCGAAGTTGGTGGTTGAGATATCAAGGTGGGTTCACTAGTACATTCATCAAACTACTGTAGTACTATTCTGACCTTGTGACATAGACAGTTATTCTTCTGGATGATGCCATCACCGTTGGTGAAGACATCAAGCATGAAGGATGGTCCGCAATGATGTTCATGTAGTCAATAGCTGTCATTGCGCCTTTAATTACTACCACAGATCCCACGGAAGGCCAGGTGAGTGTCCCCATAGCCTAAAACTATACCACGTTTCTGGGTCCGTGGCATGGAGCATGTTTCGAGCTGCCATTTGACTGGATACACTTGGGTTTGCACCAGTATCGTACTCTGTTGTCAGATTTGCCATATATGGCCACCTATTTTGCTTTAGAGAGCGGACAAGCCTCCGAACTCCACGTTCGGTGATGTACAAAACCTTGTAGCCTACCCGTGGTTACACCATCCTTCAACCAACGAAAAAAACATGCCAAATTTAAACGGACGCAAAGTCTCCTAGATTGTCGATGTTTTACTGTAGCTCGAAATTTATCGCGGACTTCAGCGCGCGATTCTTCCACAACGGAACTTTGTCTCGAAACCGGGCATAAAACCCAAACAGTTTCTGATCGTATGTGAAGTATGCTAGCAGCAAGACACAATCAATGACTTCTCTGAGCTATAGCAATGGAGATAATATTGAAGACGGTGATGCCAAAGCAGAGTAACTAAACACAGCCATCCGAAATTCCTTCACCAAAGAAGACGAAGTAAATATTCCAGAATTCGGATCAAGAACAGCTGTCAACATCAGTATCGAAGATGTAGATATCCTCGGAGTAGTGAAGCAACTTAAAACACTTAATAAAAGCAAGTCTTCTGGTCCAAACTGTATACCAGTTAGGTTCCTTTCGGAGTTTACTGATGTAATAGCTCCATATACAACCGTTCACTCTTCGAAAGATCCGTACTCAACGACTGGACAGTCGCACAAGTCACACCAATATTCAAGAAAGGTAGTACGAGTAAGCCACTAAATTACAGGTCCATATCATTGACGTCGATATGCACCAGGATTTTGGAACATACATTGTGTTCGAACATTATGAATTACCTCGAAGCGAACAGTCTATTGACACACAGTCAACACAGATTTAGAAAACATCGTTCTTGCGGAACACAACTAGCTCTTTTCTCGCACGAAGTGTTGACTGCTATCGATAAGGGATTCGAAATGGATCCCGTATTTCTGGATTTCCGGAATGCTTTTGGCATTGTAGTGAAATTGCGTGCCTGTGGAATATCGTCTCAGTTATGTGACTGGATACGTGATTTGCTGTCAGAGACGTCACAGTTCGTGGTAATTGACGGAAAGTCGTCGAGTAAAACAGAAATGATTTCTGGCGTTCCCAAGGTACTGTTATAGGCCCTCTGATGTTCCTTGTCTATATAAACGATTTAGGAGACAATCTGAGCAGCTGTCTTAGGTTGTTTGCAGATTGTGCTGTCGTTTATCGACTAGTAAAGTCATCAGAAGACCAAAACAAATTGCAAAACGATTCAGAAGAGATATCTGTATGGTGCAAAAATTGGCAATTGACCCTAAATAACGAAAAGTGTGAGTTCATCCATATGAGTGCTAAAAGGAATCCGTTAAACTTCGGTTACCCTATAAATCAGCCTAATCTAAAGGCCGTAAATTCATCTAAATACCTGGGAGCTACTATTACGAACAACTTAAATTGGAAAGAACACATAGAAAATGTTGTGGGGAAGGCAAACCAAACACTGCGTTTCGTTGGCAGGACACTACGCGTGTCCGTTCTCTTTTAGAGCGGTTCTATGCGCTTCAGTCCGGAACCGCGCTGCTGCTATGGTCGCAGGTTCGAATCCTGCCTCGGGCATGGATGTGTGTGATGTCCTTAGGTTAGTTAGGGCATGGATGTGTGTGATGTCCTTACTAACCTAGGTTTAAGTAGTTCTAAGTCTAGGGGACTGATGACCTCAGAAGTTAAGTCCCATAGTGATCAGTGCCATCTGAACCCCTTTTAAAATGCTGCTGCGCAGTATGGGATCCTCTGCCAGATAGTATTAACGGTGTACGTCGAAAAAGTTCAAAGAAGGGCCACACGTTTTGTATTATCACGAAACAGGGGAGAGAGTGTCACTGAAGTGATACAGGATTTGTGATGGACACCGTTAAAACAAAGGCGTTTTTCGTTGCGGCAGAATCTTCTCACGAGATTTCAGTCAGAAATTTTCTCCTCCGAATGCGAAAATATTTTGTTGCCGCCGACCTACATAAGGAGGAACGCTCATCATAATAAAATAAGGGAAATCAGAGCTCTCACCGTAAGATATGTGTTTTCGTTTTTTCCCGTGCGCTGTTCGAGATTGGAATAAAAGAGTATTATTGTGAAGGTGGTTAGATGAACCCGCTGGCAGGCACTTAAATGTGATTTGAAGAGTATCTGTGTAGATGTAGACCACCTTCCATAGATGCTAACGACAGTAGCACGTGAACAGCCGACCAGCTTCACCGGTTCGGACTCACTCGTTTCCAGGCGCTAGGCCATCCATAACGAAATCTGTGAAGTTTTCCCATTTGCAATTCGTATCGTCGCTAGAGTGATTCCCCATTCTTCTCTGCTCCGCCTATATGTGAGAGGAGTACTATAAGTAACGCCACATATCGATTTTCTCGGCCAGTTTCGCTTGAACAAACGCGAAATTCGTTGTGGCACAACGTGAAATACTCCTGCTTCAGCCTCTATAGTTCTATGAAGTTCCGACAGGTGACGGGGCTATGGATAGCCTTCAAAATGGCGTCTTTAACGGAGTTGCGTTCCTAGTAGAGAGCTCCCATTGAGATTTCTTTTTTTTTTTTTTTTTGCGGAAAATCAGAGTATCTTAGATATTCATAGGCACTTGCAAAATGCCTACAGAGACCTGGCAGTGAACAAAAGTACGGTGAGTCATTGAGCGAGGCGTCTGTTATCATCGCAAGGTTACTCAAACTTATCCAGTCCCCCGCGTGTCGGCCGGCCGCACACACAACTGTGACTCTTGCAAAGTTGGAATTTGCGGACACTCTCATTCGAGGTGATCGAGGTATCACAATCGAACACGTCGCTGCTCAACTGGATACCTCTGTTGGTAGTGCTGACACACTCGTCCACTTGTTGGGGTACTGGACTGTGTACTTGTTGCGTTCCTCGTCGCGTTACAGTCCGGATTCTCACCTTCCGACTTCCGCCTGTGTGCCCGAATAAAGAGTGCACTCCGCGGGAAACGGTACGTGGATGTTGGGGAAGCTATTGAAGCAGCAAGAGTTTGGGTCTGGGTACCATGTCGGGGTACAGGCCCACCCAGTAAGGTGACGGTAGGCAGTCGCATTGAACGGAGATTGTGTTGAAAAATAGGGTTTCAAAGACAAAGGAGAGAGGAACAATAATCTGTATTGGAATCATGGATGAACCCAAACTGCTTCCAGAAAAAAAAAGTGTTGCATTACGTATTGAATGTCCCTCGTACTTTTCACACTGTATCACAGGGCCGCTTCGTCACATGGTGTCATTTAGTTTGGCGGTGCGTGCTGGTCGTGGTGTTTTTGCTAATCAGTGCAAGTCCAACAATAGGTGCATTTTTATATCGTCGGCACTGGCCTCCTACTCACAAGAGAGGATAATTCTAGGAAAACGCAAAAGCAAAAGAACCACTGTGTAAGTAAGCACCATATAGTGGTCTTAGTGCGTGTAGTCTGTAGGCTACATATGTTGGCGGATAGACACTCGTGTGTTCTATTCCTATAACTGTATTGTATTGTACGTTAACTGGGGACCTAGAAACGACGGAGAGGCTCCGTCCCCGCCGCAGCCGCAGTGGTCCACAACCCCACGACGACTACCACAGTCCACTTCACCCCTCCGCCGCCGCACACCGAACCCATTTATTGTGCGGTTGCCCCCCCCCCCCCCCCCTCCCTCACTCAGGGAACGTCTAGCACCAGACGAATGTAACCCTTATGTTTGCGTGGTAGAGCAATGGTGGTGTACGCGTACGTGGAGAACTTGTTTGCGCAGCAATCGCCGACATAGTGTAGCTAAGGCGGATAAGGGGAACCAGCCCGCAATCGCCGAGGCAGATGTAAAACCGCCTAAAAACCATCCACACACTCGCCGGCTCACCGGACCTCGACACAACTCCTCCGGGCGGATTCGCGCCGGGGCCAGGCGCTCCTTCCCACTCCGGAAAGCCGTGCGTTAGACCGCTCGGATAACCGGGCAAGCTTCCTATAACTGACTGAGGAGAGCCTCACATCTGGAGTAGAAAAAAGAACAGTGATTTTTAACTATAGAAGTAAAAGACTTAAAACCGTTTCCCAAGCAATGAATACATCAATCTGAGAAAAGGGGAAGCTACAACTAGGAAGCTACAATTAGCTTTGAACTGAGTAAGTGGGAAACACCTAGTAGTCTTGTAGGAGATGTCGAGATGTAGGTTTATATCACGTGGAGAAATGTTTCCATGGCACTCCAAGTCGAATGGTACTGTATTTTACGAAGTATTGGCATTCAAAAGAAATTAATTGTATATGATAAAACAAATTACCTAAATACCGGTGTATTCAGATAATGATATAATAATAGAAAAGTGATAAGACAGAATTTTAGAGGTGTAATATGGTGACTGTGTTGTATAACATATTTTATGATATAGCATATGCACAGGTCTTCGAATGCTTTATATGATGATAAATGTTAACACGACGTAAACTGGAAGTTAGCTGTCTAAACAGATAATGTTACCAAAAATAATAATATTTGAAGCTATAGCGGTGGATGAAGGATGTGTGCTTATCTTCTCGAGAGTGTGTGATATGTAATATGTTCTGTGAGAGTCTTGACACATGTGCTCAATTTTCCACCCCTGTACACAAATACAGACTTAAATCGACTAACTGAAATGTTGAAAAATTGGAGAAAGGAAAGAAAGAAATAAGGCGAATTTGTGAAATAATCATTGGTAACTGATTTTCCTGCAATCTGCGTCATACTGTTTCAGAATGAGAGTCGTAAGCTTCTCGCATGGAAAGCTCAGTGACTTTCGTGCTAATACGAAATGCGTTCTTTGGCACATTTTGTATTACCCTAATTACTTGTAGAACAATCTAATACTGGAAACATGCACGTCTACATGTACGCTACCTGACAAGTAGTATCCGGGCATCTAAAAGTGGACATTAATATGGGATGTGTCCGCCCTCCTGCTTTATGGCTGTAAGAGCTCTGATGGGGACACTTTCAGTGAGATGTCTTGGTATCCTTGGAGGAATGGCAGACCATTCTTCCTCAATAGTCGAGACCAGCGAAGGTAATGATGTTGGACGCAAGGGCCTGGAGCGAAATCGATCTTTTAACTCATCCCAAAAATTTTCCATTGGGTTCATAACGGAGGTCTTGGGTAGGCCAGTCCATTACAGGAGTGTTGTCGACCACAGACCAGTGCCTCACAGATGTGCTTTACGACAGTCTATATCTACACGTACACCTACGTACTCACACCGCAAGCCGCCATGCGGTGCTTGGCGGAAGGCAGCCTTGTACCACTGCTGGTCATTTCCTATCCTGTTCCACTCGCAAATAAAACGAGGGAAAAACGACTGTTTATATAATTCCGAACGAGGCATAATTCTCTTACATTTTCTTCGTGGCAGCAATAGAATAATTTTACAGTCAGCGTCAAATGCTGATTCTCTAAATTTTATTAACAGTGTTCTGAAAAAAAGAACGTCGCCTTCCATCCATGGGTTCCCATTTGAGTTCCCCGATAATCTCCGTAATACTTGCGTGTTTACCGAATGTACCGGCAACAAGTCTACATCTTCATCTACGTGATTAATCTGCTATTCACAATAAAGTGCCTGGCAGAAGGATCAATGAACCAGCTTCAAGCTGTCTCTCTACCGTTCCACTCTCGAACGGCGCTCGGGAAAAACGAGCACTTAAATTTTTCTGTCCGAGCTCTGATTTCTCTTATTTCATCGTGATGATCATTTCTCCCTATGTAGGTGGGTGCCTACAGAATGTTTTCGTAATCGGAAGAGAAAACTGGTGATTGAAATTTCATGCGAAGATCCCGTCGCAACGAAAAACCCCCTTGTTTTAATGATTGCCACTCCAATTACATATCTTGTCTGTGGCACTCTCTCCCCTATTTCACGATAATACAAAATGAGCTGCCCTTCTTTGTCACGCCCGGGTTCCCGGGTTCGATTCCCGGCGGGGTCAGGGATTTTCTCTGCCTCGTGATGGCTGGGTGTTGTGTGCTGTCCTTAGGTTAGTTAGGTTTAAGTAGTTCTAAGTTCTAGGGGACTTATGACCACAGCAGTTGAGTCCCATAGTGCTCAGAGCCATTTGAACCATTTTTTGCCCTTCTTTGTACTTTTACGATGTCATCCGTCAGTCCCACCTGATGCTGATCCCACACCGCACAGCAATACTCCAGAACAGGGCGGACAAGCGTGGTGTAAGCAGTCTCTTTAGTAGACCTGTTGCGCCTTCTAAGTGTTCTGCCAATGAATCGCAGTCTTTGGTTTTCTCTACCCACAACATTATCTATGTGATCGTTCCAGTTTAGGTTGTTTGTAATTGTAATTCCTAAGTATTTAGTTGAATTTACAGCCTTCAGGTTTGTGTGACTTATCGCGTAATCGAAATTTAGCGGATTTATTTAGTACTCATGTGAATAACTCCACACTTTTCTGAGGGCCAATTGCCACTTTTAGCAGCAGACAGATATCTTATCTAAATCATTTTCCAATCGTTTTGGTCGTCTGATGACTTTACAAGAAGGTAAATGACAGCTTCATCTGCAAACAGTCTAACACGGCTACTCTGATTGTCTCCTATGTCGTTAATATAGATCAGGAACAATAGAGGGCCTATAACACATCCTTGGCGAACGCCGGATATTACTTCTGTTTTACTCGATGATTTTCCGTCTATTACTACGGACTATGACCTTTCTGACAGGAAATCACGAATCCAGTCGCACAACTGAGGCGATATTCCATAGGCACATAGTTTGGTTAGAAGACGCTTGTAACCGGAATAGTGCTTAAGGCCCTCTGTAGATCTAAAAGTATGGAATCAATTTGACATACCCTGTCGATAGCACTCATTACTTCATGAGTATAAAGAGCAAGTTGTGTTTCGCAAGAACGATATTTTCTGAATCCGTGCTAACTATGTGTCAATAAATCGTTTTCTTCCTGGTACTTCATAATGTTCGAACACAGTATATGTTCCAGAACCCTGCTGCAAATCTACGTTAGTGATATGGGCCTGTAATTCAGCGAATTACTCCTACTTCACTTATTTGGTGTGATTTGAGAAATTTTCCATTCTTTAGGTATGGATCTTTCTGAGAGCGAGGAGTTGTATGTAATTGCAAAATATGGAGTTATTGTTTCAGCATACTCTGAGAGGAACCTGACTGGTATACAATCTGGACCACAGGCCTTGGCTTTATTAAGTGATTTAAGCTGCTTCTTTACACTGACGATATCTACTTCTATGTTTCTCATCTTGGCAGTTGTTCTTGATTAGAATTCACGAATATTTACTTCGTCTTCTTTGGTGAAGGAGTTTCGGAAAACCGTGTTTAATAACTGTGCTTTAGTGGCACTGTTATCAGTGACTTCAACGTTGTCATCGCGCAGTGAAGGTATTGACTGCGTCTTGCCACTGTTGTGCTTTATGTATGACCAGAATCTCTTTGTGTTTTCTGCCAGATTTCGAGGCAGAATTCATTCGAGGAAAGTATTAAAAGCATCCCGCATTGAAGTACGCGCTGTATTTCGAACTTCGCCATTCTTGGGGATTTTACATTCTTTATAATTTTGCATGCTTTTTTCGATGCTTCTGCAACAGGGATCTGACCAGTTCTGTTTACCGAGGGGGATCAGTAACATCAAATGGTTCAAATGGCTCTGAGCACTATGGGACTTAACTGCTGAGGTCATCAGTCCCATAGAACTTAGAACTACTTAAACCTAACTACCCTAAGGACCTCACACACATCCATGCCCGAGGCAGGATTCTCACCTGCGACCGTAGCGGGCGCGAGGTTCCAGACTGTAGCGCCTAGAACCGCTCGACACCCCGGCCGGCCCAGTACCATCACTTATTATATTTGTGGTATGTATCTCTTTGAAATCATTCCACAACGTTTCTACGCTTACATGATCAGATCGGAAGGAGTGAAAACTGTCTCTTAAAAAGGCGTAAAGAGCCTTTTTATCAGCTTTTTTATATAGATCTGATTTGCGTTTCGTTTTTAATGGTTGTAGGTGTTACGGTACTCAGCATAGCAGCAATTACATTATGGTAGCTAATCCCTGTATTCGTCACGATACTATTTGTCCAGGATTATTTGTTGCTAAGAGGTCAAGTATGCTTTCGTAACCATTTTTGAACGCTTCAAGTGGGCTCATGACATAACTGTTCAAAATAATTTTCTAAGAAAGCATATAGTACAATTTCGCGTGACGTTTTATGCCTGTCGCCGGCTTGAAACGTATAAATTTTCCTGCATATCGAGGGTAGACTGAAGTTACCACCGAGTATAATTTTATGAGTGGGGTACCTATTTGAAGACACAAGTTTTCTTTGAACTGTTCAGCAGCTATATCTTCTGAGTCAGGGGGTTGGTAAAACGATCCAATTAGTAGTTTAGAGCGATTGTCAGGTATAACTTCTACCCACAGGAACTATCTACTTCAATTTCACTACAAGGCAAGCTACTTCTGACAGCAATGAATACTCCACCACCAACCGTATTTAATCTATCCTTTCGTTTGAAAAAAATTCGGCTGAACGTATTTCCGGCTTTACCCAGCTTTCTGTACCTATTTGAACTTCAGTGCTTTCTATTACGGCTTGGAAATGGTTGAAATGGCTCTGAGCACTATGGGACTTAACTTCTGAGGTCATCTGTCCCCTAGGACTTAGAACTACTTAAACCTAACTGACCTAAGGACATCACACACATCCATGCCCGAGGCAGGATTCGAACCTGCGACCGTAGCGGTCGTGCGGTTCCACACTGTAGCGCCTAGAACCGCTCGGCCACCCCGGCTTGGAGCTTTGGTTCTTTCCCAAGACAGCTACGATAATTTACAACTACAATACCGATCGTTTTTACAACTACCTTACTGTGTTTTGCCTGTACCCTTTTAGACGGGACGGTCGCTCTTTCTGTGGTTCTCTGAGACCCTCTAACCTAAAAAAAAACCGGCCCAGTCCCTTCCACACAGCCCCACGCCACCCGTGTAGCCGCCTCCTGTGTGTAGTGGACTCCTGACCTATTAAGCAGAACCCAGAAACTCACCATCCGATGGCGCAAGTCAAGGAACCTGCAGCCTACACGGTCACAGAACCTCCTGAGCCTCTGATCAGACCCTCAAGTCGGCTCTGCACCAATGGACGATGCTGCAGATTAATATTGGAAGCAAGACTGGCAGTCTTTACCATTTCCACTAGCTACCCGAAACCAAACTCCTCCGATCCAGTGACACACGTTATTGGTACCGACATGAGTCACCACCTGCAGTTGGCTGCACCCTGTACTCTTCATGGCATCCGAAAGCACCCTTCCCACATCCGGAATGATTCCCCTCGGTATACACACGGAGTGCACACTGGCTTCCTTCTCCTCCTTGGCAGCCGTGTTCTTAAGGGGCCCCATTACACGCCTGACGCTGGAGCTCCCAACTACCAGCAATCCCACCCTCTGTGAATGCTCCGACCTTGCGGGCCGAGAAGCTTCCTCTGGAACAGGGTGGACGCCTGCATCCGTCCCAGAGACATCGTCAGCCACAGATAACGCCCGAAACCTGTTCGTCAAACGAACCGGGGAGGCCCTACGATCGGCTCGTCCGAAAGTTTTTCCCTGCCTGCCAGACTTTGGAATGATCTCCTACTCGGCCACAGGTGAGGGGTCAACCTCAGTGCAGGCAGTGCCTGGGGCGGCCACAGCAGTGGACCGATAGGGGGACACGTGGGACGTCCTCAACGTCCGTCACATCCCCGCGTCCGATCACCCACAGTGATACCCCTTGGCAGCAGCCTCAAGCTGCGTGATGGTAGCGAACACAGCCTGGAGCAGTGAGCGAAGGGTCGCCAACTCAGCTCGCATCTCTGCGCAGCAATCACAGTTCCTACCCATAACTGCAGTCGCTCCTGTTTGAAGCTCGTAAAAATACGTAACAAAGAACGATGTATTCAGCTTATTAGCGGCAGGAATTCGAAGCGCTCTCTCACTGACGGTCTAACCGACACTGAGCTACACTAACCAAAACAATCAAAAGACTATACGATACGAAGGTCGATAACAACGGCGGTACTGAACGCTACGGTGTTATTAAAATAAAAATAAAAGGCTGTGCTAGTAAGCACCCGAATACGCAAGTAACTAAAAACATAATCTAGTAACTACACAGGTATCTGTAAATGAGTCGCTCCTGTTGGAAGCTCGTAAAAATACAGCAGTCCACCTGTGAATTGCTTCGATGCCTTCCTGTAATGGGTCAATGAACTGTTCCTCTAGAGTGCGCTGTATACAGTGCCATAAGATGAAACTTCCTGGCAGATTAAAACTGTGTGTAGGACAGAGACTCGAACTTGGGACCTTTGCCTTTCGCGGGCAAGTGCTCTACAATCTAAGATACCCAAGCACGACTCCCGACCCGTCCTCACAGCTTCAATTCTGTCATCACCTCGTCTGTAGCTGAGAGGACGGGTCGTGAGTCGTGCTTTGGTAGCTCAGATGGTAGAGCACTTGCCTGCGAAAGGCAAAGGTCCCGAGTTCGAGTCTAGGTCGGGCACACAGTTTTAGTCTGCCAGGAAGTTTCATATCAGCGCACACTCAGCTGCAGAGTGAAAATCTCATTCTGGCCATAAAATGAATTCATATCTTTCCGCACTGAGTACTGTCTTCGGTGCAATAAGGGGATCGCGCCCCGATACCGTGATACCATCTCTGCACTTAAATGGTGGCACCACACACGATGGCAGGTAACATTCTTCAGATATTCGTCGAACGCAAACCCTTGCATCGGATTGCCACTAAGTATGGCGTACTTCATCACTCCAAATCATTCGTTTCTAGTCATACAGTGTCTAGTGGACTCACTCTGTAGACCATTTCAAGCGTTACTTAGCGCTGATTGCAGAAATGTCTGGCTTGTGAGGAGTAGGTCGACCACTGCACTCCATCCTTTTAAATCCATATTCACGGTCATTGTGCCAGGTGCGGTGCTGCTGGCGCTTCGGGACTCACGAGTGATTCCTCCTGCTGATAACATGCGATTTTTAACAACCACACTCCGCAGTGCTCGACGGTTCCCGTCCATCAGTAAATAAGGCCTGCTTGGTCTCGGTTCAGCTGTGGTTGTTCCTCCGGTTACGACTTCAAAATCACATCTCCCAAAGTCGACTTGGGCAGCTTTAAACGGGCTTAAACGTTCCACATCCATTTGTTGTTCAGGCGACATCCAATGAGAAGTTAACGTTTGAAGTCACTAAGCGACCCATCCTGCTGTTACTGTTTATGTACTAACAGCACAGGGCACCCTGCGGCCTTGTACTGCCGCGTTCGCCTCTCACTACTATATCTAATGACCAATTATACGTCACACTGAAGTGTCGGAATACTTTTGATCAGATATGGTAAGAGCGTGACTGAAGGTAATCTTCTGTTCTACCATAGATCAGTTTCTTCCCGTACCATTCACGATAGAGCTTGTACAGATCTGTACGAACTCTTATTTGCCTACATTTATCCGTCCGGAGTCAACAGAAACCATACATATGGGACTCGAGAAAAAAGTAGTTTGCACCCTGAAAGATGGTTCTCGGAATTTTTTAAGCTGGTCCTCGAGAGCAGTACTGGTCATTCTTCGAGTACCTGTTAAGACTTATCAACATTTCTGTTACACTGTGTTGTACTGTGTTCTGTTGTAGGCTACATTTTAATAGGTTCAAAATGGTTCAAATGGCTCTGAACACTATGGGACTTAACATCTGAGGTCATCAGTCCCCTAGAACTTAGAACTTCTTAAACCTAACTAACCTAAGGACATCACACACATCCATGCCCGAAGCAGGATTCGAACCTGCGACCGTAGTGGCCGCGCGGTTCCAGTCTGACGCGCCTAGAACCGCTCGGCCACACCGGCCGGCTTTTAATGAGGTTTGTTGGGTCTCACTGTGTAACAACACATAACACGGGTAAAAATGATTGTATCAGTTCTACCGAGGGGACCATGACCAACACAACTACTGAGAGACTGTTCAGAGGCAAAATTTACACTATTTACCACGGAATCAATCATATACCATAGCTAAATCTCCTCCGAAAGGGAACGGACACGAGGTAAAGTATTTGACAAGACTCTCTCTGAATCAAAGTCCTAATCTAGTTGTTGTACACTTCCAAGAAATTCTTCTAAGTCCAGTCGCGAAGGGATGAAGTGGTGGACGAGCGGCGGTCACTGAAGGCTGATAGCAGGCTAGTGTCCGCTGGCACTCGTCGTAACTACACTGACCGAAAAAAATCGCGGGACTAGAAAATAATTAATGTAGAGTAGTGAAATTTTGAGAATGCATTTGTCTAGGTAACGTAGTTAAGTGATTCACATTGCAAAATGAGCCAATGCAAACGTGAAATACTGGCACATTAACAACGGGTGTGACCCTCAGATCGTTGAATACACTCATGCAAAAGTGCATGCTCTGTTTGCACGGGTGCCGGATGTCAGTTTGTAGAACGGAGTTCCATGCATGTTGCATTTGGTTGCTCAATATGGGGACAGTGAATACCGTTTGTGGATGACGCTGGAGTTGTCGTCCAATGACGTCCCATAAGTGCTCGATTGGAGACAGATCTGGTGAGCGAGCAGGCCAAGGCACCATGTCAACACCCTGCAGAACACTTTGGGTTACAACAGCGCAACAGCGGTATGTGCACGAGAGTTATCCTATTGAAAAGCACCCTTCCGAACGCAGTTCATGAATAGCAGCACAACAGGTCGAATCACCAGATTGATGTACAATTTCGCAGTCAGGGGACAACCACGAGAGCACTCCTACTGGCATACGAAATCGCACAGCAGACCATGACTCCAGGTCCAGGTGTAGTGTGTCTAGCACGTAGAGAGGTTGGTTGCAGGCCTTCAATTGCTCTCCTTCTAAGCAACACATTCCAATTACTTGCACCGAGGCAGAAGCAGCTTTCATTAGAAAACACAACAGACCTTCACCCTGCTCACCATTGACCTGTCGCTTAAACCACTGAAGTCGCAAATGGCTGTGCTTTGGGTTCAGTGGAATGCACGCTACAGGGCGTCTGGCTCGGAACTTTCCTTGAAGAAATCGATTTTTAACATTTCGTTGTCTCAATGTGATGCCAACTGTTGCTCACATTGCTGCTGCACATGCAGTACGATGCGCCAGAGCCACACGTCGAACAAGATGGTCTTCCCTCCCGTAGTGCCACCCTCCCGTAGTGCCACTTAACTGTCTGGAGCCCGGTCTTCTTGCGACCGTACATTCTCGTGACCGCCGTTGCTAGCAATCATGTACAGTGGCTACATTCCTGTCGAATCTTTCTGCAGTATCGCAGAAGAAACATCCAGTTTCTCTTAGCCATATTACACGATATCGTTCAAACTCTGTGAGGTCTTGACAATGGCGTCTTTGGCGCCTAAAAGACATTCTTGATTGACATCAGTTCGCCACGTACAATCTCAAAGGTAACTGACGCCCCCGACCGTTACAGCGTGTATTTAGAGCAAATCTGATTTGGATCCTCACAGTGGCCCTACAAGCGCCCCTCTCCTCTGAGTGGTGCGAAGTTTGAATACACGTCATTTTCCAGATAGAGAAACCCACCTACAAATGTTATGTCACACAACTCCTTCTTGATATTGCAATTTTTTTCCATCAGTGTAGAAGGCTGGACGCTGGCTCTGGAAGCAGACTACCTGATTGACTGTCCAATCGACTCTGCTTGTCGGCCGGAATGATTGTTAGCAATTTTCTTCTTCCACGCACGTAACAGGCAAAGGCGGCGCCCTCTGTAACGCCTGCTAAGCAGGCAACCCAAATGACACTGCTGTGCAGCGTGAGCCATCTGTGCCTCGTGGGATACAGAACACTGCCTCACCTGCGAAATTGGCAACGAATTCCTCTTCTGTGTCAACCTCTTCATCTGAGAGGAGCACTTGTAACCTAAGTCCTAAATTATTTGCTTGATATATTCCAATCTCTGTCTTCGTCTGCAGTTTTTAACCTCTACAGCTCCCTCTAGTACCATGGAAGTTATTCCCCGATCTCTTAGCAAATGTCCTATCATCCAGTCCCTTCTTCTTGTCAGCGTTTCCATATACTCCTTTCCTCGTTTATTTTCTGGAGAACATCCGCATTCCTTATCATTCCACCTGGTTTTGAACATTCTTTGTAGTACCACATCTGAAATGCTTCGATTCTCTTGTTTTCGGATTTCCCACAGTCCAAGTTTCACTACCGTACAATGGCGTGGTCCAGACGAACATTCTCAGAAATTTCTTCCTCAAACTAAGGCCTATATTTGATACTAGCAGCCTTCTCTTGGCCAGGAATGCCCCTTTTTGCCATTGCTAGTCTGCTTTTGATGTCCTCATTGCTCCGTCCGTCATGGGTTATTTTGCTGACTACGTAGCAGAATTCCTTAACTTAATCTACTTCTTGATCACCAATCTTGGTCTTAAGCTTCTCGCTGTTCTCATTTCTGCTACTTCTCATTACTCGTGCCTTTCTTTGATTTACTCTTTACCCATATTCTGTACTAATCAGATTGTTCATTCCGTTCACCAAATCCTGTAATTCTTCACTTCCACTGCGGATAGCAATGTCATCATACATATAATTAAGAAATTTCTTTCAAAAAGTTCTACGTGACTCAGATATGCAGGTGATGCAAAGAGTTTTTAAGACAAATTTAATGTTCTAGTACGAAAAGGTTCGGCGAAGAAGGATTATTTAACCACACATTTGGTGAAGACGGTTTAATTTTTTTAATTTTTTAATGGCTCTGAACATCACCCATAGAGCGAGCCTCAAAAAGACTTTTTAACATGTACATACATAGCAGTTCGGACTTTTAAAAAGTTATCTTATACATTCATTTAACCTGGAATTAAGTTAGAGATGAAAGCAATTTGAAATACGGTATTAATACGAACGGTGGGTTGATAAAACAAGCTGTACCTTTTTATTTATGATGTCATAATGGAAAAAATTCTTTAAAAACGCTTTTCCTGTATTCCTGATTGTTTTTCTTCAAGTGATGTGGAAGTTTATTCATTTTATGTCTTCTGTCACTGTGAGAGTTTGACTGTTTAATGGTCAAACATTGTCAGAGGGCACTGGACGCTGATTTAGTTTCATAGTGTCTCAGTATTTTCTGTCGAAGCAGAAGAAAATATCGTTAACATCTTCCTCACTGCTCCATTCACATGAAGAAGATGTGTTCATGTTGAGGCAGTGACTGGATGGAAGTTACGCTATTGTCATTATAAAGTCTCTGTCGTATCTGCAATTTTGGCACAAAGGACGTGATGGAGATTAGGTACCAATGCAGCGCAGTGCCTCCATTTATCTTCGTAAGAGCCCTGACGCTTGTTTTTGTGGTATGTAGGAGACCGTTACGCGGCTGAACCAACTTACAAAGCTCCGCTGGCGGAGAACCGTCAAATGGAGTGATGGAAAACAGTTTCCAACTTTAAAGGAAAACATTTATATTTTTGAAAATAAAAATTATGCGGGATTGTAGGTCTTGTGTCTAAACATATAATATTGAATTTCGGACCTAGCAGTTGTTTTCATAAAATAATAAAAAATACGAATTCGGTGTTTCATTCACTCCACAGAAAGTTGCGAATAGAGAAAGCAGTGTTAATATTACTATTTTTCCTATTTATTGGTCTTTGGGTTGAATAGGAGAATAAGAAACATAACGTATCTTGCTCAAAAAAGTTTTATTCGATACAAAAACTAAAAATATTGCACGAATTGCGGTTTCCTTTTTCTGTTTTCCAAATAATTATTATAGCTCTAATTAATTTATTTTAACACTAACTTGATGAACTTGGTTTGTACAATAAGTAACTAAAGTCATATTTAAAACTGATGTGTTTGAATCTACAAACTGTAGCTCTAGTATTAATGAAGAGCTTCTGAACAACATCTCCTTGACTAAATGGTGGCAACTTATCTCTTACAATAAACTTGTTTATTCTACCTTGTATTTTCAACATAACTTTTGTCTGATAGATAACAAATTTTAAATGCATACAATCTAAATGACTTCTTAGTTTTTCGATGTGCTTTAATGACAACATGATCTCCTGGGTTGAGAACAGTGGCGGGTGGTTCTTCGTTTCCGTCAAATTTTTGGTCTTCCTCTGAAGAAGCAATGGTGATTACTCATCCTATTCGCCACACAAATTCCGAAAACAAGGCTGTCCATTTTCAATTAGTCGAAACACAAGTCAAATTAAAATGTATCTTATAGCTCAACGTTTGGCCAATGAAACAAGATTCCAAATCTACTTACCATATTCTTAAATTAAAACAACACAATTTAGATCGACACAAATAAAGTTCGAAGTAAGAAATTTCGGCACCGCGTACGATGTGTGTCATAGAGTGAATAGAATCTCAACTTACAGTATCGCCAGCTTTGAAATTCATAATTTCCCTGTCAGATTGCTTCACTACCACCCTAGACAATCAACTCTTTGAATCATATTCCCATTTTTCTGACACGATGGCATAGAACTTTTTAGGAAGATTCGTTTCTGTTCACCCTATTGTTTCTACTGACCCATTTTGTGGTACCTACTTCCTATTCCACTGGACGCCTTCACCAAAAACATGACGGCGGTGTTATTTAAATGGGAAAGGTTGAAGACATTAGTGGGCATACCGACGTATATCAGAGCCCTGTACATCGGCATTCGACCGTGGGGTGGGCAATAACTCATGTACATGTTGAACATAACAGTGAGTTTTCACTATAACATCTTTACAGCACCTGGCTGCAGTTTCAGTCACAACTAGAAGTCACAATTAGTAACTAAAAGCAGCATTTAAGCATTGTAACATTGAACGGCATGTACTGTTTGTTGACAGACCTTCGTATTTCGTTCCATGAACCTTTCGTCTCGCTCTATGGATGTATAGCCTACTTATGGTCGAATAAGTGAAACAATAAGCTAATATGCTGTGAGAAAAATTTTACACTTGGTGTTTGGACAGCAGAACTGGCATGATTGTTTAGCGGTAGTGTATTCACGAGATGGATACCCTTTTCAATATACACTTTTGCATCTTCGAATATTGCACTTAAAATATTCCCCATGCAAGCTTTTAACTGGAAAATCAGTACTTCACACTCTTTTGACTTGTATATCATCAAGCTTAAAAAATCATAACTCAATCTTTATCAATAGCTGCAAGGCAGAAAATTTTGGGGTATGGGTATGGAAAATGGAATTTTCATTATTCTTTTACAGTGTATTTCACATTTATTATCCTTTTCAAATAGCATAATGGCTTCAGTGACACACTTTTGAAATGCTCAGTTTGCGCACTTTACAGGCGGGAACATATCACTTCCGTTGCAATTAGGCAGTTCACCTGGCCAGTTGTGCCAGATAGTAGATATTCAGTGTGTCCCTTTCAAACTTCCCACATTTCAAAGGCCTAGGAAAAAAACTACAGTAGATAATTAGACTGCACCATATGCTAGGGGATCTCAAAAAATTTATTTAATAATAATCAGTACACCTCTACATGTGAACCATTTGTAGCACGAATAATATCGAGTCTTTGTTTAATTTTTTGCCATGTTCTTTGCAACACGTCCTCCGTCACTGCGGTAATCGGATCATCGGATCAATGACGCGACGTCTTAAGATGGCGTATCGTCCCCTTTAGTCACATACACGTGGTCCTTCACGAATCCTCGCTATAAAGAATCCAGCGGTGTAATATCGAATGAACGTTATCCCGATTAACCGTTTCTACTTCATGAAAGGTTGCTTTATTTGAGAATAAACATCTTTCCGTAGGAAATTGTTGTCGGCATGGTTTGTTGTTGGCGTCAAATGTTGCAGTAAGAGCAAATTCTGCAAGTACTAGTGTACAACATGATGCGATGTTGCTGGGGATACATTAATTGACTAGATGCTTGGCGAACTGACTTAGGTGGGCTTCCGAGAAATATTTGTCTGTGTCGTTCACGGTCTCTTCCGAAGCACTACGACATGGACCACCAGAACATTTCAGAACAATTCCAGTTACAAGAAACTTTCGGTACCATGCCTTAACAGTTTTCACTCAACTGAATCACATCCGTACCACCTAAGATAATTTCTTTGCTAAGTAATCGGCGGTTTTGTTTCTGTAAACCATATTACTGTTTGCGCACGCTGATAGTCGCCATTTTCACTTCATGTGATCATGCTACACTCTGTTGTCATCATGTTTTTGTATGTCCATCCTTTTGACTGAATGTCTTGGGGACCACGGCCGTTCAGTACTTTAAAAAATTAAAGGCCTGCAGTCGTCCTTATGACCTTATTTATTGTGTAGCTACCACTTCGGCGCTTCAACAGGCCATCTTCAGGCCTTGGATGATGCTAAAGTGTTATCACAATCCATATATACACTAAATCAGTGGTCAATATAACGGGTTACGCAGACAATCTGTAACTGTGATGTCAGCCCTACAACCATTCCATGGTCAATTGACTCGTGAACAACACAGACCATTCCTGTACTGTATCGTTACTTGTGAGTGACGAGATATGTGTCTTTATGTTAACATAAGGAAAAGAAAGGAATAGTTGAGCAGAAGCAAAGCAGTAACTCACCATACAAAGACTGCGCGCTTTCACAAAAGATAATGTTACGCATCTGGTGGGACAAGTGCGGTGTGGTATACTACGAATTACTTCCCGAGGGATAACCATCTCTGCTGACATTTACTGTCAACAACTGTGAAGTCTTGCACACGCAGTCCAAGAACAACAACCAGGAAGAGTGCGTGAAGTGATGCAACCCCACGGTAACGCCCACCCACATTCTGCTAGACTGGCAGAAAACGCTATACAGGAGTTGGATTGGGAAATCATTCCACATCCACCTTATTCATCTGATTTGATTTTCTCCTTTTTCGCTCTCTATCGAGGAACCTTTAAGGAACTCCCTTTCCGGATGAAAATGCTCTCCAAACATGACTTGATGAGTTCTTCGCTTCAAAACCACATCGTTTCTACAGTCGCGGAGTCGGGAAGTTATCCAAGCGTTGGCAGTCTGTTGTAAATAGTAAAGGCGAATGTACACTGAAGAGCCAAAGAAACTGGTACACCTGCTTAATATTGTGTAGGGCCCCCGCGAGCACACAGAAGCGCCGCAATGCGACTTGACTTATTCTGAAATAGTGCTAGAGGGAAGTGACTCCATGAATCCTGCAGGGCTGTCCATAAATTCGTAAGAGTACGAAGGATGGAGATATCTTATGAACAGCACGTTGGAAGGCATCCGATATGCTCACTGATTTTCATGTCTGAGGAGTTTGATGGCCAGCAGAAGTGTTTAAACTCAGAAGAGTGTTCCTGCAGCCACTCTGTAGCAATTCTGGACGTGCGGGATGTTGCATTGCCCTACTGGAACAGCCCTAGTCCGTCAGAATGCACAATGGACATGGATGGATGCAGGGGATCAGTACGTGTCACCTGTCAGAGACCTATCTAGGTGTATCAGGGGTCCCATATCAGTATAGCTCCACACGCCCCACACCGTTAGCCGGCAGGGGAGGCCGAGCGGTTCTAGGCGCTACATCTGGAACCGCGTGACCGCTACTGTCGCAGGTTCGACTCCTGCCTCGGGCATGGATGTGTGTGATGTCCTTAGGTTAGTTAGTTTTAAGTAGTTCTAAGTTCTAGGGGACTGATGACCTCAGAAGTTAAGTCCCATAGTGCTCAGAGCCATTTGAACCATTTGAGCCACACCATTACGGAGCCTCCACCAGCTTGAACAGTACTCTGCTGACATGCGGAGTCCATGGATTCATGAGGTAGTCTCCATACTCATACTCATCCATCCGCTCGAAGAAACCTGAAACGAGACTCGTTCAACAAGGTAACATGTTTCCAGTCGCCAACACTCCAATGTCGGTGTTGACGGGCCCAGGCGAGGTGTAAAGCCTTGTGTCGTGCGGTCATCGAGGGTACACGAGTGGGTCTTCGGCTCCGAAAGCCCATATCGATGATGTTCCGTTGAATGGTTCGCACGATGACACTTGTCGATGGGGCAGCATTGAAATCTGCAGCAATTTGCGGAAGGGTTGCACTTCTGTGACGTTGAACGGTTCTCCTCAGTCGTCGTTGATTCCATTCTTGCAAGATCTTTTTCCGGTGGCAGCAATGTCGGAAATTTGATGTTTCACCTGATTCCTGATATTCACAGTACACTCGTGAAATGGTCGTACGAGAAAATCCCCACTTCCTCTCTACCTCGGAAATGCTGTGTCCCATCGCTCGTGCGCCGACTGTAACACCACGTTCAGATTCGCTTAAATCTGTATAACATGCCATTGTACTCGTAGCTGCAGTAACCGATGTAAGAACTGTACCATCACTTGTCTTATGTAAGCGATGCCGACCGCAGCGCCGTATTCTGCCTGTTTACATAGGAGGGTCACTCCAAAAGAAATGCACACTATTTTTGTAAAAATACAGTTTTCATTCTGCATGTGTGGAAGTTTTGCAGTGTGCAGATAATCCTTCCCGCTTGTTTTCAAACTTAGTTCAACCTGTTCCCGTGAGTGGCGCCGTCACAGCATGTCTTCAAGATGGCTGCTACACTTGACGTTCGTCAGAAGCAACGTGCTGCCATAGAACTGCCGTGCTGTGAAAACGAGACAGTGGGAAACATCCACAAGAGGTTGAAAAAGGTGTATGGAGATGCTGTTGTCGATCGCAGTACAGTTAGTCGGTGGGCAAGCAGGTTACGTGATGAAAGCGAGCACGGCAATATTGAGGATTGTCCTCGCAGCGGCAGGCCTCGTAATTCACACACTCCAGACAATGTGCAGAGAGTTAACGAATTGGTGACTGCTGACAGACGCATCACAGTGAACTAATTGTCACGCTACGTTGGGATAGGGATAACGAAGTGTTTGCAGAATACTGAAAGTGTTGGCGTTAAAAAAGGTTTGTGCCAGGTGGGTTCCCAGGAGGTTGACAGTGGCTCACAAAGAAACAAGAAAAACGGTATGCAGCGAACTTTTGGAACACTGCGAGAATGGTGGAGATGACTTTGTGTGTGTGTGAAGTATTATGGGACTTAACTGCTAAGGTTATCAGTCCCTAAACTTACACACTACTTAACCTAAATTATGCTTAGGACGAACGCACACACCCATGACCGAGTTAGGACTCGAACCTCCGCCGGGATCAGCCGCACAGTCCATGACTGCAGCGCCTTAGAGGAGATGACTTTCTTGGACGAATTGTGACAGGTGATGAAACATGGCTCCATCATTTTTCACCAGAGACGAAGAGGCAATCAATGGAGTGGCATCATGCAAATTCACCCAAGAAAAAAAAATTGAAAACCACACTTCTGCTGGAAAAGTGATGGCTGCGGTGTTTTTCGATTCCGAAGGACTCTTGCTTGTGGACATCATGCCAAGTGGAACCACCACAAATTCTGATGCATATGTGACGACACTGAAGAAACTTCAAGCTTGACTGAGTTGTGTTCGACCACATCGGCAAAAGCAGGATATTTTGCTCTTGCACGACAATTCACGGCCACATGTCAGTCAAAAAACCATGGAAGCGATCACAAAACTCGGATGGACAACAGTGAAACACCTGCCTTCCTGTCCTGACCTGGCTCCATGTGACTATCATCTCTTTGGGAAACTGACAAACACTCTTCGTGGAACAAGGTTTGAAGATGATGACTCCCTTGTGCACGCTGCCAAATAGTGGCTCCAACAGGTTGATCCAGAATTTTACAGTGTGGGTATACAGGCGTAAGGCAGTTGAGAGGGATGTAAATTATGTGGAGAAATGACAATATTGTTTCTAAAGGATGTATCTACACACTGTAAAACTTTAAAACATGTAGAATAAAAGATGGATTAAAAAAATAGTGTGCATTTCTTTTGGAGTGACCCTCGTATCTCTGTATTTGAATAAGTATGCCGGTACCAGTTTCTTTGGTGCTCCAGTGTATTATTGATAACTAAAGTCTCTGTTGTACGTATGGAAAAAACGCTACGAACTTATGTGCCAGCCCAAACAGTTTTCACAAAAATTGCTGTCGGAAAGCCACAGTTTGGCCCTTCCCTATAAGACCATCTGGACATGGGGGTACGGCCGGAGGCGGAGTTAGGTGCTGGTGGCGGGTTAAGTCCAACTTTTACCGGACACAGGAGAGGCAGTGGGACGCTCGACCACAGACTTCCCCCTCCACCCCTCCCCCCCCCTACCACAACTCTACCCCTCGCGAGTGGGACAGCCGGGCGCAACGCGGCTCGACGCTGGCGACCGACCGCAGGTATCGGGGAAAGTTGCAGCCGCTGTGAAATATGGGCTCGCCGGTCCGTCGCGCTGGCCGCAACCCGCCGGCCGACGCTAGCAATATATCCGCTCCAGTCTGGAGGCGCTGGACGCTCCGGAGCCAGATAACCGACTCTACAACTGCCTGGCGCGCGCGCCTTGACACCGCGCTACTTGCTCTTCGCTGTCCTCTCAGGCACCAGGCACACTCTACCGCCTCGCTGCTGCTAATGCCCAACCCACCTCCCCCCCCCCCCTGCACCATCCTCCCCAACCATTCCTCCCCTCCTGTCCCCCCCCCCCCCGTGACTCCACCTCTCGAATACGCTGACTCCCTTCGCGATTTACAGCTTGCCGCGTCTGCGGGTTGCCCGGAATGCATTACGCCTTCAATAAAGACTGCACCGGCGGACGACCACGTGAACAAAAGCGCGAGAGGGAGAAAGACGCAGAGAGACACGAGTCGCGAAAGGACAGGGGAAGAGGTAGAGAGAGACAGAACGACGCGATTCCATTACTCCGCGGAATCCGAGGCAGGGGTTGTAAATGCGGATCCGGAAATTGCCAGGCCAGTGTCCGCGTGCCGTTAGCGGGACGTAAATCAGCAGACCGCGCTGCGTCGGCCAATGGACCGGGTTTTTTGCTGCGGTGCGGCGCTCCAGTCGCCGGCCGATCGCTGGACTCCAGGGCTGGCTCGCTCGGCGTCTTGCTCGGGGATACTCCGTCTTGAGACAGCTGCGGGCACAGGCAGAATATTGACTCTCAGCGGCTGTTGCCGGACTCTCTCAATTTATTGCCTCAATAAAGAGCGGCGCCGGCTACTTTTCCGCAGAGAAGGATTCCGCTGCCGCCCCATTATTGGAATGGCCTACCCCACGGAGAAGTCGCCGGATCGCGCGACCACGTCTCTCTTTCCTGCTCCTTACGTCAGTACAGAGATAAATAAGAGTACTTTTCCTTTGTTGTTCTGTCCGACCTCGACAAGGTGGGCGAGAGGGATGAACAGCTGTTAGCATGAGTGGCATAAAAGTAGATATCTTAGGTGTTGCGAAACAATTGAAATCACTTAAGAAAGGAAAGTCTTCCGGTCGAGACTGTATACCAATCAGATTCCTTTCAGAGTATGCAGACACAACAGCGCCTTTCTTAGCAATCATATACAACTCACTTGACGAAAGGTCTGTTCCTAAAGACTGGAAAGTAGCACAGGTCACGCCAATATTCAAGAGGGGAAATAGCAGTGACCCATTGAATTACAAACCCATATAACTCAGTCATGGACTGTGCGGCTGGTCACGGCGGAGGTTCGAGTCCTCCCTCCCTCGGGCATGGGTGTGTGTGTTTGTCCTTAGGATAGTTTAGTTTAAGTAGTGTGTAAGCTTAGGGACTGATGACCTTAGCAGTTAAGTCCCATAAGATTTCACACACATTTGAACATTTGAACCCATATAACTGACCTCAATTTGCAGTAGGATTTTGGAGCGCATACTGTACTCTATCATTAAGAATCACCTTGAAGAAAATGACTTATTGATACATAAACAACACGGATTCAGAAAATATCGTTCTCGTGCAACACAGCTAGCTCTTTATCCCCTTGAAGTAAAGGGCTCTCAGATTGATTCCATATTCCTAGATTTCCAGAAGGCTGTTGATACCGTTCCTCACAAGCGGCTATTAATCAGATTGCGTGCATATGGAGTATCGTCTCAGTTGTGTGACTGAATTCGTGATTTCCTCTCAGAGACGTCACAGTTCGTAGTGATAGACGGTATATCATCTAGTAGAACAGACGTGATATCCGGCGTTCCGCAAGGTAGTGTCATAGGCTCTCTGCTGTTCCTGATTTATATAAATGATCTAGGTGATAATCTGAGCAGCCCCCTTAGATTGTTTGCAGATGACGCTGTAATTTACCGTATAGTAAAATCATCAGGCGATCAATTCCAATTACAAAATGATCTAGAGAGAATTTCTGTATGGTGCGAAAAGTGGCAATTGGCAGTAAACAAAGAAAATTGCGAGGTCATCCACATGGGTACTAAAAAAATCCGATAAATTTTGGCTATACGATAAATTGCACAAATCTAAGGCCTGTCAATTCGATTAAATACCTAGGAATTACAAATACGAGCAACTTAAATTGGAAAGAGCGCACAGATAATATTGTGGGGAAGGCGAAACAAAGAGTGCGCTTTGTTGCAGAACACTTAGAAGATGCGACAAACCCACTAAAGACACAGCCTACATTACACTTGTCCGTCCTCTGCAGAAATATTGATGGGTGGTATGGGATCCTTACCAGGCAGGCTTGACGGAGGACATCGAAAAAGTGCAAAGAAGGGCAGCTCGCTTCGTGTTATCGCGCAATATGGGTGAGAGTGTAACTGATATGGTACTCGAGTTGGGGCGACAGTCACTGAAACAAAGGCGGTTTTCTTTGCGGCGAGATCTATTTACGAAATTTCAATCGCCAACTTTCTCTTCCGAATGCAAAAATATTTTGTTGACACCCACCTACGTTGGGAGAAATGGTCATCAAAATAAGAGAAATCAGAGCTCGAACGGAAAGATTTAAGTGTTCCTTTTTTCGACGCGCAATTCTAGAGTGGAATGGTAGAGAAGTAGTATGAAAATGGTTCGATGAACCCTCTGCCAGGCACTTAAGTGTGAATGGCAGAGTAACCATGTAGATGTAGAACAAAATGATACTTCTAAAATTTAGAGAGTGTAACTACAACATCTGATCAAAAGTATTTTAACACCCTGCGTCATCGACCACTAGATGTTATGAGAAGCGGACCCGCTGGTGTAGAAGGAGTTGTCAGTGGTCAGTAGAGAAGTTGGATCGAGCAGGAGAGCACAGTGACTTCGGAGGTGGACAAGTGATTGGATGTCAACTGAGTAACAAATCCATCAGGGACACTTCAAACCTTCTACAGCTGCCCAAGTCGTCTGTTTGTGACGCTACGGTGAAGTGGAAACGCGAAGGAACAACCACAGTTAAACCACGACCAGGAACACCCCATGCACTGACGGACAGGAAGCATCGAGCATTGCTGAAGGTGGTTCTAAAAAAGCTGCATGAAACCAGCGGAAGGAATCATTCGTGAGTTCCGAAGTGCCACTGGCAGTCCAGATAGCACAAAGAGTGTGCGTACGGAGTTCAAAAGAATGCGGTACAATGGTCGAGCAACTCCTCATAAGTCACACGTTTCTGCAGTGAGTGCTAAGCGACACTTCAAATGGTGCAGAGAGCGATGGCACTGGACAATGAGTGACTGGAAACGAGTTGTTTGGAGTGATGAATCACGCTGTACCATGTGGCAATCCGATGAAAGCGTTTGAATTTGGCGACTCCCTGGAGAACGTTACATGTCATTATGTGTAATGCTGACAATGAAATACAAAGGAGCAAGTGTTTCGGTATAGAGGTTAATCTTGGTTAGGGACTTGTCGCCTTATTGCGCTTGAGAAAACGCTAAGTGAGGAAGGATATGAACACATTTTATAGTGTTATGTACTGTTTAAAGCAGAGGGACAGTTTGGATACCATGATTGTTTGTATCAGGATGACAATGCACTCTGTCATTAAGTAGCATGCGTGAGGCAATGGTCTGTGGACAATAACGTTCTTAAATTGGACTGAGTCTCGGCGTAAACCCAATGGAACAGATTCGGAATGATTAGAACGTCGACTTCGGTTCAGACGCCAGCTTCACTGCCTACTCTGGCTTTGGATCTTCATGGAGAATCGACTGCTATTCCTACACAGACATTCAGACACATCTTGAAAGTGTACCTAGCACAGTTTAAGAGGTGTAGGAGGTCAAATGAGCCGACTTGGAGCAGGAAAGGCACCACACGACATTTTAATTTCCACTGTCTATACTTTCACAAATAAATTCATAAAACTTTGTCAGCATGACAAGGAAGGATTCAGGATTCACAGTTATAGCAGTGAAAGTTCAAAAACATAAGAAAATAAATTTTTTTACTTGTGAAATTTCATCATTTTTTCATTTACTGTTGGCTGCATTTATTGCTATAGGTACACTTTTCTTCATAAGTAAGAGAGATTCTTCCATGAATTTTGCACAGCATAAAAACCAAACTTACAGGTGTATGAAATTCTAGAATTTTCCAAATATGTTAAAAACTGTGGTATAAATTGAGATAATTAACTATAAAATTTGAGTTTTTTCTAAACACTAAGTTTAAAATGTAACGGCTCATTCATTTTTTCGTAAATTAAATAAATTGTAGAGTTTCATACACCTGTAAGTATGCTGTGCAAAAAATCATCGAAGAATCTTTCCTACTTATGAAGAAAAGTGTACCTATAGCAACAAATGCAGCCAATAGTAAATGAAAAAGTGATGAAATTTCACATGTAAAAAAAAATTTGTTCCTGGTTATTCTCATAAAGTTTTACGAATTTATTTGTAAAGGTATAGACAGTGGAAATTAAAATGTCCTGTGGTGCCTCTCCTGCTCTAAGTCGGCCCGTCTGACTTCCTACCCCCCCCCCCCCCCCCCCTTAAAGCATCACAACGGTGAAGAGACCGAGCGAGGTGGCGCAGTGGTTAGACACTGGACTCGCATTCTGGAGGACGACGGTTCAATCCCGCGTCCGGTCATCCTGATTTAGGTTTTCCGTGATTTCCCTAAATCGCTCCAGGCAAATGCCGGGATGGTTCCTCTCAAAGGGCACGGCCGACTTCCTTCCCCGTCCTTCCCTAATCCGATGAGACCGATGACCTCGCTGTCTGGTCTCCTTCCCCAAAACAACCAACCAACCAACCAACGGCGAAGAGTGCATACTCCTCTTATTAATGTGCAATAATAGGTGTCAGATAGTGCAAAGAGTGCACTTATTTGTTGCGTCTTATTACTGATCCAATGACCTACTGCCGGACTGCTTGGATTACTAATGAGAGACGCTGCTGGCCGTTAAAATTACAACATGAAGGCGGCCAGCAATAAAAGACAAATTGGCATAAAATGTCCTCCATGGATATACAAATGATTAGCATTTTATGCCAGGTGCTCAAAAGTGGTATGAGTAAACTCATATACGTTACGTAACATCTTCAAAGACTGTGTGCAGTGGTATGTGGGTACAATATGTGCATATTGAGGAGTTGTAGTGTCAGTGATTCATTTGTCACGGTCATCTGCGGTCATTTGGTGCTCAGGAGGTTTGTTTGTGCGTCCTCTGTTTCGACCCTGCAAGCAATAACTGTGCTGGGTTTACAATATTGATTCTAGGGCACAGTCATATTCCAACGACGAGTGTGTACTCTTGTGGAACAACTTCAGCCATTTGAACGTGGTGCCACTATGGGCTTGCAGGAAGTTGGATGGAATACCGACAGACTGCTGCACACGTATGGCACAATGTGTAGTAGATGTGCCGCTGCTTTCAGCAATGGTCAGTGGAGTACTCTCACATTTGTAAACCAGGTTCTGATCGTCCGCGTAGTAGAGCCTGACGCCAAGATCGATCCTTTGTGCGAACTGTGGTGGATGAGTGAATATCGTCCAGTGACGAAATCCGGGAACATGTAGCAACCGCTGTATCGCCACGCACCACTGGGAGCCGTGTGTTTGCAGTAGGACTGAGATCACATGTGCCTCTACCCACGCCATTACTGGTGCCGCGACACCACCAAGCTTGGTGTGCTTAAAGAGTCGACTGGAGAGATGTATTGTTCTCTGTTGTCGTCAGCGATGAGAGCAGGTTTCGGCTGTACTATAGTGATGGATGTACACGTGTGTGGCGTAGATCTGATCAGCTCGAGCGCATTTGCCTATGACAAGAAGTCCCATGCCAGGCTTCATGGTGAGGCGGGACCGTCACTTACAACTCGCGGTCACACTCGGTGTTTCTGCCTGGTAAAGTGCCCACTACACTACACAGTCTGTTATGCCCATCCTACTGCCATTTCTTCGACAGGGAGGTGATGTACTTTCTCAGAATGACATAGCTCGTCTGCTTACTCCTGCAGGCACGCAAAGTACTCTTCATAGTGTAAAAGAATTGCACTGGCAAGCAGGGTTACCAGATCCCTCGCCAACTGAGCACACGTGGGTTCAAATGGCTCTAAGTACTATGGGACTTAACATCTGAGGTCATCAGTCCCCTAGACTTAGAACTACTTAAACCTAACTAAGCTAAGGACATCACACACATCCATGACCGAGGCAGGATTCGAACCTGCGACCGTAGCAGCAGCGCGGTTATTTGTTTGTGTGTGAAATGTTATGGGACTTAACTGCTAAGGTCATCAGTCCCTAAGCTTACACACTACTTAACCTAAATTATCCTAAGGACAAACACACACACCCATGCCCGAGGGAGGACTCGAACCTCCGCCGGGACCAGCCGCACAGTTCATGACTGCAGCGCCTTAGACCGCTCGGGATGCGGTTATTTAGACGCCATTTATTGTTGCGCTTGTTTCATTTGATCTTAATTAGTTATCACGTACTCCTACAGTATTGAGATACCTGTCACATCACTTGTCAATAAAATGATCTTGTCCGTCAGAGTGTTCCAATTTTTTTTTTTTCCAGAAGTGTAATTCCACGGGCGTATTGACGATTGCAGACCCGCAAACGATGCCCACACTGAGCACCTGTAACGTGAATTAAAATCATGGAGAGATGCTGTATTATCTGATATGCGCCCATTTCCTGAATCTTTTGTAGTTTCAGTGCAATCATCGTGTGAAACGCCAGAGGTACTTACGAATAACCCTGCAGAAGATCGTACCTTCCCTGTGTTGTCATGGCGTCTCTCGGTACTGAGGGTGTTCTGCTTTTACCCTGATCTCACATCCACTGAAAACGACTTGCCATTGGTTACAGAGAGATTGGCCGCAACTTGCCGCCACTACAATTGATGACCTCTGCTATAGAGCTGAAACATTGCGGAATGAAACGCTCTTCCTGTCATCCAAGTCCAGTTCGATTTGAAGCCCAGACACTTTAGAGCCATTCTTACTAGCAAAGTTTCGGCTCTGTGTCCTATCCTACATTTTGTACCCTGTACACACTCAAATCAAAACACATATGGTTCTTCCTATACTGTAGACAGACAATGATTATAATTCCGTAACTTGATATCCTTCCTTGTACTTCAATTCTTTGTGTTACAAGTGACGTTACGCTTGAACCTCATACTGTGACAGGCGCCATCACAACTAATCATTGACAGTGGATGAACAGTTTACATCTGCTGTGCTCAAGCATCCCAGTGGAGGGCTTGCAAGGCACCACTGGGGTAAGGCTCTAGTCGACCTGTTTTGCCACTGACATACACTACTATCCCCTCTCAAGGTACAAGTCCGTCACTATGGTCGAGGTCCATGTAAAGGAACTGTGGACACAGAAACATAAGGAGACGGTTGGCCCTAACATGTGGACTGTTGTTGTGTGCCCTGATTAATCACTAAGTAGTGATGGGAACTGTCAGCTTCTGTAATGAAACGAAAACTCCAAATCACGTACATTTATTGGTTGTGAATTCAGTGATGTTCAGAACAATGATCAGATACTCATCACGGGAGAATGAGTGCATAAACCCGTGGATTTTCAGAGGTAAAGGATTGGAAAATTTCTCATAAAATAGTCTTATTAACCGACTGATAGTTGCGGAACTGAAATGTCGGTGATGATTGCATCAGGGAGTTAGTGAGTAAACAGAAATAGAAAGGTCACCAGATAGTGACTGTTGGATCAATCTGAACCAACGCGCCTGTCATCCAGTACGAATTTCGTACGCAGTGGCTGCGACTCTTACATCATTTGCACGAGACGAGGTGCGGTAAAGCTACAGATGGGGTCTGACGCTAGCATGGAGCGGCCCGTCTGGTGTGAACTGCCGTCTCCTCTCGTGAAGAAGAAGACATTCTCTGCGCCTCTAGACAACAAAATTCGTCTGCTATGGTTCCAGGCAAAGAAGTGTTTTCTGTGGCTCCTGGCGAAAATGTGTTTCCTGTGGCTTCCAGTGAGAAAGTATCTGATACTTTTCTCTTCTGCTGCTTCTCAGTGTGAGCCCGCCAAAACAGCCAATTTGGCCAATCTGAGACAGCGCATTTTACACTACTGCCCTTTAAAATTGCTACGCCACGAAGATGACGTGCTACGGACGCGAAATTTAACCGACAGGAAGAAGATGCTGCGATATGCAAATGATTAGCTTTTCAGAGCATTCACACAAGGTTGGCGTCGGTAGTGACACCTAGATCGTGCTGACATGAGGAAAGTTTCCAAACGATTTTTCATACACAAACAGCAGTTGACCGGCGTTGCTTGGTGAAACGTTGTTGTGATGCCTTGTGTAAGGAGGAGAAAAGCGTACCATCACGTTTCCGACTTTGATAAAAGTCGGATTGTAGCCTATCGCGATTGCGGTTTATCAAAAAAAGATCCAATGACTGTTAGCAGAATATGGTGGGTTCAGGAGGGTAACACGGAACACCGTGCTGGATCCCAACGGCCTCGTACACTAACAGTACAGATGAAAGGCATCTTATCCGCATGGCTGTAACGGATCGTGCAGCCACGTCTGGATCCCTGAGTCAACAGATGGGGACGTTTGCAAGACAACAACCATCTGCACGAACAGTTCGACGCCGTTTGCAGCGGCATGGACTATCAGCTCAGAGAGCAAGGCTGCGGTTACCCTTGGCGCTGCATACAGACAGGAGCGCCTGCGATGGTATACTCAACGACGAACCTGGCAAAACGTCACTTTTCGCATGAATCCAGGTTCTCTTTACCGCATCATGATGGTCGCATCCGTGTTTGGCGACATCGCGGTGAACGCACACTGGAAGCGTGTATTCGTCATCGCCATACCGGCATATCACCCGGCGTGATGGTATGGGGTGCCACTGGTTACACGTCTCGGTCACGTTTTGTTCGCATTGACGGCACTTTGAACAGTGGACGTTAAATTTCAGATGTGCTACGACCGGTGGCTCTACACTTCATTCGATCCCTGCGAAACCCTACATTTCAGCAGGATAATTCACGACCGCATGTTGCAGGTCCTGTACGGGACTTTCTGGATACAGAAAATGTTCAACTGCTGCTCTGACCAGCACATTCTCCAGATCTCCCACCATTTGAAAACGTCTAGTAAATGGTGGCCGAGCAACTGGCTCGTCACATTACGCCAGTCACTACTCTTGATGAAGTGTGGTATCGTGTTGAAGCTGCATGGGCAGCTGTACCTGTACTCGCCATCCAAGCTCTGTTTGACTCAATGCCGAGGCGTATCAAGGCCGTTATTACGGCCACAGGTGGTTGTTCTGAGTACTGATTTCTCAGGATCTATGCACCCAAATTGCGTGAAAATGGAATCACATGTCAGTCCTAGTATAATATATTTGTCCAATCAATAGCCGTTTATCATCTGCAGTTATTCTTGGAGTAGCAATTTTAGTGGGCAGTAGTGTATTTCACCAATCTGAATCCTCCTAATAATTTTGTTCTGGAAGGGTCGGCGTCATTTTTTGGAATTCGCTGAATGCCGACCTATCCCACTCCTTCTTCCAGAAACTTGAGAGTGCTGCCCTATGGAACATCGGTGTTCCCAAAGATTCTGAGTTCCGACCTATCAAAAGATTTGCCGCCAAAGATTTTCTGTAACTTTGTCTTCTTAATGTTTACGCTCAAGACGTCAGCGGCCTGTGGGTACTAGACAAAAGACTCGCATGTGGAGGCACCACACAGTTTCTGCATAATATTGTGATTTATTACATTGGACACACCATTTGTGTCGGTGGTCTTTCGTTCAGAGAAACCTCGTTATTCTTATTTGGCAACTGGCGACGACAGGGCGAGTTCAGTGAACTCAGCATGCAAGTCATTCTTTCCCAAGCGTGGCCAGGTTTGTCCAAGACGCACGACACCCTCTGCCCCGGTTAATGCGACAGCGGGCGGGCGGCGCCAGACTAGCGTGGTTGGCGTTAACCTCCCCCCCCCCCTCCCCCCCCCCTCCCCACAAGACCACGTTCAGCAATCAGCTGCCTCGCCTGCAGAAGGCAGGCTAAGGAGAGCGGAAACTGTGAGGATCCACGTTTTCACTTCCCGCTAACTACCAGCATGAATTTGAATGCACTTTGTAACTAAGGAAAGTTGAAGGAAATCGTTTACAATCATCTCCCACTCCCACGGCTAATACCGTTTTTTGCTTATACATCGGAATTTATTGATTAAGTAGACCTATCTTATCGATGGGTTAAGAGTGCTGAGCAGAAAGGGAAATGAAACATGAGGCTGTCAATAGCCTGACACGTTTAAGATTGAAATGGCGGGACTCCTGCACAGCCCCTGGAAAGCGAAAAGCAAAAGTGTTGTGAATTGTGCGAGCTAGGAATGGAAATGTTTATGGACTAAAACAGGAACTATTTCCGGTGTTGACGGCATCTTCATCGACTGCAACCGATGAGCCACACGCCACACACGCCTATGCGGGAGACGGCACCTTTAAAACCTCCCGCCAGCACGGCGCCGGGCGAACTCGCTCTGCCATCGCTCGCTGCCACCAACGGGCAGCCGTACGCATAAAGGCCAACACGGGGCGCTGAATTCAAATGACCTCACTGCCTGCGACTCTGACCAACACCACCTAGACTACAGGCCTGCGCGCACACTTGTGACGTCACATACTGATGGCCGGGTCTGTATCTGAACGCTCCTGTTAAACACTCTGCAGCTATACGACCTTTACGAGTCTTAGAGCTGGCATAGGGATTCTCGTGCTTTCCTCTTCTACATGGCCTCGTAATGAAAGTATGGAAATTTATATCATTGCGTAAAGTAACTGAACAAAACTGCCCTATGTTATTTCAAGATGTAAAATTATTTTGACGATTTGTCTTAAATACGCGTTTCTAGGCTTGAATACAAACTATAATTTTAAATTCTGTCTTTTGCCTCAGGAGATACGTTTTCCTGCAGTAAAAATCGGCAATATGCAACAACAAGCAGACGTTTTCGGTTTTAAATAAAGCAGCTGGAGCTCCTACAAAATTTAAGAATTTGTTTCGCTGGTTATTTTCGTAAATTTTCCTCTCCTCTTCAAAATTTGCTGACCATACACGAAACTCAGATCATTCGACGAAATGGAGCACCTCCTGACATAATGTTTAATAAATCAAAAACCCGAAAAAATATTTTATTTCCCTGTTTCTCCAGAACTTTAGAACTTTAAACATGAAAAGATTGTTTCTCCTATATCCTTGACTGAAATTCGTGTCACAGAGTGCTGTTAATTTAATCACAATGCACTTACCTCGAAATTCTGCTTTATATATTGCTTAATCTGTCGAACACTGAATTCATTAAAACAATTTTCTAGTTTACTCAAATTGAAATTATATCCGAATCATTCTGTAGCTCTTCCAAATAAAAGTACTGGAAACTCAATAATCTGGTCGGAATGATAAGGAATACTAAACATTTTCGAGCCACACTAATTAATATAACTATTCTGTGTGACAATAGTTGCAAATATGACAGACATTTCACAGCTAGCTTCGTATTAACCTCGCAGCAATGGTCCAGAATTAAGAAACAAATTATAATGGTACACTACTGCTTTTAAAAACAATTGGCAAATGTGGTGCAATGGAAACAAATAACACGCTAAACATTTTTTGTCATTTACTTACCCTTGAATGATGCGTAGACACAAATTCCTGTCTGGCACACACTTTCAACACAACATACAAGTCAAGAGGTCTGCCAACTAAAGATAAGATGGCCAACAGTTTGTGACGTCACGTGCCAATATGGCCGCTGTGCGTAGGCCTTGTATCTAGAACGCTTTGCTCTGACTGGCGCTTTTTTTTTATCAGGCATACTCAGCGCTTCGCCCCAGAGTCAGTGATACTACTCATTTCAACCTTATTAGAAAAGATTGCTGTATGGAAAATACGGCGACGTAGCACCACACTGCTAAGCACTATTACTTGCCAGTGAAGTATCTGGATTGTATTAGCATTCAGCACTATTTATTACTGCATGTAACTCAGCACTACAGAAGAACCTACAGCACTTCAACTTTAAGTACACCGAATAGCCAAAGAAACTGGTACACCCGCCTAATACGGTGTAGGACCCCAGCAAGCATGCAGAAGTGCCCCAACACCACGTGGCATGGGCTCGACTAACGTCTGAGGTAGTGCTGGAGGCGATTGACACCATAAATCCTGCAGGGCTGTCCATAAATCCGTAAGAGTACGAGAGGGTGGAGCTCTCTTCTGAATAGTAAGATGCAAGGCGTCCCAGATATGTTCAATAATGTTCATATCTGGGGAGTTTGGTGGACAGCGGAAGTGTTTAAACTCATAAGAGTGTTCCTGCAGGCACTTTGTAGCACTTCTGGATGTGTGAGGTGTCGCATTGTCCTGCTGGAATTGTCCAAGTCCGTCGGAATGCACAATGGACATGAATGGATGCAGGTGATCAGACAGGATGCTTACGTAAGTGTCACCTGTCAGAGACCTATCTCAACGTTTCAGGGGTTCCACATCACTCCAAATACACATGCTCCACACCATAACAGAGCCTTCATGAGCTTGGACAGTCTCTTGCTGACATGCAGGGCCATTGGATTCATGAGGTCTTCTCCATACCCATACACGTCCATCCGCTCGATACAATTTGCAACGAGACTCGTCCGACCAGGCAACATGTTTCCAGTCATCAACAGTCCAACCTCGGTGTTGACGGGCCCAGGCGTGGCGCAAAGCTTGGTGCCATTCAGTCATCAAGGGTACACGAGCGGGCCTTCGGCTCCGAAAGCCCATATCGATGATGTTCCGTTGACACTGGTTGACGGCCCAGCATTGCAGCAGTGATATCTCCAGCAATTTGTGGAAGGGTTGCACTTCTGTCGCGATGAACGATTCTACTCAGTCGTCGTTGGTCTCGTTCTTGCTGGATCTTTTCCTGGGCGCAGCGATGTCGGGGGTTTGATGTTTTACCGAATATCTGATATTAACGGTACATTCGTGAAATGGTCGTACGGGAAAATCCCCACTTCATCGCTACCTCGGAGATGCTCGTACGCCGATTATAGCACCACGTTCAAACTCGCTTACATCTTGATAACCTGCTATTGCAGCAACAGTAACCGATCTAACAACTGCTCCAGACAATTGATATCTTACATAGGCGTTGCCGACTGCAGAGCCTTATTGTGCCTGTTAACGTATCTCTGTATTTGAATATGCATACCTGTATCAGTTTCTTTGGCGCTTCAGTATATATCTGAATTATTAAGTGTCCATATTGCAAATAAACTTAAAAATGTGTTATATTTTTGTAGATGTCTAAAGTATGTATTGGCCACTTCAATGACCAAATCGTTCAAATGGCTCTGAGCACTATCGGACTTAACTGTTGAGGTCATCAGTCCCCTAGAACTTAGAACTACTTAAACCTAACTAACCTAAGGACATCACACACATCAATGCCCGAGCGTCAATGACCAATGCATCACTACTCTTCTATTCTTCTATTCTTATACCCGACCACGAATAACTGAACGTATGTGATACTGTAGCATCACTCTCATATGTTTCCCGTCAGAAGTGGAACAAAGTTCGTATGGCCCCACGCTCCATTGTTGTCAAATTTATTCAAGATGGCGGATCCAAGATGGGGGCGATAGATACATCTTCATCTACATCTACATTTATACTCCGCAAGCCACCCATCGGTGTGTGGCGGAGGGCACTTTACGTGCCGCTGTCATTACCTCCCTTTCCTGTTCCAGTCGCGTATGGCTCGCGGGAAGAACGACTACCGGAAAGCCTCCATGCGCGCTCGAATCTCTCTAATTTTACATTCGTGATCTCCTCGGGAGGTATAAGTAGGGGGAAGCAATATATTCGATACCTCATTCAGAAACGAGTCCTCTCGAAACCTGGACAGCAAGCTACACCGCGATGCAGAGCGCCTCTCTTGCAGAGTCTGCCACTTGAGTTTGCTAAACATCTCCGTAACGCTGTCACGCTTACCAAATAACCCTGTGACGAAACGCGCCGCTCTTCTTTGGATCTTCTCTATCTCCTCTGTCAACCCGAGCTGGTACGGATCCCACACTGATGAGCAATACACAAGTATAGGTCGATGAGTGTTTTGTAAGCCACCTCCTTTGTTGATGGACTACATTTTCTAACGACTCTCCCAATGAATCTCAGTCTGGTACCCGCCTTACCAACAATTAATTTTATATGATCATATCCACTTCAAATCGTTCCGTACGCATACTCCCAGGTATTTTACAGAAGTAACTGCTACCAGTGTTTGTTCCGCTATCATATAATCATACAATAAAGGATCCTTCTTTCTATGTATTCGCAATACATTACATTTGTCTATGTTAAGGGTCAGTTGCCACTCCCTGCACCAAGTGCCTATCCACTGTAGATCTTCCTGCATTTCGCTGCAATTTTCTAATGCTGCAACTTCTCTGTATACTACAGCATCATCCGCGAAAAGCCGCATGGAACTTCCGGCACTATCTACTAGGTCATTTATATATATTGTGAAAAGCAACGGTCGCATAACACTCCCCCTGTGGCACGCTAGAGGTTACTTTAACGTCTGTAGACGTCTCTCCATTGAGAACAACATGCTGTGTTCTGTTTGCTAAAAACTCTCCAATCCAGCCACACAGCTGGTCTGATATTCCGTAGGCTCTTACTTTGTTTATCAGGCGACAGTGCGGAACCGCATCGAACGCCCTCCGGAAGTCAAGGAAAATGGCATCCACCTGGGAGCCTGTATCTAATATTTTCTGGGTCTCATGAACAAATAAAGCGAGTTGGGTCTCACATGATCGCTGTTTCCGGAATCCATGTTGATTCCTACGGAGTAGATTCTGGGTTTCCAGAAATAACATGACACGCGAGCAAAAAACATGTTCTAAAATTCTACAACAGATCGATGTCAGAGATATAGGCCTATAGTTTTGCGCATCTGCTCTACGACCCTTCTCGAAAACTGGAACTACCTGTGCTCTTTTCCAATCATTTGGAACCTTCCGTTCCTCTAGAGACTTGCGGTACACGCCTGTTAGAAGGGGAGCAAGTTCTTTCGCGTACTCTGTGTAGAATCGAATTGGTATTCCGTCAGGTCCAGTGGAGTTTCCTCTGTTGAGTGATTTCAGTTGCTTTTCTATTCCTTGGTTACTTATTTCGATGTCAGCCATGTTTTCGTTCTTGCGAGGATTTAGAGAAGGAACTGCAGTGCGGTTTTCCTCTGTGAAACAGCTTTAGAAAAAGGTGTTTAGTATTTCAGCTTTGCGCTTGTCATCCTCTATTTCAATGCCATTATCATCCCAGAATGTCTGGATATGCTGTTTCGATCCACTTACTGATTTAACGTAAGACCAGAACTTCCTAGGATTTTCTGTCAAGTCGGTACATAGAATTTTACTTTCGAATTCACTGAACGCCTCACGCGTAGCCCTCCTTTTGACATCGTTTAGCTTCTGTTTGTCTGAGAGGTTTTGGCTGCGTTTAAATTTTCAATGAAGCTCTCTTAGTTTTCGCAGTAGTTTCCTAACTTTGTTGTTGAACCACTGTGGGTTTTTCCCGTCCCTCACAGTTTTACTCGACACGTACCTGTCTAAAACGCATTTTACGAATGCCTTGAACTTTTTCCATAGAAATTTTCGTTTTGATCTGTTAGGTAGTCTGAAATCTGCATCTTATTACTTATTAACCTAGCTCGGTTGTTGAGTGTAACTCCACCCATAAATATTCACAGGAACTGTTGTTGTTGTTGTGGTCTTCAGTCCGGAGACTGGTTTGATGCAGCTCTCCATGCTACTCTATCCTGTGCGAGCTTCTTCATCTCCCAGTATCTACTGCAACCTACATACTTCTGAATCTGCTTAGTGTATTCATCTCTTGGTCTCCCTCTACGATTTTTACCCTCCACACTGCCCTCCAATGCTAAATTTGTGATCCCTTGATGCCTCAAAACATGTCCTACCAACCGATCCCTTCTTCGAGTCAAGTTGTGCCACAAACTTCTCTTCTCCCCAATCCTATTCAATACCTCCTCATTAGTTACGTGATCTACCCACCTTATCTTCAGCATTCTTCTGTAGCACCACATTTCGAAAGCTTCTATTCTCTTCTTGTCCAAACTAGTTATCGTCCATGTTTCACTTCCATACATGGCTACACTCCATACAAATACTTTCAGAAACAACTTCCTGACACTTACATCTATACTCGATGTTAACAAATTCCTCTTCTTGAGAAACGCTTTCCTTGCCATTGCCAGTCTACATTTTATATCCTCTCTACTTCGACCATCATCGGTTATTTTACTCCCTAAATAGCAAAACTCCTTTACTACTTTAAGTGTCTCATTTCCTAATCTAATTCCCTCAGCATCACCCGACTTAATTTGACTACATTCCATTATCCTCGTTTTGCTTTTGTTGATGTTCATCTTATATCCTCCTTTCAAGACACTGTCCATTCCGTTCAACTGCTCTTCCAAGTCCTTTGCTGTCTCTGACAGAATTACAATGTCATCGGCGAACCTCAAAGTTTTTACTTCTTCTCCATGAATTTTAATACCTACTCCGAATTTTTCTTTTGTTTCCTTTACTGCTTGCTCAATATACAGATTGAATAACATCGGGGAGAGGCTACAACCCTGTCTTACTCCTTTCCCAACCACTGCTTCCCTTTCATGCCCCTCGACTCTTATAACTGCCATCTGGTTTCTGTACAAACTGTAAATAGCCTTTCGCTCCCTGTATTTTACCCCTGCCACCTTCAGAATTTGAAAGAGAGTATTCCAGTTAACATTGTCAAAAGCTTTCTCTAAGTCTACAAATGCTAGAAACGTAGGTTTGTCTTTTCTTAATCTTTCTTCTAAGATAAGCCGTAAGGTCAGTATTGCCTCACGTGTTCCAACATTTCTACGGAATCCAAACTGATCTTCCCCGAGGTCGGCTTCTACCAGTTTTTCCATTCGTCTGTAAAGAATTCGCGTTAGTATTTTGCAGCTGTGACTTATTAAACTGATAGTTCGTTAATTTTCACATCTGTCAACACCTGCTTTCTTTGGGATTGGAATTATTATATTCTTCTTGAAGTCTGAGGGTATTTCACCTGTCTCATACATCGTGCTCACCAGATGGTAGAGTTTTTTCATGACTGGCTCTCCCGAGGCCATCAGTAGTTCAAATGGAATGTTGTCTACTCCCGGGGCCTTGTTTCGACTCAGGTCTTTCAGTGCTCTATCAAACTCTTCACGCAGTATCTTATCTCCCATTTCGTCTTCATCTACATCCTCTTCCATTTCCATAATATTGTCCTCAAGTACATTGCCCTTGTATAAACCCTCTATATACTCCTTCCACCTTTCTGCCTTCCCTTCTTTGCTTAGAACGGGGTTGCCATCTGAGTTCTTGATATTCGTACAAGTGGTTCTCTTCTCTCCAAAGGTCTCTTTAATTTTCCTGTAGGCTGTATCTATCTTACCCCTAGTGAGACAAGCCTCTACATCCTTACATTTGTCCTCTAGCCATCCCTGCTTAGCCATTTTGCACTTCCTGTCGATATCATTTTTGAGACGTCTGTATTCCTTTTTGCCTGCTTCATTTACTGCATTTTTGTATTTTCTCCTTACATCAATTAAATTCAATATTTCTTCTGTTACCCAAGAATTTCTATTAGCCCTCGTCTTTTTACCTACTTGATCCTCTGCTGCCTTCACTACTTCATCCCTCAGAGCTACCCATTCCTCTTCTACTGTATTTCTTTCCCCCATTCCTGTCAATTGTTCCCTTATGCTCTCCCTGAAACTCTCTACAACCTCTGGTTCTTTCAGTTTATCCAGGTCCCATCTCCTTAAATTCCCACCTTTTTGCAGTTTCTTCAGTTTCAATCTGCAGTTCATAACCAATAGATTGTGGTCAGAATCCACATCTGCCCCAGGAAATGTCTTACAATTTAAAACCTGGTTCCTAAATCTCTGTCTTACCATTATATAATCTATCTGATACCTTTTAGTATCTCCAGGATTCTTCCAGGTATACAGCCTTCTTTTATGATTCTTGAACCAAGTGTTGGCTATGATTAAGTTATGCTCTGTGCAAAATTCTACAAGGCGGCTTCCTCTTTCATTCCTTCCCCCCAATCCATATTCACCTACTATGTTTCCTTCTCTCCCTTTTCCTACTGACGAATTCCAGTCACCCATGACTATTAAATTTTCGTCTCCCTTCACTACCTGAATAATTTCTTTTATCTCGTCATACATTTCATCTATTTCTTCATCATCTGCAGAGGTGATGATGATGAGCGTTTGGCGTCATTGGCCGGGAGGCCCCTCGCGGGGCAGGTCCGGCCGCCTTAGCGCAGGTCTTATTACATTCGGCGCCACATTGGGCGACCTGCACGCCGGATGGGGATGAAATGATGATGAACATAACACAACACCCAGTCCCTGAGCGGAGAAAATCTCCGACCCAGCCGGGAATCGAACCCGGGCCCGGAGGACGGCAATCCGTCACGCTGACCACTCAGCTACTGGGGCGGACATCTGCAGAGGTAGTTGGCATATAAACTTGTACTACTGTAGTAGGCATGGGCTTTGTGTCTATCTTGGCCACAATAATGCGTTCACTATGCTGTTTGTAGTACCTAACCCGCACTCCTATTTTTTTATTCATTATTAAACCTACCCCTGCATTACCCCTGTTTGATTTTGTATTTATAACCCTGTAATCACCTGACCAAAAGTCTTGTTCCTCCTGCCACCGAACTTCACTAATTCCCACTATATCTAACTTTAACCTATCCATTTCCCTTTTTAAATTTTCTAACCTACCTGCCCGATTAAGGGATCTGACATTCCACGCTCCGATCCGTAGAACGCCAGTTTTCTTTTTCCTGATAACGACGTCCTCCTGAGTAGTCCCCGCCCGGAGATCCGAATGGGGGACTATTTTACCTCCGGAATATTTTACCCAAGAGGACGCCATCATCATTTAATCATACAGTAGAGCTGCATGTCCTCGGGAAAAATTACGGCCGTAGTTTCCCCTTGCTTTCAGCCGTTTGCAGTACCAGCACAGCAAGGCCGTTTTGGTTAATGTTACAAGGCCAGATCAGTCAATCATCCAGACTGTTGCCCCTGCAACTACTGAAAAGGCTGCTGCCCCTCTTCAGGAACCACATGTTTGTCTGGCCTCTCAACAGATACCCCTCCGTTGTGGTTGCACCTACGGTACGGCCATCTGTATCGCTGAGGCACGCAAGCCTCCCCACCAACGGCAAGGTCCATGGTTCATGGGGGGGTCACAGGAACTACCCACTTCTATTTCACTACAGGCTAAACTACTACTAACAGCGACAAACACGCCACCACCGGTTGCATGCAATCTATCCTTTCTAAACACTGTCTGTGACTTTGTAAAAATTTCGTCAGAATTTATCTCTGGATTCAGCCAGCTTTCCGTAGATATAACGATTTCAGCTTCGGTGCTATCTATCTGTGCTTGAAGTAACGGTACTTTACCAACGCAGCTTCGACAGTTTACAATTACAATACCGATTGCTGCTTGGTCCCTGCATGTCCTGACTTTGCCCCACACCCTTTGAGGCGGATGCCCTTTCTGTACTTGTCAATATCGCAATGACGTCATGGCAGGAAGTTCAAATTTTGGCGGGAAGATAGGTCAACTGGGCTACCTCCATTAACTTAACCCCCTCCCCTCCCCTCCCCTCCCCTAGAAAATGGTGGGAAGTTCAAATTCCATCAGGACAATACAACACACCATAGCTATCTCCACTAACCTAAGATAATGGATCAAAAATAGATCACTTGGGCTTAACTGCACTAACCTATGTCATCTGACTGCCACCTCTTTCTAGGAATTGGTGGGAAAAGGACAAAGCCCATGCTGGATAGGATGGGTGTCTTTATTTAAACAGTTTTTATTTAAACAATTTGAGACAGTACCGCCATCCAGTGTGTCTACCATGGGGTCCAGAGTCCAACTGACCTAGTACACAGTACTGCCACCAGAGGCCACTGTCATCCCTCATTTGACTTAATTTAATATGGTGGTCTGGTGGGGAAAAATGGTAGGAAAAGGACTCAGCCCTCTTGGGCTGCTGGATAGAGGAAGGAGTATACTTTAATTATTTTGGAACAATTTATTTAGGGATGGATTTGACATAGTATATTTATTACACTCATAAAAAACACTCACTCTGACGGCTTGAGTCGCAGTAAATAGTCTACAGACGTGCAAACTACTCGTAAATCATCGAAATAATGCATGTGTAAGGCTATGCAAACACACACACAACGCTTAAACAGCCGAAAATATTGCAGTGCACAAACATTCGGTGCACATAAAAAACGCAAGGTATCAGTGAACTGTTCCATCATGCACACGCGTCACCGCCGCCGCGATCCACTGCTGAAAGCGCCAGAGCGCGAGCCATCGCTGTTACGCCACTGCTGATGGCATGTGAAAGTCGTCTACAGTTAGAGTTCTTTGAGTGTTATACTGATGTCACATGTCTATGTAAATAAACGCCAAGTCACCCTGGGGGCCTCGCACGAGCGTGTTTACCGTTGTTCGCACGAAACCTCTTCATCTGTGGATACTGACGTCACAAGTCGCGCTATAGAAATCTGTTCGAGAATAAATCGACTGCTTTCTCCTTCTCGATCCTAACTGGTATTATTCCACAGAACAAGAAGATAATCGGTCTTATGAAGGACGAGGCGAACGGATTGCCGATTGTGGAGTTTGTAGGTCTATGGTCAAAAATGTATGCGTATCACACCTTGGAAGGTGCTACCCAGAGGCGGGCTAATGGTGTGCGTCGTATGGCATCGAGAGCCTTCTCTATCGAAGACTATTTGCAGTGCCTGTGCAGTGCTGTCCACACTGCTGCACCGCAGCCACGGCATATGGTACGGCAGACCAGTATTCGATCGAGAGGACACGAGGTACGAGTATGCACTGTGCTGCAGTCTAAAATCGGTTTGTAGCCTCATGACGATAAGAGTCATTTGTGATGATGGGATTGAAGCTCTCCTGTACTGACTCTACTCACCTGTAACGAGAGAAGAGGTGGGGACTCGGATTGAGTGTGTGTGAGTGTGTGTGAGTGTGTGTGTGTGTGAGAGAGAGAGAGAGAGAGAGACAGAGACAGAGTATCTGCAGAGTAGTAGTATGACCCTTTTATCATAGTGTAAGTAATTTTGTGTGTGTGTGTGTGTCATCTAAATATTTTTGTGTACTATGTATATGTGTATATGTACATAGAGAGAATGTGTGGGAAAGAAAGGATAAAAAGAAGAAAAGAACAAAATATATATACGTATACCATATATACCATTACTTATCAGCCCCTTCCGGAATTGGTAAAGTGTCACAGAAATAAGTAACCCTCGCCTTTGTTGTAGCCTGTTAGGATCGAGAAGGAGAAAGCAGTCGATTTATTCTAGAACAGATTTCTATAGCGCGACCTGTGACTTCAGTATCCACAGATCAAGAGGTTTCACGCGACCAACAGTAACCACGCTCGTGCGAGGCCCCCAGGGTGACTTTGTAACGCCGGAAATGCATATCTTCCCATTTCCATCTATTGTACTATAATTTTTTTCCTTATTTTTGTTACCTGAATATATGACATTTCTGTGTCTTTACATATTGTAATTGTTTTACTATTTGTATATATATATTTATGCATTTATGTCGATGTATAATTGGTTTGTTTCGTAAATATTATTTGTATTTTTACTCTGGGTCTTGCCTAGGGAAAACTGCTATCGAACGATTACATCGATAGGTCGTGTGAAGAATCAAAGTGTGTAGGATCTTTGGTAGTGTTAACTCCGCCGCGTGGAGCGCGGGCAGAAGGAGGGTCTGGCTGGAGTAGCGAGTGGAGGAGGTGTGTTGTGTGAAGCTCCCGCGAGTTGCCGCGCTTTCGGGGTTTGGCAGCATGTAATTGCGCTCGACTTGCGATGATAGTTTCTGACATAGTGTCGCGGACGGGAAGCATTAGCTGGCGCACATCAAGAGCCCGTTTCGTCTGGTGACAGTGTCGAGAAGAAGGCGCGCCAACATCCAGCTTCTGCAACAGCGACGGCCGACAATGAGTGACTGTCGCCACCTCCTCGATCGACGGCTTCAAACCTTCAATCAACCAACAAGGAAGACTGGAAGCACGTAATGTTTTAGAACTGTATGGCAGACCTCAGCTTTTCAAACTTTTAAAATTGTTGCATCACAAAATACAGCTACTTAGCATGAACCTTTGTTGCTCATTGTCCCAATTGCATTACCAAGCAGGGTCCCTTTCCTTTTCCGGAATGAACCCGAGTGTCGTTGAAATTCAAACGCCAGCATTAAAGTAATATTATAGCATTTCACTGCTTTAATTTCAAAGTTCAGTTAAAGTATTCACAGCTGGCTACAATATGTAGATTACACGAGCACAAATTAAGAGTGCGAGTTTTGTTACCGTATTTTAGCTTACCTGTGACTGCAGCTCAGCTTGGTACGTACTAAATTTTACTATTGTTAATTGTTCAGGATCATTTAATTCAAGTTCAAAGTTAAATCTCTTATTTATAAATTGCGTAGATTCAAGTAGCTTTTGAAATGATTGTTGAGGTAGTCCAAGACTAACCGTATTTTACTGAATTTCGATGTGCTTCAGAAAGAAAGCTCACTATTAACTTCAGTCACTAAATTAACTTTCGATTTTCCGGTTTTATTAATTCTTTTGCTAAATTAAGTCAGAGTGTAGCGAAATTTATTACTTCTGACAAACTTTCAGTTTTCACACTACCCTTGTCAACCTTCAGTTGCCACACTTCTAGTGCTAATTATATGTGTAATAATCTTTCTTTTTCAGTTACTATAGTAATTGTCCTTAGGACTGGCGACCGTAATTTCCCCCAAATCTCAACTATCTAATTACCGCTAGTTGATTGTTAACGTAACGGCCGCACATTTACTTTCTTTATTAACTTTACCCCTATTTCAAAATTAATTTCCACCAGTTTCATTAGCATTTTTCCTTTCATTTAGATGTAACCCTTTCCTCCCTCTTTACCGACAAATTAACCTCGGTGACGATTGCTTTTTCCAAATTTCCATTAGGTACACGCAGTTTAATTTTTCACTGTCATTAAGGTCGATAAGTGAGGGGGAGGTTACACGTGGCGACCTGGTGACAGGTCAATCTTCGAATTTGAGGTTGTTCTGGACACAGATTTTGCATTGTGCAAATCTCGTAACAAAGTACTGATTACGAAATGGTCGATACGTCAGCGAGAATATTAGTGTGAGGAATCCTAATTAGATTTGAGATTTGGCATTTATATTGAAAATTATTAAAATGAGTGAAGGCAACAATTGCCAAAATTTGGTAGACTTGGATACGGAACCGTCGGTCGAACAGTGGGAAACGCGCACCGCGGGACCCATTGTTCAGGGGCAGGCGGCTAGCATGAAAGACGCGACCGCTGAAACGCAACAAAGAGCAGAAATGGATTTCCAAACTTTAGAAAATGTTTCGGAATCGGAAGTGAAAATCAAATCTGAGTCCCTTGATGATGAATACGGGGGGACAATTAAAGAGGAAGCCGCTACGGAAGTAAAACCGGTAGTTCCCGGGAATTTAACTGATTTATTGAATGTTTTGATTAACGAAATCAAGAGTCAATCGGCCAAGCAAGAAGATCAGGCTACCAAGCAAGAAGCTCAGGCAGCCAAGCAAGAAGCTCAGGCTGCCAAGCAAGAAGCTCAGTCTGAAAAAATTGAACGGATGCTAGACAATCAGAACAAAGCTATTAACGTTGTTAACAACAATGTTGGAGTTGTTAACACAAAAGTTGATAAAATCAAAGAAGATATTGTTGTAATTAATACCGAAATCGGTAATCTTAAACGGGAAATGATAGGCGTTCAGGCTGAAATTGCGAGCATAAATACTCGTTTTTATTCCGAAATTAACAGAATCGAGAAAAGTGTAGGAGAATCAGTTGCTCCGATCATCGAGAATAAGGTGACGGAACAAATTCAATTAGTGAAAAAAGAGGATCAAAAGAAGGTGGAAACTTTAAAGGCTTTAGTATCCGAAGTAGATACCAAAGTGACGAAGCAGGCTAATACCTGCGAAGAAAAAAAAAAGGGAAGTAGAAAGGCTTGCGACAACCACTTGCCAAGTAATTACGAGAGTGTCGGAATTAGAAAAGAAACTTGACGAAAAACAGAGCTATGTGCCAATCTGTGCACATAGTTCGGAATTGTTGACGAAAGAGGAGCGGTTCGACCCCTTGAAAAAAGGCGGTATACACGCGACGGATTTCATTAAAAATTGTGAAAGAGTTTTACCCAGATCATGGACTAATGAGAGAAAAATTAATGCGGTTATTGATGTGTTGGCTGGTGATGCCAAGCGTTGGGGCTTAAACCTCAACATTACGAACCTGACTTTTGACGAGTTTAAAAATTTGTTTCTGGCTGAATACTGGTCAGAGCAAAAACAGCAAAGTGTCTGGCGCGAATTTGTCGTATCGAGGCCTTTCGATGCGAGTTCGCGCGGCTCGATGAAGGAGTTTTGTGAGGGCTGGATCCGCAAGTTGGAATATTTGCGTGATCGCCGCACGGAATCCGAAATTGTCTGGGAACTCTACAGGAAGCTTCCAGATGATACAAAACGCTACATAGGAAGCAATTACAGGACAATCAATGATTTCCTGGAAAGAGTCGAGGACGAGGACAATTGGCGCAATAATCGCGACAGTGGTAGAGGCCGTGGTAACAACAGCGGGTACCACAGCAACCACAACAACGATAACCATGGGAACAATGCATACTGCAACCATGGCAGCAATAACAATAATGGTTCGGACCGTAATAACAATCGGTACAATGCAAATAATAACAGGAATTACGGAAACCAGTATCATACTAGCGTGATACGGGCTTCGCAGAATAGTAATAACGCCAGAGGGTGTGATCAGCCGCCTCAGTAGCATCCGGGGAGCGTATCTGCTGGGACGAGACAGGGAAACCATTAGCCGCGCGGGTGAGGGGCCGACCGGGCGTGGAGAAATTTTGGAGGCCCAATAACAAGAGAAAACCCAGGTGTCGTCGTTATGAAAATTCCGTGTGGAATAATCAACGGCGGGAGAGTGTGCCAGTGTTAAGAGAAAGGAGTGCGCCCACAAGTAGTAGATCAGCTGTATACACGGCAGTAGGAAGTACATTCACTGTCAGTGAGAACAATTTAAGTAGTGTCCCGGAAATCGATTATAAAGTGGCAGCTGTAATACCCACAGCGGAACTGGAGATTGAGTTTAAGAATGATTCGCAAGTGTTGAGAGTAGATCAGATGTCGGATAAAACGTCCGTCATCGAGCGAGGGGATGCAGAGAGGGATGAGGTCTGGCTAAGGCAATTCGGTCGCTTATACGACGAACTAAGAGATTATAGGGGCCTGTACGGGAGAAGTGTTTATGGGGAGCGCGGGCAGGATTTGCCGCGTCTCGTCCCGCAGGAAGATAGTGTTTGTGAAGTGATAGAAAGTTCTGGCCCTAACCGGCAGACTTTACCAGAAATAGTTGATGTTAATGGGGAGCACGAGCAAGATTCGTCGTGTTTCGTCCCGCAGGAGTTGGATGTTGAAGCAGTAACGGAAAGTTCTAAACCCTGACCGGCAGACTTTACCGAAAGTTATAGTGTTAGAAGTGGCCGACCCATCCGACGCAAAACTCCAGTTTAAACATTGCGAAAGTATTGAGGAGAAAGATTACGAGAATTTTAGTGATAACCGGACACGATTGGTAGAAAAGCACATAGATTACAGCGTGTATGGGGTTAGAGCTGACATTATACGGTCAGACGGTAACAGTGTGGGTTGCGCAGATCTAGAGGAAGTGATTGCAGATACTACTGGGCACATTTCTCCAGGTAGATTGGCAGATGAGATCAATCTGACTAAAGAGGAATCAACGAAGGTGACAATTAGTGAATTGATAGCAAAGCAACACTCACTAGTTGACGAGTTAGAGGAAAAGGTTTCGGTATTGGAGGCGAAGCTACAGACTGAGCCTCAGGACAAACGTGTTGAAATTAAAACTATATGTGAACAGAGGCTGCAAAAGCCGCCAGATAAGCCGGATTTAGGATCAAAGCCGGGTGGTTTTTTCTGGAATGACCTGGATATAGACGAGGATTTATTGTGGGAAAATAAAGAAACAGTCGAGGACAAGTGTAGACAGATAGTAGTGTCTGTTAATATGCACGACCTACAACTAAACGTGTTGATTGACACCGGTGCAGAACTGAGTGCTGTATCTGGGAAAATATTTGAGTTACTGAAAGACAGACCTGGCATCGTAGTTATGCCAGTAACAGGAGTGAAAATTATCGGTGCTGCTGGGAAGGCCAGTAAACCGGTCACAAAACAGATTTTTGTCAACTTCGAGATATGTGGGGCACGATTTGAACAAGAGTTTGTCGTCGTGCCAGACTTGACTACGGAAGTAATTATCGGGTTAGATTGGCTATTAAAGTACCGTGCAGTGATTAATTGCGAAAGCAAAACTTTGACATATACGTCACAAGATAAAACAATAGTAGTTAGTTTTGACGAGGCAGGAGACTGTGTGCATAGGCAATACCAGCCTATACACATTGTTAACTGGCCGGATGCTATTGACGTAGGTATGAATTTGAACTACTGTAATGTGAGGAATCTCGGCATTGACAATATTGTAGAAAGTGATTTGGAAAGTATTGTAGACGGTGTGTCAAACGTAACACACGAACAAAGACGAGACCTGTATGAAGTAATAATGAGGAATAAGAGTGTGTTTCCAGACAAACCGAGTATTGATGTGAAAGAAAGATCGTTTGCGAGAAGTAATGAAGCTAAAGGCCGATGCTCGCATATGTCGTCATGATGCTAAAGCGCGTTTTGCTAAGTTTGCAATCGGAGACTTAGTACTTGTAAAAGCTCATGAGAAATCGAGCGAGATAGACAATGAAATCTCTAGATTTAAATTTGTTTATAATGGATCATATAAAGTCATTGGTATACCTCACACAAATGCTTATTGCTTAGAGTATCCAAGCTCTGGAAAGCTATTAGGTATACAGAACATTGTAGACCTGAAATTGTACCAACCAAGGATTGATTAATACCACAGAAAGGGTAATTTGTACAGTATGTAAATATAGAGTGTAAGATTTAAGGATGTGCCATGTTGCGATGCTTTTGACTGACCAAGGTCATTAAAGAAGTTGTAATTAATAAGTAATTAATTTTGATAAATCAATTTAATTTTAATCAATTTAATCATGATCTAATCAACTGAAAAATCCAAGCTGCTAGTTTAAGTTTTCAGCTGAGTCACAGTAGATTAAGGAATGTAAATATGATTTTGTAAATAGCTGTAAGATTTCATAAATATGTGATTTACTAGTCATTGCCAATGTACTTAGACGCTGTTTTAAGTTTCAGGCTAGTACATGCGTGTGATGATGGACAGTGTTGAGTTATCCATTGTGATAGTGTTTATGGACTCCTTGAGATTACTCGGGAGTGAGTTTTTCCGAAAGAATTCAGTGAAACGGACGTTCTGGAAGCGCTGTTACAAGGGCGAGTGAGATCAAGTGTGCCGCACAGGCGGGCGCAACAATACTGGCAAGGCGGAACCGCTGTCGGCTCTTGTGTCGCTGTCGGCTCTTGTGCCGCTGTCGGCATTCTTTGTACTTGCGAGTACGGAAGACGGAATTGTTTTTCTTCCTGGACAGCTGAAAGAATTCTACTGTCAATATTTATGGTTTTTTCGATCTGATGAATATTATTTTCTTGTTTAGCGTTAAGTGCACACTCATGACGAGAATATTAATTATGAAATTTTTTTATAAAATACGTATTCTATGTAATTAATTATTAATTTGCTTATTTTGATATACCTGTTTTCTATGACCATGTAATCTGATTAATTTTGTAAATAGTATTCCATTTCTTGATACTGCTAGGAATTTTGATTTTTAGAATAGCTAAACCATTTTCTATGTGTTCTATGAATTTTAATATGTTGTCGACCTGTTTTATTTTGTGCAAGATGACAGAGTGGAATAAGATTAGGAGTGTCTCCACTCAATTATTATCGTCTAAAAATTGGTTTACGGTTAATTAGACGAATGCTAAATTTTGTTGATGTTTTGAGCATATGCATTTCCGCTGTTTCTTTTTTGGGACATTCTCTGAGTCTGTTTAGGTTACACGAACATCCACAGACAATGTGGGGCACGTGTAACGCCGGTAATACATATCTTTCCATTTCCATCTATTGTACTATAATTTTTTTTCCTTATTTTTGTTACCTGAATATATGACATTTCTGTGTCTTTACATATTGTAATTGTTTTACTATTTGTATATATATTTATGCATTTGTGTCGATGTATAATTGGTTTGTTTCGTAAATATTATTTGTATTTTTACGCTGGGTCTTGCCTAGGGAAAACTGCTATCGAACGATTACATCGATAGGTCGTGTGAAGAATCAAAGTGTGTAGGATCTTTGGTAGTGTTAACTCCGCCGCGTGGAGCGCGGGCAGAAGGAGGGTCTGGCTGGAGTAGCGAGTGGAGGAGGTGTGTTGTGTGAAGCTCCCGCGAGTTGCCGCGCTTTCGGGGTTTGGCAGCATGTAATTGCGCTCGACTTGCGATGATAGTTTCTGACATGGTGTCGCGGACGGGAAGCATTAGCTGGCGCACATCAAGAGCCCGTTTCATCTGGTGACCGTGTCGAGAAGAAGGCGCGCCAACATCCAGCTTCTGCAACAGCGACGGCCGACAATGAGTGACTGTCGCCACCTCCTCGATCGACGGCTTCAAACCTTCAATCAACCAACAAGGAAGACTGGAAGCACGTAATGTTTTAGAACTGTATGGCAGACCTCAGCTTTTCAAACTTTTAAAATTGTTGCATCACAAAATACAGCTACTTAGCATGAACCTTTGTTGCTCATTGTCCCAATTGCATTACCAAGCAGGGTCCCTTTTCTTTTCCAGAATGAACCCGAGTGTCGCTGAAATTCAAACGCCAGCATTAAAGTAATATTATAGCATTTCACTGCTTTAATTTCGAAGTTCAGTTAAAGTATTCACAGCTGGCTACAATATGTAGATTACACGAGCACAAATTAAGAGTGCGAGTTTTGTTACCGTATTTTAGCTTACCTGTGACTGCAGCTCAGCTTGGTACGTACTAAATTTTACTATTGTTAATTGTTCAGGATCATTTAATTCAAGTTCAAAGTTAAATCTCTTATTTATAAATTGCGTAGATTCAAGTAGCTTTTGAAATGATTGTTGAGGTAGTCCAAGACTAACCGTATTTTACTGAATTTCGATGTGCTTCAGAAAGAAAGCTCACTATTAACTTCAGTCACTAAATTAACTTTCGATTTTCCGGTTTTATTAATTCTTTTGCTAAATTAAGTCAGAGTGTAGCGAAATTTATTACTTCTGACAAACTTACAGTTCTCACACTACCCTTGTCAACCTTCAGTTGCCACGCTTCTAGTGCTAATTATATGTGTAATAATCTTTCTTTTTCAGTTACTATAGTAATTGTCCTTAGGACTGGCGACCGTAATTTCCCCCAAATCTCAACTATCTAATTACCGCTAGTTGATTGTTAACGTAACGGCCGCACATTTACTTTCTTTATTAACTTTACCCCTATTTCAAAATTAATTTCCACCAGTTTCATTAGCATTTTTCCTTTCATTTAGATGTAATCCTTTCCTCCCTCTTTACCGACAAATTAACCTCGGTGACGATTGCTTTTTCCAAATTTCCATTAGGTACACGCAGTTTAATTTTTCACTGTCATTAAGGTCGATAAGTGAGGGGGAGGTTACAACTTGGCGTTTATTTACATAGTCATGTGACATCAGTATAACACTCAAAGATCTCTAACTGTAGAAACGACTTTCACATGCCATCAGCAGTGGTTTAACAGTGATGGCTTGCAGTCTGGCGCTTTCGGCGGTGGATCCCGGCGGCGGCAACGTGTGTGCATGTTGGAACAGTTCACTGATATCTTGCGTTTTTTATGTGCACGGAATGTTTGTGCACTGCATTATTTTCGGCTGTTTAAGCTTTGTGAGTGTGTTTGCATAGCTTTACACATGCATTATTTCGGTGATTTACGAGAAGTTTGCACGTCTGTAGACTATTTACTGCGACTCAAGCCGTCAGAGTGAGTGTTTTTTATGAGTGTAATAAATACACTATGTCAAATCCATCCCTAAATAAATTGTTCCAAAATATATATATACCATGTGTGTGAAAGAAAGAAATACAGAAGCACAAATAAAAAAATATTAAAAAAGCATAAACAGAAAAAAGTATTTATATATTGATTTATTTGTTCATGCACATCGTATGTGTAGCCTGTCTATATATATATATATATATATATATATATATATATATATATATATATATATATATATATATATATATATATATATAGATATGGCTTCTTGTGTTATTCTGACACACCGTAGCAAGACATCCTGCAGTTCATTACGAGACAAGTCAGCAGTTACTCTTGTTTCCCTTGCAGTTTTGCAGTTATTAATAAATCTGACATAGTACTACATATCCGCTGTAATCGTGATGACTTCGAGGATCGACAGATGAGCTCATCTGGATTACTCAACTGATGTAACAGAAGACTTTAGCTCTTTCTTCGCGCATTTCCTGAAATGCATAACAGCTAGAGGCATCTAATACGTCTCCATTAAGCCAGGGTGGTCCGTACTACCAGAGGCTGTCTTCTTGCACGTCTGCAGGAGACACTCCTCGTGAAGCCAGATAAACTAGGTTTTCCATTGTAGATACTTGGCTCCATACCACAGCTTCTGTGATATCCTGTTCTCGGAAACAGGTTCCTCACGAACATCTTCCACCGCGTGGGTGGAGCAGCGAGACATGCCAGCATAGTGGATGAGTCTGTCCACAGATAAGTTCGTTCGATGTCTGTAGCAGAGCGCGAACAAATGCTGCTGTAGTGGTGAATTCAAGAAAGCACCACGGAGTTCCAAGCGAGGTAACTACAGCTTTTCAGCGGAGCCACTCGTGTTTTGGAGCTCAATAGTTTGATACATATGACAGCATGCTCATTATTTGATCATATATCAGCCGTAGGCCTTCTCTGAAGCGTCGTAGAATCAATGCAGTTGTACACTGGCAGATATCCCTCATGCAATAATTCTTCGATCAACAGGAATGTTGTATGTCATACGAATTTTGCTGTATAGTGTCTGCCACAAGCAGACAAGGGCTCATCCCAGGTTAACTTACGCTGCCATAGACATTGTAAAAAGGTCTTGAATGTGATCACAATGGAACTAATTAATCCCAACAGATCAAAAACGGATGACGTGACAAACAGTACAGTACGTTTTGTGAAGCTGTAGACATTAAGTGCTGGTTTGATATTACTGACAATTTGTAACTGATCGGTAGGTGAAAGCCAGAGCAAAGCTTAAGTTTTAACATCCTCGTCCTTACCGAGCCATAAAGGTAGTTATGTTTCTCGCAACTCTGAGGAGATATTTTCGAGTAGTTCTACACCTTTGCTGCACCATTTCCTTGATGAGAACCCATCTTTCTTCAATAGTTTCGTGAGATCTTGCTGGACCTTCATTGCGACCTCTACCGTATTGCACCCTGAGGTGCAATTGTCCACACAGAAATGTTTTGTAAGAATATGTGCTGCCTCGTTCCGCTCATCTTCTTCATGAGCTAATTGTAATAGACACTGTACTGCAACAACAGTCACCAATAGCAAAGATTTTTACAATAACAATTCAGATTGACTATGAGCTACATATATACTTAAAAACTATTCCGACGTGGCTGGCTAGCGAGGAGTGTCTCCTGCAGCCGTGCAAGAAAACAGCCTCTGGTTGGACGGACCAACCTGGCTTAATGGAGACGTTACTTCATGGCTTGTATTAGATGCCTCTAGCTGTTGTGCATTTCAGGAAATGCGCGAAGAAAGAGCTAAAGTCTTCTGTCACATCAGTTGAGTGGTCCAGAGGAGCTCATCGGTCGATCCTCGAAGTTATCACGATTACAGCGGATATGTAGTACTATATCAGATTTATTAATAACTGCAAAAACTGAAAGGGAAACAAGAGTAACTACTGAGTTGTCTCGCAATGAACTACAGGATATCTTGCTAACACAAGAAGCCACATATATGCGACAGAATGCTACCACAGGAAGGCTAACAAGCTAGCAGACAAGAACAGTAAGATCAAATCTTTGCATCCTATCCTCGATGACATGAGATTCCTACGGGCTGGAGGCAGGCTACGAAATGCTGATCTGTCAAAGATCTGTCGTCCTCTCACACCACTATCTTGCGATCCTTCTGAGCCCAAATCCTCACCGCACTTCATTTCCTGATTGGAAACTCTATCACAAGTATCCTTCAGCCAGATCTAGGTACAGCCAATCTGAGCCTGCCCACAGGGTTGGAATTACTGCAGAAAGGGTTCCGCATCTTTTGGCGGCGCTGCTCCTCTGACTGCCTACGTCATCTGCAGCAGCAGACTGAGTGGACGACCGCCATTCAGAATGTGCGCATTGGTCGTAGTAACACTGGCTGGAAGCTGGTTGTCATTGAAGGAGTACACACTCGGCGTGGTGGAATGGTGCGAATGGCCACTACTCGTACACCACATGGGCGTTTTAAGACACCAAGTGAAGTTATACAGAAGTGAACAGTGTATTTGTGTTCTTTCTTTTATTGTACGCTTTCTGTCTTTTGTTCTATACTTACTTTGCAGCAGACCTAGTGCATTTCACCATTTTTTATTTTTCAGAGTATTCTTTGTTTATGCGATTGTGTTTCTCAGTTGCCAGTTTCAAACTGTAGTAACAGAAAAACTGGTTGAAAGACACAACGGTATACGAGAGTTGCCCAAAAAGGCATTTTTTTCTTAGCCGAAAACAATGCTACGAATGCGAAACGTACCGTATGTATTATTTGAAGTCTTCTGAGTGAGCGCGGCAAGTTTCCGCCACTTGCGACAGATTGCGTAGCTGCAGGACAGTTTCAAAATGGCGTCAGTAGGTGACGTACGTTACAAGCAACGTGCCGTCATTGAATTTCTCACTGCAGAGAAAGAAACCGTGGAGAATATTCACAGGCGCTTGTGCGAAGTCTATGGAACATCTGTTGCCGACAGAAAAACAGTTAGTCGCTCGGCACGGAGGATGAGGTCACCAGAAGGCGGCTCGGCGGAGCTCCACGATTTGCAGCGGTTTGGGGAGACCATCCACCGCTGTCACACCTGACATGTTGCAGCGAGCTGATGTTGTCATTCGCGAGGACATACACATTACGACCCGGCGGTTGGCGCTGCATCTGTCAATCAACAAAGGAAGTGTGGATGCAATTATCCGCACTCTTGGATATTCAAAACCGTGCGCAAAATGAGTCCCACGGTGTCTAACGGTGGATCACAAATCGACAGAAAAGGCGTTTGTCTTGATTTGTTGCAACGCTTTGAAGCTGAGGGGGAGGCCTTCTTGTCCCGGATTGTGACAGGTGATGAAACCTGGATTCGCCATTTTGAACCCGAAACAAAACGACAGTCGATGGGATGGCGCCATTCCCACTCCCCACAGAAGAAAACATTCAATGCTTCCGCCGTTAAGGTCCATGATCACTGTGTTCTGGGACTGTGAAGGTGTGATTGTCATTGACGTAATGCCAAGAGGCAGCACCATTAATTCAGAAGCATACGTCAACACATTAACAAAACTCAATACGCACTTCCGGCGACATCGGCGCCACAGCAACCCAGGAGACGTTTTGCTGCAGCGCGATCACGTTCTGCGCCAAACATGTCTGAGGACTGCTGAACATATCGCAAAACAGGGTTGAGAAGTGTTACCTCATCCGCCCTACACCCCTGACCTAGCAACCTTGTTTGGGCCATTAAATGATGCCACTCGTGGAAGACATTTTGAGGACGATGAGGAGGTGATTCACACAGTGCAGCATTGGCTGCGCCACCAGGACAACGACTGGTACCGAGAGGGCATACACGCCCTTGTTTCGCGCTGGAGGAAGGCCATAGAATAGGATGGAGATTACGTGGAAAAATAGGGCGTATACATAAAACACCAGTCTTTCATGTGTGTAATTCTCATTATGTACAATAACGAACTGTTGAAGAAAAAAATTACTTTATGGCCAACTCTCGTCTGTATTTCCATACGTCCTCCTTTTCGCTTTCTCAGAACTTGCATCATTGTCGGAAAAAATTAATGTTTCTTTGGCAGCTAGTATATTCGGTCGCTACACTCGACTGAGTCGCTGGAGAGTGCTGCCCTCTCTCGAGTTCTTTGCACCTGAGGAGCATTGGCCAGGACACCACCCTCCCAAGGGCAGCCAATGGGACACGCGCCAAGGCGAGAGGGAGAGCAGTTGTGAAAGAACACTCGGTCTGGCGGCTGTTGTAGATCAGGGACTGCACACCTCGTACGCTAAAGGGCGAATATGTATACTTTCTTTCGTATGAGTGTTAACTGTCTATAATACACTACTGGCCATTAAAATTGCTGCACCACGAAGATAACGTGCTACAGACGCGAAATTTAACCGACATTAAGAAGATGCTGTTATATGCAAATGATTAGCTTTTCAGAGCATTCACACAAGGTTGGCGCCGGTGGCGACACCTACAACGTGCTGACATCAGGAAAGTTTCCAACCGATTTCTCATACACAAACAGCAGTTGACCGGCGTTGCCTGGTGAAACGTTGTTGTGATGCCTCGTGTAAGGAAGAGAAATGCATACCATCACGTTTCCGACGTTGATAAAGGTCGGATTGTAGCCTATCGCGATTGCGATTTATCAAAAAAATATCGTGACATGGCTGCTCGCGTTGGTCGAGATACAATGACTGTTAGCAGAATATGGAATCGATGGGTTCAGGAGGGTAATACGGAACGCCGTGCTGGATCCCAACGGTCTCGTCTCACTAGCAGTCGAGATGACAGGCATCTTATCCGCATGGCTGTAACGGATCGTGCAGTCACATCTCGATCCCTGAGTCAACAGATGGGGACGTTTGCAAGACAACAATCATCTGCACGAACAGTTCGACGACGTTTGCAGCAGCATGGACTATCAGCTCGGAGACCATGGCTGCGGTTACCCTTGACGCTGCATCACAGGCAGGAGCGCCTGCGATGGTGTACTCAGCGACGAAACTTGGTGCACGAATGGCAAAACGTCATTTTTTCGGATGAATCCAGGTTCTGTTTGCAGCATAATGATGGTCGCATCCGTGTTTGGCGACATCGCGGTGAACGCACATTGGAAGCGTGTGTTCATCGCCATACTGACGTATCTCCCGGCGTGATGGTATGGGGTGCCATTGGTTACACGTCTCGTTCACATCTTGTTCGCATTGACGGCACTTGGAACAGTGGACGTTACATTTCAGATGTGTTACGACCCGTGGCTCTACCCTTCATTCGATCCCTCCGAAACACTACATTTCACCAGGATAATGCACGACTGCATGTTGCAGGTCCTGTGCGGACCTTTCTGGATACAGAAAATGTGCGACTGCTGCCCTGGCCAGCACATTCTCCAGATCTCTCACCAACTGAAAACGTCTGGTTAATGGTGGCCGAGCAACTGGCTCGTCACAATACTTCAATCACTACTCTTGATGAACTGTGGTATCGTGTTGAAGCTGCATGAGCAACTGTACCTGTACACGCCATCCAAGCTCCGTTTGACTCAATGCCCAGACGTATCAAGGCCTTTATTACGGCTAGAGGTGGTTGTTCTGGGTACTGATTTCTCAGGATCTATGCACCCAAATTGCGTGAAAATGTAATCACATATCAGTTCTAGTATAATACATTTGTCCAATGAATACTCGTTTATTATCTGCATTTCTTCTTGGTGTAGCAATTTTAATGGCCAGTAGTGTAAGAGCTCCTCAACATATGTTGTTACTTGTTTCAGTCCGAATGGATCCGAACCATTATACTGTCCTTCAAATTCCTGACGATTCAAATTTCCGTCTGTGGACGCTAACAACCATATTGCAGTGCATGCATGGTTGAAGGACATTGCAGAATACATTGTAAAAACACAGGCACTGCATATAATATTTACTGCCAAGACAGGGCCACGACAATAATCGTAAGTCCATCGCAGTGTGGGAATCACAGCAATTGTGCGAGTACAGGACGTAGACGGACGGTGACATATGGAAGTTTGGGTCAGTCGTGGAAACGTACTCGGATGTCCGAGGCGGTTAAGGCGACTGCTCACGTAAAGTGGGAAACCTGGGTTTGAGTCCAGAAGTCAATATTCGCTCGCACTGGTGTGAAGTTGTCGCTGGTACGCCCTACTTTGAAGGTACAGACTTCTCGTGTAAAGAGTCGTTCAGCTGAAGTGACAGAGCACAAGTCCGAACTCGCTTCGTTCTCGGGAAGTTTGATACAGACGTAGAGACCGGAAGCCGAGAAGCAGGGGCCCGAGGCGCGACAATTCTGCGCCCCTCGCGGCGCCACCAGTGGTGTGAGGTGAGGGGCTGACGGCCGGGGCCTGCAGGCTACGAGCGGCCGGCAGGCCGTTGGCCGCAGCTGCGCCCCCAGCCGGCAGCCGATGGCCGTTGGCCGTAGCCGAGGATTAGCGGCGCTCACCGCGTCGCCAGGCGATGCCCGTGCGGGTTAGAGCACCTGCTGGCGCCGCCATTAACGCGCCGTCACCCCCACCTCCACCTCCACTGTGGCGCCGCTGATCTGTCTGGTGGCGGAGGAGGAGGCACGTCGCTCTCGTCTTTTGTCTACACGTCCCAAGTGTGGATCAAGGGTTCTGCGCATTGGGGGGGGGGGGGGAGGGGGAGTGGGGTGCGCCATACACTATGCGATCAAAAGTATCCGGACACCCCAAAAACATACGTTTTTCATATTACGTGCATTGTGCTGCCACCTATTGAAGGTACTCCATATCAGCGACTTCAGTAGTCATTAGACATCGTGAGACAGCAGAATGAGGCGCTCCGCGGAACTCACAAACCTCGAATGTGGTCAGGTGATTGGGTGTCATTTGTTTCATACTCTGTACGCGATATTTCGACTCTCCTAAACATCCCTGGATCCACTGTTTCCGAAGTGATAGTGAAGTGGAAACGCGAAGAGACACGTACAGCACAAAAGCGTACAGGCCGACCTCGTCTGTTGACTGACAGAAACCGCCGACGGTTGAAGAGGGTCGTAATGTGTAATAGACAGACATCTATCCAGCTCATCACACAGGAATTCCAAACTGCATCAGGATCCACTGCAAGTACGATGACAGTTAGGCGGGATGTGAGAACTCGGATTTCATGATAGCGGCTGCTCTTAAGCCACACATCGCGCCGGTAAATGCCAAACGACGCCTCGATTGGTGTAAGGAGCGTAAGCATTGGACGATTGAACAGTGGAAAAACGTTGTCTGGAGTGACGAATCACAGTACACAATGTGGCGATCCGATGGCAGGGTGTGGGTATGGCGAATGCCCGGTGAACGTCATCTGCCAGCGTGTGTAGTGCCAACAGTAAAATTCGGGGGCGGTGGTGTTACGGTGTGGTCGTGTTTCTCGGAGGAGGCTGGCACCCCTTGTTGTTTTGCGTAGCACTATCACAGCCCAGGTCTACACTGATGTTTTAAGCACCTTCTTGCTTCCCACTGTTGAAGAGCAATTCGGGGATAGCGATTGCATCTTTCAATACGATCGAGCAATTATTCATAATGCACGGCCTGTGGTGGAATGGTTACACGACAACAACATCACTGTAATGGACTGGCCTGCCCAGAGACCTGACCTGAATCCTATAGCACATCTATGGGATGTTTTGATGATTATGATGATGATGTACGGTTTGTGGGGCGCTCAACTGCGCGGTTATCAGCGCCCGTACAAATTCCCAACCTTTGCTCAGTCCAATCTCGCCACTTTCAGGAATGATGATGAAATGATGAGGACAACACAAACACCTAGTCATCTCGAGGCAGGTGAAAATCCCTGACCCCGCCGGTAATCGAACCCGGGACCCCGTGGTATGTTTTGGAACGCCGACTTCGTGCCAGGTCTCACCAACCGATATCGATACCTCTGCTCAGTGCAGCACTCCGTGAAGAATGGGCTACCATTCCCCAAGAAACCTTCCGGTACCTGATTGAACGTATGTCTGCGAGAATGGAAGCTATCATCAAGGCTATGAGTGGGCCAACACCATATTGAATTCCAGCGTTACCGTTGTAGGGTGCCACGAACTTGTAAGTCATTTTCAGCCAGGTGTCCGGATACTTTTGATCACATAGTGTAGTTTGTTATTGTTTCTGCCCCTCCCCTCCCCCCCCCAATAATAACTTGCAGTCAGCACCATTTTTAACACTTTTAACGTACCACAATATGTACAATTTTTATTATTATTACTGGCTCAGTGTCCGCTGCTTCGCTCGAGTAGACTGTATGGCCTGTAAAGACTAAGGTCACATCGCCTCTGTGTGTCGTTCGCCGAAGGTTGCTCAGAATAGGAACATGGATACAAACTGTGTGACGCCAATGCTTCTGGGTTCTCCCAAGTTCTTAAACGAATTAAGTATTTTCGCCAAGTGCTCCGGCTACAGGTCGACACAGGTGTTGTAGCGCATTATTGAATTCTGAAATCTATGCGAGTTTAGGCTCGCCGTTGAGACCGTCACGCGGAAGCTGGGCAGTTATAACAAAAAGGACATTATGCTGTTGGGGCAACTTGTGGCATCTGCCTCTTACAAGTCAGTTGTTTATTCCATTACATTTTTGGCGGTTGCTGATGCTGTTGTAGAGAACTTGTTCCGGGTGGACGCATTTCAGGCATTTGGATTGTCTATCAACGATGCAGTTCACCCTGTGTCCGATCAGGTATAATATTGTCAACTGGAAACACAGTGTGAGGAGTTTTTTGACTTGTTTTCTGAAGGTATAGTGTGTACCACCAATTTCTCTGCTGACATTTCTTTGAAATTGATGACTCAGCCTCGTTTTTGTCGTGTGGGTCCTATTCCCGTCGCCCTGAAAGATCAAGTGAAAACGAAACTGGACGTACTTCAATGTCTCGGAATGGTGTAAACTATTAAGGCTACTGAATGGTTGTCTCTTCTGGTTTTCTCTGCTGATTGTAGTTTGGAAGCCGTCGGGGAAACTTCGCCTCTGTGGCGACTTCAGTACTACTGTGAAAGTGCAGTTGATCGTGGATACGAATCCTCTGAATGTCGCGGCAAACATATTGAAACTGACGGTAGCGGCCACGAAAGGAAAATGGTGAACACATTTACGTACCTCTATTGTTGAGCAGCATCGCCGTGAAGATCGTCGCCTTCATCTAAATTCTCTGCATAAAATTAGCTGGGACCCGTGGTATCACAAAAGACGAAATCGCTCTGCTTCAAAATCTCTTTCATTATTTAACCCAATTTTATCAGTAAGAAATGACACAACCCGTCTTAACCCTCGGACAGGATAACAGCGAAAGGTAACTTATTCTAAAATTAATAAACGAAGAATGTAAAGCTTCTTTTGTTCAGCAAATGCTTTACGCATTAATCTCTGGTAGTTGAACTAGTGTCTATACATTCATAAAAAAATTTATATAATACCTTTACATTGCCCCCTTGGGCGAATTGTCCGAAGAAATGTCGAATTCCTGGCAATGAGCCCAACCACTTGACACACTGGTAGTTCTGAACTCCTCTACACACGTACTTAAATGGCATTGGTCATTTCTTTAATGGAGTTCTCTTCATCACTTAGTTTATGTAGTTCTGGTGCTGGCACTGGTACTTAGCAAGGAAAACAAAACGTTCACACTAGGGCACACAAAATACTTACATACTAGATACAAAAATTACTACATTGTCCTTTACACTAAGTACATGGATCTTACGTTACATCATCTTTTACATCAGATACGTAGATATTACATTACATCGTCTTTTAGATCAATTACATGGATATTACGTTACATCGTATAACACCCCAACGATCCCCTTAAAGTCAATTAAGACAGAATATCATAATATGAAGTAGGGAAGAGCTATCTTGGCATATACGACATCTTTGCCGATAAGCTAACACCAAGAAGTTTTGATAACAACAACATTATACATCACTGAGAGTTTATGTTATGAAAAGAGGAGGAAGAAACCTCAGATTTAATTAATGGACAAATATCCAAGTGATAATTGCAATTAATACCTTGAAAGCTAAGTCCAAGGTGATGTTAGTCAGAGATAACTTTTAGATGGAAGAGAGTTGTAAGCGCAACGAAGAAATTCAATGCGCCTACAATACTCTTTCACAGAAGAAGTCGCTTGCTGGTTCTCGTCCTGTAAAGACGTGCGAGAACATTTCTTGTCTTAGTTATTGAGAGTATGGAAAGCGACGAGACTGTTTTGCGTTCAGAAGTGTTTCTTGCGTGACGTGATTCACGAACTTTGGAAACTGATTTTCTAAGCAGAGACATGAACTGATAGACGCGTTTAACCGTGCATAACTGGTTAATTGAACTTTATTGACGAAACTAGTGAATATTGGACTAGACTTTCAAACAGTTGGAACTAAAATAAGAGTGGATAGTAAATCAAAGGACTACACTCGATTAGTCTCGAGTAGGACACAATTACACGACTTCACGAAGATAATACAATTACGCTGAAGAGTCAAGTTGTTGTAATTGTCAAGAAACTTAATTTTAATAGAACTGACGTTACCAACCAACTGCGTGTGCGTGTGGTGCGAAAGTTATAAAGTATTTAGTGGCCAAGGAACAATAAACTGTTCGTTCCAAGTGAAATATCAAGCGTGGACTACATTAGTAAGTGATTTAATCAATGATAGTTAACCGACGACTGTTCAGCAGAGACAATTTAATCTGAATATCAAAATACCTACTTCATTAATTGAAAAGAACTCTTTTGAACATTTTTTTTAACATTACGGCGTAGGTTCACTCAGACATGATCAAAGAGTGTTTGTGGATCTCGCTTCATACAGGTTCAACAACTCCATAGCAACGAGCCAATAACGTACGAGAAGACTGATAATTACAATATTTCCTCGCAATTGGTGGTGTGTACGATGCGGATGAGATAAAATTTAACAACTACTGCATATCCGGGAAATGAATCATTCAATCTTAAATCAGAAGAAGCATCCATCGTACGAGTTCGCATTTCTGTCTCCCGTTCACCAACGGGGACCTACGTCATCGCAAATCGTGTCTCAACTCCATTGCGAGAGCTGTGGCAGTAGCAACTCTCCGGCGTCGACAATATCAGCACGCGGTTGGAGTGCGGGGACGCCACACACTATTTTGGCGCCTGCAACGTTGGGGCTTGACGACGCCAGCTGCCGCCTCATCTGGGAGACAACGCAGCGCCTAGCGACGCCTCATCGAGAAGACGACGCTAATCGGATCGTTGAAAAGACGACGTGGTATTTGTGGGTAACAGCTACACATTGTTTGTTCACAGAACTGAACTCAACGACGTCGCACGTCACACCGTCCGACGTTTCTTCTCAACGACGAGTGCAGATACAACGTGGGGGACTGACTCCTCCACAACGCAGCCAACGCTCCACGACTTCGAGCGAGCTAAATGCAGAACGACGCAGCGCGTCGGAGAACGCGACAGTGATCGCACCCACGCCGCGACAATTTATAACTACAGAGAAAAGTAAGCAATCCACAAAATAAGTGACCCATTGAGTATCATAGAGTAGACTTTGTACCGTAGTTATAATTGAGATTTCACTGTGCTTGTGTTCTGAAGTTATCATGATGCCTAAAAGAAACTTGAGACTGCGTAGTGATATGGATAAGAGAATGCCCGAATCAGGGGAGGAGATTAGTGATTTGTCAGAACAGGAAGAAGGTAATAGAAATATTGTCAATGTAGGAGGTGAAACGTTTACTGAACCAGATAAAGAAGCGATACCGAATCGTAGAATTACCAGATAATAATTCTGATGTTAGAGAGGGAATAGATCGCGAATGTAGAATGAATGTCGCACCGAACAGCCCTGGAAGTGTAGACATACTCGGTGTAATGTTATCAAAATTGAATATGTTGGGTGAAAAATTTGCTGAAGTAAAAGTAAAATTACACATTAAATTTTCAGAACAGCAAGCGTCTTTCAATAGTAAAATTTCTGAAGTAGTCGAACAGCAAGCTATTAAAATTTCAGAACAGCAAGCATCTTTCAATAGTAAATTTTCAATTAGCTGAACAGTAGGTTAAAGTAGATAACCGGATAGAGAACGTTGAAGCTAGATTTGTCGATCAAAAGGTCGAAGTGGATAATAAATTGGAAGCTGTCGAGTCTAGATTAACTAAATAAGAAAAACAGGAAATTAAAATCACTGATTGTATAGATAAATTGCAAGAAAAGTTTTGTAATTTATCGGAAGTGTGATATGATATCGATAAGGGTTAATTCCTTGACAGATTATTATAGTAATATGACAGAACGTCTGAATGAAATTGAAAAGAATACGGTTAAGAAGATCGATAACTATATTATTAGTCAGAGTAATTGATTTGACTAATAATTTTATTGATGGATTTCATCAAACTAAATATAAAGATGTGCATGATTGTTATGTACAGTTTATTCAAACATCCGAGAAACGATTTCATCGTGACGCAAAACCAAAAAAAAAAATTGATATGTAGGTAGTCAAATAAAATCCAACTGCGAGACGAAGCGTCCGTGTATGCAGCCAACACCTTTGCTAGTGATCCGTGGGAAGAAAATTCACATCGTGAAGTAGGAGATGATCCGTATGTCCAACGAAGCTGTATTTCTTCTCTAAAGGTGGAACACAGCATCTGTAAGAGTAGGCAATTTCCCACATTCTCTAGTGAGAAAAACAATATCAGTCCGAAAGTGTTCATAAACTCGTTTAAGAGAATATTTCCGCGCAGCTGGACTGAATTTGATAAGATACCATTTATCGTGTCTAAGATCACAGGAGTAGCTGCATTATGGGCCGCGGAAATTAGTGAAACATGTAATACGTGTTCAGAATTTGAAAGGCTTTTCTTGGCGAAATATTGTTCCTTGAGTCGTAAAGAAGGTTTGCGGAAGGAAGTTTACCAACCCGAATTTTACAACCCTAAGAAAGAAACGTTAAGACAATACTTGGAACGTTGTATAAATAAAACTAGATACTGGACGGAACCCATTTCAAGTCTTGAAGTAATCCGTATATTGAAGGGCAGGCTGCCGTTCAATATAAGGGAAAATCTTATTCATGCACCGGACTTGGGGGTAGAAAAGTTTTTATCAGTAATTGACTCGATCGATATGTTAATAGAGGCCGCCAGACAATGGCACAACAACAACAGTAATTATAATAGTAATAATGTTAATAATAATCAATGAAATCAAAATAGGTCAAATAGTAATAAGAATTTTAACAACTATAACCAGAATTTTAAAAATGGTAGCGCACAAAGTGATCGCAGGCCAAAGGGTAATCCAAACTGGAATACAAATTATAATCGTCCTAAAGGTGCTTTCACACCGAACAATAACCAAGTGCAAGGACAAAATAAATTCCAAAGAGTAAATGTAGTAGCAATGAATAGGAAAAGAAAGTATGGGGGGCGGCAATCACTAAACCACCAAATCAAATACATGGACATTACATTACATCGTATTTTAGATCAAATACATGGATATTACATTACATCGTCTTTTAGATCAATTTCTAGTTCAGTTCTTTACGACGATTGACAGTGTCATAGTTCCTACGGACAAAAAAGTCTTCAATCGCACGTTGACAATAACATTACGTTTCCAAGTCTTTTCTATGATTCTGCAGTTACATTTTTGTTGAAAACAAGAAAGTTTTACAAGAACGTCGTATATTTTAGTGTATCGATCCAGGATGTATGGCTGCAAGGGAGAAATTCTTCCTTATAGTTGCTTATGCTCTCCACTTCATCCCTCTTTTATACCAGGATCTATTTGATAATTTCCTTTATGGGTTTCATAGTTGTCCCATCAAGGCCAAGATAAACATGTAACAAATGAAATTCACAGAGATTAGTACTTATTCTAGCTTAAGACTAACATATACACTAACATGGGTACTGTTCAATGAACATGGGTGTAGTTTTTTATATTTTCTTTTGTAACGTGGGACGTAGATCATGAGCTGTAGTGGTAAGACTTTATTTAGTAGGTCAGGAAATCGAGTCTCTGCACCTCTGTGCACTGGTGGGCGTCCATATGAACGAATATTTTTGCTTCCTATACAAATTGCCCTCCAGCTTCACGCTGTCAGTCAATAATGTGTCAGTTACAAGCAACCGCACGCGCAACAATGAGTCTAGCGGCACGCTACGCGCCGTTTGGAGTCCAGTAGGGACCACAAACCACCTCCTACGGTCACTGCACGAAGGTAAGTACTGCAGTTTATTATTTAGCTAACCAACGGCACACTGTCCTATACTTTGCACAAACACTCGTGTCGTAACAGGCTTTCCTCGATTTACCAAGTCTTCTATATTTCGAAGGAGAAAGCTTGTAGTGTAATACACTCCTGGAAATGGAAAAAAGAACACATTGACACCGGTGTGTCAGACCCACCATACTTGCTCCGGACACTGCGAGAGGGCGGTACAAGCAATGATCACACGCACGGCACAGCGGACACACCAGGAACCGTGGTGTTGGCCGTCGAATGGCGCTAGCTGCGCAGCATTTGTGCACCGCCGCCGTCAGTGTCAGCCAGTTTGCCGTGGCATACGGAGCTCCATCGCAGTCTTTAACACTGGTAGCATGCCGCGACAGCGTGGACGTGAACCGTATGTGCAGTTGACGGACTTTGAGCGAGGGCGTATAGTGGGCATGCGGGAGGCCGGGTGGACGTACCGCCGAATTGCTCAACACGTGGAGCGTGAGGTCTCCACAGTACATCGATGTTGTCGCCAGTGGTCGGCGGAAGGTGCACGTGCCCGTCGACCTGGGACCAGACCGCAGCGACGCACGGATGCACGCCAAGACCGTAGGATCCTACGCAGTGCCGTAGGGGACCGCACCGCCACTTCCCAGCAAATTAGGGACACTGTTGCTCCTGGGGTATCGGCGAGGACCATTCGCAACCGTCTCCATGAAGCTGGGCTACGGTCCCGCACACCGTTAGGCCGTCTTCCGCTCACGCCCCAACATCGTGCAGCCCGCCTCCAGTGGTGTCGCGACAGGCGTGAATGGAGGGACGAATGGAGACGTGTCGTCTTCAGCGATGAAAGTCGCTTCTGTCTTGGTGCCAATGATGGTCGTATGAGTGTTTGGCGCCGTGCAGGTGAGCGCCACAATCAGGACTGCATACTACCGAGGCACACAGGGCCAACACCCGGCATCATGGTGCGGGGAGCGATCTCCTACACTGGCCGTACACCACTGGTGATCGTCGAGGGGACACTGAATAGTGCACGGTACATCCAAACCGTCATCGAACCCATCGTTCTACCATTCCTAGACCGGCAAGGGAACTTGATGTTCCAACAGGACAATGCACGTCCGCATGTATCCCGTGCCACCCAACGTGCTCTAGAAGGTGTAAGTCAACTACCCTGGCCAGCAAGATCTCCGGATCTGTCCCCCATTGAGCATGTTTGGGACTGGATGAAGCGTCGTCTCACGCGGTCTGCACGTCCAGCACGAACGCTAGTCCAACTGAGGCGCCAGGTGGAAATGGCATGGCAAGCCGTTCCACAGGACTACATCCAGCATCTCTACGATCGTCTCCATGGGAGAATAGCAGCCTGCATTGCTGCGAAAGGTGGATATACACTGTACTAGTGCCGACATTGTGCATGCTCTGTTGCCTGTGTCTATGTGCCTGTGGTTCTGTCAGTGTGATCATGTGATGTATCTGACCCCAGGAATGTGTCAATAAAGTTTCCCCTTCCTGGGACAATGAATTCACGGTGTTCTTATTTCAATTTCCAGGAGTGTAGTATTCTCACTGGTTCCTATGCGTTTATTTCACTTGTCACTGACACTGAATAACTCACTGTCGTTGGGTAACTATACACCGTCCCACTGATTTTCTTTCTGTCCCCCCCCCCCCCAAAAAAAAGAAATTTTAGTTCATGAGACCACTGGCTCGTTTTTAGTAGTTTATGCCCACGTTCGTTATTTGCTCCTGTATTCTCTTTCAAAGCTTTATCGGGGTACATATTGCTCAAAATATTTCATTATAGAAGTTGGTAGGTGAATGTGTTCACAGAACATACGTGCCTCTAGTATTACAGTTCGCAATCGCGATACTATCTGACATCTCACAGGGCATAAGAGAACACGTTTTCGTGAACAACAGCACTTCCCTAACTTAGGATCGTGCTATAGACGCACTTACACATTGAAATGACACTACAAAAAATGAATGCACAATAAGTTCTTATAGAAATTGTCTCCAAATGAGGCACACACTGTTCATTTATTACCTGTGAGTTACTGTGGGGGGAAGAATTTCATCTTCACGTCACCCAGGATTGTAACAACGCATGGTACACATCAAGAACAAGTAGAAAGAAATAAAAAAATATAAATAAATACATCACATACATAAATAGAAAAATTAAAATGTTAGGCAGTCAAACAACAGATGGATAATGAGGCTTGGCCGCTATACGCTATACTGATTTCTGAGTCTGTGTCTGTGTTTGTCCATGTTTACTTGTGTGCATCATTGTATCACTGACACGTGTATATTATCGAATGTGACCTAAGTCTTTTTTTAATCTAATTCTTCACAAAACGTTTCAAACTCGGATTGGACAAAATATTGTAAACAGAAGAGAAAATCAGTGCATACATTGCTCTAAAGTAAGAATAGATTCTTGGAACTCTCATGCTGAAGATAAGACCAATTATTAAAACTTTCTGGTGTTACTGAGTGTCAAGTAGTGTACTTCTAAGTGATCTTGGTAATATTCTGTAACGTAGATCGTAAGTCGTATTGACGTAAGAGTAATACAGTTGCTTCTTTTCGCCGATTGAAGTCTCGCAGCCTCTCGATGAACGCCACCTGTAAAGAATTTAGATTGTTTCGGCATTGTCCAATTTCTCTGCCCATCAGTTTCCTGTAACTTACCTCGTACACATTTCTTTTACTTTATTCTAGAAGAGACGGTATTAAGTACGCCTCATAGCATGTTTACAAATCGTAACTCAGCAGTGTACTTGCATTCAAACTTGTGTATAAAGTTGAAAAATTATTTTTGTTTCAGTAAGATCACACTAGTTTTTTTTTAGTTCCTAAACTCTATCTTTGGATGCACTTTACTTGGATCAGGTTGTCGTGCGTGTTGTGTATAACACGCTACACTTTCATTAGCAGCCAGAAATCATATCATCATCGGAGCATTAAAAAAATTTAATATCATTTCGCTCGATATATTCATAAATAAAGCCTAGTGGTGTGGACACGAAAAAAAAAATTCTCTCTGCAACATGGCATGTACTTGCGTGACCGTATACTTATGTACCTTAGGGAGTCCAATATTTTCTGTAACTTACCCTGTACCTTATGATCTTGAAACACAAGTGGAAAAAAAAAAAAAAAAAAAAAAAAAAAAAAAAAAGACAACAACAACTTACAATTATTTTGTTCTGAGGTCTGTGCTAATTGTTCGCTCCAGAATCCTTTGTACATAAACTTAAAACTAAAATACCACTGTGATCAGAAACTATTCGGTCAACCTTCCAAATGCATCCTATCTTAACATTGCTAGTCATCAATTGACGTGTATGTCCTAGCTTGCTTGTGTGTTGAGTCCACAATCACTGCAAATGTAAACAGAAGTAGTGAAATGCTCTGATTCACGTAGCTGCATATTAAGATATACCTGCTTCAACCTAATCGTATTTCTTCTTTTTACCATAATTTACTTATTTCACTCGTGTGCATAAAGTGTGATACTTAAACATGGTGGAATTTACTCAAGTCTCTGTGTACATAGAGTCCTTTGATTTTACCATTGTGAGGATACGTAAGTAAATAACATCCGTCAAGCGGAATATGTACAATAATATACGGACCAGTATATCTTATTTGCCACTTAGCGGTTTTTTTGGCTGACACAGAAGATTTCACATGGGTCTTAAGTAATACTTTTTCTCTAACCACAAATCTGGTAACACCATGTAGCTGTTTGTCAAAATGTTTCTTACGGCGTTGAGCTTGTTCTGTAATAGAGATCAATATCTGTCTTACCTTTTCATTTAAATCTCCAGGTTGTCTTGGAACAGATGGGATGGGGTTAACCCATTCATTGTTTTCTTTCCTATTGTATATTAATTCCGATGGTGTAACTGTTGTTTCGTAAATCGAAAGATTATTTACTACCTGTTCAAAAACGTTTAAGTATTCAATCCATTTAGACTGTTTGTTGGCTACATGCGTCCTCATAAACCTGTTCAATTCACGAGAAACTCTTTGTATCAGGTTGGATTGCGGGCTATATTTGGATATCAAAATTTGTTTCATTTGCTACTCTTTTAGAAATTGTTTCCAAGCGTGACATGTAAAATTGCGGTTACCCAACAGACGGAAAGTAGTCATTTAGCAAACTTTGTAAGTAGGCTGTTTATGTTTTCTTATTGGCAACGTTACGTAGCGCTCTGTATGAAAATCACTGGCTGTGCTGTGTGCAGTCTGTGGCTAGTTTGCATTGTTGTCTGCCATTGTAGTGTTGGGCAGCGGCAGCTTGATGTGAACAGCGCGTAGCGTTGCGCAGTTGGAGGTGAGCCGCCAGCAGTGGTGGATGTGGGGAGAGAGATGGCGGAGTTTTGAAATTTGTAAGACTGGATGTCAATTATGGATATTAAGGTAAATACATTGTTTGTTCTCTACTAAAATCTTTCATTTGCTAACTATGCCTACTAGTAGTTAGTGCCTTCAGTAGTTTGAATCTTTTATGTAGCTGGCAGTAGTGGCTCTCGCTGTATTGCAGTAGTTCGAGTAACGAAGATTTTTGTGAGTAAGTGATTTGTGAAACGTACGGGTTAATGATAGTCAGGGCCATTCTTTTGTAGGGATTTTTGAAAGTCAGATTGCTTGCGCTAAAAATATTGTGTGTCAGTATAAGCACAGTCGTGTATAATTGTTCAAAGGGGACGTTTCAACTTCTAGTAATAGGCTTAGCTGCGGTTGTTTTTGTGGCATGCAGTTCCACATATTTCGAAAATACATCATATATACCAATTATATATTTCACCCCTCCTCTTGCAGAGGGTAAACGACCCATAGCATCTATGCATACTAGCTCTCGAGGGTTTTTTGGTAAAATAGGATGTAACTCTGTTTCGCAGTTCAGATTGACAGGCTTAGCCTTTTGACAAACAATACAAGTTTTCAAAATTTGTTGTGTGCGTCGAAGCATATTGGAAAAATAGCAGCACACATTCAGCTTTTTACAGCACTTGCGGGCACCCTAGTGTTCCCAAGTGAGATGAGTATGCCAAATTAAACTTTTCTCACACGCTTCGGGTACACAGACGCACCACACTTCGCTGCTTAGGTTTCTCCTACAGAATAACACATCTTTACACAACTTGTAACGCAGTCGTACAGGTGCAGGTGGGTTATTGTTTAATTGAAATCTGACTTTCTTCCATCGCTCATCTTCTTCCTGCAATTTCGCCATGTTGTTACACATATCCAAAAATATTTTCTAAATTTAGTGTCTTTTATGAGCATAACCTTGAATTCTGTGTTTTGTTCTATCAACTCTTCAAACTCGGGTAATCCTTGGGGTAACCGTGACAGTGCATCGGTGAATACGTTGTCTTTGCCCTTCAGATACATAATTTCAAAGTCATAAGACTGCAAAAAAAAAAGTCCACCGCGCAAGGCGATTATGTAATAACTTACATGTGAGTAAAAAGCTTAATGCCTGGTGGTCACTGTAGACTCGTATATGTTTGCCAAATAGATAATAATTAACTTTCTTGAATGCCCACACAATAGAAAGAGCTTCTAACTCTGTGGTTAAATATCTGCGTTCACATTCTGAAAGTGTGCGGCTAGCAAAACCAATAACTTTAACATTGTCTGTACCCCCACTTTCGTCCAGGTGAAACAGACAGATTCCTAATCCCGAAAATGAAGCATATGTCGCAATACAAAAATCTTTGCTCATGTCAGGATGTCCTAAAATATTGGAGTTTACCAAAGCATGTTTTATACTATCAAAATCAGCTTGGCACTGTTGCGTCCAGTTCCACTGTTTGTCCTTCTCTAATAGGTCTAATAATGCAGGGCTATTGAGCAGTTGGTTCGGAACGAACCGGCGGAAAAATGAACAAAGCCTACGAATTCCTTTAGCTGTCGCTTTGCGCAAGGGGCTGGAAAATTTTTTATCGCTAATAGTTTCTCAGGGTCAGGCTTTATCCAAACGAGCGAAATTATGTGACCGAGAAATTTGATGCCTTTTCTCACAAATTTAGATTTCTTAAGGTTCGCTGTAACACTAGCTGCTGAAAACCTCTGTAACATCCTCTCTAAAGGTTCTCTCTAAAGGTTCATCCCAAGTAGGTGTTGCTATTAAGATGTCGTCTATATATACTGTGAGTTTGTCTAAGAGGTCAGGCCCTAACAAGGGGTCGAGTGCAGTGATGAAAACACCAGCACTCACGTTTAACTCAAAGGGCAAAACGCAATACTGGTAGGACCTGCCTGCAAATATGAGTGCTGTGTATTTCCCACTTTCAGGTACGAACTACGGAGGTCGACACTAGTTAAAAATTGTACTCCGTGGAACCGCTGCAATTGTTCTGCTAAGTTTTCAGGTCGGTTGGTTACTGGAACAAAAATCTTATTGATTTCCCTGGCATCGAGAACAAGTCTCACCCATTTATCCGCTTTCTTTACTACAAGCAATGGACTGCAATATGGCGATAAGGAGGTCTCTATAATATCCATGCAAGCATCCTTCTTATCTCCTGGGACACTGCCTCTCTTTGTGACCACGGTATGGAATAAGTGCTTTTGCAGAACGTGTCGTGGGGCCGGACATCCATGCGATTTTGATAAGTTCTAGTAATTCCAGGTTTCTTGTCGAACACGCCTACATAACGTAACAATACACTTCTGGGGCTGGTTGCCACCGCTGTTACTGAAATTATTTTGATCGGTGTGGCTTTGTCTTGCATCTTCATTAATTAAGTCAATAGAGTCCAAGACAGATAGAAAATACTCCAAACTGCTTTTGGATGCTTGTACTAGCTTTTCCCTAGTACTTAGCGGTAGTTTAGCTTTCAGAATGCGTAGGACGTCCATGTGGGTCACTGGTTCATCCCAGAGTCTTGTTTTATTTAAATATTTCTTAAAATACTTTCGGAGTAATCCAAATTTTGGATTATATTGTTCAGGGTTGAATAAGGCTTTTCTTAATCTCTCTTGCACGCCATGTGACCAATACTTTGAAAGAAATGCGTTTTCAAACTGTTCTAATGTCTGACAAGTTTCTGACATTTCCATCGCCCATATCGCTCCATCGCCTTGGATGTAACCCTAACATATGTATCTTTTGCTGTTCCGACCACGTTTTAGGCAATACATTTTTGAATGACTTTATAAAAATTACCGGATGCACGGATTTTTTTCCCGGGATAAACACTTGAAATTGCGGTGTTTTATAAGACTCTCTTCTAACAAAGCTGATGACAAAGTGGATTCAGCTATTTGCTATTCCCTTATTTCGTCACGGTGTCGTTGGTTACCATACACCTCATAGTTTGGTGAATACACGTGTACATTCGGGGTGGGATATTCACTGACCGCACAATCGCTCTCACCTGTGGGTATGTTGTCAAGTTCTTCTGCTGCATGTTGGTTTCGTTCTTTCACTGTACCAAGTTTCCTGTTTAGCTGCTCGACTATTTGATTCTGCCAACCTGGTAAGTCCTGTGTCAAAGTTTTCTGTATGTGGCCTATGTCAGTGTGCAGTTTAACTACAGATTTGTTTTGTGTAGTGTATATTTGCTCCATTGTGTTACTTATTGCTTTTTGTAGCTCTGTTTCTAGAGTACGGTTTATGTGTGTGTCTTTTTCTTCTAAAAAATCCTCAAATTGCTGTTTCTGCTGTTTTGTCAAGTCCTCAACTTGATTTACAGCTTCCTGAATTTTTGTATTGAGCTCGGTTTGCTGTACAATCATGGCATTGAAATTTTCAGTTATCTGATTTGGCGCATCCTTAACAGTGGTTTTCAAATTATCAACATCCCGATTTATACATTTTAGATCTTCTCGCACCACTTCTATTACCTTATCCGCTACCTCTCTTTTTAGTTGTGTCAGTTGTGTCGTCAGGTTATTGTGCATTTCAGTAAGGGTTTTTACATCACTGTCTAGCGCCCGCCGGTGTGGCCAAGCGGTTCTAGGCGCTTCAGTCTGGAAACGCGCGACCGCTACGGTCGCAGTTTCGAATCCTGCCTCGGGCATGGATGTGTGTGATGTCCTTAGGTTAGTTAGGTTTAAGGAGTTCTAAGTTCTAGGGGACTGATGACCTCAGAAGTTAAGTCCCATAGTGCTCAGAGACATCTGAACCGCTGCCTAGCTTGTTCATTTGGTATTTTACATTCCCTATCTGTGCTGTGACATTTTCTATCTGTGTATTCATTTGGACTGTTACATTCCCTATCTGTGCTGTAATATTTTCTATCTGTGTATTCATTTGGACTGTTACATTCCCGCCGGCCGGAGTGGCCGTGCGGTTTTAGGCGCTACAGTCTGGAACCGGGCAACCGCTACGGTCGTAGGTTCGAATCCTGCCTCGGGCATGGCTGTGCGTGATATCCTTAGGTTAGTTAGGTTTAATTAGTTCTAAGTTCTAGGCGACTGATGACCTCAGAAGTTAAGTCGCATAGTGCTCAGAGCCATTTGAACCATTTTGTTACATTCCCTATCTGTGCTGTGACATTTTCTATCTGTGTAATAATTTGGACTGTTACATTCCCTATCTGTGTTGTTATTATTCTTAACATCTGCATAATGCCTGGCACTGCTGGACCTGGGTACATCTGCGGAATCCGGAACAGTTTCTAGAATTGACATATTTGTGTCTGTCGCTTGCAACTGAGCACCACTAGTCGCTGCGACTGCGGTATCTGTATATGCAATGTTTTCAGAACGAAGGTGTCCCGACAGGAAGACGTTCGAAGCAATTGATCGGCGTCTTAGTGTGCACGGAACATCCAGCCTATGACTCGCGACTGGGGAAGACCTAGAACGACGAGGACACCTGCAATGGACGAGGAAATTCTTCGCACAGTTGACGATAACCCTAATGTCAGCGTCAGAGAAGTTGCTGCTGTACAAGGTAACGTTGACCACGTCACTGTATGGAGAGTGCTACGGGAGAACCAGTTGTTTCCGTATCATGTACAGCGTGTGCAGGCACTATCAGCAGCTGATTGGCCTCCACGGGTACACTTCTGCGAATGGTTCATCCAACAATGTGTCAATCCTCATTTCAGTGCAAATGTTCTCTTTACGGATGAGGCTTCATTCCAACGTGATCAAATTGCATATTTTCACAATCAACATGTGTGGGCTGACGAGAATCCGCACGCAATTGTGCAATCACGTCATCAACACAGATTTTCTGTGAGCGTTTGGGCAGGCATTGTTGGTGATGTCTTGATTGGGCCCCATGTTCTTCCACCTACGCTCAATGGAGCACGTTATCATGATTTCATACGGGATATTCTACCTGTGCTGCTAGAACATGTGCCTTTACAAGTACGGCACAACATGTGGTTCATGCACGATGGAGCTCCTGCACATTTCAGTCGAAGTGTTTGTACGCGTCTCAACAACAGATTCGGTGAGCGATGGATTGGTAGAGGCGGACCAATTCCATGGCCTCCACGCTCTCCTGACCTCAACCCTCTTGACTTTCATTTATGGGGGCATTTGAAAGCTCTTGTCTACGCAACCCCGGTACCAAATGTAGAGACTCTTCGTGCTCGTATTGTGGACGGCTGTGATACAATACGCCTTTCTCCAGGGCTGCATCAGCGCATCAGGGATTCCATGCGACGGAGGGTGGATGCATGTTTCCTCGCTAACGGAGGACATTTTGAACATTTCCTGTAACAAAGTGTTTGAAGTCACGCTGGTACGTTCTGTTGCTGTGTTTTTCCATTCCATGATTAATGTGATTTGAAGAGAAGTAATAAAATGAGCTCTAACATGGAAAGTAAGCGTTTCCGGACACATGTCCACATAACATATTTTCTTTCTTTGTGTGTGAGGAATGTTTCCTGAAAGTTTGGCCGTACCTTTTTGTAACACCCTGTATAATTCCTTTACAGCTTCAACTTGATACTGAAAAGGAGGCCGCAGTCGAGAATTTCCCAATTATGAGCTTGTGCATAGCAGCTGCCTTTGCCGCCAAACCGGTTCCCCAGTTCTCCACCAGATGATTCGGTTTGTTCAACAGGGATGGGCAGATAAACTGCTGGATCGGTCTTCGGACCACGTGCGCAACTATTTTTCCTTATGGTATGGCCTCTCTGGTTTTGACAGTGTTTTGCTGTTGTCCACAGAAGACATCTCCCCAGGGTAGTCATTCGTGCTGCAATACGGTGCGAGGTTCTTCTCCAACACGGCCGTTGGGGAATTTAGAACACTAAACTGTTAGCTAGGAGACATGATTTTTGGCCAGGGACTGAAGGCGAAATTGTCAATTTTGTCGCAGCTTTTGAGCAGTGTGTCCGACAACAGGCAGCTCCCGAAGCTTCTCTGTCTCCCTGATCCACTCCATCCCATGTGAACGTATTGATGAAGACTTTGCGAGTCCTTCTTGTATTCCTATTGACTCTTGGTCGTGTACGCATTTTATCGATTTCGTTACATTCTCCGGTGTCTTTCAACGTCGACTGAGGTCACAATTCGTAGGCATTTTTCTATTGAGAGAATATCTTGCATCTTAGTTTCCGATAATAGGCCACAGTTCCTTTCTCACACCTTTCAAATGTTTTGTTCCCGTCGCAGCATTCGTTATGTTATGGCTCAGCCATTCCACACTCAATGTAGTAATGGAAATGCCGTGTGGCTAGGGCCTCCCGTCGGGTAGACCATTCGCCTGGTGCAAGTCTTTCCAACTAACGCCACTTCGGCGACTTGCGTATCAATGGGGATGAAATGATAAGGACAACACAATACCTAGTCCCTGAGGGATAAAATCTCCGACCTATCCGGGAATCGAACCCGGGCCGTTAGGTGTGACATTCCGTCGCGCTGACAACGCAGCTACCAGGGGCGGACAGTCGATTTAGTGGCGAGGTGGAACGACTACAGAATGCTTTCGAGTCCCAAATGAAAAAGTTTGTTGCGGAGTCTTGACCAGAGGACGCCCGTTTCCGTTTTCTGAGCACCTATCGCTTCACGCGGAGCCCGGCTGAGTTGCCAAGGCCGGCAACCACGGACACTCCTCCGTCTTCTGCGGCCTGCGTCGCACCTGCCGTGTTGGGATCTGCGGCCGCTTTGCGCTGTGATCGCCGGTATTGGCGCAATGGCTCAGTAGCCGGCCGAAGTGGATACCGGCCACTGTTGTCCGCCGCCGGGGACGCCATCTTTGCGACTTTGATCAGGTGCGCCTCCGCTCGCCTCCGGAAGCTACTGATTCGTGGGTGCGGCTCCCCGTCGCCGCAGCCCGCCACGCCGCCATCCGCCTCCAGCCCATCGTCGCCTTGTAACACTTTCATGCCGATGTGCTCCTTGGCCATTTATTACTGTATATATACTTGCTTTCATCTTTATATCAATTTATATGTACAATATGCATGAATTAATTTGTTTATTTTGCTATATAATCAGTTATGTATATTATGTAAATATCGCTGAGTAATCGCTGAGGGAATGTTAGGGAAACATTAGGTTTTTGTCAACGAATAAGTATCGTTGGAGTAGCGGCGTCTCTGGACGCGGGAGGATGTTATGTCAGAGCGTGCGCTACACAGAGAGAGAACTCTGGTTTGAGACTTGGTGAAGTGCGGACGGGATAGCGTGCACTGTACTGGAGGAGTGATTGTTTAGCGGCACGTGGCAAGTGATGAGCGTGGGCGGTGGAAATATTGGCTGCAGCAACATCAAGAACCCGCCACGCCAATATCATTGCCAATAACTCCCGTGCTCGCTAATTATCATGGAAAGGAGCCAGCAGCAGTATCGTCGTCAGCAACTTCATCACGGCGAGAATGGACTGAAGTAAGATTGCTGCATTCAACTTATTTTGTAACGGCGTTACTCAGCTTTGTGGTGTTTTGCGAGTGAATAATTACCATAGTTTAATCAAAACTGTTTACCCGTGATTCTCCTAAAATCATTCACCGAGTACGTTCCTGTCCTGTCCTATTGTTACAATAATCCGAGTACCGTTTATGAAAAATGAAAATTGCAGTGCCAGTTAATTTTGTTTTTGAACTAAATCATTCAGTTAGATTAAAGATTTGAACTTAAAGCATTCAGTAATTTCAGTCTCACTAACTTTAAATTTGAACTTTAATCTGAGGCGATCTAATTATTGCAAATAATAAATCAACTAATCAAACTAAAATGATTCCTGGGACTATGAACAAAAGCACTAACTAGAATTAATGAGTGAGTGCAAATATCAGTGATTATTGTAATTTGTTGTTAGTAAAGTTCTGGTTCACATTCTGACTTGCAGTCGTGCTAAAGTATAGTAATTACCTTTTGATACAGTAATTATCCATTTCTACTTCCCTGTTCAGAAGTCAATAGAGTTTCTTTTAATTATTTTTTGCCATTTTCCAAAATTCATATGATAATAGTAGACCTTATTGTGAGGTAGCGTCATTGTCACTTACAACAGTAAGTAACCATTAATCTAAGTGTTCTCTTGTATGTTTTCAAAATTTCAGCTCCATTCATTAATGATATTTCGAGTGCAAACTATTTTCTTTCTCGCTTTATTACGTAAATGTTTCAATTGTTCTTGCTAACGTTTGTGTGGTGTGCGTACTGTAAGACCTTCGATACACACACCATCAGATTATTTGACTTGTCGCTCTAACGAAGTAGGCGAATGTCAGAAATATGTCTCGTGGTCTTATCGTGGCGTGTTTATCTTCTGCCGGTAGGTCAGACGATAAAAATGCCTCTTGCACGCTTAGAGTAGCAGATTGACGGTGACCAACTTTAAACAGAACTTGATTAATTTTCACAGGCATTTATTAAAATAATAACAAGCATAAACATAACGCAACTTCATTCTGGATGCTATTTATAATTGAAAATCTGAAGTTCCTTTGATCTTGGTACGTTGATCTTATTCTCACATATATCTGATACTTGACAAAGAGTCTATATGTCTATCTTCATGGCTATGTACAGGAATATGATAATCTTCTTAGGCGCAGACTGAAACTTGACTATAGACTGGTACAGACTAATGCAGACTGGTACAGACTGGTGCAGACAAATGCAGACTGAGGAATCAGAGGTCTGTACACTCGTTATAATACATTGCGCGTTCAGGTATCACTGTACGAGTGTGATCCGCGAGGAGAAAAAGTTCTACGTTGGCAGCAATCTCATTGGCTGCATTACATATTAATACACGGATCGGCGGAAGCAGAATTTGGTCCGTCTCTAAGACAGCACCATCTCGTAGTGCGGAGGCGGACGAGCGCTGCGCCTGCGCTGTTGTGCTTAGCGGGGCGGGCTCTAGTGGGAAAGTTGTGTACGCACTAACTACGCGGAACCATGTACACAACAGTTTGTACAGCCCTCTGTTGCTGCGCGTGTTCGAGTGATTCTTGACATTGACTGTTCGGCTCATAAATTCACCTACCGAACAGAAATTTAGCCCAATTGGGCTGGCGACCGTATTTCTTTTAGCTATAATTATTTCAGTAACTCTTATTATTCTGTTCCTATCCACGTGGTACCCCTTCTCGTTGGCACAGTACGTGAATGATAGCACAAACCTTTGGAACAACCATACTAAATTTTACAGTAATTAAGTAGGCTGAATAAGTTGTCCTAGAAGGCATCTTGTTGTTAACCTCCCCCTCATTTATCGACTTTATATTGAATCTTCGGAACGATAGCCTTTTCAAAATTTTATTCCAATTGTTTAGGCACATGCTTACAAGGTCATATTTCTAACATTGTCGATAGAAGGGAAGGGCGCCCTCGTCCCACTTGCTGCCTCACGAGCGGCGCCCTGGGGTTCCAGCTTCCCGGCGGGTCCGTTGTCTCGCCTGCTGTTCCGGTCGGGCCGCCCCCATCGCCTCCCCTGCCTCCCTCCCCCCCCCCACCAATATCGCCTCACCTATCGTCGCCAGTGGATCGAGCCCCCTCTCCTCCGCACTGGGACCTGCCTGCCGATGACGACGTGCAGATGGCGATGGCATCCTCCCCCCTGGCGCTGTCGTCGGGCGCCGCTTGGGCCCACAGCGCCCGGTCGGGCCCGCTCCTCTGAGCGTTCCGGCCCTGTGCTCGGGTGCCCACCCGGCACATCTTCCCGTGCCCCGCTGTGGGGCATCGACCTCCACCGCTCCTCGTCGGGCCGCCTACGTCTCCTTCATCACCTGGGCGCCCTCTTCCTACGAAGGAGAGGTGTGCTGTATCCTGCTATTAGTGCACGGGACAGTCAGTGCGTCGAGTGAGTGTAGCGTCACTGCGCACCTGTACTTAAATCAAGCGTCAACTGTACCAGCTTGCGCCGGCCACCAGAGGTCCCACCGTCTACCGGCGACTCGCACATACACTACTGGCCATTAAAATTGCTGTTCCACGAAGATGACTTCCTACAGACGCGAAATTTAACCGACAGGAAGAAGATGCTGTGATATGCAAATGATTAGCTTTTCAGAGTATTCACACAAGGTTGGCGCTGGTGGCGACACCTACAACGTGCTGACATCAGGAAAGTTTCCAACCGATTTCTCATACACGAACAGCAGTTGACCGGCGTTGCCTGGTGAAACGTTGTTATGATGCCTCGTGTAAGGAGGAGAAACGCGTACCATCACTTTGATAAAGGTCGCATTGTAGCCTATCGCGATTGCGGTTTATCGTATCGCGACATTGCTGCTCGCGTTGGTCGAGATCCAATGACTGTTAGCAGAATATAGAATCGGTGGGTTCAGGAGGGTAATACGGCACGCCGTGCTGGATCCCAACGGCCTCGTACACAAGCAGTCGAGATGAGAGGCATCTTATCTGCATGGCTGTAACGGATCGTGCAGCCACGTCTCGATCCCTGAGTCAACAGATGGGGACGTTTGCAAGACAACAACCATCTGCACAAACAGTTCGACGATGTTTGCAGCAGCATGCACTATCAGCTCGGAGACCATGGCTGCAGTTACCCTTGACGCTGCATCACAAACAGGAGCGCCTGCGATGGTGTACTCAGCGACGAACCTGGGTGTACGAATGGCAAAACGTCGTTTTTCCGGATGAATCCAGGTTCTGTTTACAGCATCATGATGGTCGCATCCGTGTTTGGCGACATTGCGGTGAACGCACATTGGAAGCGTGTATTCGTCATCGCCATACTGGCGTATCACTCGGCGTGATGGTATGGGGTGCCATTGGTTACACGTCTCGGTCACCTCTTGTTCGCATTGACGGCGCTTTGAACAGTGGGTCTACCTTTCATTCGATCCCTCCGAAACACTACATTTCACCAGGATAATGCACGACCGCATGTTGCAGGTCTTGTACGGGCCTTTCTGGATACAGAAAATGTTCGACTGCTGCCCTGGCCAGCACATTATCCAGATCTCTCACCAACTGAAAATGTCTGGTTAATGGTGGCCGAGCAGCTGGCTCGTCACAATACGCCAGTCACTACTCTTGATGAACTGTGGTATCGTGTTGAAGCTACGTGGGCAGCTGTACCTGTACACGCCATCCAATCTCTGTTGGACTCAATGCCCAGGCTTATCAAGGCCGTTATTACGGCCAGAGGTGATTGTTCTAGGTACTGATTTCTCAGGATCTATGCACCCAAATTGCGTGAAAATGTAATCACATATCCACAGCTCGTGGTCGTGCGGTAGCGTTCTTGCTTCCCGCGCCCGGGTTCCCGGGTTCGATTCCCGGCGGGGTCAGGGATTTTCTCTACCTCGTGATGACTGGGTGTTGTGTGATGTCCTTAGGTTAGTGAAGTTTAAGTAGTTGTAAGTTCTAGGGAACTGATGAGCATAGATGTTAAGTCCCATAGTGCTCAGAGCCATTTTTTTTTAATCACATGTCAGTTCTAGTATAATATATTTGTCCATTGAATACCCGTTTATCTTCTGCATTTCTTCTTCGTGAAGCAATTTTAATGGCCAGTAGTGTATATACAAACGCGCGGAGCAGCACTAACTCAACCTCACAGTGTTCTTTTAGTTTGTAACTTCACTTCAGTTGTCCTGTGTACCGCTTGTGTTGCACCTTCTCTATGTGGAGTCTCTTGTGTGGAGTCACGAGAGGCTTATTTCCGTTATTGTTCATTACTTGGATCAGTTTCGTGTTTTACTTGGTTCCTAGAATGGCCAACTGGTTCCAATGCGTCGCTCGTCCACTCCATCACGATAAATACTATGACAGGAAATTACGTAACATATATTGATTTTCATCATTACGCGGCTCCATCTATTAAAAGAAGCCGCGAAGGAGAAAGAATCCTATCTGCTGATGCTGTTACTCTAATTCTCCTGACATTGGGAGCAGCACTTCCAACCCGAAATCTTGTTTTAAGCGGCATCGAAAATAAGGAACAGCTTATTGATTTGCTATGCTCCATCGAATATTGAGGTAATCAAGTACATTTCGTCAGTAAGAAGTTAGTCATTATTCACTCAAGAGGAAGCTGAAGTTACTCTGCTTTCCAATGCTATGCACATGGTTTTTCACAGTGGTATGTAGAATGTCCAAATCTTTCGTAAATATATAGACGTGTTTGTTTTATTACTGTGCTTTCATTGGAAACAAACGCTTGCTGTAGGTTTTAGTCTGAATAGATTTAATAGTTAGACAGTTGACATTAAAGCAAGTGCTAATAATTTGGGTGACAAGTGTAAGAATATACTGGCTGTACCCACTTTAACAGGACGTGATTCTGTCTCTTACCCATTACGGAAAGGTGAGGCTGCTGCATGCAATTAGACACATGAAGATCTTGGCTCGGAATTAGTAGGCGAGATTCACATTGAACATCATTGAAGAATGAAAGCTGGATATCAACTTCTTTCACTTTTATGTAATGATAGACGATGTAAATCAGTGACCCAACTACGACACCAATTTTTTACAACCAAAAGAGAAATCTCTGCCGGCTGCAGTGGCCGAGCGGTTCTAGGCGCTTCAGTCCAGAACTGCTAGCCGGCCGAAGTGGTCGTGCGGTTAAAGGCGCTGCAGTCTGGAACCGCAAGACCGCTACGGTCGCAGGTTCGAATCCTGCCTCGGGCATGGATGTTTGTGATGTCCTTAGGTTAGTTAGGTTTAACTAGTTCTAAGTTCTAGGGGACTAATGACCTCAGCAGTTGAGTCCCATAGTGCTCAGAGCCATTTTGAACCAGAACTGCTACGGTCGCAGGTTCGAATCCTGCCTCGGGCATGGATGTGTGTGATGTGCTTAGGTTAGTTAGGTATAAGTAGTTCTAAGTTCTAGGGGACTGATGACCTAAGATATTAAGTTCCATAGTGTTCAGAGCCATTTGAACCATTTTTTGAGAAATCTCTTCTAATTTAAAGTTACTTTCATCAATATATGAAGTCCTGCAAAATCACATAAGAACGTGCTCACTTGCAAGTCAGTTACTGGAAATCAGCTGAGCAGTCGTCACCTCCTACAATGTTTCGATGGAAAATGACTCATGGATACCCTTAACTGAAATAAGTTCAGTAGTCCCTCCTGAAATGATTAACATGGACTCCATCAGCAGTGATGAAGGTAATGTTGAAGATTATATTGACAATCTGAGATGTGACCCACTTGAGAAAAATTATAAGTGACGCCGTAACACAGCATGCAAAAGCTGAGGATTAAACAAAACACAGTGAAGGCAGTGTTTTAACATTTTATTTTATCTTTGTTGACAGAGTTGTTCATGTCAACCGTATTGAAAGGGTACACTACTGCCCGACATAGAAAATATGCACAACAACATACTTTGTTGTTCTTGTCAGAACAGCATTTTTTTGTATAATAACACCATTTTTATTTAATACACCGAAGCCGGCTACCAAATGTAGGAAAGAAGGACAATTTATATATTCAATTATTCAGAAGTGCACTTTCTTAAAATAGATCCCTATATCCAGTTGGGTGATGTTTGTGAACTGAATGAATGGCTGGTCGTCTGCTGATTACAGATGGTGAAGGTAGATACTATGATCATCTTTGAGACAGTCCTCTGGTCACCTTTGGCTAAAAGAAAGAGAGGAAGCATACCAGAGCACTAGAGGGCCTGGAAAGCGGCTGACCAATATGGTGGCAAGGTGCTCCCCCACTTCAGCAGAAGCGTGGGATGACCAGATGAACAGTCATGTTTCGGCTCACTGTCACTGGTTCCTGAGGTGTGAAGATGTGTTATATGAGTGCTCCATAAAAACAAATTTAAATGAAAATGGTATGCATGTGGAATCTTTAAGAGTAGATCAAAATAATGATTTCTCTTTTCAGAAACTTTTGGTGGGAGGCTCATGTGAGTTGTCCAGGAAGAGATAGGCAGGTGAAATGCATGGGGAGCATAGGATTCTTCGGAAGTGACCAATGGTCACAATGAAACTACGTATTGTAATTGTAAGATGAAATACTTGCTTGTGGTAATATTAAGACGAAATACTTGATGTGTAAATCCAAGCTGAAAATATTTGAGAACTGCATGTGCAGAACTTGAATTAGAGACAAGCACGTCCACATGGCGAGTACAGTGTGAGTCTCAACCTGACTATGAGACAATAAAAAATAGAAGTGCTTGTCCAAGCTTTCAGTTGAGGACCCGTGTGTGAGATAGTTAACATACGAAAAATTTCGATTATGAGATACATTCGTGTGACGCTAACTTGATATTCTGATACTCAGAGAGAATTAAGATGAGTCAGCCATCTACCCGGGAACACCATGTGGGTTGCATTGCACAGGGAGATGTGCTTAAATCCTCTAGATTTTGTGATAGGGAAATTTGTTACGTGGGTCAGTGACGTGTGAATCTGGGATGACTATTAATTGATATGGGAAAGCAGAACAACTAGATAAACATTTTGTATTTGAGATGTGTTTTATACTAACGATATAATTTATTTTGTATATTTAATCTGTGTGACTTGCATGAGACAGTAGTGAATTAGTTTCAAATACGATGGGTCAAGCATGATTTTCCTCAGTACAGCCCGATAGTCAGTAAATTCGTTATTTTGCTAATGAATGAGCTTATGAGAGTATGGGAGAGGATGAAGTAGCGAAAGATTCCTTACCAACCCAGAAAGTGCACAGTAGCAATAAACAGAAACATTACGAGACCATAGAATAGTAAAATGCTTATGTAATGTCATCCCCACTGGATGGAGAATCGCTTGTTTAACTATAGTGTTTAAGTGTAATGCAAAAAATTATGCAAAATTAGCGTGAAAGAATTATCATAATAAAAGAGGAGATATATGAAACAAATGGTGGTCTTGATTATTGAGTTGTGGGTAGCCATTTTGTTGAGGCATTATACCAAAAGCTCCATTTCTTACTAGTATGGCCAAGATTTTATTAAAATATATGCCACAGAAAGGAAATGCGGCCATGCCAGGGTGGAGTGAGTCCATCAGAAATGTGCACAAGCTATTAGTCAGATGCGTTTCCACTCCGTTGCGTTAATAAGTAAAGACGAGAATAAATTATAGCTTAACTATTAGGTGCCAGGGCTCTAATTTCAAGCATAGTTGCAGTGGGTGTGATAAATCATGAAAATATTTCTGATCTACGAATAATAAAAGCACTCGCTTGGCAGGCCACTCATCTAGTAGGCCTGACTACTAGATGCCACAGATGAGGGTAACCTTCCAATATAACATTGCAGTAATCTTCTGGCGTACAAAAATGGAATGTAGTTGTAAGTATAAAATTATAATCACGTAAATATTCACAGGTTATTATTTTTATTAAAGAATAATTAATTTTTTTGTATTCTTTGAAACATTTCAAAATCCTGAAAAAAATTAGTCATAAAAAAATTTCTCAGGGATACCAAGTGGCATTCTCAAAATTAGCATCCCTGAGTATCCCTTTATCATATAAATAAAAGAAAAATCTTTATTCTTAACGGTACAGTGAGGGTCTGAAACTGCCCAAGTGTACATATAGCAAACAGTAGTAACCGGTGGGGTCGTATTCCTGGCAACCTCTCGGACGTACCGAGCAAGGAGCTGCACCTCGTCTGGCTGCCCAGTACATCGCCCCGCCGCTGTAATCAAGTTGCGAGCACGCACGCACCTACAGCCTACCTGTCCCTGCGCTGCGCTGCAGTGTGCTGCGCTCTTTACGCCGAGCCTCCTCGAGCCAGCCAGAGACTGCGGTCGCCGCAGACAACAATAATTTGCTGCCGCAGACCTCGTCGCTCGCGCCCTTCCGGCGGGCAGACACCGGCGGGCAGTCCTATTAATCAGCCTGATTAAAGGGTCGCCACAGAGACCGGCCGGAAACCTCTTCGCCGCCGCTCATCACACGCGGCAGGCGCTGCTCTGTCAACTCTGCACTGCGCCAAACACTTCGCTGAGCTAGCTGGCACACCAGTTCTCCATTGGGCGATTCGTAAGAGACCTTGTAACAATGCAGTTGAATATGTTCCCCCTGTTATGTTTTCCGCCCCCCCCCCCCCCACGTCCACAATCCTTTTTTTTGCAGGTACCTTCCACAGTATTTAAAAATCTCAACTATTGAGGCAATATGATTTTTTTTATTAACTATAGGATTTATTAAATTCTTTTGGCTATTGGGAGAAAATGGCCTGATTAGATTGCCTGAATAGCGTGCTACTTACGAAATACTAGTAATATGAAATTGGTCGCCGAGACACCAACGTGAATTAACTATAATGATCCAGCTGAAAGATGACATTGCCGTCCACCCAAATAACAGGACACTGATTTGCATACACGGTGTTGGCACCCGACTGGGACCCAGATGAGTTCCATTGGATTACCAACAGGGCATTTTTGTCGCCGAGGCAGCAACGTGAATTCACTATAATGATCCTGCTGGAAGATGACATTGCCGTCAGCCCAAATAACGAGACACTGATTTGATAACATGGTGTTGGCACCCGACAGCGACCCAGATGAATTCCATTTGATTTCCAACAGGGCATTTTGATCGCTGAGATAGCAACGTGAATTCACTATAATGATCCTGCTGAAAGATGACATTGCCGTCAGCCCAAATAACGAGACACTGATTTGATAACATGGTGTTGGCACCCGACAGCGACCCAGATGAATTCCATTTGATTTCCAACAGGGCATTTTGATCGCTGAGATAGCAACGTGAATTCACTATAATGATCCTGCTGAAAGATGACATTGCCATCCACACAAATAATGGGACACTGATAGGCGTACGTGATGATGGTACCCAACAGCAACCCAGATGAGTGACATTGCATTTGAAACAGAGCATTTTGGTCGCTGAGACAGCAACGTGAAATCACTATAATTATCCTGCTGGAAGATGACATTGCTGTCCGCCCAAATAACAGAACACTGATTTGCATATACGGTGTTGGCACCTGACAGTGACCGAGATGAGTTCCATTGGATTTACAACAGAGCATTTTGGTCGCCGAGGCAGCAACGTGAATTCACTATAATTATCCTGCTGGAAGATGACATTGGCGTCCGCTCAAATAACAGGTCACTGATTTGCATACGCAATGTTGGCACCTGACAGCGACCCAGATGAGTTCCATTTGTTTTGCAACAGGGCATTTCGATCGCTGAGAACGCAACGTTAATTCACTATAATGATCTTGCTGGAAGATGACGTCGTTGTCCGCCAAATAACGGGATACTGATTTGCATATACGGTGTTGGCACCCGACAGTGACCCAGATAAGTTCCATTGGATTTACAACAGGGCATTTTGGTCGCCGAGACAGCAACGTGAATTCACTATAATTATCCTGCTGGAAGATGACATTGCCGTCCGCCCAAATAACAGGAGACTGATTTGCATACACGGTGTTGGCACATGACAGCGACCGAGATGAATTCCATTTTATTTCCAACATGGCATTTTGATCGCTGAGATAGCAACGTGAATTCACTATAATCATACTGCTGAAAGATGACATCGCCGTACGCACAAATAATGGGACACTAATATGCGTACGTGATGCTGGCACCCAACAGCAACCAAGATGAGTGCCACTGGATTTGAAACAGAGCGTTTTGGTCGCTGAGACAGCAATGTGAATTCACTATAATTACCCTGCTGGAAGATGACATCGCCGTCCCCACAAATAACGGGACACTGATATGCGTATGTGATGATGGCACCCAACAGCGACCCAGATGAGTTCCATTGGATTTAAAACAGGCCATTTTGGTCGCCGAGGCAGCAACGTAAATTCACTATAATGATCCTGCTGGAATACGATATTGCTATCCGCGCAAATAACAGGACACTTTTTTGCATATACGATGTTGGCGCCCGACAGTGACCCAGATGAGTTCCATTGGATTTACAACAGGCCATTTTTGTCGCCGAGGCAGCAAAGTCAATTCACTATAATGATCCAGCTGGAAGATGACATTGCTGTCCGCCCAAATAACAGAACACTGATTTGCTTATACGGTGATGGCACCCAATAGTGACCCAGATGAGTTCCACTGGATTTACAACAGGGCATTTTGGTCGCCGAGGCAGCAACGTGAATTCACTATATGTATCCTGCTGGAAGGTGAAATTGCCGTCCGGCCAAATAACAGGACACTGATTTGCATTCACAGTGTTGGCACCTGACAGCGACCCAGATGAGTTCCATTTGATTTACAACAAAGCATTTTGATCGCTGAGATAGCAACGTGAATTCACTATAATGATCCTGCTGAAAGATGACATTGCTGTCCGCCAAATATCGGGACACTGATATGCGTACGTGATGACGGCACCCAACAGCGACCGAGATAGGTGCCACTGGATTTGCAACAGAGCATTTTGGTTGCTGAGACAGCAATGTGAATTCACTATAATGATCATTCTGGAAGACGATATTGCTGTCTGCCCAAATAACAGGTGACTGATTTGCATACACGGTGTTGGCACATGACAGCGACCGATATGAATTCAATTTTATTTCCAACAAGGCATTTTGATCGCTGAGATAGCAACGTGAATTCACTATAATCATCCTGCTGAAAGATGTCATCGCCGTACGCACAAATAATGGGACACTAATATGCGTACGTGATGCTGGCACCCAACAGCAACCCAGATGAGTGCCATTGGATTTGAAACAGAGCATTTTGGTCGCTGAGACAGCAATGTGATTCACTATAATTATCCTGCTGGAAGATGACATTGTGGTCCACCCAAATAACAGAACACTTTTTTGCATACGCGGTTTTGGCACCTGACAGCCACCTAGATGAGTTCCATTTGACTTCCAACAGGGAATTTTTAACGCTGAGATAGCAACGTGAATTCACTATAATGATCCTGCTGAAAGATGACATTGCCGTCCCCACAAATAACGGGACACTGATATGCGTACATGATGATGGCACCTAAATGCAACCCAGATGAGTGACACTGGATTTAAAACAGATCATTTTGGTCGCTGAGACAGTAACGTGAATTCACTATAACAATGCTGCTGGAAGATGACTTTCCTGTCCTCCCAAATAACAGAACACTGATTTGCTTATACGGTGTTGGCACCCGATAGTGACCCAGATGAGTTCCATTGGATTTACAACAGGGCATTTTGGACGCAGAGGCAGCAACGTGAATTCACTATAATTATCCTGCTGGAAGATGACACTGCCGTCCCCCCAACTAACAGGACATTGATTTGCATGTACGGTGTTGGCACCCGACAGTGCCCCAGATGAGCGCCACTGGATTTGAAACAGAGCATTTTGGTCGCTGAGACAGCAATGTGAATTCACTATAATGATCCTGCTGGAAGAAGATATTGCTGTCTGCCCAAATAACAGGACACTGATTTGCATATACGGTGTTGGCACCCGACAGTGACCCAGATAAGTTTCATTGGATTACCAACAGGGCATTTTGGTCACCGAGACAGCAACGTGAATTCACTATAATGATCCTGCTGGAAGATGACATTACCGTCCACCCAAATAACAGAACACTGATTTGCATACACGGTGTTGGCAACTGTCAGCGAGCCAGATGAGTTCCGTTTGACTTCCAACAGAGCATTTTGATCGCTAAGATAGCATCGTGAATTCCCTATAATGATCCTGCAGAAAGATGACATTGCTGTCCGCAAAATAATGGGACACTGATATGTGTACGTGATGACGGCACTGGACAGCGACCCAGATAGGTGCCACTGGATTTGAAACAGAGCATTTCGGTTGCTGACACAGCAATGTGAATTCACTATAATGATCCTGCTGGAAGATGACTTCGCCGTCTGCCCAAATAACAGGACACTGATTTGCATAAACGGTGTTGGCACCCGGCAGCGACCCAGATGAGATCCGTTTGTTTTCCAAAAGGGCATTTTGATCACTGAGATGGCAACGTGAATTCACTATAAAGATCGTGCTGAAATATGACATCGCCGTCTGCACAAATAACAGGACACTGATATGCGTACGTGATGATGGCACCCAGCAGCAACCCGCACGAGTGACATTGGATTTGAAACAGAGCATTTTGGTCGCTGAGACAGTAACGTGAATTCACTATAACAATCCTGCTGGAAGATGACATTGCTGTCCGCCCAAATAACAGAACACTGATTTGCTTATACGGTGTTGGCACCCGATAGTGACCCAGATGAGTTCCATTGGATTTACAACAGGGCATTTTGGTCGCCGAGGCAGCAACGTGAATTCACTATAATGATCCTGCTGGAAGATGAAATTGCCGTCCGCCCAAATAACAGGACACTGATTTGCATACAGTGTTGGCACCTGACAGCGACCCAGATGAGTTCCATTTGATTTCCAACAAGGCATTTTGATCGCTGAGATAGCAACGTGAATTCACTATAATGATTCCGCTGGAAGATGACATTGCTATCCGCCTAATAGCGGGACACTGATGTGTGTACGTGGTAACGGCACCCGACACCGACCCAAATGAGTGCCATTGGATTTGAAACAGAGTATTTTGGTCGCTGAGACAGCAGTGTGAATTCACTATAATGATCCTGCTGGAAGACGATATTGCTGACAGCCCAAATAACAGGATACTCATTTGCATATACGGTGTTGGCACCCGACAGTGACCGAGATGAGTTCCAATGGATTACCAACAGGGCATTTTGGTCGCCGAGACAGCAACGTGAATTCACTATAATGATCCTGCTGGTAGATGACACTGCCGTCCGCCCAAATAACTGGACACTGTTTTGCATATACGGTGTTGGCACCCGACAGTGACCCAGATGAGTTCCATTGGATTACCAACAGAGCATTTTGGTCACTGAGACAGCAACGTAATTCACTATAATGATCCTGCTGGAGGATGACATTGCCGTCTGCCCAAATAACAGGACACTGATTTGTTTACACAGTGTTGGCACCTGACAGCGACCGAGATGAATTCCATTTTATTTCCAACAAGGCATATTTATCGCTGAGATAGCAACATGAATGCACTATAATGATCCTGCTGAAAGATTACATCTTTGTCTGCCAAATAACGGGACACTGGTATGCGTACGTGATGATGGCACCCGACAGCGACCCAGATGAGTTCCATTGGATTAACAACATGCCAATTTGGTCGACGAGGCAGCAACGTGAATTCACTATAATGATCCAACTTGAAAATGACATTGCCATCTGCCCAAATAACAGAAAACTGATTTTCATACACGGTGTTGGCACTCGACTGTGACCCAGATGTGTTCCATTGAATTACCAACAGGGCATTTTGGTCAGTGAGACAGCAACGTGAATTCACTATAATGATCCTGCAGGAAGATGACATTGCTATCCACCCAAATAACAGAACACTGATATGCATACATGGTGTTTGCACCTGACAGCGACCTAGATGAGTTCCATTTGATTTCCAACAGGGCATTTTGATCGCTGAGATAGCAATGTGAATTCACTATAAAGATCCTGCTGAAAGATGACATGGCTGTCCGCCAAATAACGAGACAGTGATATGCGTACGTGATGACGGCACCCGACAGCGAGGCAGATAGGTGCCACTGGATATGAAACGGAGCATTTTGGTCACTGAGACAGCAATGTGAATTCACTATAATGATCCTGCTGGTAGGTGATATTGCTGTCCACCCAAATAACAGGACACTGATTTGCATATACGGTGTAGGCACCTGACAGTGACCCAGATGAGTTCCATTGGAATTACAACAGGGCATTTTGGTCGCCTAGTCAGCAACGTGAATTCACTATGATGATCCTGCTGGAAAATGACATTGCCGTCCGCCCAAATAACAGGACACTGATTTGCATATATGGTGTTGGCACCCACCAGTGACCCAGATGAGTTCCATTGCATTTACAACAGGGCATTTTGGTCGCTGAGACAGCAATGTGATTTCACTATAATGATCCTGCTGAAAGACAATATTGCTGTTCGCCCAAATAACAGGACACTGATTTGCATATACGGTGTTGGCACCTGACAGTGACCAAGATGAGTTCCATTGGATTTACAACAGGGCATTTTGGTCGCTGAGACAGCAACGTGAATTCACTATAATGATCCTGCTGAATGATGACATTGCTGTCCGCCCAAATAACAGGACACTGTTTTGCATATATGTTGTTTGCACCCAATATTGACCCAGATGAGTTCCATTGCATTTACTACAGGGCATCTTGGTCGCCGAGGCAGCAACGTGAATTCCCTATAATGATCCTGCTGGATGATGATATTGGCGTCCGCCCAAATAACAGGACACTGATTTGCATACACGGTGTTGGCACCTGACAGCGACCCAGATGATTTCCATTGGATTTACAACGGGGTATTTTGGTCGCCAAGACAGAAACGTGAATGTGCTATAATGATCCTGCTGGAAGATGACATTTCCGTCCACTCAAATAACAGGACACTGATTTGCATACGTGATGATGGCACCTGACAGCGATCCAAATGAGTGCCATTGGATTTACAACAGGGCATTTTGGTCGCCAAGACAGCAACTTGAATTCATTATAAAAATCCTGCTGTAAGATGACTTTGCCGTCCGCCCAAATAACGGACACTGATTTGCGCACGTGGTGATGGTACTCGACAGTGACCTAGATGAGTTCCATTGGATTTGCAACAGAGCATTTTGGTCACTGAGACGGCAACGTTAATTCACTATGTTGATCCTGCTGAAAGATGGCTTCGCTGTCCGCCCAAATTACAGGACACTAACTTGTGAACGCCGTGTTGGCAGCTGACAGCGACCCAGATGAGTTCCATTTGATTTACAACAGGGCATTTTGGTCGTCGAGACAGCAACGTGAATTCACTATAATGATCCTGCTGGAAGATGACATTGCCGTCCGCTCAAATAACAGGACATTGATTTGCATGAAGTGATGGCACCCAACAGTGACCGAGATGAGTGCCATTGGATTTGCAACAGAGCATTTTGGTCGCCGAGACAGCAACGTGTGAATTCACTATAATGATCCTGCTGAAAGATGACATCGCCATCCGGGAAGACATCAAGTATGAAGTGATGCAGCTGGTCTCAGCGATGTGATGCCATGGCCTGCTGCACGTTTCGAGACGCCGTTACCTCGATGATGTCGTTGTGAACACCTCAACGACAGCAAAATTGTGTTTCACCCCAAGAGCCGACGTGTTTCCGTTGATCGACGGTCGAATCCCGAAGGTTCCGAGCCCACTGCAATCGAAATTAATGATGCCGTTGTGTCAACATTTGAACATGTAGGGGTGGTCTGCTGCGCAGCTACGTGTTCAACAATGTACAATGTACAGCATGCTCCGAAACACTTCTCTGTGTACCAGTATTATGCTCCTTCGGCAAAGACACCACAGATAACCATCATTATCGCTCATGTTTCACTTCCATACATGGCTACTCTCCACACAAATACTTTCAGAAACGACTTCCTGACACTCAAATCTATACTCGATGTTAACAAATTTCTCTTCTTCAGAAATGCTTTCCTTGCCATTGCCAGTCTACATTTTATATCCTCTCTACTTCGACCGTCATCAGTTATTTTGCTTCCCAAATAGCAAAACTCATTTACTTCTTTAAGTGACTCATTTCCTAACCTTATTCCCTCAGCATCACCTGATTTAACTCTCACTCATTCAAATCTGGAGTAATTAGCATTACTAATTAAAACATTGTTACTGAAATGGAATCCCATATTTTGGCAAAGTAGTAAAATAGCGGTTATCGTTGTATCTAAAAGTTCACTTTCAGAAGTATTTCCCTCCACGCCATAGGCGTCTGGAAAAAATAAATTAAGTGGAAGCAGAAAATAGTCGGTTTTATTTACAAAACAAGTATTTCTGTACTTGCTGTGGAGGATGGCCACGTAAACAAACTTGTTACATCAAACGAATTCTCAATTACGAATATGGTCTACCATCAGCTTTAGAATGGAATGACGACAAAGAAAATTTGTATCGGACCGAAACTCGAACCCGAATTTCCCACTTATCGCAATTGGCGGCCTTACCATTTGGTTACCCGTTCAGGACTCACGGCCAGACCCAAACATCTATATATCGTCAACCATGCTTCCACGACCTGAACTGGTACATCCGTTATATATATTCCCGTACAGGTCAGACTTTGTACTTTTCAGGCCCTTAATTAATCCTTTGGGACGAAAAACATCGGCAAGCGGACGTTTTCGTGCAGTGCTTTAGTGCATACAGGGTGACAATTATTGAACTATATGAAAGAAAACGTAAATTAGTTAAAATTAAGGCGTGAACACGCTTTATTCAACATGTAAACGTCACTACGGATATTCGGATTTAGGTCACGATATGTTCGATGTACCTGCCATCACTGGCGACGACATGGCACAGACGAATAGCGAAATTATGCATGATCAGCTGAAGCGTCGGGACTTAGATGTTGTCGATGACCTCCTGAATGGCTGTTTTCAGCTCAGCAACGGTTTTGGGGTTATTGCTGTACACATTGTCTTTAATATAGCCCCATGAGAAGGAGTCATATGTTCAGACCCGGAGAATATGGCGGCCAATCGAGGCCCGTGCCAGTGGCCTCTGGGTACCCAGAGCCAGAAAAGTGCTCCTCGAGGATAGCAAACACTCTTCTGCTTCGATGCGATCGAGCTCCATCTTGCATGAACCACATCTTGTCGAAATCAGGTATAATGAGGTGAAATCATCTTCCAAAATCTTCGCGTACCGTTCGGTAGTCACCGTGCTATCAAGGATTATCGCAACAATTATTCTGTGACTGGGCATTGCACACCACACAGTTACCCGTTAAGGGTGAAGAGACTGTTCGATCGCAAAATGTGGATTCTCAGTCCCTCAAATGCACCAGTTTTGCTTATTGACGAACCAATCCAAATGAAAGTGGGATTTGTCGCTAAACCAAACCATGCATGCTCATACTAATTCCTATCATGCCCCGCGGCCAACCGTGCAGCTTGGACGTCCTATCGCAAACCATTCGGAAGTTATGACGATTTTATTTCATATACTTCAATATCTGTCATCCTGTATCACGACCAACCAGTGCACTGATGTGTGGCGTTGAAAGACTGGATCCTTGTGGTGTGGCACGGAGGCGCCGCCCAACGGTTTGAACTGAGCCAGGCAAGATCCTCAAAGACAGTCGCTTCTTATGCTCAGAAACGGTCTCGAGCAATCTTATACCAGAAGATGGAATGCCTTACACTAAACTTATCAAAAAAATGGTTCAAATGGCTCTGAGCACTATGGGACTCAACATCTTAGGTCATAAGTCCCCTAGAACTTAGAACTACTTAAACCGAACTAACCTAAGGACATCACACACACCCATGCCCGAGGCAGGATTCGAACCTGCGACCGTAGCACTAAACTTATCAATAACGCATTCTATTGTAAGAGCATCACTACCCTAGCAACCTGCAAAAGTTGCTCTGGGCTTATTCTTAACTTTGATTTTTAGCTTTCAATACTTCGTTTTGGCCATCGAATTATTAGCCAGCAACTTTCATTGGCGTTATCTGTTGCTCGGCTTTCCCATACAAAAGAAACACATGTTTTGCAAAAGTGTTCCCTTCTAAAGTCACTCCATTCTTGAGTAATACTTAATAGTATCTACTAATACTGTGTCCTGTTGACCTACAGATTTTGTCAGGTCCTTTCGACTGCCTCCTCCATTGTACTATCATCGATTTACCTACAGACTAAGCTCACTGTGGGTCTCTACCTCACACGCAGTAGCTGGGAGAACAGCCTGCGGTGAGATTGTGCATCGAGTTCTGGGGCTTGGTGCGCATCACCGAGCAGATACACCACAATCATAAACAATATAGCATACGGACACCACTACTATCACGCACTGTATTTTAATATGCGGCCATCTGGTTAAAACTATTGTAACGCAAGTCTACCAGTGAAGATGAGCTCGTATTTCAGTACTGGTTTGGAATGGGCAAATAATAGCTCAATTCCGCAGTCTTAGCTGATTTGTGTGCCTTAAACTATATTTCAATAGATCTGTCCACTATATCCGGCACCACTTTCAACACATTTTTCCAAAAAAAGAAAGTTCTTTTTGTGTGCATTACTTGTAAAATTTTATTCCTCAACAGGAAATTTTTTAGAATAATTGGTTTTCCGTTGCTGTCTAACTTTTGTTTAGCTAGGAACATCACGTATCACTGTGCGACAGTATCTAACGGTTACACTGCTGAGTAATTGCTATTCCTAACAACAACCCATAAGAGCAAATCAGTTGCGTTTTTACCTGTGGTTACTCGTACATTATGCACATGGGCTATGTAAGGCTTTTTTTTTTTTTTTTTAAAGGAATAGCTCGATGTAGTCGTAGGGTCGAGCCGCGCACGTCTGCTTTCATGCCCCGCAGCTAATTCGCTGCAAATAACAGCCTGTAACTGTGGTCCTGCAGTCAAATGGTCTGTGCACTGCCTAGAATTGTGAGTTAATAAATACATAAAAATACAAAATAAAAGTTAAACGAATAATATAACAGAAACGATTCTCTTCTAACGTCTGTAATTGATGTAAACGACATTGAATTGTGTTGAATAATGTTTAATCAAAAAAGGACATCTCGAATAAACGGGAAGTGGCACTACGATATTCAGTTAAAATACAGACAGAAAATACCCTTATCAAATGCAGTAAATCTACGTCGAGGGCGTTACGAGAATGGTACCAAAATTCCCAAACCTAACATTCATCAGAGATACGCGAAAACTAAGTCCATTTCGTAGTCATAATACACAAACATTTATCAGCTCAAAACAGTTCGGAGTTCAACATGATGGTTCACAAATTAATACTTGATTCAAAGAATAGCCACTCACTCTGCTCTCAGTTTCGTAAATCACGTGGAAAAGGTTAGAATCCTACTCTGGATCAAATTCAGATCTCTGTAAATGTAAAGTCCCTTCAAAAGTTAGAGCATTGTAGCAGCCGTTCACCACCCAAAATCAATCACCTATATGACTTGCGGTGGAGCGGGTTGGTCTCTCACTATCCTTTAAACAATCTGTCTACCTACGTGGATAGGCTTCACGTTGTCTGCCCCATCACTTCGCGATGGTAGGTACTGGTTAGCCGACAAAAGCAGCGTTGGCAAATTTCGACTAAAATACGTACCACGCAATGTCGCCGAAAGTTAATTAAACTATCATACGTTCGGGATTCTAGCATGAGTCTTTTGAAAAAATTGTCAAAAATTTCCTTTTAATTAGTTTATTGTCTTTAGAACAAGGAAAATGGCTATCAAGTCCGTATTTAACGTTCCGACGTCAATTATACAATGTTACTGAGTGTCCGTAACAACTTCACATCCAAAAGTAGCCAGAAGATATTTAGTCCGACTCGATATTTCGAACGTCCTAAACAGTCACTGACCCACGACTATTTGTGAGTTAACACAGTCAGTCGTTCAGTAGTCTTCTTGTACAGAAGTGTTCGCCATGATGTCTCGTAATTTGCAAGAAACGCCCCACGCGCAGTTTAAGTACGACTAGAAATGTTCATACGCGAAATTTCCAAAAACAAATGCTTCACAAAGCTCACTTTGTCGAAATACTCAACTCTGTAATCGCTTTTCATCAACTACGCGAGAATCGATCAAACACGCAGATTTATTCATGTTAGTGCAAATTTGATCAGCATGATTTAACATATTAGAAGACGGCTCCCGAGCAACTATCTCGTCTCATACAGATGAGGCACAAAGCCCTACTCAAACGCGCGGGAAATGCTGAATTTCTATTGGCTAGTATGATAAGCTGCCAGTCATATCATCTAGAGCACTTCTATACTAGCGGTATTTCTAATGTCAGCCAATCAGATTACCACATGTAATTTAGACTAGAAATTTCGTGATTCGGAAACGAAATAAAATATAACTAAAACAAAATACCATTCCTTTTCACAAATTAAATTACTAATAAATTTAATACTCAACGTCTCTTCTAACTGCCCTTTACGAAATCAAGCTGACTCTGACATACGTCACAAACTTCCCTATTACACAACATTCTCACCCTTACGTTTACATAGTTTTAATAAAATGTCACATTATCCTTTTACGTACGTCCTCCATTCACTCTCTCAGTCACTCCTAAACACTCACACTACCAAAACGCAATGAAATAATAATTTTTCAGTGTACTGTTAATCATGTCAGATGTCTGTGGGAATGAAACTAAAGAAAATTCCAGAAAATCAGATTATATGAATCTATCCTCTTGTAGTTTCAACTGATACGATAGACGAATACAGTAGAGTCCTTAACTCAGTTCCACAATGCCAGCATGGTTATTATGTGTTTTAGGTAAAAATTTATATCTCCAAAAGTATTGAAGTTATTAATTTGAAATTTTAACGGTTTGTTTGCGTCATCCATAGAATTTGCTACACGAAGTATGAGAAAGATCGATTAATATTTAATAATAGCCAGCGTCAGCTGTGCGAGGGTGAGAACCAAGATCTCCTCTCCTCCTGGCTCCGCAGCAAGTTGCGTTTTCAATGTAAGGTGACAACTCGTAATAATTTGCTACGTTAGAGACAGGATCACACACGTTACCATAGACAGGTTTGTTTTCTTCCAGAACTCGATACAAAGCGTCCCCTTCAAGATCCAACCGAAAAGTGTCTCCAAAAGTGGGATTCTCATAGCGGCTGTTCAATGCACAGAATCTGTCACCTATACTTGCGAATCACACACGTTACCACAGGCAACTCTCCCTCCCGGAATTCACTTGACTCCTGTATTGTTTTTCTCCTATGTGCTTTTCCATTGGCTGAAAGCCGTCCCCACCAAAATACATCACTCTTGCATTCTACAGACATGATTATATAACTTTACCACTTCCCAGGCTAAACTAGTATGTTACAACGATACTTAAATAAAGAAATGTCAAACATTCCATTACACTCATATTATTTACATTAAATATAAGTTCATAAATAAATAAGCCAGCATTCTTGCACAAGTATGCTCGTGATTGATGTGAAATATTATTTAAACAATCATTTATGCCTTCTTGAGAGACACTTTAGTTCTATTTTCAGTTGTGGCCAGAACAGTCACCGTGGCCCACCATGAGCCCCGGTCCCAATAGCATTCAGCTGTACGTCAAATACACCTTACCTTGTAGTACTTCTGGGCGTCTGATTATCTCGCCTGAATACAATTCTCACTGCAATCCTTTTAGTTCTGATATGGTTGCTGCCCTATCTGTTGTAAATATTTGAAAAAGATGGTGCAGTAAACAGAGAAGAATTGTACACCTGTATCTATCTATCGGAAAGCCTTGTTAAGGTGTGTGGAGGTGGTTTCTCTGAAACGTCCCGTCTGACAAATTATACACGACTGTGCTTAAACTGACACACAATATTTTTAGCGCAACGCTATCTGACTTTCAAAAATCCCTACAAAAGAATGGCCCTGACTAACATTAACCTATACGTTTCACAAATCACTTACCTCACAAAAATCTTCGTTACTCGAACTACTGCAATACAGCGAGCGCCAATACTGCTAGCTAAATAAAAGATTCAAACTACTGAAGGCACTAACTACTGATAGGCATAGTTAGCACATGAAAGATTTTGATAGAGAACAAACACTGTATTTACCTTAATATTGTTCAAAAGTCATAATATATATATCAGTCCATGACATCCCTTCTTACAAATGTACTGTTTCTGATGGACACACGTCCAGATCACCCGTTCTCAAAAATCCGCCATCTCACTTCCCCACATCCACCACTGCTGGCGGCTCACCTCCAACTGCGCAACGCTACGCGCTGTTCACATCCAGCTGCCCAACACTACAATGGCAGACAACAATGCAAACTAGCCACAGACTGCACACAGCATGGTCCCCACAAAAAATTTTACAAATTTTTTGGGCACTGGCCAATACATATTTGATAAAATTTTTTCACAATTACAATAAAAGAGAAATCAAATGCACACACTTATTGATACAATGTTGGTCAAAAGCTAAAATTTTCTCACAGTCCATAAAGACAGTCCTGATCGTTCATCACAGTAAAATAGCAGTGTTTTTCTCAAAGTCCGAGCAGTAAAAGAAAATGCACACGGAAGTAGTGGATTTCCATGCAGTCTTGAAGTAGTGTTGTCCTTCTAACGGAAAGACAGTGCTGACTCTTGACATGCAGGCAGGTAATGGGCCACAACAGAGCAAACCCACAGCAGAGTCAGTCGAAGTTTTGAAGAATATTGGTAGGTAGGTCATCACAGAGCAGACCCACTGTAGTCCTGGTAGAGAGTATGGTATTGGTGGGCTACCAGAGGTGCAGACCTACTGTAGTCCTTGTAGGAATAATGGTATTGGTGGGTCATCAAAGGTGCAGACCCACTGCAGTCCTTGTAGAGACGGCCAGCAGCCATCTGTTGCGATTGTGCATGTGCACAATCACCATCGAAGAGTCTTGCGGACAATATAGCAAGTCCATAAACCACCACTAGTGCACTCACAAAGTTTTTGGAAATGTCCTTAGAACCAGCAATGCTGTTATCCAGTCCCTTGCTGAATTATCATCACATGTGCAAGCACGAACAGTCCCAACTTCTCACATACTGTGCATATATTGTGGCCAACAGAAACGTGTGCAGTAAAATGATACTTAATTTGAAGAACTGGTGTCTATACAATTATAAATTTACAATATAAGAATACAATTACAAAGGTACAAAATACATCATTAAAGAACATAACAGTACAGATAACATTTGTAGTAACACAGGCTTTACAAAGGTATAGAAATAAACATATACATCAGTGTTACAGGAATTATGACATAAGTACATACATAAAAGATCAGAATAACTTTTGAAACATCACCTTCACACACGAGCATTAAAACAAAACAGAATAAATAATGTCTAAACATCTTTACAAAGTAAATAACATACTATCAGAAAAATTCTACAATGTAACTCTCATCAGATAAACAAATAAAGACAGGAAAAACACGAATACCCAAAGGTACACAAACACATAGTGGGATAACACAAGGAAAGGACAGGGTTTGTGTTACTGCAGTATTTTGCAAATTAAACTTTCTTTTCTTCTCGGAGATCTCCCTTTGTTCTTCATTATTTCCAAAAAGTCCTATCTATACCTGCTTTCTGTACTTTTTTCGTATAACTTCTCAATGCATTTCTTCCAATTCATCACAACTCATTCTCTTATATAGTCTACCCCCTCTTAAGCTAACTTAAATCTACTGAGCTCAGATGCTAAACTAAGGAACGAGGCAATGCAGCAGCACAAAACAACTAACGCAAACAGCAATGACAAAAAAATGCAAATTGGCAAAGCAAGCAGCAGTAAATCTAAATTAACAGAGCAAATGCAACATTGCAACTAACATGATCCAATGTGCAGCAACAAGAAAAATAAATCAGTAGTAAAACTGGCTTAACAGAGTAATACAAAGTGAAATTCAGTAGCACTATGCCTGGCAAACAGCAGCAGCAAATGCATTAACTTATATCTAAACATGACAAACCCACATGCAGAAAAAATAGTACACTAAAGACAACAATGCAGATAAGGGAAATGTATATTCATATCTTAATGTCTATGTAATTAAAGTGGTGCACCACAAAAACTTATTCTATGAAATAAAATACCAAGTACTTGAAAATAAAATTATGTAGGCAGTTCCTGTGAAGGGAAATGTCTTTTTGTGCTCCCTCATTTTTTTGGAAGTATATCACAAAATTATTATTTACTGGATCTGTAGACAGAACATATTTATGTTAGTACATCTATAAAATTTTATTTTAACCAATGCTGCAGTGCAGCTAGAAACTAGATATTAAACAAAATAGGCAAAGCAAGACGTGAAACATCATTCACTAACCATATGGCATTTCATAATGCAATAAACAATCTTTCAACTAGCAAGACAATAGATGTGAAATGTTTCTCATCATTTCATTTCAGTAAATATAATAAATTAAGAACTCTACAGTGTAATCATGTTTTCAAGTTTGAGCGTGTCATATTTGCGATTCTTTCTACAAAGGAATGTCAATAGCGAGGTTAATGGCCTCTTTTTTCTCCACCTGTGCCTCTGAAAGTCACACACTAATGGCTTTTTTCCAGGCGACTGTTGCACAGCTGGGTGCTTACAGTGCATTATGTCAAGGTGATCTACCTTCCTTACCGAAATATTTACATCAGTTTCTGCTACAGTGACACTTTGATACTAATAAAATTTCACAGGTCGAAATATTTGCGTTACAAATCCAAAAAATTTTCGGCAGCATTGTGATACATTCACGCATGTACACACATTTCATAACTCTTAAAGTACGATTCTCAGCTTATTGATCATAAACATACCTCAACATCATAATACACATCGTCATCGTAATAATAACATCATAACAGATCAATCACATCTCAGAATCGTTGCAGCTTCTTTCAATAATTTCAAGACCTTCAATAAAGTCATCTACCTCAAACGTACTTCAAAAATCATGATCCCTTACCAAATACATCATTCAAAGCTCTCATAGTATCACAATGGTTCTGAAAACTATGAACTGTTCACAAAGTACAGACAAAATACAATTTGATAAGTGTGAAATTATCCAACTGTGTAATTGTGTAAACATGTGTCACTGACATAGTAAAAAAAAATTTTGTTTCTCTGTTAAATAATCAGATAGCTGTGTAATTCTGTGTTAGAGAAATATGGTACCGATGTGTAAAGTTATATAAGCAAATACCATATTAGCTAGGGCTCCTTGTGCTTGCCAAACACGTGGTACAAAAGTAAGCGTGTACCCCCCTGAGGATTAATGTAATTATACCCTCAGGTGTTACAGATTACAGCAATGGAATGAAATGTATCACAGAAAACTTTCTTTGTATCATTGTAATTCAAAAATCTTTAAAAATAAATGTTTTAAGTACAAAATTAATCACTCAAATACGTGTTCTTTAGCGCTAAATGTGCGTCTTGCTATAAGATAATTCTGTGGAAGTGTCGTAGTTATCATCCTCCGAAAGCTAAGTTCTTCAGAAGTCAATGTACTTACCTCATGATAAACAAAACATATTGTCGTGCTACGGAAAAGGCTGTCTCATTGTAGCTATACCACAAAAGTTACTACTAAAACATGTTTTCCTTTCCAGAAGAATTCATAAAACTGTGCAGATATAAAACAGAAACACCGCAAAAGCAACATTGTAAATTGTCACTCATTAGTAGCGTCGTGATAAAATCGTGTAGCTGTCACATAAACTAACCACTGCGTCATCTGGTATCTCACAGAAAGTACTTTAAATCCAGAATGTATTTTCAAGTAAACCAAAATGTTGTATTAAAATCTCATTAGCAGTACCAGTATGTCCTAAGTATGTAAGCCTGATCGTCGTTACATAATCGTGCAACTAACAAGCAAGAATGTACAAATAACAACACTGTGTCATCTGTTCACTATAACAATGCATTCATAATTTCTGTTTAAAAATGTTCCCTGGGTTCTAGACTGGATAGTTAACTTCAAAACATTGTTGCATGTTAACAGTTTCTCAGTGTGACAAATTGTACTAGTAGCGTGAAGTGAAAAATTTTATGGCAAAGACTAAGTTAAAAAGCAGATTATCTCTCAATAGACGGTTTTACATGTGAAATGTGGTGTAAACCTTTACGCTTCCTAGTACTCAGAGTGCAAACTTGAATGCAATTATCATGCAGTATACGTCGGTAAAGAATACTGGAATTTTTCTCAAGGTTAGCGCCTATGTTATTTTTCTCTGAGCCATCCGGCGCACGTGTCTGCCTGTGGTGCCAGTCATTGTCTGTCTCTTTGTTGGCGCGCCTTGTTATTGTGATTAGGAGACCTAACTTCTACAAATTCACATTGTCGAGAGGGCCCTGCCCCGTTTGAATCCCGCCAGTTCTGATGCAATTCAGGGCTGTCGTTACAATCATATCGTATGTCGTCATGTCGGTAGATTCCATAGTTTCTTTCTTATCGGTCACGTGGTGGAGAATTTCTCCCTGAATCGTAACTGCGAGCTGGACCATTGTGTCTAAAGTTATTCTGTCTCCCTTGATAATAATTATTTTGGTTTCCATATTGTCTGTTTCTCTGATTGTCTCTGTGATAGTCACTACCACGGAGAGGTGATCTTTCCCTGTAATTATTACTACTCTGCCAACGGTTGTCATACGGGTGGTGTCTGTTTTGGTCACAATTTGTGTTGTGAGAATAGCCTTGTCGTGTCCAGTTATTATTTCTTTCATCGCGGAATTGCGACGGATGTGGCCTGTAATTGTTCTGTTCCTGTTTTCGCGTTACGCGATTGTCAGTGTCAATTTCTAATTCTTATGAGTCCCTGAAAAGCTTCAATGTCGTCTTTGCAACGTCCTGCCAAAATAATATGTCGTAAATGTTCATGTAATTTGATTAAGCAAATGCGGATGAGTTCTGAGGGGCTGTATGGGTTTGACAGGTACTGATTCTTGTGCAACATGTCTTCAAAATATTTCACAAGACTGGAAAATTCAGATTGTTCGAAATGTTTCATCATTATGATGCTATGTTTTACTCGGTCTTGTGTAGCTTGAAACCAATATGCTGAGAAGAAAGCATAATAAAATTCTCCTTCACTGTGACAATTGTGAATGACCGATCGCATTCTTTCAGCTGGTTCATACTCTAAGTAGTCACACATAAATTCTAATCTGTGCTCTAATGACCAGTTGGAGGAAAACAATGATAGAATTGATGAAGCCATGCTTGTGGATGAATGTCGTTGCTGGAATTCTTAAATGTTTTGAATTTACGTGTAGTAATAAACAGCTTATAGTCAAAATCATCATGTCGGCGAGTCGCATATCGGTCATTGTTACTTCGTTTCGGTGGTTCCATCTCAAAATTCGGTGTACCTTGCCAATTTCTTTCATAATTTCTGAAGTACCCCGTGTTATTATTTTGTGGCTTTTTCGTATTTCTAAGTCCCTCTTCCCGTGTTGGAGCACGAGTGTCCTCTGAAATATGTAATTTTTGTATTACTTGTGCCAACTGATCTTGTACTTCCCGGATTTCTCTTTTGTGTTGCGTATTAATTTGATTCTGATTTTGTTTGAATTTCTTAATTTGTTCATACTCTTCTGTGTCAGTGATGGCTACAGGTCTTGTGTCATTCAGATCATCATCTACCTTTGCAGATAAGTTAGTGAACTGATTCCAAAGTTCGGCTACTTTCTCCGATTGTGTACTTATTTCCTCAGTGTGTTTTTCTGAACCAAGTTTCGGAGTGTCCATTTGTGTTGAAATCGTATCTACTGTGTCCTTTAAGTTTTCCTGAGTTTTTGCAAGTTGCCTAACCAAATCGGTAGATGCAACTGAGACAATTTTAGCTTGCAAGGTCTCATGATTTTCATGAATAATAGTTTGCAGTTCTTTTATGGCTGCTTCGTGATTCTGTAATGTATTTTCATGCCGCGAAAAAATAGGCTGAAAATGCTCACAAATTTGTGTTTTTACGTCATTACAGACTTTTGACATTTCGATTCGATTTTATGTAACTCAGTTGTTAAATCTTCACGTGTTTGTTCAAGTGTATGTTCCACTGAGTCTAACTTTTGAAGCTTTTGTTCCATTGCGTCTAACTGTTGCTGTGTTTGTCTCTGATGTTGTTCCATTGTGTCTAACTTTTGAAGATTTTGTTCCATTGTGTCTAGCTTTTGAAGCTTTTGTCCATTGTGTCTAGCTTTTGAAGCTTTTGTTCCATTGTGTCTAGCTTTTGAAGCTTTTGTTCCACTGTGTCTAACTTTTGTAGCCTTTGTCCCATTTGTTGCATTAACTGTAATAACAATGCACTGGTGTCTGAAACATGTTCCTCAGTGCTTTTCGGCAGTGAAGTTGCAACGGCAACATTCACATTCTGACAAGCAGAAAATGTGCCTTGACTTATTTGAGAAAACAGTGAGGACCCAAAACCTGAATCTGCAGTATTTGCAAGATTGTGTCCTGTCATTCCCGATTCCTGAGACAGGCTGTTGCCGACCGATCGATCGATAATGCTTCCCTGTTCACTAATTGTTTCACTGTGTACACCATTATTTGCCGCCCGCTCCATTTCCCTATGCACAATTACCAAATTACTATGTTGAACATTAGTTAATTCATTACACGGTGGCGCTAACACACTGCTTTCGTCTTCACTGTCATTTCTCAGTTTACTTTGGAGCTTAGTATTACGTTTTTCACACGCCATTATTGTCACAATATTTCACACGATAACACAGAAAAGCACAATTTGAAGAGCAAAAATAAGAAAACACATTCACATAGCACTGAAAATAATATCTAGTTAATTGCAAGCGCAGCTGCGAAATACTTGGTGCAAATCTACATGCATGCCACAACTGTTTTACTGTACAACAATGAAAGACTGCAACTACAAAGGAGATTCTCTCTACAATTCGCGCTAGCAATAAACAAGAGCTACACTAATTACACAAACTACAAGAAAAAATCAGAAGATTCCAGTGAGGTATCCTCGGCTAAGGATCGACATATGAAACGTCCCCTTTGAACAATTATACATGACTGTGCTTAAACTGACACACAATAGTTTTTACGCAACGCAATCTGACTTTCAAAAATCCCTACAAAAGAATGGCCCTGACTAACATTAACCTATACGTTTCACAAATCACTTACCTTACAAAAATCTTCGTTACTCGAACTACTGCAATACAGCGAGCGCCAATACTGCTAGCTAAATAAAAGATTCGAACTACTGAAGGCACTAACTACTGATAGGCATAGTTAGCAAATGAAAGATTTTGATAGAGAACAAACAATGTATTTACCTTAATACTGTTCAAAAGTCATAATATATATATCAGTCGATGACATCGCTTCTTACAAATGTACTGTTTCTGATGGACACACGTCCAGATCACCCGCTCTCAAAAATCCGCCATCTCACTTCCCCACATCCACCACTGCTGGCGGCTCACCTCCAACTGCGCAACGCTACGCGCTGTTCTCATCCAACTGCCCAACACTATAATGGCAGACAACAATGCAAACTAGCCACAGACTGCACACACCACAGCCAGTGATTTTCATACAGAGCGCTACGTGGCGTTACCAATAAGAAAACCTAAATAGCCTACTTACAACTCTATCGACCAAAATCGTCCGCTCCCTTTATCCCTCCCATCCCATGCTGGTTCCAATCACGAATTGTGCTTGGCAAGAAAGGCTATCGACAACCCTCCACATGAGTTTCCGTGTTGCTTCATGGTTGTGCCATGGGTAGGAACCTTTGAGTCTCCCAGGAAAATACGGAACAAGCATACTGAAGAAACTGCGAAGCAGATGCACTTGTCATCCACAGACATGTCCTTTTTCCCTATTTACAGTACACTCTGTGCGCTGATATCTGTTGAGAAGTTATTTGATGTCTAATTATTAACTGAACAATTTCTTTACTTATTAAAAAGGTATAACTTTAACTTGCTACTTAACGTAATTACAGATTCGTGCGAGTTAATGGAAGCGATCGTCAATCCGCATTGTTTCGTTCACTGATTATTATACGTTTTGAAGAACAATAAATAACTTCAAGTCTGGCTGTCGAAATCAACGCTTAGTAAGATCATCACCGACAAATTTTTTGTGAAATATCAGCTCACACGACTGGGACAGTAGCGTTAGCGAGAATGCGTGTTACGCTATAATCCACTGGATTACCTTCCCCTGGTATGAATATAAGATACTGTGCAGGACACAGAGCCGAAGCGTTGCATCGGTGATCCATTAGTGTAGCTGCCTGCCTTTGTTTGGGTGGCGGGCGGTCGGCGCGCCTCACGCAATCCGATTATAGGATCAGCGACGTTCTACCGGCCTCGCACATGTATCGAATACCAGGCGACAAAAGACCCAGCACAGAGAACCGGATCATCTGGTGCTGGTGGGGATGACGACACGCATTTCTGGGGGTGCAGTAGGTGATGCTCTTTAGAGTGACAGAAAAATAACGTAGTCTACATACACGTGTATAAATTACAATATACAGATAGAATGTGTAGCGTATATATCACTTCCAGGTGTCATGATGTGTGACAAAAAATAACGATAATGATTACTGCTAACAGTACATTAGGGTCTGCATACAGTAGTTTGTGCATGTAAATGCACTTGTGCGACCTGTAGACCAAATATGAGTATATTAATCTTATATTAGCAAGCTTTTTCGGTTATTCGTGAGTCTGTCATCAGACACGTTAGTCTGAAATGTCTAGTTTCAATGGATGTAGGTTCCTCCTTTTATGCAAAATGCTGTTTTTTCTTGTTATCCAAACATGTTTTGCTTAAAAGGCGGAATCTACCGGGTGATCAAAAAGTCAGTATAAATTTGAAAACTGAATAAATCACGGAATAATGTAGATAGAGAGGTAAAAATTGACACACATGCTTGGAATGACATGGGGTTTTATTAGAACCAAAAAAATACAAACGTTCAAAAAATGTCCGACAGATGGCGCTTCATCTGATCAGAATAGCAATAATTAGTATAACAAAGTAAGACAAAGCAAAGATGATGTTCGTTACATGAAATGCTCAATACGTCCACCATCATTCGTCAACAATAGCTGTAGTCGAGGAATAATGTTGTGAACAGCACTGTAAAGCATATCCGGAGTTCTGGTGAGGCATTAGCGTCGGATGTTGTCTTTCAGCATCCCTAGAGATGTCGGTCGATCACGATACACTTGCGACTTCAGGTGACCCCAAAGCCAATGATCGCACGGACTGAGGTCTGGGGACCTGGGGGCCAAGCATGACGAAAGTGACGGCTGAGCACACGATCATCACCAAACGACGCGCGTAAGAGATCTTTCACGCGTCTAGCAATATGTGGTGGAGCGCCATCATGCATAAACATCGTACGTTCCAACAGGTGCTTATCAGCCAGGCTGGGGATGATGCGATTCTGTAACATATCGGCGTACCTCTCACCCGTCACGGTAGCAGTTTTGCTGTCCAGCGCCATCTGTCGGACATTTTGTGAACTAAGTTTATTTTATTTTATTTTGGTTCTAATAAAACCACATGTCATTCCAAGCATGTGTGTTAATTTTTACCTCTCTATCTACATTATTCCGTGATTTATTACGTTTACAGATTTATAGTGACGTTTTGATCACCCTGTATATCCAATAATTTTAAAATGAAAACACGGAAAAATACAAGTGCTGCAAATCCAAAGGTTGAAAGTCGTCTACTATCTGACCGACATTACAGTTTCACTTTACTGTGCTAAGAAAAACTCATTTCATTTGTTTACGATTGAGCCATTACCATTGAAGTTATAAGACCACACGTTGTTTTCAAAAATTTCGTCTCACAGTTCTCCTTTAATCAAAGTTACTTACGTTATTCTCTTAGCATTTTACTATTTGCACGCACACATTCATTTCAAACGACTGAATACTCTTAGTTATAAGTGAACAGAATACTGAATATCTGCATATAGTGCGAACTCTAATTTATTTATTTTCTGCAGTAGTAGTACCAAAGAAAGCAAAAGTGAGCAATAGTAATGTTAGCGTCCCTCGATGTCGATATCATTAACGATGGATGTCAAGCAGCGAAAAGGGGAAGGAAATCGGTGTGTGGATTTGAATCTCTCAATTCCCAAATGCCTCCCCTACCTCACTTGGGAGGCATTCGTACCGGCGTGGCAGAGTACGTTAATGATTGGAAATATCCTACAGTCGTTTCAGAATTATTTTATTGCGATTCCTGGGGACATATTTTCTTCCTCTTGCGGTAAACGTCAGTTATCGTAAGGCAAGAGAGTCGTGGGCACCATCTGTCAACCATTCATATTTACTTTGTTTTGCGAGCATTTTATAACGGAGTGTGTAGGAATGGCTTGATGTGACAGGTGATTCTCTACCGGAGATGAATGTGGGTGCAGCAGATGAAGGCAGCTCGTGGATACAGGTAGCCCTTTACTGCTGTTTACTTACATTCTTTCCGACTTTAGAGCTGCCAGTGCTGATTCATGGCGAGTGCGGTATATCGATCTCCCAGTCCAGCCTTGTCATCGATAGCACAAACTGTGTGCTGCTGCTGTGTCAAGGAATGTCTCGCGTTAGCAGCTACTGCTGTGTAGTTCTTAGACGGTAGAAAGAAATACGCACAGAGTCACTCATGTCTTTCGTTAGTAATCTAAGAAGACATAATTTTGTACGCAACTTTATGTGGGACAGGTTCGATGTTTCTGCTGAGGCCCTCCCATTTGGAACAGCAACAACGCGAACCATAATTTATACGCTATATTTTGTTTTAACAGTAAAAGAAAATTAATACATAGTCCCTTTCCTATCTTCCTATTATTTACTTCTAAGTTACTAACTTTATTTCTTGAACAAGCCATCTGCTACAACAAATTTAATTTCATATGTAAGGAAATACTGTTGCACTCTTAATGTTACCACCATTGCTTTTAATGCGTCGTAGTTCGTTTTGCCTTTTGTATATGCTTTGTCAGTCTTCCCAGTGATCAATTCTTTTTCTATTTCTTCACATTTTTCCTACAGCCATTTGGCCTTTGCTGTTCTGCCTTCCTGTTTACTTTATTACTAAGCGATTTATATCGCTGTTTTCCTGCCTTTCCGTGAACATTCTTCTACTGCCTTCTTTTGTAAATTTATTGAAGTATTTCTTCAAGGTGTTTTTGAAGTTACCTTCCTTATTCCTGTGTTTGTCTTTCTAACATCGATCACTGCCGTTTTTAGAGATCTCCATTCCTTTTCAACTGAACTGCCTGCTGTGGTATTCCTTTCCACAGATTCCGCATCCTTAGCAAACTTCAAACGCATCTCATCATTCCACCGTACTTAGTTCCACACTGATTTTTCCGGGTGATTCTCTTAAACTTCAATCTACTCTTCAGCATTACTAAATTGTCATCTGAGTCTATATCTGCACCTGGATGCGCCTTGACGTCCAATATCTGATTTCGGAATGTCTGCCTGATTATGATGTAATCTAGCTGGAAACTTCCCGTGTCTCCCTGTATTTTCCAAGTATACCTCCTCCTTTCGTGATTCTTGAACAGAGTATTCGCTATTACTAGATGAAATTTATCGCAGAACTCAATTAGTCTTTCTTCTCTTTCTTTCCTACTGCCAAGCCCATGTTATCCCGTAACCATTCCTTCCTTTCCTTCCCCTACAACAGTGTTCCAATCCGCTATGATTATTAGATTCTCATCTCCCTTTACATACTGAATTACACGTTCAATATAGTCATACAATTTCTCTGTCTCTTCACGTTCTGCTTGCGACGTTGACGTATATACGTGAACTACCGTTGTCGCCTTTGGTTCACTATCGAATCTGACGAGAACAGTACTATCAATGAACTGTTCACAGTGGCTCACTCCCTGTCCTGCTTTCCTATTCGTAACGAATCCTAATCCCGACATACCATTTTCTGCTCCTGTTGATATTACACTGGTCTCGTTTGAGCCGAATTCCTTGTCCATTTGACTTCGCTGACTCCCACTATATCTAGACTGAGCTTTAGCATTTCCCATTTCAGATTTCCTAGCTTCCCTACCATGTCTAAAACACTGAAGTTCCATGCGCTAACTCGCAGAATCTTATCCTTTCGTTCGTTATTCCATCTTTTTCTCTTTGTCCAATGCTCGTTGGCAGTCCCTTTCGATCCGAATGAGAAACTAATCCGGAATCTTTTGGCAGTGGAGAGATCATTATGACAGTTTTTCTATTTCAGGCTACATCTCCGATCGATGCTCAATATGTATTCTTAATGCAGTGCTTTCGATGCTGATTAGTCCACCTTTTAGGGGCAGTGTTCCACTCTAAGGGCATGAGAGTGCCCTGAACGTCGGTCCGGTCCTCCGTACTCTTTGACAAGGCCGTTGGCAGAACGAGCGTGACTTCGTATGCCAGAAGTCTTCAGCCGTCTTTCTTAATCAATATTTAGGCTCTGACCATGTTCAAGCCCAGGACACAGGTGGTTTTGTTTGCTAGTCAGAGACGCTACCCCTAGACCACGGGTTCAACCATATCCGTGACGTCATACCATTATTCAATAGGACAGTACTCGTCTACACGTCAGACGTGTCCTTATGAACTGTGTGAGTGATTTTGAGGTACACCTGTGGCCAGAAAGTTTCCCATCTGTGACGCTGATAGAGCGTGTGAGACCAATATCCAACGTGATGTTACATCTTTCTTTAGCAGAAGATACAACGGCTTCATGACAACCTTATCAACCGAACCAGTGCATGCATTCAGACCAGACGGGTTGCTACGTCATACAAATAAGTGGGATTATCCTGCCATGTTCTCTGTAAATTTGGCTCGATTTTGTAATTAATCATTAACATCACATATCCTCTCAACCGCTAGAAATTTCACTTCGCTTCCACCTCCCCTTCTGGCTGCTCCACATCTTTGTCAGGTGACGTAATTCCTGCTCAGATTCGACAGGGGTAGAATACACCTCGGTTTTCGTGTAGCTGCAGAGAAAGAAGTTTAATGGGGTGTGGTCTGGGGATCTTGCAGGCAATGTACAGGTCCTCATCGGCTGTTCAGTCGACAAATGAAAAGCCGGGCTAATGCTGCAGGTACTGGTTCTCCAAAAAATCACTCACTGTAGTCCTGTAATGATGGAAACTGATGCTCCCTCTGGTACGTAGTGGGATCTCCTTCAATAACGTCGGCAACTGCTCTTGCGAGCGCAGTCTGTAGACTGGCCATCTGAGTCGAGGGAACAGCATGTACTTTAAGTGCTGCACAAAATGAAAGTTTTGCCTCGTCATAGTTCGCGTAGACGTAAGCGTGATTGCGGTTGCGTCGTCGAAATGGTGGTGGACGATGATCTCACGCAGCCTCTTCACGTCCCTGATAAATTAATACACGCCAAGCAACACGACACTTCTCAGAGTCATTGTTCCAGTGGCAGTCGTGGGACACGAAACTTCACAGCATCATAAGTTCAGAAATTCTTGCATCCAAGGCTTAATGACTGCAACGACAACATATTAGCGTGTAAGGATAAAGCCACACCACTTTGATGAAGATTCGACGCACTTCTGACACCACAATAATTTTATATCTGCGGTCATCGACAATGCGTCTACGGTGTTCAACGCCTCGGAACTGTCTCCTTCTTCCGCCAATGTTGTCCACGGCACCACCGATCACGCCAAGCCATCGTCCAGTCCGACTGCGGAATTTTTCGTGATATTAATTTTTCTCTTAATTAAAGCATCAGTTAAACTCTCAGAGTAGTGCAGTTGCCTGCAATTTGAGCTGTCATTTGTACTCGGCTGATTAATGTGAAACGGTTTCCGACATGACTATGGCCGCATGACAAGAATTAACGGACTTTGAACGCGGTATGATAGTTGGAGACATACGTACGGAATATTCCATTTCGGAAATCGTTAGGGAATTCAATATTTCGAGATCCACAATGTCAATAGTATGTCGAGAATACCAAACTTCAGTCATTGCCCCTCACCACGGCCTTCACTTAACGACCGAAAGCAGCGGCGATTGCGTAGAATTGTCAGCCCTTACAATCAAGCGACACCGCGTGAAATACCCACAAAAATCAATCTGAGACTTACGATGAACAAATACCTTAGCTCTGCAAAATTTGGCGTTAATTTGCTTTGGCAACAGACGATGGCCGCGTGTGCCTTTGGTTCAAATGGTTCTGAGCACTATGCGACTTAACTTCTGAGGTCATCAGTCGCCTAGAACTTAGAACTAATTAAACCTAACTAACCTAAGGACATCACACACATCCATGCCCGAGGCAGGATTCGAACCTGCGACCGTAGCGGTCACGCGGTTCCAGACTGAAGCGTCTAAACCGCAGGGCCACACCGGCCGGCTGCGTGTGCCTTTGGTAACAGCACGACATCACCTCCAGCGCCCCTGCTGAGCTCGTGACCATACCGTTGGACCCTAGACGACTGGACAACTGTAGCCCGGTCACAAGAGTCCAGATTTCAGATGGTAAGAGTTGGTGGTAGGATCCGAGTGTGGCGCAGATTCCAGGAAGCTTTGGACCCAAGTTGTCAACAAGGCTCTGAGCAAGCTGGGGGTGTCTCCATAATGTTGCGGGCTGTTTTTACATGGAATGGACAGGGTCCTCTGGTTCAACTGAACCGATTATTTAGTGGAAATGGTTATGTTCGACTGCTTGGAGACGATTTGGCAACGGCCTTGCCGCAGTGGATGCACCGGTTCCCGTCAGATCATCGAAGTTAAGCGCTGTCGGGCGTGCCCGGCACTTGGATGAGTGACCATCCGGGCCGCCATGCGCAGTTGCCATTTTTCGGGGTGCACTCAGCCCCGTGATGCCAACTAAGGAGCTACTCGACCGAATAGTAGCGGCTCCGGTCAAAGAAAACTATCATAACGACCGGGAGAGCGGTATGCTGACCCCACGCCCCTCCTAATCGCATCCTCAACTGAGGATGACGCGGCTGTCGGATGGTCCCGATGGGCACTTGTAGCCTGAAGACGGAGTGCTTATTTTGCTTGGGGACCATTTGCAGCCATACATGGACTTCATGTTCCGAAACAACGGTGGAATCGTTTCCTTTGCGGGTATTGACTCTGCAGCCACACCTTCCATAAGCTGGCTCTCGAAGCTCTAAACGTTTCCTTAGCGGAGACCTCCATCCATGGCCTTCACCTTGGTTGCTAGCTTTCTGACTTGTCTTTCTCTGGATCGAGTGTATATGGATTAAAGTAAGTTACTTGTCCGTTACCCTCAAGAAATCCGTCCAGAAGATAGTGCCGATCAGTGTCTTGATTATCTACATCTACATCTACATCTACATTATGTGGCGCAGCGCAACCTCTAAGACATCACTGAAATCTGAAATGGCAGCGGTCTTTATTTTTTCAGAAAATAAGCAAATTCCTACATGTTAATGTATGTTGTTGGTATTTTGACGAAATGCAACAAATACACTCCTGGAAATTGAAATAAGAACACCGTGAATTCATTGTCCCAGGAAGGGGAAACTTTATTGACACATTCCTGGGGTCAGATACATCACATGATCACACTGACAGAACCACAGGCACATAGACACAGGCAACAGAGCATGCACAATGTCGGCACTAGTACAGTGTATATCCACCTTTCGCAGCAATGCAGGCTGCTATTCTCCCATGGAGACGATCGTAGAGATGCTGGATGTAGTCCTGTGGAACGGCTTGCCATGCCATTTCCACCTGGCGCCTCAGTTGGACCAGCGTTCGTGCTGGACGTGCAGACCGCGTGAGACGACGCTTCATCCAGTCCCAAACATGCTCAATGGGGGACAGATCCGGAGATCTTGCTGGCCAGGGTAGTTGACTTACACCTTCTAGAGCACGTTGGGTGGCACGGGATACATGCGGACGTGCATTGTCCTGTTGGAACAGCAAGTTCCCTTGCCGGTCTAGGAATGGTAGAACGATGGGTTCGATGACGGTTTGGATGTACCGTGCACTATTCAGTGTCCCCTCGACGATCACCAGTGGTGTACGGCCAGTGTAGGAGATCGCTCCCCACACCATGATGCCGGGTGTTGGCCCTGTGTGCTTCGGTCGTATGCAGTCCTGATTGTGGCGCTCACCTGCACGGCGCCAAACACGCATACGACCATCATTGGCACCAAGGCAGAAGCGACTCTCATCGCTGAAGACGACACGTCTCCATTCGTCCCTCCATTCACGCCTGTCGCGACACCACTGGAGGCGGGCTGCACGATGTTGGGGCGTGAGCGGAAGACGGCCTAACGGTGTGCGGGACCGTAGCCCAGCTTCATGGAGACGGTTGCGAATGGTCCTCGCCGATACCCCAGGAGCAACAGTGTCCCTAATTTTCTGGGAAGTGGCGGTGCGGTCCCCTACGGCACTGCGTAGGATCCTACGGTCTTGGCGTGCATCCGTGCGTCGCTGCGGTCCGGTCCCAGGTCGACGGGCACGTGCACCTTCCGCCGACCACTGGCGACAACATCGATGTACTGTGGAGACCTCACGCCCCACGTGTTGAGAAATTCGGCGGTACGTCCACCCGGCCTCCCGCATGCCCACTATACGCCCTCGCTCAAAGTCCGTCAACTGCACATACGGTTCACGTCCACGCTGTCGCGGCATGCTACCAGTGTTAAAGACTGCGATGGAGCTCCGTATGCCACGGCAAACTGGCTGACACTGACGGCGGCGGTGCACAAATGCTGCGCAGCTAGCGCCATTCGACGGCCAACACCGCGGTTCCTGGTGTGTCCGCTGTGCCGTGCGTGTGATCATTGCTTGTACAGCCCTCTCGCAGTGTCCGGAGCAAGTATGGTGGGTCTGACACACCGGTGTCAATGTGTTCTTTTTTCCATTTCCAGGAGTGTATTATCTCAGCTGACAGAAGTAGTGACTTGAACCGCAGCTAAAAAAAGAAAAAAAACCTTTCAGTACTGTCCCCTACTTTGGGCAGTCGTTCCAATACGTTAAATTAACTGCACTTTATCATTATTATAAAAATCGTCGTTTAGCTCGATCATATCGACGACTACTGTATTATTAACTAGTAACCACACCCATAATTGTTTAAAGAATGGAACTCTTATGTCTAAAACCTCTTCACACCGCTGATTACAAATGAGCTACGTGTTAAATATTTGACGTTACGGGCGTACACCTTATGGTTGATGACGCAAAACCCTAATTATGTTGCTTTAAGCAGTTACGGATTATTCACCAAAAGACTGATGAAAAAAATGGGTAGCGAATTGAGTCAGTACGAAACAAATATTTGGGGACCGGAAAGTAATGTTGTTTCTGCACATGTCGATATTCGTTTGTTACTTATCAGCTCATTGTCCACTTCAGAGTCGTGCAAAGTACATTTTAAAGTTGGAGTGACTTTGTTTACTCGCCATTAATTGTTTTTTTCTTTTTGTGTTTATGGCGAATTGGCTAGCTAAGTACCAGAAGAAAAACAAATTTGGAAATTTGTAGTAAGTTCCTATGGGACCAAACTGCTGAGGTCATCAGTCCCTAGACTTACACACTACTTAATCTAACTTAAACTAACTTACACTAACGACAACACACACTCCCATTCCCCAGGGAGGACTCGAACCTCCGACGGGTGGAGCCGCGCAAACCGTGGCAAGGCGCCCGGCCGCACGGCTAACCCGCGCGGCGTACTAGAAGAGATACGTGCCCAGCAATGTACGCATTTTGAGTTTCACAAGGATAGTAACGCAATAGTATCTATTAAAAAACATTTGAGATGTTTCTATAAGTGCATTAGACGTTCGTGTATGCCAACAGTGTTCTTTTAAGCTGAAAACCGGTAATTTTGATCTCCCCGACTCGTATCGACCAGGAATACCAAAAACCTTAGACAATGACATGTTAAGGGCGGAAGTGTAAGCAAATCCGTGTCAGACAATCGAGTAACTGTTAAACACTCTTAAGAATATTTCCAGCAGGCTGGTAAAGACAGACAAATCTAATCTATCCACCAAATGCAACTTATTGGTTCACCGGCTCAGTACAAAATGTTTTTTGATCACTTGATTGATGGAGATGAAAAATGGGTTTTCTGTGATAATCTGAAACGTAGAAAGGCATTGGCTTTCTCCGAATGAAAGGCGCGTTTGTGTTTTTGGTAAGTATTCGAGGGGTCGTTCATTCTGTTAAAACTGCGAATGCAGACCTTTGCTGTGAACAACTGGGTCGAGTAAATCAATCTTTAATTGGAACGTGCCCAGCGACAGCAACAAAAAAGGAATTACTCTGCACTACGATAATGCAAGACCGCAGTGCGCAAGACGAACTCTGGAAAAAATTTATGAACTAGGGTGGTAGGTATTGCCTCACCCACCATACTCGCCTGAAATTGCATTATCAGATTTCCATTTATTCCGATCACTGCAAGGTTTTCTGAACGGCAAAAAATTTAGAAGTGTGCTTAATGTCCGCTCCAAAACTTTCATAAAAAAACCACTTGATTTTTATTGATTCCGCACTGAAAATTTGCACACTAGATGGCAGAAGGTTGTTGATAAAGAGGGTGATTACATTATTGATTAAAAATAGAATCTAGTTAACAATTTATCTGTTTGAATTTAATGTAAAAATGACTTCCTTATCCTCATAATAAAACAAAAACGCCATTCTTAATGCTAAAGTTGTACCGCGTCAACAAAAAACTTTTAACAAGCGGTGAACTGTTTTTCTTTCGTTATTTTGTGGGACTGTAAGCGAGAAAAAGTTTGGAAAAGGTTTGGAATTATGTTTAAAATTAGCTAAAAGTCGCTAAGTGGTCAAATAATCAAACACTGGATGAATATAGTCCGGCTAATTTGCTCTCCCTTTGAAGAAAAGCTAGTTTTTTTTCTCATGTCATTGTTCATGACATCATAGCTGATAAACTTTATGTCGTACGACGATATAATGTTGCCGGTACATCCAGTGGATACTGTCTGCGAATTTTTTTGCCAGTAGAGTTAGTAGTAGAGACGTAATAAATTAAAACTTTATGCCCAATGCTGAAGTTTAACTGCATGAACAGCGAAAACGTTATAACCGATAATCTTTTTTGGTTTCACTATTTTGGTGGGAGTATCAGCGACAGGTTCGAAGAAATGTATAATGTTTATGGATATCGTCCAGTGTTTTTCTCAAATGATGGAAGAATTTGGCCTGTGTAAGTTGCGCAGGCACAAGCTACACTGCCTAAAGACATATACACAGTTTTTAACTTTAATACTTCAACAGAAATAAAAGAGGACGTAGATGGAGATGAGATGGAAGATTTGATACCGCGAGAAGAATTTGACAAAGCGCTGAAATATTTAAGTCGAAACAAGACCCCAGGAGTAGACGACATTCCTTCGGAAATACTGATAGACTATGACCAAACACTTCCATCTGGCGTGCAAGGTGTATGAGACAAGCAAACTATTCTCAGACATAAAGAAGAGTGTAATAATTCCAATTCCAAAGAAAGCAGGTGCTGATACGAGTGAACGTTACCGAAATATCAGGTTAATAAGTGATGGTTGCAAAATACAAACACGAATTCTTTACCGAAAATTGGTAAATCTGGTAGAAGCCGACCTTGGGGAAGATCAGTTTGGATTCCGGAGAAATATGGTGACACGTGAGGCACTACTGACCCTACGACTTCTCTAAGAATATAGGGAAAGGAAAGGCAAACCTCCATTTATAGCATTTGTATAGTTAGAGAAAGCTTTTGATAATACTGAGTGAGATTCTCTCTTTGAAATTCTGAAGGTATCAGGGGCAAAATACAGTGAGCGAAAGCAGTAGTTGAGAAGGGAGTGAGACAAGGTTGTAGCTTATCTCCAATGTTGTGAAGCAGTGAATAAAACAAAAGAAAAATTTGGAACGGGAATTAAAGTTCAGGGAGAAGAAATAAAAACTTTGAAGTCTGCCGATGGCGCCGTAATTCGGTCAGAGACAGTAAAGGACTTGGAAGAGCGGTTGAACGGAATGGCCAGTGTCTTGAAACGAGGATATAAACTGAACATTAACAATAGTAAAACCAGGACAATGGAATACAGAAGAATTAAATCCGGTGATGTGGGGAAAATTAGATTTAGAAATGACAAGAAAATCGTTTCTGAAAAAGAGAAATTTGCTAACATCGAACGTAGATTTAAGTGTACTGAGTGTAGCCACGTATGGTAGCAAAACATGGATAATACAGAGTTTGGACAAGAAGATAATAGAAGCTTTTGAAATGTCGTACTGCAGAAGAACGCTGAAGGTTAGATGGACTGGATCACATAAGTAATGAGGAGGGGTCAATATAATTGGGAAGAAAAGGAATTTAGGGCAGAACCTGACTAGAAGAAGGGACCAGTTGACAGTAAGCATTCTGAGACATCAAGATTCAAAGGGTTCAAATGGCTCTGAGCACTATGGGACTTAACTGCTGTGGTCATCAGTCCCCTAGAACTTAGAACTATTTAAACCTAACTAACCTAAGGACATCAAACACATCCATGCCCGAGGCAGGATTCGAACCTGCGACCGTAGCGGTCGCGCGGTTCCAGACTGTAGCGCCTAGAACCGCTCGGCCGCCTAGGCCGGCAGACATCAAGAGATCACCAATTTAGTATTAGAGGGAAGTGAGGGGGGTAAAAATTGAAGAGAGACCAAAAGATTAATACAGTAAGCAGATTTAAAAGGATGTAAGTTGCAGTAGTTATTCGGAGACGAAGAAAGTCGCACAGGATAGAGTAGCATGGGGAGTTGCATCAGTCCAGTCTTCGGACTGAAGACCACAGCAACAACGACTTGATCTCTTGTGTTAAACCTTTAATGTAAGATTATGCCTCTTAATGAGGAAATTATAACAGCATTTTCAATTTTTAAACGCGTTCAGTAATTTTATGAAATGGTGAGACTCAAATTTTTGTTGTCGCCGGAAAGTGACAGATAGGCAACATGCTACCGGTACTGTGCGACAGTCTTGTAGTAGAGTAACATAGATAATTAACAACGGGTGGTACCATTTGAACATGACTTACTGTTTTTCCGCTCATTATGATTTCTTGAGCCGCCGAGGATAGCCACCTCCTTTTGTTATGTAGCACGTCAGACATCGTACACGCCACCTGCAGAATCCATAGCGTCCGACCGCTCTTAGAATGTGATTATTCAAATTTTCCAGGCTTAAGGAGCATTCCATGAAGTTTCTGGATTGCAAGCCGGACGACATCGACTTCTTGCCACGATATTTCGGCTGACAAAGATTCAGCCGTCTTCAGTTGAACGTTTTGCACTGGTGTTTGGTGGGTCACATCGTTAACTTTATAGGAAAAAATATCGCGGAGACGCATGCACGAAGGCAGCCGCTACATGAGCACCATCTGTCGAGTTTCGCGCCCTCTTCGAATATCACTCCATCTAGGCGCGAAGGCGCATGAGTAGTATGTGTACTACATGTGCGCTCCCTGTCGGAATGACGGCTTGCGGAGTTAAAATTCAGATGTCAATTTTTTTTAAATGTCTACAGAAAGAAAACATTTTATGTCTAGCGAGACGACTAGCGACAGTTAGTTTTATTAATCTGACATCAGAATTTTTGCTCCGCAGACCACATTCCGACGCAGAGCACGCGGATGTACATCTACATCTACATCTACATGGATACTCTGCAAATCACGTTTAAGTGCCTGGCAAAGGGTTCATCGAACCACCTTCACAGTTCTCTATTATTCCTATCTCGTATAGCGCGAGTAAAGAATGAACACCTATATCTTTCCGTACGAGTTCTGATTTCCCTTATTTTATCGTGGTGATCGTTCCTCCCTATGCAGGTCGGTGTCAACAAAATATTTTCGCATTCGGAGGAGAACGTTGGTGATTGGAATTTCGTGAGAAGATTACGTCGCAACGACAACGCCTTTCTTTTAGTGATTTCCAGTCCAAATCCTGTATCATTTCTGTGACACTCCCTCCCATATTTCACGATAATACAAAATGTGCTGCCTTTCTTTGAACTTTTTCGATGTACTCCGTCATTCGTATCTGGTAAGGATCGCACACAGCGCAGCAGTATTCTAAAAGAGGACGGACAAGCGTAGTGTAGGCAGTCTCATTAGTAGATCTGTTACATGCCCTTCCTATAAAACGCAGTCTTGGTTAGCCTTCCCCACAATATTTTCTATGTGTTCCTTCGAATTTAAGTTGTTCGTAATTATAATATCTAGGTATTTAGTTGAATTTACGGCTTTTAGATTAGACTGATTTATCGTGTAACCGAAGTTTAACGAGTTCCTTTTAGCACTCATATGGATGACCTCACACTTTTCGTTATTTAGGGTCAACTGCCACTTTTCCCACAATACGTATAGCTTTTCTAAATCGTTTTGTAGTTGGTTTTGATCTTCTGATGACTTTATTAGTCGATAAATGACAGCGTCATCTGCAAACAAACGAAGACGGCTGCCCAGATTGTCTCCCAAATCGTTTATATAGATAAGGAACAGCAAAGGGCCTATAACATTACCTTGGGGAACGCCAGAAATCACTTCTGTTTTACTCGTTGACTTTCCGTCAATTACTACGAACTGTGACCTCTCTGACAGGAAATCACAAATCCAGTCACATAACTGAGACGATATTCCATAAGCACGCAATTTCACTGAGAGCCGCTTGTGGGGTTCAGTGTCAAAAGCCTTCCGGAAAAACAGAAATACGGAATCGATCTGAAATCCCTTGTCAATAGCACTCAGTACTCCATGTGTCCGCCCCCGGTAGCTGAGTAGTCAGTGTGAAAGAATGTCAATCCGAAGGGCCCGGGTTCGATTCCTGGCTGGGTCGGAGATATTCTCCAATCAGGGACTGGGTGTTGTGTTGTCCTGATCATCATCATTTCATCCCTATCGACGCGCAAGTCGCCGAAGGGCGTCAAATCGAAAGATTTGCACCCGGTGAATGGTCTACCCGACGGGAGGCCCTAGTCACATGACAACATTTAATGTGAATAAAGAGCTAGTTGTGTTTCACAGGAACGATGTTTTCTAAATCCATGTTGACTGTGTGTCAATAGACCGTTTTCTTCGAGGTAATTCATAATGTTCGAACACAATATATGTTCCAAAATCCCGCTGCATATCGACGTTAACGATATGGGCCTGTAATGTAGTGGGTTACTCCTACTACCTTCCTTGAATATTGTTGTGACCTGTATGCGATGTTGTATATGATTGTTAAGTATGGAGCTAATGCATCAGCATGCTCCGAAGGGAACCTAATTGGTATACAGTCTGGACCAGAATACTTGCTTTTATTAAGTGATTTAAGTTGCTACACTACTCCGAGGATATTTACTTCTACGATACTCATGTTGGCAGCTGTCCTCGATTCGAATTCTGGAATATTTAGTTCGCCCTCTTTTGTGAAGGAATTTCGGAAGACTGTGTTTAGTAACTCTGCTTTGGCAGCACTGTCTTCGCTAGTATCTCCATTGCTATCGCGCAGAGAAGGTATTGATTGTTTCTTGGCGCTAACATACTTCACATACGACCAGAATCTCTTCGGATTTTCTGCCTGGTTTCGAGACAAAGTCTCACCATTACTCACGCGCCTGCACTCCAAGACTGGAGCAATATTCGAGGAGGGCGCGAAACTCGACAGCAGCCTTTGCGCATGCGTCTCCCCGCCATTTCCTTGTATTGGTTAACGATGTGAATTAGCAGTCACCAGTGCAAAACACTTACCTGAAGGTGACTGAATGTTTGTTAGTCGAAATATCGTGGCAAGAAGTCAACGTCATTTGGCTGCAATCCAGAAACTTCATGGCACTTTCTTCGAATACTTTTGACAGCTACCTAATTGTGCTCACGTACAATGAGAGAATATCAAGTAGTTCCAGGGTTTTAGACGCGATGAAAGTAACAATTTCAGCAGACTATACTTGGTGTAAAGAATGATTGGTCTTTTCTACCAACCTCGCCTACATCATCGTAAGAAAAAAGGGCCATCTTACCTCGGCTCAATATACGTTCAGTTCCACATGAAATCACCCGCACTTCTGAGCACTGAAGAATAATTTCGCAGCAGTTTAATTGGAAGAAGTGGCGCTTCCTTTCCTCCGGAGATCTTCGCAGCGGCTGCGCGATTCCGCGAGAACGAAATAAAAGGTCGCGGAAAGAGAGGATAAATTGCGTGAAAGCATCGCTCGCCAACTTTCTCCGGCGCGGCGTCTGAAAGGACGAGCAGCAGCAACAGCAGCGGGCCGGGACGGGCGATTTCCTTTGACGCGGGCGGCGGCTGCCTTTTAATCAGGTTACCCGCGCTGGCCTAGCCCGCCCGAGGCGCTCTGCGGAAGACTCGCTCTGTCCCTCTCCCCCGCCGGTCTTCTGGTAACTCAGTTTGTGCAATCAGCCGCGCCTCCTGCCGTGCGCCAGCCCGCACATAGAGCCCTGCCGGTCTCTCTCTCTTCTGTTGAGCCTGATGGACTGCTGCTTGAAACAGGTGGCCGATGGCGGGTCTGGAGCGGCAGTTTCTGACCACGCCAGTACGCTGTTGACCATTAAGACTGCATCACCAGGAAGCATAGCACTAACGAAATTTTACTTAAGTTGGGTCACATTTAAAAAATTTAAGGCATAATTTTGGGGATTTGTTCTTCATATGAAAATGCTAAGAAAAGTTTATTTCAATGTGGTTCCAGAAATGTTTAGTTTCGCAGTTACGGCCTTCAAAACAGTAATACTGACCAGAACATTATTCTTCTTGTAAAAAGCTGTTCAACGTGTCCAACTCTTGCCTGTCTGACATAGATGTCTCATGGCGCTGCGTAAGCGATCCCAAATTCCAGGAGTACTTTCTATTTCCTCACAACCTGCTGAAGGTTGTCTTCTACATCTACATCTACGTGATGACTCTGCTATTCACAATAAAGTGCGTGGCAGAGGGTTCAATGAACCACCTTCATGCTGTCTCTCTACCGTTCCACTCACGAATGGCACGCGGGAAAAACGAGCACTTAAATTTTTCCGTGCGAGCCCTGATTTCTCTTATTTTATCGTGATGATCATTTCTCCCTATGTAGGTGGGTGCCAACAGAATGTTTTCGCAATAGGAGGAGAAAACTGGTGATTGAAATTTCATGAGAAGATCCCGTCGCAACGAAAAACGCCTTTGTTTTAATGATTGCCACTCCAATTCACGTATCATGTCTGTGACACTATCTCCCCTATTTCGCGATAATACAAAACGAGCTGCCCTTCTTTGTACTTTTTCGACGTCATCCGTCAGTCCCACCTGATGCGGATCCCACACCGCACAGCAATACACCAGAACAGGGCGGACAAGCGTAGTGTAAGCAGTCCCTTTAGTAGGCCTGTTGCACCATCTAAGTGTTCTGCCAATGAATCGCAGTCTTTGGTTTGCTCTACCCACAATATTATCTATGTGATCGTTCCAATTTCGGTTATGTGTAATTGTAATCCCTAAGTATTTAGTTGAATTTACAGCCCTCAGATTTGTGTGACTTATCGCGTAATCGAAATTTAGCGGATTTATTTTAGTACTCATGTGAATAACTCCACACTTTTCTGAGGGCCAATTGCCACTTTCAGCAGCAGACAGATATCTTATCTAAATCATTTTCCAATTCGTTTTGGTCGTCTGATGACTTTACAAGAAGGTAAATGACAGCTTCATCTGCAAACAGTCTAACACGGCTACTCTGATTGTCTCCTATGTCGTTAATATAGATCAGGAACAATAGAGGGCCTATAACACTTCCTTGGCGAACGCCGGATATTACTTCTGTTTTACTCGACGATTTTCCGTCTATTACTACGGACTATGACCTTTCTGACAGGAAATCACGAATCCAGTCGCACAACTGAGGCGATACTCCGTAGGCACGCAGTTTGATTAGAAGACGCTTGTGAGGAACGGTGTCGAAAGGCTTCTGGAAATCTAAAAATATGGTATCAATTTGACATCCCCTGTCGATAGCACTTATTACTTCATGAGTCTTAATAAAGACACCAACATTGGCGTTATTCATTAAGAGCAATACTTAATGAAAGGAATAAGTTTTACTGAAACAGATGCCTCATGGCCCCGCTAAACAGTCACGAATTCCGCGGATTAAGGGTTTGGCAATTACATTGGTCCACGTTTGAGTAAATATTACTTTTCCATGATTGTGGTTGATCATTACTTATGCTCTTAGACTTGTCAACACAGGAATTCATAACTTTGAAAGCAAGAATTCGACTGTGAGAATGTATTTCAAACTCTGACTGCGAGAAAGTAACTTGAAATCGTCTATCTGGTTCCCTGTCTGTTCAAACATTCGTAATGGCTAGAATACTGTCTGAATTCAACACCGTGAATAATTGTTACTCTCATAAACTGGTCCTGGAAAAACTCCATATCTCTTTTTTCTCATTTAATTTTGGCTTACCTGTCGCTGTTACGGTCTTCAAAACAAACATCCACCAGAATATAATCACCGTGACACTTCTGTTGTGTTGAAAGCGCATCGCATTTGCTCACCTACTATAAATTATTGAGAAGCGTCTTGCGCATTTGCGCTCTCTTTTTTTAAAAAAAGGCAAATCATACTTGGTTCATAGCAAATCTGAATAAGTAACAATGATAACTCATATTCTGGCACAGACTGTAGACGCGGACAATTACGTAGTATAAATTATAACATCAAATGTAATTAATTTTCTGATTAGGAAGGTTACATATTGAAAAATTACCTCTTTCTTTGCATCACAAACATTAACACGCAAAAATTACAGTTTTTGAGTGGACAAATGTAAATAGTTTTCAACATCGAATGAGATCTTCCCTAAAATGCAACTCGTTAAAATGATATTAAATATTCAACAGTTTTTCTGCTCCAAATTCAAACTGAAAATTATGCATGGCGGTTTATCTTTGTTTATACACAAGTTTCTGGATTTCTAAACCAACAATGCGTAATTAGAAGCCGTTGCACATACAAAATCAAAATCAATTGCTTTAAATTACATTGTCTTCTATTACTCATCAGAATAATCATAATAAATAATATCCTCAAAATGCTTCAGTCTCTTTCCTCATTTCAAACAATTATCTAGTAGGCCGGCCGCGGTGGCCGAGTGGTTCTAGGCGCTTCAGTCTGGAACCGCACGACTGCTACCGCCGCAGGTTCGAACCCTGCCTCGGACATGGATGTGTGTGATGTTCTTAGGTTTAAGTAGTTCTAAGTTCTAGGTGACTGATGACCTAAGCTGTTAAGTCCCATAGTGCTCAGAGCCATTTGAACCAATTAACACGTTCCATTTCCTCAGTATATAACTGTAACCGTACCACTCGGCCTATGTCGTACTACCCTCGTGACACACCACTGCCGACTACAGTGTCTCACCTACGATTAACATTGCGCATCTTGCACAGCAGAGATGGTTCCAGCAAGCCTCCAGGCGACACAACATCTCTGTTGACACTGCGTGCTAATAATTTCAAAGAGAATAAAGGAGCTTACGCGTTCATGACATCCAGATACTAGAACAATGCCCAGGGAATTATCTACAGCCACCTATCACCGCCACAATTTGATTTCGAAGGGAATCGATGTCAGACACCGGCTACCAATGGTTTCAAGCGGTTCCACAGGTAGAAATCGATAGCATTCAAATTAGGTGAGTGTGGAGGCCAAAACAGTTGGACCACCTTTATCTATTCATCCATCAGGAAACATTCGATCCAAGCACCGACGAACTATACGGCTGAAGTGTTCAGCAGTGCCATCATCCAAGAAGCGAGCTTGTTGGGAAATGTCTTCAAAATGATTGAACTATGCTGTTTTCCAGAATGCGTGAGTCGTATACCTCTGTTTACAAGTACGTAGTGCCCAACTAAACCATCACAAATGATACCAGCTCACGTGTCGAGGGAGACTTAGTAGTGAAATGGAACAATATTGCATATAGGTTTTCATATCTCCATGCACTCTGATTGTGAAAATTGTATGAACTGTGCCTCATCTATGAATAATACGTGAATAATACTAACGCAGAATGATTCGGATTTGTAGCACACTACAGCAAGAACCAATGGCACAACATGACATGTTCGGGGTAATCTGCTGGAGACGAGGCCAGTACATTTTGCAAATGATAAGGACACAACTATTGCTCTCGCCACAGTTTTCAGACCATCGTACGAGGAACATTCACTTGCTACGCTAACCTTCGTGTGTAGTAGAAAGAGTGGTGTGTACAGAATGCGGAATCTCCCCCTCTATGTCTGGAGTTGTAGATCTCGCTTGTCCCTTCTACAAACCAACAGATATGAAATTCCCATGGTCACGAATATTTTCCGACTTGGACATCTTCGCTGTGGGTACATCCCCCGGTACAGGCAATGAGCCACCACAGCATCGCAGTATCATACTTGAGGGGCACTTGGGCCAGCTCTTCATCTGAGAACATATCGAACGCCAGACATAATATTTAATGTTCCCTTCGCCTCGACATTAACTGCCTAGATAATAACCTTCGCCACAGCCACTACCTGAGGGAAGAAAAACACTCTGCTGAATATCACTGTTTTGAAGGGCGTAACTTGGAAACCAATCATTTCCGGACACATGTTGTACGGGAATTTTTTATGATCTGCAAATGGGGAATACATTTCTAAAATGATGCACTCTCATCTTGAATATGTGTTTAAATTTACAGGTGATTTGGGGGTTTACACGGTGTGAAATTTAGTACATCGAGCTGCCAACTTTGGCAGCCACAACGGACGTCTCTAGCCCGGCTGGGCATCAAGTGCTGACGAGGAAAGCACAAGGGCCATCGCCCAATTTCCCACGATATTCGCTCACTGGAAGAGGGTCAAATAAGCGAAAACGTGTCTCGGCTAATCCGTAGATACTCGACTGTTTCTGTGAAAATGACGGTCAGAGTTTTCTATCTAATTTAGATGCCTTTTGGCAGGCGTTAATCTCCGCCTATATAGTGGCGCAGTGGTTAGCGTTCGGTTTCTCACTTTGGCGCTCCATGTTTGAACCACAGTTACTGTTTTTACTTATTTAATTCATTTTTACTTTTTCATTTATCTATGTCCGTACGGAATTACTATTATCAAACTACGAGACACAAGGACCTTATATTAACAGTAAAATTACAACTGGATTTCACAGTAAATGTCATACATGTGCTGTATAATAAATGTGTGCGATATTTTCAGGGTTTACAATCTTTTTAAATTATCATGTTATTATAATTGATTGTTATATCAATGCTTATATAAATTATTATATTTTATTATTACGTTTATTCTTAAGAAAGATTTGCTGTATTCACTTTGATGATACCTATTCTAGGAACATTCCAGGGATGGAAATTCCGAGTATCACGCGAAGGCAGATTTGTCACAGTGACGTTTCTTCGTATGAGCCTCACTCGGGAAAGAAACGCCGTTAACACTGCTGAAGGTTTCACGCGTGGGCAATAATTTCGGGGGAAACCACGCATAGCTTTATCGAAAACTGGCACTTGCAACTGATTATGAATCAAAATGTATTACAGGAATTTCACCGAAAACATTTCAAATAAGCTTTTCATTTTTATAAAATTCTTTCACCAGACATGCTGTTAGTAGACGATTAAGGAGAACGTTATTTCAATATACACTATAAAGTCGCGAGTCAATACGCAATAGCATATTATTGCAGTAAGCTACTTCGAAGTACGGGCTCTTAGCTTTGGAGCCGTCGGCGGTGGCAATATACAGCCGCTGGTATCTTAGCGTGACTCACTCGCACCTGTCGCTAGCCTAGCCGTGGGATCTCAACCTGTCTTAGTTCGAGAGACAGAATATTCAAGCCCCTAAGAATCTAAATAAACAGTATTAAATATTATTCAATGTTGTTTAAAGTCAATATACAGCACTTTCTTATTGAAAGGAAGGTTTCGTTAAAATCTGAACTATCTAGCTGAGATACTTTCAGATTTAGAGACAATTACCTAAAACACCAAAAACCGACACTTATAAGATTAAAGTCAGTTAGGATTCATAGCAGTTTGTCTTTTGGTATCATTTGGAATTATTACTGAGGTTCACTAAATGACAGAACAATTCATTTAGATTTTTATAATTAAAAACGTACACTATTTTTCATTTTCATAACATAGAATTCAGAAAGGATTAATATTTATTCAATAGCTATTTGATTTGTTGTGTGAATAAATGAGAGTGAGTGAGAGTGTATATGTGGGACATACGTAAAGATTCAATATTACCTGATGTTAAACATTACCTAACTGTGTCATGAGAAAAGTGTGAAGCAAGCAGTTGCAATGAAAGCTGTAATTTCCCTACCTTGCTGATGACGTATGTCCACGGGTACTTACTTTTGTAAGAAGGCACGCAGAATAGCCATTTGCAGAGTAATGATTTTCTAAAGTCGTTTCAAGATTAGTTTTATTTTCGTTTGGTTTTGTTAAAATTTTTATTAAGATTTGCATGATGAAGTGACGTAAATGCATCGGTGAATACTGATTGACCTAGGACACTTTTGGCACGAGAAAGAACTCGAAGGATCGTTTTGATTGGCTGATTTTGAACAACCAATCAGAGTTAAGCATTTCCCGCGTTCTATCAAGTAGTTATAGGCTCTGGAAGGAACGGCAGTCAGTCGTTGGCTAGCTATCGGGCGTACAGGTCATGTTGGACGTGTCCATCTACGTTATGAGTAAAATGAAGAAGTTACTGGTGTTTCGCGTCCGGATGGTACTGCCGTGAAAGCAGTTGCATTTACGGACAGATTGTGGAAATTTGAGCTTTGTGAAGTGTTTAGTTGGAATGATAAACGCGTGTGAACTTTCGGTCTTTGTAGAATTCCGCGTGGCATGTTTCATAGTCATCTGTGGAATAGCTGGCGAGCAGTTTCTTTATTAGAAATCCACTGAAAAAAAAAAGACCCAATGTGAAACTCAAATATTGTAGCAGAGCATCGACTATAGGTCACGTAATAATTCGGGTCGGACTTAAGTACGTAAGTATTGACGATGTTTATCTTCAACGCTGCTTTTAACATCGTCTGAACAGTATCTACGCATGCAGAGAACCGGGATGGTGATCAGACGCGAGGTAGTTGGAACTTTTTGTAGTGCACAGTACGACAAAAGACAGTGGTCAAACACTTACGCAACGCGACTTTTCACCCGCCACACCGCAACATTTCGCTGGAAAATATTCCTGTAGTAATCGTTTACAGATTGGATGGAAAAATGAAAAACAAAAATAAAAGTAATAATCGAGTTTCGAACACAGTGCGCGAAAGTGTCAAACCGCGTCGCTAACCACTGCACCAGGGTTGCAGCTGAAAATTTTACCCGCTAAGACGAACAGCAAGTACCTCGAAAACTTTGACCGTCGTTTTCTCAGAAACGGTCCAATATGTTTGGATAAGCCGAGACACGTTTTCGCTTATTTTGACTCCTCTTCCACTGAGCAAAGTTTATGGGGAATCGGCTTGTGGCGTTTGCCCTGTTCTCCTCGTGGGCTTGTCTGACAGACAGGGGTATGTCATTCCATGCTGCTTCATCCCTATGACAGATCAGCAGTCGTAGCTCTACGATAAAAATTCAGAATTTTTGCAAAGATAATTCTGGAAAATCAACAGAAACTGACGACAAAAAGAGGTAAATTTCAGTAAAAAAATTTTCAGTTCGACAGTGATTGGAAACTGCCTTCCCATTTGCCTGAATTACTTTAAAATGTTTTTTTTCTTTGTGTGTAAAAAAGCACCATTATTTATTGTAGGTACTCCTGGTACTGTTTCCCTTGCATGGTGAGGTCCCCATAGGTGGGAACGACTTGGAAACCGCATATGCAGTTGAAGAGGTTAGGATCACAGGTATAACACCCTACAATCATTTACCGTGGCGGGCCCTTGTTTGCGAGTAATCAACATTAATTTCTTGCGATCCCTTGATGATTGAAGCTGCAATAACAACGTCGATTTTTGTAGCCCCGCCGAAACGTGGGGGTTATTTGGCTGGCATGCTGAAGACACTGGGTTCCAGTTCTGTCTTTTTCTTTTCTTATGCATTTAGAAGTTGATGTGTGTGATCTGTACGCCCTACGAACCGGCAACCCTTTTCACACCAGTGGTACAGCAGCGGCCTATCGTCGAAGGGGTTCCATCAGCAGATGGCAGAACTTAGCCATCCACATTGTCTAGGCCAGAAGGCGCATTGCCAGAGGTCGCTGGACGCCGCGGACCTGTTTGCCTCCGCAGACAATGTGATTGCAGATAGGCCCCTCTAGTATCTCTGCGCATCCTGGGCGCTTAGGGTGGTGCAAAGCCGCTCCGAGGCATCTTCCGCTCTGGGCCACGCACTGACTGCACCTGCAGTTCTTCGACCGTTGGAGCTGCCAGTGTCTGTTTTAAATCACCATGACTTAGCCTCTGCATTGGGAGCGACCAGGATATTGATATCGGCCGCTGACTTTCATTACGCTATTTTGTTCTGAGTTAATATTAAACGTTGGCTATTTCAACATATGTCCTTCTGCCTAATATCGGACTTGTGTATATTCGATGAGAATTTCGGACGTTTACAAACTATTATAGTGACAAACTTTTTCAAAAGGAGGAGTATTTTGGTTTACGTACTTTTCAATAAAAGTGTTCTATATTGTATACCTAGGTTGTGTATCCATTGCTTCTCTACCGGCGCAAGACCTAGCAACTGATGACGAAGAGATTCTCTGTGAACCCATATTTTCACGCGTGTCTTACGCCACAGGTTGTGACAGTGTAAGTGTACATTTGAATCTTATAGTGCGAAGACTTTGATAGTGAATTTTTGTTCCACTATGTGTAACCCTTCGGATGGTACTGCGCAGGTGTTGTTGCTACTCCCGAACATGCAACAGGCCATATATGTGATGATGGACAAGACGGAGGCCATCAACTTATCCAATCCGGAGCTGTCCAACTGCCACTGCACATCGGTGTGCTGGTGAAATGATTCAGACTACCGCCGCTGAGGTTCCGGGTGTTTCATTGGTAGATCAAGTCTTGGGCTAACTACTTGGACAGAATGGAGCAAAATTTTCTGGCCCCTGGTATCACAAATGACACACAGCAGCACGCATTCTTCATAGGCAATGAAGGGCCAGAAATTTGTCGTCTTCTGCGGCAACTTAATCCTGGACTGAAGCCCCATGCCCTCCCATACGATCGCTTAAAGACTTTAACAAATATTTCGGCTCTAAAGTGCACATTGCGGTGGCCCGCCGTAAGTTTGCTGTCGCCCGCCATAAGTTTTTTAGCTGCTACATAGTTAGTGGACAATCTTACAAAGTGCGAATAGCCAAATAGCAGGGATTAGCCTGTGACTGTCGGTTTCAATGGACTAGACCCCATGAAAATAGTTCTACACAGCTCTCCTTGTCAGAGTCACGCTTTTTGTACGTTCATCAGATGAAGAACTCCGTAATGACCTCCTCACTTTCAGGGATCCCACGTTAGAGACATACCGCCCTATCATTTGGGCTTTTGAAAAGTCTCTACAGTCATCTTTTCGCAATCCACTCAACTCGCCACCCCCAACCCCAGCCATGGCCTTCACAGTATTCGATTCAACCGTAGCTGGCGAGCCTTTTCCACAACGGTTATCCTCATGCAGCAACTTTTTTACCGCTCGCCAATGGCAACAGTGCTGTTATTGCCGGACTAAATGTTCTTTCTGCGGCAAGATAGGAGACAAGGATGAAGCTCCTAGTTAAGTGAGCTACGCTACCATTGTCATCAATAGTTTTGAGGCTCTTGACACCATACTGCTAACAGCCGATCCTCACTTCTTCAAAGCACAGACTGTTCCATTGGCTCTTAAGGACAAGGTACCGTTGGAACTACAGCGCCTTCACGAGGAAGGTATTATCACGGCAGTCACCAACAGCCAATGGGCTAAAATGGCTCTGAGTACTATGGGACTTAACATCTGTGGTCATCAGTACCCTAGAACTTAGAACTACTTAAACCTAACTAACCTAAGGACTTCACACACATCCATGCCCGAGGCAGAATTCGAACCTGCGACCGTAGCGGTCTCGCGGTTCCAGACTGAAGCGCCTAGAACCGCTCGGCCACACCGGCCGGCCCCAATGGGCTACCCCCAACGTCATTGAGGAAATGCCGATTAGGTCACTTCAAGGCCACAATCAATGCACAGTCTGTCACCGATGCTACCGATTCAAAAAGTGGACTACATTATGGCGTGACTCGCGGGACGGAAGATTTTGGCCATGATTGGTTTCCAGGATGCTTTCCTTCAGTTCCTTCTGGATGTAATATCATGGACCAGTCTGGACATTAACACTCCGTTTGGACTGGTCTGCTATAACATTCTTTCTTTTGGCACTGCCAGTGCTCCAGCTATTTTTCAGCAGGACTTGGAGCGGCTAATGCTAGATGTACCGAGCACAGCGAACTATTTGGATGACACTCTACTCACTGGTACAAACTTCCAGCAGTTGGTGGCCAATTTTGATGCCCTTTTTGCTGTACTTGAACAAGCGAATCTCAAGTAAAACAGATGAGCCCCCTTTTTTTTCTCCTTAAGGTGGAATATCTTGGTTATGTTAGCAGTGCTTCACTAACACGACTCACACCACAATATATTTAAGCGGTCCAGAAACTTCTAGTCCTGAAGGACGTCAAGCGACGACGATCAATGCTTGGCCAACTTATTGCAAGTTCATACCACATGCCGCAGCCACAGCAGCGCCGTTCCATTAGGTGTTACACAAAATTGTGAATTTGAATTGGACTCCTGCCTGAAATAAAGCTTCAAGTGAGTATTGCTCCCTCTGAGATGCCTTGCGGTCTACGACCCAGCAAATCCTTTAACTGCAGCATTAGTCCTTCAGATGACGGCTTGGACAAGGTGTTATATCGTGAATTAGTTGATGTGGAACGTCATATAGCGTTCACATCCAAAACTCTGACACAGGTACAACACAACAACAGCCAAGTGGAAAAGCTGCCCCTGGCTACTGCGTTCGCTCTTACAAAATTCCATCATTATGTGTACGGCTGGCGTTTTACGTTATTGAATGACTACAAACATCTTTTAGAGTTATTCAAGGCAGACTCCAATATTCCGACCAAATCGGAACGTCGCCTTCAGAGGTGGGCATCGTCTTTGTCTAGACATCACTCGATTGCTCAACATGCCAGTGCCGACATTCTCGCCACGTTACCATTGGGACAGGACACGCATTTCGATTTGGAACCAGATGTCTGTTACCACATGGACGCAGAAGCAGAACAATCCGTTACCACCCTTCCCTCATCTACAAAGGTCATCGCCCGTCACTCCTCAGACTATACAGTTATCGAGAAAATACGTCGTCTAGTGCACCGAGGATGGCCGACGGATTGGAAACAGTTGGATCGACTGGGAAGTCCAAATGTTGTAGCACAGAAGCCGTGAATTCTCCATTCTCAGTGGAATTCTGTTCTTGCAAGGTGAAAATGGTCACATTAATGTGGTGATCTCATTCGCCTTGCAAACCAGATCCTGCCCTTCCTTCCCCAGAGGCACTAAGGAGATATGCTCACAAAGAGACTGATACATTAACATGTGTACTGATGAGAGATCAATGCTGATATTGCACACTTGGTGGCGACATGCAAGACTTTCCAAAAGAAACTGACAACACCCACTCGCAGTTACTGCACTTGGCTGGATGCTTCATCGCCGTAGTCGCAACTCCATTGAAACTTTGATGAGGCTTTCCATACTGTTCTATCCTGTGGAAGCCTGTTCGTCTCCGCTGCAACCCACGTTGATTTCAGCCTGCTTACTATATCCAAGCCTTTGGCTCCCTACACAATTTTTTTCTCCCACATTTCCTTCCTTTAACAAATCCTCAGAGTGCGTCTATCAACCCACTCTTCTTTTAGTCATGTTTTGCCATTAATTTCCTTTTTCCCCAATTCGATTCAGTACTTCGTCATTTTTTATTCAATCTACCCATCTAATCTGCAGCATTTTCGTGTACCCCCACATTTAAGAGGTTTCCTTCTTCTTATCTGAACTACCTAATACTGATGCTACTCATTTCCAACATTTTTACATTTTCATCTGTTCTTTATCAATTTAACTATCTTATCTGTTATACAGGGCTCTCTCTTTTCTGCCTTCATCAGAGCTAGTTCTTTCCAGCTGTATTCGCAACACATGTTTTTTCAAGGTGATTCAAAAACTCCAGCTTGTTTAGATTCCAACATTTCAGCTGCTTTCTATTTACCTTCTTGCATTTCAGCTGGCATTTCATCAATACGAGGTTATGGTTGCTAACAATGTCAGCACGTGGCTAACTGTTGCATCCGTAACTTGATTTCTGAATCTCTGTATTATCAAAATATAGTCAAACTGTTATCGTATTTTACCCCTGGCATCTTACACGTACTAGGGGCGTTCAGTAAGTAATGCAACACTTTTTTTCTGAAAGCAGGTTGGTTTTATTCAGGTTTCGTATACGCTAAATAATTCCGCACTCTTTTGGCTACAAAATCCTATTTTTTAACAGCATCTCCTGTTTCATGCCAACCTTGTATATAACGGGTAAAATTTTCAAAGTGTCAGAGCGAAGATATCTCGCTACATTAGGGCAATGTCGACACGAGGCTGCCACAATAAAAACATTTCACCACCAAGACTGAGTCAGGGCAAAACACAACATCGGCGTTTCTGGTAAGCCAAGCAGCAGACTTCAGCAGGGGTAGTGCGTCAGAGCAGCCAAACAGGGTCATGTCACCTTCATTATGCGATGAAAGAAAGACTAAGGCGAATGCAGCAAACGGTACCAAGAGCTTTTACGAATCAGTTCTATGCTATAACAAACTTGTTAACCAATAATGTCGGAAAGAAAACCGCTGATACTTTCTTAAGGGGGGTAGGACGTCAAATGGGCCGACTTGGAGTAGGACAGGCACCACACGACATTTTAATTTCCACTGTCTATACTTTTACAAATAAATTCACAAAACTTTGTCAACACGACCAGGAAGGATTCAGGATTCAAACTCATAGCTATGTAAGTTCAAAAGTATAATAGAATACATTTTTTTTACGTCTGAAATTTCATCATTTTTTCACTTACTATTGGCTGCATTTGTTGGTATAGGTACACTTTTCTTCACAAGTAAGAGAGATTCTTCGATGAATTTTGCACAGCATGCTTACAGGTGTATGAAACTCTAGAATTTATTTAGTTAATGAGAGCTGTTACATTTTAAACTTCATGTTTAGAAGAGACTCAAATTTTATGGTTAATTATCTCAGTTTTAGCACAGTTTTTAAGTATGGTTTGTATGCTGTGCAAAATTCATCGAAGAATCTCCCTTACTTATGAAGAAAAGTACACCTATAGCAACAAATGCAGCGAATAGTAAGTGAAAAAATGATGACATTTCACATGTAAAAAAAATATTTAGTTATATTTTTGAACTTCCACTGCTATGAGCGTGAATCCTGAACCATTTCTGGTCATGCTGACAAAGTTTTATGAATTTATTTGTAAAAGTATAGACAGTGGAAATTAAAATGTCCTGTGGTGCCTCTCCTGCTCCTAGTCGGCCAGTTTGACGTTCTACCCCCCTTAACAGCAAGCCCTATGCGGTTATGACGAATGACGTTAGTTAAACATTAGCCAGTACTTCGCTCCATAAATACCCCAGCAGTTTAGCTCGTAATGCAGTCGATCAGACGGACTGGTGGAGTATATGACGTCTGCACTCCATTCCCTGATTGCAGTGAAGTGACCTCCGGCACAAGTCTGTCTTATATTTCCTGCACGCTACAGACAAGAACAGGCGCTCGCAGAGTTCAACACCAGTCCGTGTCTGTCACAGATGGGAGGACCTGGAAGTCTTTTCTTCCCATCAGGATCAGAACACCAGCGTTCCTGACATTCTGACGGACTGAATAGGGCCTAGCTGGACGGCGGGCCAATATTGTCGAACCTGACTGCTACATAGCAACTGTCATCGTGGTACGACGGATGGCGAAGAAAGGGAGGTGAGTGGGAGGTGACAGAGCACCTCCCAAGTCGGGGTGTGTAAGTTCAATACACGCGCTGCCGTCGGTCACTGCCGCGGCGTCGCGGTACAGCCGATACTGGGGGCACCGCAAGCGGCGAACTGCCAGTGCAGCAGCCTGCTGTAACGAAGTGTTTGGCGTCAGCTGCTTTCGGCTCGCTGAAGGTCGCTTACGACATGATTCCTCAGTGGGCATTGACAGATGATGCCAGCTACGAGCCAAGCCGCTACCTCTATTTTTATGGAAATAACATTTTCTGAGTCTTCTTTAACTGCGCCTACCTGCGACCACAGATCGCTACCACCCTTCTGAGGAAAATTGGCAAGGAGAGAACTGGGAAAGTGCCTCTTGACACAGAACTAACTCTACTTACGCCCTCCAAATAGTCACCTCTTGCACTCCTTTCAATGCGACGGCCTTAAACCACTTTACTAGGAGGGTCTGTATACGCGTATTGTACCACTCTATTGGTCGACATCGGAGCCAACGCCTTGCTGCATAAATTTCCTCCCCATCACCCATGTACTGCTTCCCATGGCATGCATCCTTCATTGGGTCAAACAGATGCAAGTTGGAAGGTGCGAGATCCGGGCAGTATGGTGGATGAGGAAGAACAATAAGTTTTCTGAGCTCCTCTCTTCTGCGTCAGCACTACCAACAGAGACGTCTAATTGGGCCAGTGAGATGTTTGATTGTGATCCACAGGTCACCTCAAATGAGTGTGTCTGCACTTTCCAATATTGGAGGAGTCACAGCTTCGTGCTTTTGTTCACTGCCAAGTCTCCGTAGATATTCTGCAAGTGCCTATGAATATTTGCGATACTCTGGTTTTTCCCCAAAAGAAACTCGATGGCAGCTCTCTGATTGAAAAGCACATCTGTTACAGGCTCCATTTTGAAAGCTACGTATAGTGCCACCACCTACCGATGAAAGTATAGGAGCTTAAGTGAGAATATTCCAAGGTGTCCCACGACAAATGCTGCATTTTTTTCAAAGTGTGTCAAGTACAGGTAGTGTTGAGGATCAGTGGACAAAGTTCAAAACCGTCGTACATTATGCGTTAGATGAGTATGTGCCAAGCAAGATCGTAAGAGATGGAAAAGAGCCACCGTGGTACAACAACCGAGTTAGAAAACTGCTGCGGAAGCAAAGGGAACTTCACAGCAAACATAAACATAGCCAAAGCCTTGCAGACAAACAAAAATTACGCGAAGCGAAATGTAGTGTGAGGAGGGCTATGCGAGAGGCGTTCAATGAATTCGAAAGTAAAGTTCTATGTACTGACTTGGCAGAAAATCCTAAGAAATTTTGGTCTTATGTCAAAGCGGTAGGTGGAGCAAAACAAAATGTCCAGACACTCTGTGACCAAAATGGTACTGAAACAGAGGATGACAGACTAAAGGCCGAAATACTAAATGTCTTTTTCCAAAGTTGTTTCACAGAGGAAGATTGCACTCTAGTTCCGTCTCTAGATTGTCGCACAAATGACAAAATGGTAGATATCGAAATAGACGACAGAGGAATAGAGAAACAATTAAAATCGCTCAAAAGAGGAAAGGCCTCTGGACCTGATGGGATACCAGTTCAATTTTACACAGAGTACGCGAAGGAACTTGCCCCCCTTCTTGCAGCGGTGTACCGTAGGTCTCTAGAAGAGCGTAGCGTTCCAAAAGATTGGAAAAGGGCACAGGTCATCCGCGTTTTCAAGAAGGGACGTCGAACAGATGTGCAGAACTATAGACCTATATCTCTAACGTCTATCAGTTGTAGAATTTTGGAACACGTATTGTGTTCAAGTATAATGACTTTTCTGGAGACGAGAAATCTACTCTGTAGGAATCAGCATGGGTTTCGAAAAAGACGGTCATGTGAAACCCAGCTCGCGCTATTCGTCCACGAGACTCAGAGGGCCATAGACACGGGTTCACAGGTAGATGCCGTGTTTCTTGACTTCCGCAAGGCGTTCGATACAGTTCCCCACAGTCGTTTAATGAACAAAGTAAGAGCATATGGACTATCAGACCAATTGTGTGATTTGATTGAAGAGTTCCTAGATAACAGGACGCAGCATGTTATTCTCAATGGAGAGAAGTCTTCCGAAGTAAGAGTGATTTCAGGTGTGCCGCAGGGGAGTGTCATAGGACCGTTGCTATTCACATTATACATAAATGACCTGGTGGATGACATCGGAAGTTCACTGAGGCTTTTTGCAGATGATGCTGTGGTGTATCGAGAGGTTGTAACAATGGAAAACTGTACTGAAATGCAGGAGGATCTGCAGCGAATTGACGCATGGTGCAGGGAATGGCAATTGAATCTCAATGTAGACAAGTGTAATGTGCTGCGAATACACAGAAAGAAAGATCCTTTATCATATAGCTACAAAATAGCAGGTCAGCAACTGGAAGCAGTTAATACCATAAATTATCTGGGAGTACGCATTAGGAGTGATTTAAAATGGAATGATCATATAATGTTGATTGTCGGTAAAGCAGATGCCAGACTGAGATTCATTGGAAGAATCCTAAGGAAATGCAATCCGAAAACAAAGGAAGTAGGTTACAGTACGCTTGTTCGCCCACTGCTTGAATACTGCTCAGCAGTGTGGGATCCGTACCAGATAGGGTTGATACAAGACATAGAGAAGATCCAACGGAGAGCAGCGCGCTTCGTTACAGGATCATTTAGTAATCGCGAAAGCGTTACGGAGATGATAGATAAACTCCAGTGGAAGACTCTGCAGGAGAGACGCTCAGTAGCTCGGTACGGGCTTTTGTCAAAGTTTCGAGAACATACCTTCACCGAAGAGTCAAGCAGTATATTGCTCCCTCCTACGTATATCTCGCGAAGAGACCATGAGTATAAAATCAGAGAGATTAGAGCCCACACAGAGGCATACCGACAATCCTTCTTTCCACGAACAATACGAGACTGGAATAGAAGGGAGAACCGATAGAGGTACTGAAGGTACCCTCCGCCACACACCGTCAGGTGGCTTGCGGAGTATGGATGTAGATGTAGATGTAGATGTAGAAACTAAATTGGTTGAGAAAAGAATGTATTGCTTTAGTTATTGAGTGCCCTCGTATATTTTCCTTTCAAAAACGTAAAAATATTGCAGTTTGCATTTAACGGGAGAAGTGGCGGCGCTCAGTCTGTATGACCGAGACGACAGCGAACACGTGGCGGAGCGATATGTCTGGAGAGACTCCAGAGAGCGCGCAGCTGGAGTGCAGAGGCACCCCTGTGGCCAACAGCGGTGCTGGCGCTTATTTCCCTGGAGAGGATCGAGCCAACAGGGGCAGGCAGGCTGACCCGCAGTACATAACCACTGTTCACCTCTGCCGCAGCACAACCGGCCGGTCACTGGAGCTCCAGAAACCTACCTGTTCTTCAACGGCGACAGTTGCACAGAATTACTTGGAGATCAGACCCAACACTGCGCGTAACACGCTGTCGTAGCGGTTGTCAGAGAAAATATTTTACTTTTTAGAAGACATCGGGGCTCAATTTAGGATCAGCTTTAGACGCGAGCACATAAGGCAAGTCGTCGAAGATGAAGGATGCAGCAGTTACGCTAAAACGATGTGGATACCTGATCACGTCGTAGATGCAGAACTGTATTAATTGAACCATATGCGCAATAACGGTTGGCGTATTTCATTGTTGTTGTGGTCTTCAGTCCTGAGACTGGTTTGATGCAGCTCTCCATGCTGCTCTATCCTGTACAAGCTTCTTCATCTCCCAGTACCTACTGCAGCCTACATCCTTCTGAATCTGCTTAGTGTATTCATTTCTTGGTCTCCCTCTATGATTTTTACCCCCCACGCTGCCCTCCAATACTAAATTGATGATCCCTTGATGTCTCAGAATGTATCCTACCAACTGATCACTTCTTCTAATCAAGTTGTGCCACAAATTCCTCTTCTCCCCAATTCTATTCAATACCTCCTCATTAGTTATGTGATCTACCCATCTAATCTTCAGCATTCTTCTGTAGCATCACATTTCGAAAGTTTCTATTCTCTTCTTGTCCAAACTATTTATCGTCCATGTTTCACTTCCATACATGGCTACACTCCATACAAATACTTTCAGAAACGACTTCCTGACATTTAAATCAATACTCGATGTTAACAAATTTCTCTTCTTCAGGAACGCTTTCCTTGCCATTGAAAGTCTACATTTTAAGTCCTCTCTACTTTGACCATCATTAGTTATTTTGCTCCCCAAATAGCAAACCTCCTTTACTACTTTAAGTGTCTCATTTCCTAATCTAGTTCCCTCAGCATCACTCGACTTAATTCGACTACATTCCGTTATCCTCGTTTTGCTTTTGTTGATGCTCATCTTATATCTTCCTTTCAAGACACTGTCCATTCCGTTCAACTGCTCTTCCAAGTCGTTTGCTGTCTCTGACAGAACTACAACGTCATTGGCGAACCTCAAAGTTTTTATTTCTTCTCCATGGATTTTAATACCTACTCCGAATTTTTCTTTTGTTTCCTTTACTGCTTGCTCAATATACAGATTGAATAGCATCGGGGAGAGGCTACAACCCTGTCTCACTCCCTTCCCAACCACTGCTTCCCTTTCATGTCCCTCGACTCTTATAACTGCCATCTGGTTTCTGTACAAATTGTAAATAGCCTTTCGCTCCCTGTATTTTACTCCTGCCACCTTGAGAATTTGGAAGAGAGTATTCCAGTCAACATTGTCAAAAGCTTTCTCTAAGTCTACAAATGCTAGAAACGTAAGTTTGCCTTTCCTTAATCTATTTTCTAAGATAAGTCGTAAGGTCAGTATTGCCTCACGTGTTCCAACATTTCTACAGAATCCAAACTGATCTTCCCCGAGGTCGGCTTCTACTAGTTTTTCCATTCTTCTGTAAAGAATTTGCGTTAGTATTTTGCAGCTGTGACTTTTTAAACTGATAGTTCGGTAATTTTCACATCTATCAACACCTGCTTTCTTTGGGATAGGAATTATTATATTCTTCTTGAAGTCTGAGGGTATTTCACCTGTCTCATACATCTTGCTCACCAGATGGTAGAGTTTTGTCAGGACTGGTTCTCCCAAGGAACGACAGTTAATTGTTAACGTAACGACCGCACATTTACTTTCTTTATTAACTTTACCCCTTTTCAAAATTAATTTCCTCTAGTTTCATTTGCATTTTTCCTTTCATTTAGATGTAACCCTTTCCTCCCTCTTTACCGACAGATTAACTTCGGTGACGATTGCTTTTCCTAAATTTCCATTAGGTACACGCGGTTTAATTTTTGCTGTCATTAAGGTCGGTAAGTGAGGGGGAAGTTACAAGCTGACGTCCCATATGTGGTCGATTGGACACAGATCTGGTGATCTAGCATGCCAAGGCAACATGCTGACATTCTGTAGAGCTTTTTTGGTTAAAACAGCGGTATGTTGGTGAGCGTTACCCATTGGAAAACACCCCTGGAACGCTGTTTATGAATAGCAGCACAACGGGTCGAACCACCAGACTGACGTACAAATTTGCAGTCAGGGTGTGTGGATAACCACGAGAGTACTCTTGCTGTCATATAAAGAGCACCCGGGTGTAGGTCCAGTGTGCCTACTTCGCAGAAGGTTGGTTGCAGGCTATCAACTGGCCTCCTAATCAAAACACGGCCATCACTAGCACCAAGGCAGAATCAGCTCTCATTATAAAACACAATAGACCTCTTCCCTGCCAGCTGATAAGCTCTCGCTTGACAAGACTGAAGTCGCAAATGTCGGTGGTTCGGGGTCAGTGTAATGCACGCTACAGGGCGTCTGGCTCGGAGCTGTCCTTGAAGTAACCGATTTGTAACAGTTCGATGTGTCACTGTGGTGCCAACTGCTGCTCAAATTGCTGCTGCACACGCAGTACGACGTGCCAAAGCCACATGTCGAACACGATGGTCTTGCCTCTCGATAGTGGCACGCAGCCCCGTCATCTTGCGACCACCGCTAGCTTCTAGTAGCCCTACTGCACGACCTCGTTCGAACTCCGTGAAATGTAATAATGGCGTCTTTGATGCCTTAAAGGCATTCTTGAGAACATCAGCTCACCTCCTCCAATCTCAAAGGTAACTAACGCTCACGACCGATCCAGCGTGTGTTTAAAACAAACCTGGTTTGCATCATAATAGCGGCGCTACTAGCGCCAGTCTTATGCGACTGCCACTAAATCTGAACAGACATCATCTTTCAGATGTAGAAAACCGCCTACCAACTTTCCTTTATGCCGCACAACTTCTTAGTATAGAGATTTATTTTCCGTCAGTGTAGTAATTTTCGTGGACGCATGCCTAAGTGGATGAGTGTTACAGTACAAAGCCAAAGGTTGGGGCAGTGTATCCCAAGATTTCAGATAACTCATATTTACCTTCTGTCAATGATTTATATTTTATGTGAAAAGTATTGAGTGCTCCGCGATTCGGAGCACACGGTAAACTTGAAACAAAAAAGTCGTTTTGGGAAAGGGCGCCTTTCACGTATCTCAGAAATGCTCCGCGTTCGCCATAGTTATTCGTTCGATCACAGACATTCAGTTATGCGTCGTTCTTTCTGCTAGAACGAGGTATCGTCGCCAAAGAGAGAAAGTGCATTTCTATCTTACCGCGAGCTAGGGGCTTCGGACTGCTTCCTTGTATGTCGTCCGCGGCATATGATGTAGCAAGCAGCTGCGCACACATTTTGTCTAGTGTGAACACGTAGATTAGATTAGATTAATACTTGTTCCATAGATCATGAATACGACACTTTGTAATGATGTGGAACGTGTCAGGTTAATAAAAGATGTCTGTACAAGATATTACATTACACAAAATATTGCATGACACTAATGTTTAAGTTGTTGTTTTCTTTTTTCTTTTTTTCCCCCTTAATTTATATCTAAAAATTCAGCAAATAAGTAGAAGGAGTTGTCTACTAGTAATTCTTTTAATTTATTTTTAAATGTTAGTTGGCTATCTGTCAGGCTTTTGATGCTGTTTGGTAGGTGACCAAAGACTTTTGTGGCAGCATAATTTACCCCCTTCTGTGCCAAAGTCAGATTTAACCCTGCATAGTGAAGATCATCCTTTCTCCTGGTGTTATAGCTATGCACACTGCTGTTACTTTTGAACTGGGTTGGATTATTAACCACAAATTTCATAAGTGAATATATATACTGTGAGGTTACTGTGAGGATCCCTAGATCCTTAAATAGATGTCTGCAGGATGACCGTGGGTGGGCTCCAGCAATTATTCTGATACCACGTTTTTGAGCAATGAATACTTTTCTACTCAACGATGAATTACCCCAGAATATGATGCCATACGAAAGCAGTGAATGAAAGTAGGCATAGTAAGCTAATTTACTGAGATTCTTATCACAAAAATTTGCAATAATCCTAATAGCATACGTAGCTGAACGCAGACGTTTCATCAGACCATCAATGTGTTGCTTCCAGTTTAACCTCTCATCAATGGCATTCGAGAACCAAACATTGGTATTATGATTAGTTCGCAGTCAGTCGCAAGTATTGCAATCGTTTTCATGTAATTGGGAACTATGATGGAAATCAGGTTATGTAAAGTCTGAAGTATTACTTGAAGAATGTCATCTCATGTTATGTATAAATTATTTCAAAATAATTTTCTTGCGCAAATGCGCACTCTTTTGTTAAAGAAATATTTCAAGTCGTCTATAAAAAATGTAATAAATCGTGCATGAACGGTAAATTCAGATCAACGGTATCACAGGAATCGGGCTGTACCAAAAACGAACCGCAGGAATTGTATTTTCGTTTGTCTCACCTTGAAACGAGAAGATACTCTGAGCAAACTGAATTTTCCCCACTTCCTTGTGTCCAACGAACTGAGCAGACATATTTTGTGTAACTGCCTGTGCATGTTTTTAGATATAAATTTGTTTTATAATTAAGTATGTTAAAAAAACGCTTCCCCCCATGAACCATGGACCTTGCCGTTGGTGGGGAGGCTTGCGTGCCTCAACGATACAGATAGCCGTACCGTATGTGCAACCACAACGGAGGGGTATCTGTTGAGAGGCCAGACAAACGTGTGGTTCCTGAAGAGGGGCAGCAGCCTTTTCAGTAGTTGCAGGGGCAACAGTCTGGATGATTGGCTGATCTGGCCTTGTAACAATAACCAAAACGGCCTTGCTGTTGTGGTACAGCGAACGGCTGAAAGCAAGGGGAAACTACAGCCGTAATTTTTTCCGAGGGCAAGCTGCTTTACTGTATAGTTAAATGATGATGGCGTCCTCTTGGGTAAAATATTCCGGAGGTAAAATAGTCCCCCATTCGGATCTCCGGGCGGGGGCTATTCAAGAGGACGTCGTTATCAGGAGAGAGAAAACTGGCGTTCTACGGATCGGAGCGTGGAATGTCAGATCCCTTAATCGGGCAGGTAGGTTAGAAAATTTAAAAAGGGAAATGGATAGGTTAAAGTTAGATATAGTGGGAATTAGTGAAGTTCGGTGGCAGGAGCAACAAGACTTCTGGTCAGGTGAATACAGGGTTATAAATACAAAATCAAATAGGGGTAATGCAGGAGTAGGTTTAATAATGAATAAAAAAATAGGAGTGCGGGTAAGCTACTACAAACAGTATAGTGAACGTGTTATAGTGGACAAGATAGACACGAAGCCCATGCCTACTACAGTAGTACAAGTTTATATGCCAACTAGCTCTGCAGATGGCGAAGAAATTGAAGAAATGTACGATGAGGTAAAAGGTAGTGAAGGGAGACGAAAATTTAATAGTCATGGGTGACTGGAATTCGACAGTAGGAAAAGGGAGAGAAGGAAACATAGTAGGTGAATATGGATTGGGGCTAAGAAATGAAAGAGGAAGCCGTCTGGTAGAATTTTGCACAGAGCATAACTTAATCATAGCTAACACTTGGTTCAAGAATCATAAAAGAAGGTTGTATACATGGAAGAATCCTGGAGATACTAAAAGGTATCAGATAGATTATATAATGGTAAGACAGAGATTTAGGAACCAGGTTTTAAATTGTAGGACATTTCCAGGGGCAGATGTGGACTCTGACCACAATCTATTGGTTATGAACTGTAGATTAAAACTGAAGAAATTGCAAAAAGGTGGGAATTTAAGGAGATGGGACCTGGATAAACTGACTAAACCAGAGGTTGTACAGAGTTTCAGGGACAGTATAAGGGAACAAGTGACAGGAATGGGGGAAAGAAATACAGTAGAAGACGAATGGGTAGCTCTGAGGGATGAAGTAGTGAAGGCAGTAGAGGATCAAGTAGGTAAAAAGACGAGGGCTAGTAGAAATCCTTGGGTAACAGAAGAAATATTGAACTTAATTGATGAAAGGAGAAAATATAAAAATGCAGTAAATGAAGCAGGTAAAAAGGAATACAAACGTCTCAAAAATGAGATCGACAGGAAGAGCAAAATGGTTAAGCAGGCATGGCTAGAGGACAAATGTAAGGATGTAGAGGCTTATCTCACTAGGGGTAAGATAGATACAGCCTACAGGAAAATTAAAGAGACCTTTGGAGAAAAGAGAGCCACTTGTATGAATATCAAGAGCTCAGATGGAAACCCAGTTCTAAGCAAAGAAGGGAAAGCAGAAAGGTGGAAGAAGTATATAGAGGGTCTATACAAGGGTGATGTACTTGAGGACAATATTATGGAAATGGAAGAGGATGTAGATGAAGATGAAATGGGAGATACGATACTGCGTGAAGAGTTTAACAGAGCACTGAAAGACCTGAGTCGTAACAAGGCCCTGGGAGTAGACAACGTTCCATTAGAACTACTGACTGGCTTGGGTGAGCCAGTCCTGACAAAACTCTACCATCTGGTGAGCAAGATATACGAAACAGGCGAAATACCCTCAGACTTCAAGAAGAATATAATAATTCCAATCCCAAAGAAAGCAGATGTTGACAGGTGTGAAAATTACCGAACTATCAGTTTAATAAGTCACAGCTGCAAAATACTAACGCGAATTCTTTACAGACGAATGGAAAAACTGGTAGAAGCCGACCTCGGGGAAGATCAGTTTGGATTCCGTAGGAATGTTGGAACACGTGAGGCAATACTGACCTTACGACTTATCTTAGAAGAAAGATTAAGGAAAGGGAAACCTACGTTTCTAGCATTTGTAGACTTACAGAAAGCTTTTGACAATGTTGACCGGAATACTCTCTTTTTAATTCTAAAGGTGGCAGGGGTAAAATACAGGGAGCGAAAGGCTATTTACAATTTGTACAGAAACCAGATGGCAGTTATAAGAGTCGAGGGACATGAAAGGGAAGCAGTGGTTGGGAAGGGAGTGAGACAGGGTTGTAGCCTCTCCCCGATGTTAGTCAATGTGCATATTGAGCAAGCAGTAAAGGAAACAAAAGAAAAATTCGGAGTAGGTATTAAAATCCATGGAGAAGAAATAAAAACTTTGAGGTTCGCTGATGACATTGTAATTCTGTCAGAGACAGCAAAGGACTTGGAAGAGCAGTTGAACGGAATGGACAGTGTCTTGAAAAGAGGATATAAGATGAACATCAACAAAAGCAAAACGAGGATAATGGAATGTATTCGAATAAAGTCGGGTGATGCTGAGGGAATTAGATTAGGAAATGAGACACTTAAAGTAGTAAAGGAGGTTTGCTAATTGGGGAACAAAATAACTGATGATGGTCGAAGTAGAGAGGATATAAAATGTAGACTGGCAATGGCAAGGAAAGCGTTTCGGAAGAAGAGAAACTTGTTAACATCGAGTATAGATTTAAGTGTCAGGAAGTCGTTTCTGAAAGTATTTGTATGGGGTGTAGCCATGTATGGAAGTGAAATATGGACAATAAATAGTTTGGACAAGAAGTGAATAGAAGGTTTTGAAATGTGGTGCTACGGAAGAATGCTGAAGATTAGGTGGGTAGATCACGTAACTAATGAGGAGGTATTGAATAGAATTGGGGAGAAGAGAAGTTGGTGGCACAGCTTGACTAGAAGAAGAGATCGGTTGGTACGACATGTCCTGAGGCATCAAGGGATCACAAATTTAGCATTGTAGGGCAACGTGGAGGGTAAAAATCGTAGAGGGAGACCAAGAGATGAATACGCTAAGCAGATTCATAAGGATGTAGGTTGCAGTAGGTACTGGGAGATGAAGGAGCTTGCACAGGATAGATTAGCATGGAGAGCTGCAGCAAACCAGTCTCAGGACTGAAGACCACAGCAACAACAACATATTAAAACGGGCTATATTCTTGTAATCATTTATGACAAATAGTTCTCGCAGTTACTAAATTGTACATGAATTATAGTTTTGTAATATTTGTTTCAGAAAAACTACCTGTAACCGCGATCTCAGATCACGGCTAAGAGACAGAATGTGCCGAATGCACTTTGCGTTCAACGATTAATTTCATTCTGCTGTAAGCAAATCCTGTCCCTAAGATTATTTGACGATCATTTAGCAGTGACTTGTGAAAATTCTGAGCAAGTGCAAATTACGTATGGTCTGGCAATTGACTTCTATCTGTCAATATCCTGCTCTCTCTTGTGTCACATACAGTCCCCACAGAAGTGGTGGTGATGTTAAATTACTACGGCTCATAGATGGTAAAAACTTTCATTCTGAAAGAATTGCATTCTTTTTGGATGCGTACGAGATGCAGTAGGCTGAATGCGCGCCACCATCAGCAATGACCATTGCTCCATTGCTCAATGGGAAGGAAATTAATTCATTTGACGAGTTGATTTTTTAGCAATTTTGCTGTTTTATTCAAATACTGGAGCAAAATGCGTCAAGCAATACCTTTTTCACGTTTTTGTGTGCAGATTTCATGTGCAGAATTCGTGTCTTTGTTCATGTTATACTTGATTCAGAACACGCGGTGATATCTGTAACCTGAAGTAGCTTTTTTCATTACTTCCAGGTTTTCAGAGCACCTGTATTCTTACTTCTCTTGTGAAGCTGAGATGTGGTTCTGAAGGACTATTGTCTATTATTACGCGTTGTTTACCATCTCTACCCAGGAGGAATTGTGTGACTTACCTATTTGTAAATTATTTTGTTTATCCATTGCATTTGGATTTTGTGGATTCATTAACTCTCAACTTCTCGTGGTATTACCAGTTTAAGCCACGCGGATATGCGTCCGCACTAGAATTCTCATGTACTTCCATGACGTGGTGTGCTTTTTGATTTTGGTTGGACTCACATTGAGAGTTACATTGCACATGCGTTCCACCTTAAAATTTTTTAGTGCTACAAGTAGTTTTCAGCAATCAAGTTGAAGCTGATGCAATTGCTCTGAGATTTACAGTCGCTGAGACTACGTGATTGCGGACCACTGCATTCATTACACAGACAACATTTTTATAGGTTATTAGATAAAGCAGACAACGAAGACATTTGTCTTTGCACAAATCGGACATATAGGATGCGTTTGTTAAAAACTTGGAGGTTGAGCTATTTGTGTTTAACAATTTCATACACGTGTTCAGTATTCAGTTGTGTTACTTCAGACTAACTTTCCCAGTTTTATGTTGATCTTGCCATCTCCTATAGTTTGTTAAGAAAGACGTATCCCGTTATCATAGGGCATAAAATGTGCTCACCACTTCGGATGAACACTTGCAATCTGTTGAAATAGGAGGATGGCTTACAAACTAGATGTCCTCGTACAACTGGCAGAGTCAGTCAGTTCTAAGGTCAGAGTGAGGAACGGGTATATCATTTCATTAGGACCGCGCGTACTAGAGTATTTCAGACTTTTTTAGTTTATTACTAACTTGCTCCATTCGAAAATCGGTATTAAACCTTCTGTTTATTACTTTATTCGTGGAATGTGAGTTTTCTTTTTGCCTTTAGAAGTTAGTATCGTTCAGTTTTCAAAATTCGTAGCTTGAAATATAACACTTCGAAAGTTCGACATCGATGATGGACACACAATATCAGATGGACAACGATTGAAATACCCATTGATGTCAAGAGTAACTGATAGAAATCAATGTCAAAACTCTCTCATCTGATTTATGTTCTGTAATGGCTAACCGCTAAGTAATTTTCAGGCACAATTTTTTTTGGGTTAGGTTAACTAGAAATTACGTATGAAGGTTCCTTCTACAGATTTTCTCGAAGAACGTTAGCTCCTCTGACAACGCGGTCGGAAGTGACGCATTCCTCTCCCGTGTCCCAAACGCTTCCCTGTCCTCGCCCATTAACGCCCCACACCCCTCGACGGTCGCGAAAGAAAACATTTGATCAGCGGACCTTGATTATCTTCCTTCATTACCGATTAGCGGAACCCCTTGTTATCTGCTTCGCACACGAAAACTGTTACTGATACTTGACCATGTGCGATTAAAAGACTCCTGGGTGGTTTTCTGCGTCATAATGTAATTGAGGGCCTGAGAACCGTAGGGCCTCAAGCACACAGTCATCTATGTTGAGACTGTAACATGTATGTATGCACTTGACATCTGTTGATCTTATGGTGAACAAGATTTATCTATATCTTTCGCCCAACAGCGTATTTATGAAGATTCACGAAAAGCTGTCTAACATGTTTCTCGGATATTTGTTTCCATATGGGCCCAAAGCACAAAGCATTATTTTGTTGCTCTGGGTGCCAGGATTGACAACGTAATTTAGTGTCTGCATCATGTACGTAATAGTAATACTTCGTAATCGGAGGTACGTCAGCAGTTTTGTCTGAACCTGATTACCACGGAATATGTTTAACTTTGTGGTGCAGTTGGCCACTTCCTTCGACACTCCCCACTGGTGCTGTGCCCGGCGTAGATTTGCAGCTTCACGGCCAATTAAAAACGCGAAAGAAGTGACATTAACGGCTTTCCACTGCAGTGGTAAAGTGAACAACAGGTTTAATGAAAATTATGATAACAAGGACTATGAAGTTTTGGAGTGAGTCATAATAGTGTACGTGGTGCATTTATTATGTGTTCTTTATGTTCTGATTTTAATTTCACACTAATTACAAGGTTTCATCTCTCAAAAGACACTATTGTTACTAGCTTCTCTAAGGAAATTTTGTGAATTAAGAATAATAATAAATATGATTTTAAATATTAACTAATATTTCGCCCGCAGCTCGTGGTCTTGCGGTAGCGTTCTCGCTTCCCGCGCACAGGTTCCCGGCTTCAATTCCCGGTTGGGTCAGGGATTTTATCTGCCTCGAGATGACTGGGTGTTGTTGTGTCGTCTTCATCATCATCATTCATCTCCATTACGGTCGGAGGAAGGCAATGGCAAACCACCTCCGCTAGGACCTTGCCTAGTACAGCGGTGCGGTTCCCCGCATAGTCCCCTGCGCTCCTCGGAGTATGGGACCACATCATCAACTACTATTTCGTAGCAAAATGAATACATTATTTTCTCCTGAAACGTATGGGATGTAGAGACTCGGTTAAAAAATAATTCAGGTCTTTGAGATTGATAGTTTGTTTATAAATTCGATTTTTACAAACATCCATTTCTTCTGCGCTTTGGACCCTTATGTTCTCAGGGCCTTAATTAAAATTATAAACGTTTCGTCCATGTTGAGTCGGTTTTCCTCAAGACGTGAAAGAATCTTGTCGGAGGCGAGTAGTTCTATATATTGCATCTCTTCCACGTAATACGATCGTAGACATTTATGCGCTCTAAAACTCCTATGGCCTGTCGTGAGAAGAGGCAGGACTTACGTGTAAACATATTCGTGGATTTAGAAACTTGCTGATAATTAAAAACTCACTCGAATCTGCGAGAGCCCGCATCTCGTGGTCGTGCGGTAGCGTTCTCGCTTCCCACGCCCGGGTTCCCGGGTTCGATTCCCGGCGGGGTCAGGGATTTTCTCTGCCTCGTGATGGCTGGGTGTTGTGTGCTGTCCTTAGGTTAGTTAGGTTTAAGTAGTTCTAAGTTCTAGGGGACTTATGACCACGGCAGTTGAGTCCCATAGTGCTCAGAGCCATTTGAACCATTTGAATCTGCGAGAAATTTCTGGAGTTGGTGTTTCTCGCAGAGGCGGACATAAGAGTGGTTTCGCCTATGTAGTTCGTCTGTACAGTGACGTCAGTGGCACAGCCCCATGACCTCTTGCAGCCCGCCTAACAGAAACTGCTGGCCGCAGGAGGTCGGCAGCGTATAGCAGCGGCCCTCGCGCTTATCACTGTAACGCAGCTTAGAGTTGTACAGCCTTTCTTATTTTCATTGAGGCACCCGCGGCAGCATCGCAAGAGCTCGGGCTTTCTGAAACTTCATAGGCTAATACGATATAAGGAAAATTCGTTCTGCACGAGAGGACACGTCACGTAAAATCATTCCGCAATGCGTTTCAAATACAAGCATTCATACAAACCGTTAATAATACGGCGCTCGTTTCAGTGCCGTTTTGTTGACAGTGGATAGTTGGCACTGATAAACTTGTAGCGGCTCCATGTGAGCCGCTACATTACTTGACACAATAGTATTATACTTGACACAATAGTGTAATACTTAGAAAACACCTGGGTGACCTTCCGACAGTCAGGAAGAGCAATGTAAGATATATTATTCGAAATTATGTTACATTATCACTCCTAGTATAGTCTGCAAGTGTGAATGTGGTTCGTCTGCTGACGTATGCGTTGGCTGCCTGCTGTGGGTTCTGTGAATGTGAAGCTGCTGTTTAGCCTACCATTGTATTAAGTAGGGTGCGACTGCACTGGACCAGAGAGACATAAGTTCCCCGTGCATTAGCAGGCCCCTTTAGGTTGGAAAACAACCGCTGTGTAGACTCTCTGAGCCCTTCCGGCCACCGTGTGTGGAACCCAGATGAGGGGAGATGGTAAGCCATTCCCTGCTGAGACTCTGGTAAGCACGGACGCTCTGCGTGATGGCTCCTACAGTCATCTTAGTTAGGAGAGGTAACCAGGTTGGATAAAATAGCTATTTCGGTTTTGTATTACGGATGGTGGGCCAGCATTCCATATAATCGTACTATTAAGAAAAGTGAGTGATTAAGAAGTATTTTCATGAATTTTAGGAAATAAATGTTGTTGTCATAGAAAATTTGTAACTTGGTTTCTCACAGCAACGCCATATTTCCGTTACCCTTCCAATTAAGTTAGTCAGACTTTCAACTTAAACTTAATGAATCAGCAGAAATTTACACTAATGGCCATTAAAATTGCTACACCAAGAAGAAATGCAGATGATAAACGGGTATTCATTGGGCAAATATATTGTACTAGAACTGACATGTGATTACATTTTCAAGCCATTTGGGTGCATAGATCGTGAGAAATAAGTACCCTGAACAACCCCCTCTGGCCGTAATAACGCCTTGATACACCTGGGAATTGAGTCAAACAGAGCTTGGACGGCGTGTACAGGTACAGCTGCTCATGCAGCTTCAGCACGATACCACAGTTCATCAAGAGTAGTGACTGTAGCATTGTGACGAGCCAGTTGCTCGGCCACCATTGACAAAACGTTTTCAGTTGGTGAAACATCTGCAGAATGTGCTCGCCAGGGCAGCAGTCGAACATTTTCTGTATCCAGAAAGGCCCCGTACAGGACCTGCAACATGCGGTCGTGCATTATCCTGCTGAAATGTAGGGTTTCGCAGGGATCGAATGATGGGTAGAGCCATGGGTCGTAACACATTTGAAATGTAACGTCCACTATTCAAAGTGCCGTCAATGTGAACAAGAGGTGACCGACACGTATAAGCAATGGCACCCCACACAATCACGCCGGGTGATACGCCAGTATGGCGATGACGAATACACGCTTCCAATGTGCGTTCACCGCGATGTCGCCAAACACGGATGCGACCATCATGATGCTGTAAACAGAACCTGGATTCATCCGAAAAAATGACGTTTTGCCATTCGTGCACCCAGGTTCGTCGTTGAGTACACCATTGCAGGCGCTCCTGTATGTGATGCAGCGTCAGGGGTAACCGCAGCCATGGTCTCCGAGCTGATAGTCCATGCTGCTGCAAACGTCGTCGAACTGTTCGTGCAGATGGTTGTCGTCTTGGAAACGTCCCCATCTGTTGACTCAGGGATCGAGACGTGGCTGCACGATCCGTTACAGCCATACGGATAAGATGTCTGTCATCTCGACTGCTAGTGATACGAGGCCATTGGGATCCAGCTCGGCGTTCCGTATTACCCTCCTGAACCCACCGATTCCATATTCTGCTAACAGTCATTGGATCTCGACCAACGCGAGCAGCAATGTCGCGATACGATAAACTGTAATCGCGATAGGCTACAACCCCACCTTTATCAAAGTCGGAAACGTGATGGTACGCATTTCTCCTCCTTACACGAGGCATCACAGCAACGTTTCACCAGGCAACGCCGGTCAACTGCTGTTTGTTTATGAGGAATCGGTTGGAAACTTTCCTCATGTCAGCACGTTGTAGGTGTCGCCACCGGCGCCAACCTTGTGTGAATGCTCTGAAAAGCTAATTATTTGCATATCACAGCATCTTCGTCCTGTCGGTTAAATTTCGCGTTTGTAGCACGTCATCTTCGTGGTGTAGCAATTTTAATGGCCAGTAGTGTATGTGTAGTGATGTTTGCTCACACAAACTGTCTTAGACATCTTCCACAAAAGACAGGTGCCATTTTCAAATTGAGGATGTCTGCCAAGGCTTTGCAGAGAGCAAGTATCTAGCACACTTGCAGGAACAACACGGATGTGCGTCGCTGAAGACCGTAATGAATGGACAAATTTGGAAGAGATTTTTACTAAGCGGTGGATGAGGAACGGCTAATTGTGCGGTTACGGCTGTAGCTTCAGCTACTACACCTGACGTGCTACCTCGAAGATCCGTCACTTTGTTTCAGTCTTTGTAACGCAACGGATTCAGCCAGAATCAGATTCCTGAAAACGGAACACAGTACCACCAGGAAACACTAAAGGGTCGCTACCAAACTGTTTAGAAGTAATATTAATTTATTAAAATGAGACTGTAGTACTGCTCACTGGAGTATACAAGTGGGCTTCATTCCCTCGACCTGATTGGTCGACTGGCATCACACTGGTATACAACATATTGGATTATAAATCAGTTAGCCTCAGTACATAATGTGCTAGTTAATTCATTATCTCTGCACTCGCTGTAGGCAGCAAGTTTTCAATGAGTTGCATCGTTCAGCGATATTGACCTGTATCTCACAATCCACCTACTATATCACAGCGTTCGGGTCCTTTTTCTTGATAATAAATGGGAAATTGCAAGAAAAGTAATCATCCAAGGAAGCTCCACCGCAGTTCTGCAATACAGCGCCCATTATTACCCACAATGAGTTCGGTAGGGGGCAGGAGCTGGTAGCGGCGTGTTTCTACACGCCCCGAGTCAGACGCAGATTTTCCACTATATCTCGTCGTATGACGATAACTGTTCTGACGAAAGACTGCAGTGTCAGAAACGGCCAGCTAGGGGACATCATGATGGACATACACAGCAGGAGGATGCTTTCCGATCAGTTAGCGGCAGAGGCCCATAAGCCGGCAGCGCCTGCCATTAAATCAATCCACGCACGCACGTAATGGACGCTCCAGCGCACACCATGCAACATACAGTAGTGCATAATCGATTGGGAAGTAGAGGGACCCAATTATCAGTGACAGTCTGCCCGTAACACTCACAACGTCAGTCGCCGCTTCCATTTCATCTCCACTACGGAGACTAGTTCGTAGCACCACCGCGACAGTCTCGCAAAAATATAAAATAAAACTGATGCACGAAGAATGACCTATATCTATAGTAATTACATGTAAAAAAACTCGAGGAATCAGTCAAAATAAAACTGGAAGCGCAACTGTAACGAGCAATAAATTCATGTCGAAAGGAGAAATACACAACAGGAAGCTTGCTACTCCACAAGAGGAGTTACTTAGAAGAAAGAGGAAACTTTCTTCTGCAGCACAGTGAAGGCAACTTGCAACAAACGTCGAAGTGCCATGATCCGTGCTCGGGTATGTAAATGATTAAGCTAATTTTTCAGTGCAAATGCATAAATTAAGCAGGAGTACACCATTTATGTTCTGTGTACAAGAAAAGACTACGCTGCGAGTTTATCATTCAAAAGTCACATCTGAATGTTTGCTTGTGAGAAGATCGTTATGTGCCTCGCCTAAGATGGAGGAACGTCTACCGGATTTTTGGACAGCGGCAGACTGCAGTTTATCGTTTCACGACATTGCTGCTACAGCTGGTCGGGATCCCAGGATTGCCACTTAAATATGAAGTCGGTGCGTTCAGGAGAGCCATACCGCTCCATGCAACTATCGCCCGAGAGAACATACGTATCTACATCAACATCCGTACTCTGCGATCCTCTGTAAAGTGCGTGGCAGAGGGTACATCCCAGTGTACTCCCTCCCTCCCCCCCCCCCCCCCCATGCTCCAGGATTCGAGTACTGCTTCTGTTACCGTTGTATCCTGTAGTGGTGCGTAGTTTCCAAAGTATAAAGCAGAGAACGAAAGACAACAGTTAAGACAAAATTCGTTTACTTAACTACAATGGATTGGGTTGAGACGAGTGCAGTCAAGACCATTGAACAATCTAGAATAATCCGTGCCCGTTGCCAAGTCCACGTTAACACTAGTATCACTAGAGAGGCTGAGTATCCGCAGAACACACAACGGCAATGATAGCTTGCACCGGTCTTTTATTCTCCTCGATAGTGGGACTCACAGCGCGGGGCGAGGGGAGAGTGTCCGTGGAGAGGCCGTCGGTTGGTAGCTGCGGATGCTGTGTGGCTGCCTCTAGTGGGGTACTCTGCAGTTCAGTTGCCAACCTCTGAACAAGGAATTGATGAAGCTGGCGTAGTGTCTGTGGCGAATGACACCAAAGTCACCAGTGGACCAGTGAATCAGATTCAAGTCAGGGTGAGAACACCAACCATAGTGCTTTTCCCTCTCCCCCCTGAGTCCCCCGCTTCTTGTAGCAAGCTGCCCAATACCCCCAGGGCGCCAACAGACGCGGTGAAAACTGAAGTCACCACCCAAACTGCTTCTCTCTCTGTGGCCCCACATAGAGCTTAGCAGGAGGCCTCAAACCCCTGTTGCTGGACGAAGTTCTCGTCCACAGTGCTTCCCCAACAGTGTGCCATAAAAGCTCCAGTTAGAATCCTACTGGTACCTCCGTAAGGTGCCTTCTACAGCTACGTCAAAAACCTCCAGCGCTTCGTGAAACGGCTCAACTGAAGTTAACGGAGGCAACCAGCAAACAGTTAACTGGAAAAACATTTGTTACAGTAACACAGAGATGAATGTGAAATTAAGGAGGCCATAGTCTAAAGAAATGTTTCAGATGTCAGTGCATCTTTTAATCTGGCTAACATATCTCAACGGAAGAATGATCTGCTACACTACAATGGAACAAACAAACAGAACAATATTACAAACCGAAAACGTACCTACAGACCAGCGCGAGCTGTGTAAACTCGTGCATAGTGCACAAGGCGAGCAGAAAGCCTTGGGATAGATAAAATATACAGAGACATAGTGAGGGCATACAGACAGATGTACTAAAAATTGTAGACGTTTGCAGTGCATTGTTACATGTACACTATGCCTATGTAAATAGAATTCTACAACTGAATGCTAGAGAAGTACCTTGGTGAATGAGCCAACCACTGAGATGCAAGGAGTGGACAAAAATTTGGAAATACCAAAAGCATACGGCATTATCATGCCTAATCTGTTGCAGGAAAACAGTTAGCCTTCAAAACAGCATCCCATCATCTGTGAATGGATAAATACAAGTCCTGTATAGGTTTGGATGGAATCTTATACTACTCTTCCTACAAAACGGTGGCACGTTCTGGTAACATTAATATTGGGTAAAGGTCGTTCTGAGCCATTTTGTTTGTGTAGGTCGTTTACATTTAGGGGCAAGCATACACTCAGGGGCAAATTATCCCATCCCATACAACTATTGTCCTTCTCATTAATTTATGGTTCCCTTGAGGTTGATTTATCACTTCCGGGGGGTAATCTGTCCTTCTGAGAAACCCCCCAAATCACCCCTCCTCTTCCCCCTCCACCTCCCCTGCCCATCCCCCTCCTCCACCCCCATTCCTCTTGGAAAAGGGCACTTTTCTGTCATCCCCTCCCCAGTTCAGTTCGGAGTCATTCTTCCCCATTCTGGGAAATCCCTCAGACCTCCCATCCTCTCCCCTCCCCCACTTCCGTCCTCCGTACACCAATCCAGAAAGTGTCAGGAAAAAGAACCAGTCTATGCTGGAGAGGAAGGATCTCATGATGAGAAATTCAAATCAGTGTCAATGAGATGTTGTGATATCAAAAATGGTGGAAAATAATTCATTTGCACCATACTATCAAATTAATTGTTTAACGATTTACGTGAGTAAATCAGATCGCTTAAAACACTCACCAAAACTTTATGATGATTATTCTTCGTAATAAAACATTTTCAACATTTGAGAATCACATGCAAACATTTTGCAAATAAAGTATCTGTATTTTCGCCCCAAGCAGATCGTAGCGCTAAATATCTCCGAGATCTTCTACGCACCAACGTTTGAGGAGAACAAGCACCAACCTCCTCCACCACAACGTTTCCACCTGATACTAAACATATCTGGCGAAAAAAAAAAATATACAACCTTCCAGTCTCACACCATCGTGATTGCAAAGCGCGCGCTGTCTGTCAAGTGTCGGGGAGCAGCGGACGTATCTGAGTATCCGTTACGTTCTGCACAACGCTAATAGAATATTAAACTCATTTTTGACTCGAGAGGGAGTGCACAGAGCGTTTTCTACCTCTGTTACAGGAGGCCTCCTCATTTTCGAAAGTAACTAAATGTCTGGTCACCTATAAAGTCTTTTAAGATACCAGCACAGAATGGTTGTAAATATCAGGTTAATACTACGTATCACTTTATAAATCCTGAAATATAGCTGATTTTATTGTAATGGTCATCCATCCCTGTGTAGGTGGGATATTTAAATATCGTTGAAAGATCTCACTGCAACGGAAAAACGCCTGATTACGGCTACAATCACGGTTTATATCCATGGTACTCTTGCCCTCACTTCCATCAGCCCGGCGGGACATCATTGATATAAAACTGACTGACTAATTAATTAAATTGATTGTGAGAATCCCTTTGTACGGTCAGTAATTTTTTTTTCCTGCAGTCGGATTACGCTCGCGAGTTAATCTTTATAGAAGCTTCTGTGAAATCCCTGCGGGCTTCCCACAGGCTAGGTGGTCACTCTCCGATACTAAAATGGGTGGTAACCGTCGTCCAATAGCTTCAGATGTGTTTTTGTGATCTTCGATCCAGAGACTGGTTTGATGCAGCTCTCCATTCTACTCTATCCTGTGCAAGCTCTCTCATCTCCCAGTACCCACTGCAACCCACATTCCTCTGAATCCGCTTAGCGCATTTATCTCTTGGTCCCCCTCTACGATTTCTACCCTCCACGCTGCCCTCCAATACTAAATTGGTGATCCCTTGATGCCTCAGAATATGTCCTACCAAGCGATCCCTTCTTCTAGTCTAGTTGTGCCACAAATTTCTCCCCAATTCTATTCAATACCTCCTCATTAGTTATGCGATCTACCCATCTAATCTTCAGCATTCTTCTGCAGCACCACATGTCGAAAGATTCTATTCTCTTCTAGTCTGAACTATTTATCTTCCATGTTTCACTTCCATACATGGCTACACTCCATACAAATACTTTCAGGAACGACTTCCTGATACTTAAATCTACACTCGATGTTAACAAATTTCTCTTTTTTAGAAACTCTTTCCTTGCCATTGCCAATCTACATTTTATATGCTCTCTACTTCGACCATCATCAGTTATTTTGCTGCCCAGATAGCAAAACTCATCTACTATTTTAAGTGTCTCATTTCCTAATCTTATTCCCTCAGCATCACCCGATTTAATTCGACTACATTCCATTATTCTCGTTTTGCTTTTGTTGGTGTTGATCTTATATCCTCCTTTCAAGACACTGTCCATTGCGTTCAATTGCTCTTCCAGGTCCTTTTACGTCACTGACGGAATTACAATGTAATCAGCAAACCTCAAAATTTTTATTTCTTTTCCATGGATTTTAATTCCTACTCCGAATTTTTCTTTTGTTTCCTTTACTGCTTGCTCAATATTCAGACTGAATAACATCGGGGATAGGCTACAACCCTGTCTCACTGCCTTCTCAAGTACTGCTTCCCTTTCATGCCCCTCGACTCTTATAACTGCCATCTGGTTTCTGTACAAATTCTAAATACCCTTTCGCCCCTTGTATTTGACTCCTGCCACCTTCAGAATTTGAAAGAGAGTATTCCAGTCAACAATGTCAAAATCTTTCTCTAAGTCTACAAATGCTAGAAACGTAGGTTTGCCTTTCTTTAATCTTTCTTTTAAGATAAGTCGTAAGGTCAGTATTGCCTCACGTGTCCCAACATTTTTACGGAATCCAAACTGATCTTCCCCGAGGTCGGCTTCTACCAGTTTTTCCATTCGTCTGTAAAGAATTCGTATTAGTATTTTACAGCCGTGACTTATTAAACTGATAGTTCGGTAATTTTGACATCTGTCAACACCTGCTTTCTTTGGGATTGGAATTATTATATTCTTCTTGAAGTCTGAGGGTATTTCACGTATCTCATACACCTTGCCCACCAGATGGTAGAGTTTTGTCAGGGCTGGCTCTTCCAAGGCTATGAGTAGTTCTAATGGAATGTTGTCTACACCCAGGGCCTTGTTTCGACTTAGGTCTTCCAGTGCTCTGTCAAAATCTTCACCCACTATTATAGCTCCCATTTCATCTCCATCTAGGTCCTCTTCCATTTCCATAATAGGTCTATTGTCCTCAAGTACATTTTTACGGAATCCAAACTGATCTTCCCCGAGATCGGCTTCTACCAGTTTTTCCATTCGTCTGTAAAGACCCTCTATATATTCCTTCCACCTTTCTGTTTTCCCTTCTTTACTTAGAACTAGTTTTCCATCTGACCTCTGGATATTCATACAAGTGGTTCTCTTTTCGCCAAAGGTCTCTTTAATTTTCCTGTAGGCAATATCTATCTTACCCCTCTACATCTTTACATTTGTCCTCTAGCCATCCCTGCTTACCCATTTTGCACTTGCTGTCTATCTCATTTTTGAGATGTTTGTATTCCTTTTTGCCTGCTTCATTCTGCATTTTTATATTTTCTTCTTTCATCAATTAAATTCAATATTTCTTCTGTTACCCGAGGATTTCTACTAGCCCTTGTCGTTTTACATATTTGATCCGATGCTGCTTTCACTACTTCATCCCTCAGAGCTACCCATTCGTCTTCTACTGTATTTCTTTCCCCAATTCTTGTCAGTTATTCCCTAATGGTCTCTCTGAGACTCTCTACAGCCTCTGGTTCTTTCAGTTTATCCAGGTTCCATCTCCTTAAATTCCCGCCTTTTTTGCAGTTTCTTCAGTTTTAATCTACAGTTCATAACCGATAGATTGTGGTCAGAGGCCATATCTACCCTGCAAATGTCTTACAATTTAAAACCTTGTTCCGAAATCTCTGTCTTGCCATTATATAATCAATCTGAAACCTTCCGGTGTCTCCAGGTCTCATCCAGGCATACAACCTTCTTTCATGATTCTTAAACCAAGTGTTAGCTATGATTAAGTCATGCTCTGTGCAAAATTCTACCAGTCAGAATCCTCTTTCATTCCTTTCCTCCAGTCCATATTCACCTACTACTTTTCCTTCTCTTCCTTCTCCTACTATCGAATTCAAGCCCCCATGACTATTAAATATTCGTTTCTCTTAACCGTCTGAATCCGCCCCTATAGCTGAGCGGTCAGTTCGGCGCTAGCGGCCGTGCTAATTGGAGGTCCGATACTTCCGCCTGTGCTGCGTGTGCGAGTTTTGTTTACTTGTGGACTTAAGTCTGCGCGCAGGCTAGTAACAACGATCATGGCGAACAAGTACAGGAAAACTACATTATGATTCAATTTCTTCAAAGACTACGAACGACCGAGGGCTTTAGCAGTGGAGCGATTCATTCGAGAGGAAGTCAAAATATTGTCGGAATTCACCTGTCCGTCATTAGTCCCACGGTGTATGTTAAGATGATAAATGACGCGGCGTGTGAGAGAATTCTACAGGCGACAAAAGCAGGTCTCCGATTTTGCCATGGTGACGGGAATGTCGGCACGGTTACTGTAGAACATGCTGGTCTGGGTCTACGAACAATACGTGTTTTTGAGCTGCCCTTTGAGCTCCCGGCTGACGAAGTTATACAGGCTTTTAAGCCATACGGCACGGTACATGGTCACACGGCAGAACGCTGGACACAATTCGCCACGTACCCCGCTCTTAACGGAGTGTGACAGATTACTATTGATCTTCAGAAGCATGTACCGTCCTATCTGACAATTGGTGGTTGTCGGGCGGTGGTGATTTACGATGGTCAACCACGTACATGTTCTGGCTGTGGCCAGGAGGGACACCTCAAGTCGAACTGTATGCAACGGCGGATTACGCAACTGCCTTCAGAACGGCGGGAGCCGTCGCCGGCGATGACAGTACTACCGAGCACCTATGCCAAAGCCCTCAATGCGTCCGCTGATGACTGAAAGGACACGGCCCCGGTGGAAGATCAAGATGGCACTCTCCGAAACCTTGTAGCAGACGTCGGGATGACAGAGGATGCTGCTCCATCTAGCATACAATCTTCGGCGACAACATCAGATGAGACCGAACTCCCTCCAAGCACACCGATGGTACACGAAGCTGTTCCAGCCACTAGGGATGCTGATCCGTCTGGAACGCACTCTGTGACGACAACATCAGTTTCGACAGAACTCCCGCCAAGTACAACGATGGGACTCGAAACACTTCCAGTTCCTACGGATGCTTTTCTGTCGGGCAGCCGTGATTCCCTACAATCTGAGGACACGGAAGGAAGATCACGCAAACAACGTTTCCCGAAAAGGAGGAAACGGCGGCGTCGCACGACATCTTCTCGGGATGACTCCCCTTGCCCCGACGACGATGTGCCTGTGGGCCAAGACGACACAAAAGCCTCTAGGAAACAGGATGAGACAATGGAAACTGTTCGATCAGACCGGCAGCGGTCTGTCAAATGGTTCAATGGCTCTGAGCACTATGGGACTTAACATCTCAGGTCATCAGTCCCCTAGAACATAGAACTACTTAAACCTAACTAACCTAAGGACATCACACACATCCATGCCCGAGGCAGGATTCGAACCTGCGACCGTAGCGGTCGCGCGGTTCCAGACTGAAGCGCCAAGAACCGCTCGGCCACCAGCGGACGGCAGCGGTCTGTCACATTGACGGTACCGGGACGTGGTGATGCTGAAGAGGAATCACAGCCAGTTGGCTCTCCAGACGCAGATATTGTGGCTATGGACACGAATATATCACTGCCTGAAAAGATGTGGTATAACGATATTGAGGAGCGCCGGACGTCATACAGAGGCAGCCGGCAATCACGAAGACGGCCTAATAATCGCTGAAGGTGAAGGGAGAGGGGCGGGAGAACGTCTTCTAACTCAGCCCCCAGCGCCGATGCAGGGAGATGTTGCGCCTCGACAGAGTGGGATTCAACGCCATGCGAACCGTATTGCGACATTAAATATAAATGACGTGCGTTCACCGGCCAAAATACACCTACTGAAGGAAACGATTTGGGCATCTGATGTGGATATTGCTTTGCTGCAGGAAGTCCACATAGCTGCACTCCCATACATCGCAGGCTACCAATCCTATTCATCACATGGAGATCACAATGGGAGTGGGGTGGCAGTTTACGTGCGAGATGGCTTCCCAGTGGAAAACGTGTGTTATCTTCCGTCGGCCAGGGGAATGGCTTTCACGACGTTTGGGACACGCTTCATCAATCTTTATGCACCGTCGAGAAATAATCGGCGGCGGGAAAGGGCGCGATTTTATGCAGAAGACATCGCCCCACTATTCCATGGACGTTATGAATGTGTAATAATTGGTGGAGATTTCAACTGTGTTCTCAGCCAGAAACACCAATGGCCGCAAGCAAACATCAGCCAGGAGTTGCGAATCGTTGTCAACGACCTTGTACTTAGTGACACGTGGGAATTACGACATGGAGATGCACCGGGATTAAATCGCATTTATATCTCACGGGCTCATTCAAAAGTTGTCCAGGACGCGGAACGCTGGCCATTGGCATTTTCCGATCACAGCGCTTACATCTGTACGGTGCTTCTTCCCCGTAGAGAGGTGTGGAACTGTAAGGCCCCGTGGAAACTAAACATTCAACATCTACATGATCCTGAATACCGTCAACGGATCCTTGAGACATGGACGATGTGCGAGTGAAGGGTTGGAAGGTATGCGACGATGCTTGATTGGTGGCTGACTTGTGCTACACCGGCGCTTCGCCGTACGTTCATCTCATATAGCAGGGAGATGGCAGAATGGCGCCGCCGTACGACCGACTTTTATTTTGCAGCACTGCGCGACCTGGATGATGGTCCGCCGGGACAGGACATCTGGATCGAACGCAAAAGGATAAAAGCTAAACTAGTGGCTTTAGCTAGCAAACATCTTCAGGGAACCATGGCGCGCGCCATATGTCACGATACGATAAGGCACGAGATTCCTTCCATGCACCACGTCGTGAATGAACGAAAGCACCGACGACGCGTTTTGGTACGGGAATTAATTACCCGCAAAGACCGAAGAGTGACGCGTCAAGCGGACATTGTCCCTGCATTCGTCGACCATTTCCAACACATCTACCGGGAAGAAGCAACCCCTGTCGATGACCTCGACCGTACAGGTATAGCCACGTACGTCTCCCGTACACTGACGGTGGAAGCCGCGGCAACCTTACTGAAAACCATTAGCTGTGAGGACGTACATGATGCGATCGCACAAGGTGCGCTGAATCGGTTCCCAGGCATTGATGGGCTTCCTGCTGAATTTTATCGAGAATTTCGCGCAACGAAATGGCACCGCGATGGACGGAAATGTACAACGAGATGTTAAATTCCGATGCGCATATTCCACCGGCTTTTATGGAAGGCCTCTTGGTGCCAGTACACAAACCGAAGCCAGGAATTACGGTCACACATTATCGCCCCATCACCCTGCTTAATGCCGACTATAAGATCTTTGCACTGTTGCTAGCGTCCCGATGTCGTATGTTAATTAGTAGCGTTCTCTCACCAGAACAGACGACACCGGGTGGATCGGTGAATGCGCAAACAGCTACTGGCGAATGCCGTGATGTGATAGCGCTGGCGGAGGAGTGCCGGCTTAAAGCGGCGATGGTGGCGGTTGATTTTGACAGTGATTTTGATAAGGTGCGCCACAACTATCTGTACGCTGTACTGGAACAAACGGGATTTCCCGACCGTTTTACTGGTCTCATTAGAAGGATTTATGGGGGCGCACATCCTTGGTACAGGTTAATGGGCGTATAGCAGGGCCCATTCAAATTCGACGATCCATTCGCCAGGGCTGCCCTCTTTCGATGCTGCTGTTCGCGATAGCGTTGGAACCATTAATTGGGAGGCTAAAATATTCTCTTTCTGGGATGGAACTACGGGGCTACACCTTCAAATGCCGTGCCTATGCGGACGACCTCCTGCTGCTCGTTCGTTCTGAGGAAGAGGTGAAGACGGTCCTTGAACTGTTGTTGGACCACAGTGTGACGGCGGGTAGTGCAGTGAACATGAACAAATCGGCGGCAATGCCGGTTGGAAGGGGCCTTACGCCGGAAGAAATCAGTCCGTTTCCTTATGTGCAACGATTCCGCTATCTCGGCATAGACTTTACCTCATCTGCAAAACATACTGCGGCAGTTAACTACCGACGTATTTTACAGACAACACGTACCATGGTCCGACAACATCTCCTACGGCGCCTTGATCCTTTTCAGCGAGTCGAGTATCTGAACACTTATGTGGTTTCTCGAATGGTGCATATTTCGCAGATCCTGCCCCTACCACTCACGCTCTGACGTCGACTTCAATCAGCACTAGGCTATTTTGTGATGGCTGGATCGCCCCTCAAGGAGCGATACGCAACGCTCACGCTCCCTACGGACAAGGGGGGACTCGGACTTGAGAATGTTCACTGCCGAGCGACGGCGCTCCTTCTAGCCACGACGTACAAGCAAGGGCGTAGCGAGCGTGATTCCCTTACATCCCGCCTACTGGATCTCCTGGTTCCAGCATCCCTCACACCTCCGGTAGCGGTGGGCAACATTGACCACATTTTGCGCATGTATCAACATTTATCGTGGAACCTAGTTATATCGGAGACGAGCTTCCGCGCACGAGGCCGCCATGTGCGAAGGATTTTTATGTTTGGCTGCTACGACGGATAAGTCGTAATGTCATTGAACTCAAACACCCCAGGTTGCATTGGTCGAAGATTTGGAGACATGTGCACCAAAAATTCCTTCCTACCTTCGTTCGGGCACTGTGGTTCTCTGTCGCCTGTGGCAAGTTCAACACCAACCAACGGCTCCATGCAATTGGACTAGTGGACACTCCACTATGCCCGAAATGTCGCCAAGTGGTTGACGACCATCACAGCTTAACTTGTATCGCGGTGGAGGACGTCTGGCTCCTAAGAAGACAGATGGTAGCTTGCTACCTCCGTGTGACCCCGCAACATATTACACCTGCTTCCTTCTTACATCCGGAGAGTGACTACTTTCCGGCGACTAAATCACAGTCGATCATCCGGGTCAAAGGTTGGACGATCACGTACCTCTGTGGGGATGCTGCCAAGTCGCGACTTGACTTTTGGTATTTCTTGCAGAAAGCCCACAATGAGGTTCTAGATGGTAACACTATCGAAAAACCTTTGCCAACTATCTTCAGGCAGTCTTCCTCGACCCCCCACGCAGTTGGGATGTGCCGGGTGCAGTCGGTGTGCACATTTGACAGCTGATAATGAACCTCACGCTTCTCTCACCACTCAATATGTAATGCACATACTATACCATGAAATGATTTACATGTTCCTTTAAACAGAGTGATCTTTATTGAAAATAAATAAATACATTGAAAAACAACATCCCTGTTCCTTTAAATTTGTGATTTGTTTTACAATGATTTTTTTTTTTTTTTTTTTTTTTGCGGAGGATGCATTTCATTTAGTGTTTGTGAACTGCCTAATTTTGTATCCAAATAGAATACTAATAAAAAAAAAAAGTAGTCAGCTTGGCGGCTGGTAACGTGAACGTGCCCGGTTTCGATTCCCGGCTGGGACGGAGATTTTTGTCCGCTCAGGGCTGGGCGTTGTGTTGTCCTCATTATCATTTTATTATCATCAGTGGAAGGCAACGGGAAACCATCACTGGAATCACTTCCCTAGACGCTCATGCGGTGGACCTCTCTGACGACCCTCCCCCATGACAAGACCTGCCGTAAGGCAGAACATAAAGTTAACTGTCTGAATAATTTCTAATATCTCATCATATATCTTCTCAATCTCCTCCTCATCTGCAGAGCTTGTTGGCATATAATCTTGTACTACTGGCCGGCCGAAGTGGCCGTGCGGTTAAAGGCGCTGCAGTCTGGAACCGCAAGACCGCTACGGTCGCAGGTTCGAATCCTGCCTCGGGCATGGATGTTTGTGATGTCCTTAGGTTAGTTAGGTTTAACTAATTCTAAGTTCTAGGGGACTAATGACCTCAGCAGTTGAGTCCCATAGTGCTCAGAGCCATTTGAACCATTTTTTTGTACTACTGTGGTTGGTGTGAGCTTTGTGTCTATGTTGGCTACAATAATAGATTCACTATGCTATTCATAGAAGCTTATCCGAGTTCCTATTTTTTATTCATTATTAAACATACTCCTGCATTATCCCTATTTGATTTTGTATTTATAAGCTTGTATTCACCTGACCAAAAGTCGTGTTCCTCCTGCCACTGAACTTTATTAATTCCCATTATATCTAAGTTCAACCTACCCATTTCCCTTTTTAAATTTTCTGAACTACCTGCTCGATTAAGGGGTCAGACATTCTACTCTCCGACCTGTAGAACTACAATTTTGTTCCTCCTGATAACGATGTCCTCCAGGGTAGTCCCCGCCCGGATATCTGAATGCGAAACTATATTTAGTCCGTAATATTTTACCCGAGAGGATGTCATCGTCATTTAACCATACAGTAGGGCTGCATGCCCAAGGGAAAAATTACAGCTGTACTTTCACCTTGCTTTCAGCTGTTTGCAGTACCAGCACAGTAAGGCCATATTGGTGGATGTTACAATCATACAGACTGTTGCCCCTGCAACTACTGAAAAGGCTGCTGCCTCTCTTCAGGAACCACACGTGTGTCTGACCTCTCAACAGATACCCTTTCGTTGTGATTGCACCTACGGTACGGCTATCTGTATCTCTGAGGCACGTAAGCCTCCCCACCAACGGCAATGTTCATGGTTCATGGGTGATGACACTATTTATGTTTTGAGTCAACGAGCATTTCGCTCTCATTTAAGTATATGGCCGAAAGAGACAGACTTCCAGGTATTGTAAAACGAATCCTGTCGTCCAAGACAGTGTCCCAGAAAGAGCGCGGATTCGGCACGAGATGAGGAAATTCACAGGCGTCTATTGTGCTGAATGAGGCCAGGCTGATCAGGCCTAAGCGCTGTAGTGTGCGAGTGAGACAGACGAGAACTTACGTCATAGGGAAACCCAATAGGAGCTGTTTGTGCCCAGGGAGTAGCAATCTTAAATATGGGGGACCTAAGATCGCCCATAAAGGGAAACATTTACGAAAACTATTTAATTCTGTAGTAATTCAAGCAATCTACCATCTTTCTTAATTTTTCATGATAATCCCAATAAAACTTGAATATTGACCGTATCTAAAATAGTTTAGGGTTTAATGTTAAACCGAAATTAAGAAGTTTTGTGACAAAGACCTAAATGAAAAAATCTAAACGCTTTGGTCGATCTTAACGATCGACATTTCATATAAAAGCATATCATTAAAATGACAAATGTCGCCGGCCGAAGTGGCCGAGCGGTTCTAGGCGCTACGGTTGGAACCGAGCGACCGCTACGGTCGCAGGTTCGAATCCTGCCTCGGGCATGGATGTGTGTGATGACCTTAGGTTAGTTAGGTTTAAGTAGTTCTAAGTTCTATGGGACTGATGACCTCAGAAGTTAAGTCTCATAGTGCTCAGAGCCATTTGAACCATTTGACAAATGTAGTAGCCGCGCGGGATTAGCCGAGCGATCTAAGGCGTTGCAGTCATGGTCTGTGCGGCTGGTCCCGGCGGTGGTTCGAGTCCTCCCTCGGGCATGGGTGCGTGTGTTTGTCGTTAGGATAATTTAGGTTAAGTAGTGTGTAAGCTTAAGGACTGATGACCTTAGCAGTTAAGTCCCATAAGATTTCACACACATTTGAAAATTTTTGACAAATGTCGTAAACATAAACTCTGTATCTTCAAAAAATTATCAATATACCGCAATAAACTCTGTAACTTCATTTGTTTAAAAGATATAGACAATTTAAATTATCAGTATTTTCAGTTAAGCATCAGATCATCATTTCCTCCATACAAAACACATTGAACGATGACAGCATGACACCTTATTGAATTATTAGGTAATAGAATATTTGTTGTAAAGCTTAATGCATAATAGTTACTTTTGTTCTTTACTTATTTTTCAGGATGTACATTGGTGCAAGGCTACTGGCCGTGACATTCAAAGTTAAGAAGGAAATTGTTTTGGTTTTATGTAAAAGAATTTAAGAATGGATATTATTGTTACTTTATTTAGAACGTGAAAGTGGTCAATCTTTGATTATTTAAATATGTTAAAATGTAAAATAATGTAGAATAAGCTGTAGCCAATGAGGATGGGAACTGCACTAGTCAGTTGAGCGACGATGTTCGGCACGCGGGAAACGCGGTCGGGGACGGCCAGAGGGACAGTGCTGGTGGAGACGCGAAAGCGGACGGTCGATCTTTAGGTAGCTAGGAAGTGAAATGACTTAGAAAATTTCGCGTTGTGTGGTATCGCGGGACTCTCTGAGCAACGAGTAGCTGCGTGCATGGTCTGAATTCTAACTTTTCGCGTAGATAACGAGGTGGAGTATTGGACTTGTACTTCGCTATGAGACTGTGAATGATCGAACTGTGTCAAATGGATAGTCGCTCGAGTGTAACAGTAACTCTAAATACGACCACTTTCGCTATTAGTCTGGTTTCTGGATAAGCATTATTCTAACCACATCGCAACGGTGTGGCCTACATCATTTATGGGTCGTTAATTTATCTCACGATATTATTATTACTTCGTATGTTTCATACAATCTCGAAAACTTGCCATCTACCAGACAATTTAACCAAAGGGTTACAAGTGTCTAATTTAGGGCGTGTAATGCGACATGTGCGGTCGAGCACCTAGACGAGTTTGAGCCAAGAAATTTCGACGAAGAAGAACTGCATGTGAGCCCGAACATCTTTGGGATGTTAGCTCACAATGTACAATGATGCTGTGCATGGTACCCCCTCCCACCATTAAAAAATGTTCCCTACATACATATATACATACATGCATATATAATACATTCCAATTTCGAAATGTAATTGGCATATGAATAAAAATGTACCCAGTAATCCTAAGGTGCATTGCAATCAGATGCGTGTTACGTAATCTTCAAACTATTGTCAGGGCTATTTAAGCGCAGTGATGCTGTGTAAGCTGCTCCCTTCCATAATTAACAAATGAGAACTACAGTCATCCGCACCATATAAATCCCATATTGATTTTTGAAAAGTACTTTCGTGTCGCTACCATTTAGACAGGCTCAGTCTCGCTTGTTATAAATCAGACCTAAAAAACCAGGTTATTTCTAGCGGAGGCATTTTCCTATCACGTTCCTACAGACGTATGAAGAGTCTGCAACACAGTCACTGCCGGTAAGGTAGATATCCGATGAGGTGGTGACTAGATGTTTGAAATTCTAAGAAAATAACCTATAGAAAAAAAGAATGGTAAGAACTGGCAGATATTGTGATATTCCAGACATCTGATCTATCAGAACAGCAATTTTTAATATCGTCCACTTCCAACTTATATCATTTGATCACATTTCTTTTGATGCTTTCTTGCATTTCTGACCTCTTATTCTTGCAGGCATCACAGCTTGTTCCCCATGTGGGAGACATGGTTTTACAGCCCTGACAGATGAACTAGAGATATTTACCAAATAGATAGCTGCTAAAGCCACCACACGCATTTGAAAGTGTTTGTCAGTTGGACTCTTGCTTCTACCAAGAAGCTGAAGGCTGCTAGACACTTTAGAGCAGAACAAGCAGACATGATGAATAACGAACATATACAGGGTGTCCCATTTATCTTGACCACCCTAAATAACTGTTTGTTGAGATGCAAATTACAAAATATTTCAAGCAAATGTTCTTCATCCGTCAGGTGGACATCAATCAGCATGACTGCATTCGTTGTAGCTTCGTTTTTTACAATGATATGAACAGCGGTATGACATTTTTAAATGGCACCCTGTATTTTTATTCGGTAATTAATTCCTCTCCTAAAGACCTATTCAAAAATGTATCACAGTGTACCATTCACTGAAACACAACGTTATTAATTACATAACACAACAATGACTTTGAGCCCGGGATCACAAACTCGTCCACTTGCTGGACTTGTCAGAAAACAAATGAAAACCAAGTAAAAACATAACAAAAAATTGACTTAGACTGTCCTGTAACATTGCCCAGGAGTAGAACATTCAAAGGGCTCAGAGTGGTGACCATGGGCACGGATACACTGGTGCACTCGTTGAATGAAAGAATTATTTACTGTTTCCAGTGTTGCCCGCTGAAGAGAATTACAAGCAAGCACGATACGTTCCTTCATGTCCCCTGGAGTTGTTGGAATATCGCGATAGACAGCGTCTTTAATGCATCCCCAAAGAAAAAAGTCCAGATGATTGAAATCAGGAGACCTAGCAGCCCAAGTAACTGTTCCTCCTCGACCAATCCATCTGGCACGATAATAGTTCAAATGGCTCTGAGCACTATGCGACTTAACTTCTGAGGTCATCAGTCCCCTAGAACTTAGAACTACTTAAACCTAACTAACCTAAAGACATCACACACATCCATGCCCGAGGCAGGATTCGAACCTGCGACCGTAGCAGTCACGCGGTTCCGGACTGAAGCGCCTAGAACCGCTCGGCCACACCGGCCGGCTCTGGCAGGATACCTTCGGTTCAGAACACGACGTGCACGCAGGGCATTATGTGCTGGACATCCACCGTGTTGATACCACATATGCATTCTGGTTCTTAGCGGCACTTTATCCAGAAGAGAAGAAAGAATTCGTCTGAGGAAGTTGGCATACGCTGTGCCGTTTAGACTACCATTGATGAAATAAGGGCCAATAATTGCAGTACCAAGCATCGCACACCAGACGTTAACTCTCCAAGGACGCTGCTGTTCCGCCTGTCTAAGCCATCGGGGGTTGTCGCTGGACCAATAATGCATGTTCCTTGTATTTACCTGTCCTTTGTTTGAGAAGTAACATTCATCGTTAAATAGAACATTGTAGAAGAAGTTCGGGTTGGCGAGGATTTGCTGCTGTGCCCACTGACAGAACCGTGCACGAGTCTGGAAATCATTCCCATGCAATTCTTGATGTAGGTGTACGCGGTAAGGATGGAACCGGTAACGTGTAAGAATACGATGTACACTCGTTTTAGGAATGCCAATCTCGCGTTCAAGCTGTCGTGTACTCACATGTGGATTCATAGCAGCCGGCCGCGGTGGTCTAGCGGTTCTAGGCGCTCAGTCCGGAACCGCACGACTGCTGCGGTCGCAGGTTCGAATCCTGCCTCGGGCATGGATGTGTGTGATGTCCTTAGGTTAGTTAGGTTTCAGTAGCTCTAAGTTCTAGGGGACTGATGACCACATATGTTAAGTCCCATAGTGCTCAGAGCCATTTGAACCATTTTTGATTCATAGCAACGGAAGCGAGTACAGTAACTTCGGCAGCTTCGCTTGTGCGAGTGCTACGACGATTGCGTTGTCTTGGGGTGAAACTTGCCGTTTCCTGAAGCGTCGCAATAAGACGAGAAAACATCCGTCCGGAAGGAAGGTTCTTGACAGGATATCGCTCTCTGTACAGTTCCGCTGCCTGCGCAGCATTTCGCCTACCTTCAATAACAACAACAACAAAAGAAACGTTATGCCGATGCAGTTTGTAGGATGGACAGCCTTTACTGTATGCCTACTCTACACAACAGTATTTAAAAGGACTAAACTACTGTACTAAATGTATCCGTTCATAAGAAAACAGTATTGCAGTTATTGTTCAGCTAACTTACATTCGCCATAGATGAGTATCATTTCTACCTTCTCTTCGATGGTGTACATTTTACGCAACACAACTCTTCAACTGACGATGATTGACGGAATGACGGGTGTGCATTCTACTTATGTTTGGATTTGTCCTCTGTCAACTTCAGCTCATGGATGTGTTCCATTACCCCGAGTACCTGCACTAAGCGCTGGGAGCGTCAACGTCAATGTAGTGTTACGTAATAATAACATAATAACGTTGCGTTTCAGGGAATGGTTTGCTGTGATATATTTTTGAATGGGTGCTTAGGAATGCTGGGCAGTTGGCTGTTAACAGCGCGTAGCGTTGCGCAGTTGGAGGTGAGCCGCCAGCAGTAGTGGATGTGGGGAGAGAGATGGCGGAGTTTTGAGAGCGGATGATCTGGACCCGTGTCCATCAGAGACAGTAAATTTGTAAGACTGGCTGTCATGAACTGATATATATATTCTGACTTTTGAACACTATTAAGGTAAATACATTGTTTGTTCTCTATCAAAATCTCTCATTTGCTAACTATGCCTATCAGTAGTTAGTGCCTTCAGTAGTTAGAATCCTTTATTTAGCTCGCAGTATTGGCGCTAGCTTTATTGCAGTAATTCGAGTAATGAAAATTTTTGTGACGTAAGTGATTCATGAAAGGTATAGGTTATTGTTAGTCAGGGCCATTCTTTTGTAGGGGTTTTTGAAAGTCAGATTGCGTTGCGCTAAAAATATTGTGTGTCAGTTTAGTGTTGATCAGAATAAGTAAAGAGAGAAATGTCTGAGTACGTTCAGTTTTGCTGAGCTGTTTGAAAATCAAATAACGTTTATCAGCACAGTAATTCATTAATTTTTCTAAGGGGACGTATCATAGCCGCTTCAGTTCGGAACCGCGCTGTTGCTACGGTCGCAGGTTCGAATCCTGCCTCGGGCATGGATGTGTGTAATGTCCTTAGGTTAGTTAGGTTTAAATAGTTCTAAGTTCTAGGGGACTGATGACCTCAGATGTTAAGTCCCATAGTGCTCAGAGCCATTTGAACCATTTGAACATAACAGATACTAAGCTGATACGAACATGTTTCTTTTTACCTGATGAGAAAATACTTACAGGAAATATAGCCTATGCCATACTGTTGTGAGGGATTTTACAAAAAGTCACTCTACTTTAGCCACGTGAAAGCACGTGTGTTTCCCGATTTCTTCTGTCTTCGAAAATAATTCATATAAAACGGGTGGATCTAATTGTACATTTTGCGTGAGAGATTCGCGGTGTGTCGACAATAAAATCCCCGTTTTAGAATGAGTGAAGTGGAATTTTTAACCTGGGGAGTCTGTGACGTTGCAGTTACGACAATACTCGTATGTCCAAGTCGTGCATGCTTGTCTCGCAGTATGCCACGGCCAGTGGAAACAATGGTCACGAGGTTTCGGCTGACCAGAAGCCGCGGCTTAGCCTCGTGTGACTGGGGGGTACGAAGAAAGATTCAGGCTAGTCGGCTCTTGCCCATAGCCATGGGGCAGATGTTTGTGTTGCGCATATTCTCCGATTTTTACGTAGAAATTTGGTAAGTTCAGCATGGCGAGTGTTTGCGCTGGACGATTATTCCCCCATGTAAATTGATCAGTTGATGGCTGGGCGGTCACAGCTGTTGTCTCTCTTGCTTCCAAGGGTATGGTACGGCTGAAGATGTGCCCGCAACTGCCGGTGTGGTGGACGCAGCTGCAGGGTCTGGTCCTCTCCCGGCCAGTGAAGATCTCGGCTGACGGCGCGCACTTTGCGATCATGAGTGTGTGCGATCGGAAGTTTTTTTTCAACAAATATGTTTTCAGTAAGGTAGAAACATTGTGGTGCAGGATGGTGCTTGTGTTCTCACAAGTCGGTGCATACAAGACCTTTGATATATATTAGTGGTACGATATATTCGTGGCGGAAATTTTATTACTTGATCTGCAAAATGTTTGCGTGTGATTCTCAAATGTTGAATATGTTTTATTACGAAGGAGAATCATCATAAGGTGGTAGTGAGCATTTTAAGCCATCTATTTGACTCCTGTAAATCGTTAAACAATTAATTTGATAGTGTAGTGCAAATGTGCTATTTGCCGCCATTTCTGATATCGAAATAGCGCCAGCTCTCCCTCTGTCCCCAGCATTAGCCAATAGCAGCACAATATTCTGATGAGGGAAGAGAACCTTCTGCATGTTTGGACACACTGGTTCATGCAAGTGTTCATACAAAGAGGATGTAACCACTTGGGGGAGAGAGACAGGAAGCGGGTCTTGAATTTCACTGTCAAAGCAATGCCACCATCAGATGCTTTCTTTGGGAGATGTTGGAACAAATGGAGGTCCTTCAGGCAGGTAGGCTCGTCACCTTGGTTGATTGATTGACTTTGGGGAGAGCACCAAGCAGCGAGATCATCGGTCTCATCGAATTAGGGAAGGACGAGGAAGGAAGTAGGACACGTTCTTTCGAGGGAACCATCCTGGCATTTGCCTGAAGCGATTTAGGGAAATCACGGAAAACCTAAATCAGGATGGCCGGATGCGGGTTTGAACGTCGTCCTCTGAAATACGACTTCAGTGCGTCACTTTGGTCTATGGGTTTGAGGTGCAGGTGTTACAACCGTAAGTAGTCACTTGAAGGAGTGGACGTGGTTTCATCGGTATCCAATACCAAGGGACGCCAACTTCCGGTCAACGGTCGGTGGTACTTAGTATCATGATGTGTAACTAGGACATTGTATGCTTTTCGACCTCAATGGTGGCACCCGGACGACTGACACACGTGAAAGCGACCGAAACATTGCCTAATATACCGCAGTTCATTCCTTTCCTCGACGCTTACAGTTATTCAAAATGGTTCAAATGGCTCTGAGCACTATGGGACTCAACTGCTGAGGTCATTAGTCCCCTAGAACTTAGAACTAGTTAAACCTAACTACCCTAAGGACATCACAAACATCCATGCCCGAGGCAGGACTCGAACCTGCGACCGTAGCGGTCTTGCGGTTCCAGATTGCAGCGCCTTTAACCGCTCGGCCACTTCGGCCGGCCGCTTACAGTTATTACTTCATGAGAAGTGCGGGTGGGGGTGCAGATGTGAGCTCTACCCAAGTGGGGGAGCTCTGTGTCCAGCAAGCCGATTAAATAAAGAATATGCAAACTGAATAGAATAACGTGTTATTGACATTGATTTGAATTTCGTGTTGTGAGATCCTTGCTCTCCAGCATAGACTGAGCCTTTTTCCTGCCAATTTCTACATGGTGGACGGTACGGTGGGGGGGGGGGGGGGAGGAGGGAGGCTGGGGGATTTCCCAGGAGGATGAACAGTGGCTCAGAACTGAACTAGGGAGGGGAGAATACAATTATAAATGTCTGCATCTTCGATTAGCTTCCTTTTGAGATCAAGTGAATGTGGACTGGACTCGAACCGGGCACCAGTTCACAATACTGGATACGCCGTCCAACAGGATTCTGACAAATAACGCCGTCACATACTCATAAAGCATGCAAATAAAATAAAATAGTTTAACAAACAAACAATAACAATTCAGAAAGAGGGCAGCTCTTCTAAGTACCCCTAAATACAGATTGCATAATCCAATCCCAGAAACATATTTCAAATAATCTTTCAAGATACTAATCTAAACCCCACAAATGCGAAGAAGGAGAAATCTAGCAACAGTACTTGCATCTGACAGTAATACGTGTTAACTTGTCAACATTAAACCACCAATAACAAGTCCTGGTAAATATAGTACAACTGTAATACAGGCAGGCTCAAAGTTGCAAGAAACAGTGCTAATCACGGAAGTCTAATCAAACAGAATCAAGCAAATGTACAGCATCAACTAAGATGACTTGGAAAAAAATAACATAATAAAAATCTTAAAACGAGACGCACTCACTGAGCTAGATCAGAGCAGCTGTACCACTCAAACATATTCTGCCAGTCCACTGCGGTACCCAAACCAATAAATGAGCGGTTTAAATGTTAGACAAAAAGGATTTAATTTCTACCCGCCACAAAAAGAACAAATTAACGGGCGGAAGCCATTTAACATGAAACAATGAATAATCCATTCTTTTCAATTCTGTCGGATTCAAGTAATCCAGCCGACTGTAGCTCAGTGGGGAGTAAGGTCCGGTAAATAGCAGACCGAACTATATGATAAAGTTAGCTTTGCGGCACAAGTGCACGGTAACTGGCAATATTCTGAAACGTCAGACACGAGCGAAGTTATTGCTTGGTAACAGTCAAAGAGCATGACCATGCACAGCATCGATAACAGCCGATGCCGGTCAATCTCCTCCCTCCCCCTTTTAAACTAAATCACCCTGGGGTTTGGTGTTTTCAAAATTTAAAGTATCACGACCAGTATTAACATGAATTAGGTGTACTCGATGCGGCTTACACTTGGACTGGTTCTCAACCAGAAGGGTAATTGGAGTGGACACTTTTACGATATTACAAGGTACCACAAAACGAAGTAATAATTTATTGGACATTTACTTATCAGCTTTCCATTTGTCACAAAAATTCTTAATAAAAACTACATATCTATATCCAGTTTCGCGGTGCACCTAGCCCGACTGTATCACGCCGCCTATCTCCAATGCGCACAGTCAATATTAATCTTTGCTCTTCTCGAATTACCCTAAATAACTTCAGGGGTCATCTGCTCCAGGATAAGGTCGTCCACTCACCAAAGAATCGACAAAGGTGAAATGGCAGAATAAGCAAACATTAAAGCATCGAGGTCATCTTATGGACTTGCGAGTGGTGGTGCTAAACGTTAGATTCAATCAAGGAATAGAGCTGCCCCATTTTGTCTGGTCTCGAGAGTGCAATATTATTAGAGCAGACTTCAATTACGATTCATCCTCCCAGCAGTAGAAGACTGAGTGGAATAAGAGATGATTGTCATATTACGAGCTAAACCAATATGAAAGCAAAATCTCTTCAATTCCCTCGAAACAAAAGCAGTTACATTGCCACTGACTGTAAATTTAGATGGCCCAAATATGGAAAAGATTTTAGTAAGATTCTTAATCGTTAGTCCAGCTACTGTCGTTAGTCAACCAGGGATCATCCATGAGAAACGCGAAAAGGCATAAATGACGATGAGTACATATTTATCACCCTTCTGTGTATGGGGCAGCAGCCTTACACAATCAATGAACACCTTGCCTGTAGGCATCTCAGCCTGTGTATAATGAAGGAAATGCCTTGCGTGTTGGAATTCGGCTTGACAAAACTAGAAGCTTCACCCTGGGCAAAGCTAGAAGCTTCACCATGATTTACCAACATCCTCACGTCTTTGTTTGGGGCTGTCCAAGAGAGACATTCCGCAAGCTACTGAATTGTCATGTATTTCCCGGTGCCCGTCGAGCATAGACTAGTGGAAATATTTGGAAACAGCTAGCAATGAGTCCTGCGGAAAACAGTTTTTCAACCTGTTATCTCCAGGAGCAAGATAACGCAGAAATCCATGTTGTAGTTGGTAAGCAGGCACTTTCTTCCCAGTATCAAGTCTCTGTTTCAGCTGCTGAAGGCTAGGGTATTGCCCTAGTCTTTCCTTTCCTTTAGATCTCCAGATGAGGAGGGTATCTCAGCTAGTACAGCGGAAACCCAAGCCCTGTCCTCGGTGTCTTCGGAGTTATCAGGATCGCTTGCATCCTGTGAAACTCAACTAGCTTTTTATTCACATGAACTGTTGAGTGCTATTGACAAGGGATTTCAGATCGATTCCGGATTTCCGGAAGGCTTTTGACATTGTACCACACAAGCGGCTCGTAGTGACACTGCGTGCTTATGGAGTATCGTCTCAGTTATGTGACCGGATTCGTGATTTGTGCCAGAGAGGTCACAGTTGGTGGTAACTGACGGAAAGTCGTCGAGTAAAACAGAAGTGATTTCTGGCGTTCCCCAAGGTAGTGTTATGGGCCCTCTGCTGTTCCTTATATATGTAAACGATTTGGGAGACAATCTGAGCAGCCGTCTTATGTTGTTTGCAGATGACGCTGTCGTTTATCGACTAATAAAGTCATCAGAAGATCAAAACAAACTGCAAAACGATTTGGAAAAAGTATCTGAATGGCGTGAAAAGTGGCAGTTGACCCTAAATAACCAAAAGTGTGAGGTCATCCACATGAGTGCTAAAAGGAACTCGTTAAACTTCGGTTACATCATAAATCAGTCTAATTTAAAATCCGTGAATTCAACTAAATACCTAGGTATTACAATTACTAACAACTTTAATTGGAAGGAACACATAGAAAATGTTGTGGGGAAGGCTAACCAAAGACTGCGTTTTATTGGCAGGACACTTAGAAAATGTAACAGACCTACTAAGGAGACTGCCTACACTACGCTTGTCCGTTCTCTTCTATAATACTGCTGCGCGGTGTGAGATCCTTACCAGATAGGACTGACGGAGTACATCGAAAAAGTTCAAAGAAATGCAGCACGTTTTGTATTATCGCGAAATATGGGAGAGAGTGTCACAGAAATGATACAGGATTTGTTCTGTAAATCATTAAAAGAAAAGCGTTTATCGTTGCGACGGAATATTCTCACCAAATTCCAATCACCAACTTTCTCCTCCGAATGCGAAAATATTTTGTTGACATCGACCTACATAGGGCGGAACAATCACCACGATAAAATAAGAGAAATCAGAGCTCGTACGGAAAGACATAGGTCTGCATTCTTTCCGCGCGCTATACGAGATTGGAATAATAGAGAATTGTGAACGTGGTTCGATGAACCCTCTGCCAGGCACTTAAATGTGATTTGCAGAGTATCCATGTAGATGTAGATGTAGACATCCTCTTGAAACATGCTGCTTAGAACATCGGCTGCCGATCGTTGGAGCCTCTTTTATGTTTGACGGAGAAACGGAATGTTGAAATACGGACGGCCAAGTGATCAATGCGATCCGTTTTACGTGATCGAACAAAGACCCAGCTTAAAGCCTGATTATCCGTTTCAAGAGAAAACTCTCGATATTCACGATGGAACATTAATATTTCTACAGCAAAAAGGGCCGCCAATGCCTCTAATGCACAAACCGAATATTTTACGTCGGCAGGAGACAAAGACCTGGAAGCATACGGTACAGGACGTCTGTTATCGTCTTGTTAATGGAGCAAAACTGCCATGATGCATGAATTAGATGCACTTGCCAGGAGAATGAATGCCCGCTTAAAATCTGAAGTAGCCAAAGCAGGGGCGTTACTTAAGGCGAATCTCAGAGCGTCATAAGCCAGCTGCTGCCTTTCAGTCCAGGGAAACAGCTGATGTTTCTTACGTAACTGATTCGAGGGGGCGGCAAGCTGTGCAAATTTGGGCACGAAATTCATGAAAAAATTCACCATCCCTACGAAGCAGGCTATTGTCGTCTTATCCATTGGTGTCCTGAAGTTCCAGGTTGCCGTAGTTCGCTCCTTGTCTGTTGTAACCCCAACGGCCGACACTAAATGCCTGAGGAAGGAGATTTTCTCATAGGCCACATTAACCTTAGGTGCCTTTCCTGTGAGACCAACGCTCTGCAAACACAGAAATACCTGGTGGACATGTTCGACATGATCAAAAAATGTGCAACTACATATGACAATGACATCCAGACGATTATAAAAAAAAATTAAATTTCAGCACCCTGAAAACAGAACCGAAGAGCCTTGAAAGTACAACCGCTCCTGTAGATAAACCAAGGAGCACCTGATTAAACTCATAAGTTCTAATGAGTACAAAAAGCGGCTACATTTTTCAAATTCTCAGCCAAGGGCATTTGGTGGTAAGCTTGACTGAGATCTAGAACGGAAAAGCACCGCGCCCCAGCGAATCAAGTAAAGCAGTTGTGGAGGTCGGGCAGAGGAACCGATTCCAAAACGACGCCATCAAGCTTTTCCACTCCCCAATGACGACAACTGAGCCTGACTTGTAGAAAGATCTGAGAAATCACGAAAACAAGTCTTTAGTGCACGTAGCAGGATTTCAACATGCACTTTAACGTAAAAATTTTGCCTATTCATGATCACCTTTCGCTCGTGCTGTCGTCAACGTGAACAATTTAGAACAATTTATATTCAAACTTTCACTTTATCATTTTATTTATCCATTCTTTATTTTTTGGGATACTTTACACCATGAATAACCTTATTGGCCATGACAAACTATCAATATTACAAAAGGCATGCATCCACCCAACTAATGGTAATAACTGACCATTCACTGTGCAGCAACTCTCATGAGTTGCAATGAAGAAAACGTGAAAATGTCACAATTTCCTAAATATCAGTAATGATCGAGAATAGATGCGCTGTTCCCCGATTCCAATAAGGCACAAATAAATTTTCGTTTGAGTAGCTCAAACGCAAAGGGAAGTCTACGTCTTGTCACTGCCATAACCTCATTACAGCCACTCGGTAGGGCTCCAGCTCCATGATGCGCTATTTTTTCCAGGCGTCCGTCACTCGCCACTTCCTTTCGTTCCGAACGCGAGTCATGTGCAAAATACCAAGAGGTACTGCAATGGTAACAAGCTCGTCTGGTCAACGTAAGACTCATTAGGTTTATGTGCACCACGTATCTTCCATTTAATCATGCCAAAGGAATCCCTGTGATTACGTCCTTCATCGGTAAACATGATGCTTTCTTTGCTAGCGATTATCTGATCCATGTCAACAAAGGTTATAGGTTCCTCAAAAAACAAGATTCGTAAACAGTCATCTGTTCGCATACCCTCCAAGATGTTCACAACCTCAGCGCCCATGATCCAAACGTTCAGAGCCACACTTGCCATTGGGATTTGTTGTATATACACTGCTAACCTCATTATACCACTGTGCACGATACAAATGTTGATTAAGTCAGTCATTTCTAACACTAGTTGATAATCCCTCCCAAAAATGGTTCAAATGGCTCTAAGCACTATGGGACTTAACATCTGAGGTCATCCGTACCCTAGACTTAGAACTACTTAAGCCTAACTAACCTAAAGACATCACACACATCCATGCCCGAGGCAGGATTCGAACCTGCGACCGCAGCAGGAACACGGTTCCGGACTGAAGGGCCTAGAACCGCGCGGCCACAGCAGCCGGCAATCCCTCCCATAAAATCCTTTCTCATAAATCTAACGAGCCACAATCACGGAGGATGGCATTGATCATTCGGCTCAAACAACCACAAAACAAGCGATATAAAATTTGAAAAATTACTGAGTGTTCGGCCTTAAGAGTATTAGACTGGTTTTCCATAAGGTAAAAAACAACAATCTGACAAGTTCTTGAATACTCTTGTTTGAGGGACTGTCATTGCTGGGAAACATCGTCAAAACTGTGTTGGTGAGACCTCCTCCTAATCTACAAATGAAGTGGCGCCCCACTATAACGCATTTAACTTTATTTGTAACTCTGTTCTGCTATTCGTTAAACAAAGCTGCCTGTTCCTGATTAGCATTAACTACGTTTAAGTCTTGAATACGGTTATACCACTGGCCACGGCACAGACTAATAAATTTAAAAAAAAACGAACATTCTTCCATACACTCGAGAGAGATGCGGCACAAACACGAGGTCGGCACTTACCTCACCACTTATTGCCCACGATGACTTGCAGCCGATACGCCACCGCCTCGCACAGCCGCGAACTCATCTCAGCACTGCTTCACTTCCAGACTGGCCACATGGCCAGAGCACTTACTGCAGCTACTCTTTCTTTAAATACTTTATGCTAAGAACAGCCCTTGATTAGGTAACTCACCTGAGTACACCTAAAACATAAGAAAAACACAAAAAGACCTAGACTCCACCTGCTCCCAATTTTTTTTAACTGTCATGAATCATGCTTACAAGAAATTTTTAACTTTTCCAGCTCCCGGAAAACCGCTCCCTACTGCTACTGAAATATCCAGTGAGCAAAGTGCTTGGGGAGTGGCAGGGCAAGGCTATCAAATAAGCATCATTCACACAAAAACGATTTTATTAAAATAAACCAGCACTACCCTTACAAATAACAAAATACAGTATAGACCAAAGGATTACAATACAATTATAAATGCCACCAGATGCCCAATTAATTTACGGTTACAACCAGCCAAATGTGAGTTGGACTGATACTTGGCACCAGTTCACAAAACTGGATGCGCCAGTCTACAGAATCTGGCCAAATGGTGCAGCCACTGGTTCTTCTGAACCACATATATGAAATACTTTTAACAACCAATTCAGAAAGTGGGCAGCTCTTCCAAGTTTCTCAAATTACACACTGCATGACCACTCCCAGAAATATATTTCAAATAAACTTTCACTATACTAATAACTAATTTAAATTCCACGAATGAGAATACGAACAAATCAGATAAAAGAACTTGTATCTGACAGCAGTAGCTATTAATTTTCCTGTAATAAACCAGCAACAACAAGTCCTGGTAAACCTAGTGCAACCGTAATACAAGTAGGTTCAAACCTGCAAGAAACAGTGGTGATCATCGAAATCTAACCGAACAGAAGTAAGGAAAGATACAGCCTCAATTAAGACGGGTTACAAATGAATCACGTAATAAAAATTAATGATGATGAAGAAGTCCCATACTCCTTGACAGAGCGTAGGGACGAAGTGGGAGACCTGCTCCGCCGTACTAGGCAGGTTCCTAGCGGAGGTGGTCTGCCATTGCCTTCCTCCGACCGTAATGGGGGATGTATGATGCTGATGAAGATGACACAACACCCAGTCATCTCGAAGCAGGTGAAAATCCCTGACCTCGCCGGGAATCGAACCCGGGACCACGTGCTCGGGAAGCGAGAACGCTACCGCGAGACCAAATCTTAAAACGAGACGCATTCACTGAGCAAGATCAGAGTGGCTGTACCACTCAAGTTTAATATCCCCGTCGATCCTGGTACCAAACTAATAACGGAGCAATTTGAATATTTAAACGTTAAGACAAAAAGCATTTAATTATGACCAACAACAACAAGAACAAATTAACGGACGAAAGCTATTAAAAATAAATTAAAAAAAGAAAAGAAGAAATAAAAGAAAAAAAAAAAACAGAGTAACCCACGCTTTTCAAATCTCTCGGAATCAAGTAAGGTAAATATCTCTAGACAGATTGAACTGTATGTTAAAGTCAGTTCTACTTCATTAGTGCAGAATAAAAGGCAATGTTCTGAAACGTGCTCACCGAGTTTAGTTCTTTTGGTCTGAACAGGAGGTGTCCCAAGAGGGAACGGGTACTAAACTTCCTTCCACTACGGCCCCGCTATCCGGCGATTCCTTCGCCGATGTCCTGCTGCCCACTTTTCACTTTCTGTCCTCACGCTCGTGTATTTGGTCACGCACTGCTCTGAAGGCGTCCGCCCAGCTTTTACGTTACTAATCGAGACGGCCACTGGAAACTTCCTTCTTCATCACCAGACCGGGACTGCAAAACGCGAGTTCGGTACGCTTATAGAAGGCTCAGAACTCGCGGCGCATTCCCGTTGTGGCGCTACGCGGGACGCCGTTGCTTGGTAACGGTCGAAGAGTGTACCCCAGCGTGATGCAATAAGAGCCGATGCGGCTCCTCAGTATTACCAACACTGAGGCGGGACAATGGTGAAATGATACAGGGACGGAGACATAAGGCGAAATTTCTGCTGTGTATGTTCCTCCTTGACGACGACCCACACAGTGGCTAACCTGATCACACGGAGGTACTGCTTGAAACAATAGACACAAGAGAAAATCGCCTTGGCCATTGAGAGGCTAAAGAGAAAGAGGGCACCCGACACTGGTGGAATTCGTTCAGAAGTCGGTCGGTCGCACTACAAATCACACAATACCTGTCGAAATTTCTTAACGACGCCCTCCGGCTGGTAGAACTGCAGCTTGGAAGGTAGCGAATACGGTTATCACTAGGCAATCCGTGGATAATATTCCATCAGAACTCAAATCTTACCGACAGATGTGCCGTTTAAATTCAGAACGTAAGATACAGGACCGACTCCTTCGTGATCGCCTTCAGACGCACGGAGCTCTAAGAGCTTCAGCCTGCCCAATTCGGATTTACGTGCGGAAAACAGATAGGTGACGCGGCTAATGACGCTATCCGAATAGTGAACAGAACAGAAAGGAAAGATGCGGTAGCAGTACTAATAGCTATGGCACTACCATTCGACTATTTATGGTGGTTCTCGATGTTTTCACGTCTTCGAGACCTGCAGCTCCTGGCGGCTGTATACAATAGTCTTCTCGACTACTGCAGAAACAGAGTCGCAAAGTGGCGAACGGGAGACCGCAAGGTGATCAAAAAGAGCACTTATGGATGCCTGCAGGGGTCGATTTGCGGACCTGTTTTCTGGAATGATACTAATGAATACCTCGCAATATTAACGGAAAGGGACGATCGCACGACGGAAGGAGTAGTCGCATATGCTTACGATCTTTTTCTTCCAATAGCGACCAATTCAAGAGAGCATCTTTGAGCCAAAACGTCAGGGGTAGTACACACCATGAGTAATTGGTGTACTTGAAATAAACTCATCACCGCGGCAAATAAAACCCTCTACATTATGTAGAAAGGAAACTTACAAAATAATCCTACAGTTAAACTAAATTAAAAGTTACAAGAGACTTAAGCCTATACCCGGACCATAAATTAAGCTTTAATCAAGTTATCAATCCATCACTACAAAAATAAACATATCACTGCGTTCTCTTCACGTCAACAATGTCTTGCTACCAGCGTGTGGGCACATCGAATCTGCACCGCGACTAATATCATGGTGGTAAGGCGCGAACAGACGAATGCGTTCCTACGGCCGTCGGGGGCTTTTGGCACCTCGTTAGTAGAGCCACTATGCGCGCTGCTCGGGATATACCCGATAGAGATAACTGTTAAGTATCATGCGGTGAAATATTGGTTGAAACGGTGGTCGCAGGGAACATGACACACACGACGACGTAACGCAATCACTTAGGGGCCAGACCGGACCGATATCAGAGACTGTCCAGAAATATTATCGAGAGCGCTGCATAAAGTGTACTGCCAGCAAAGAGAGAACAGGCAGCAACGGGCACACGCAGCGAATGACTCCACAGATATAGTCTGGGAGACGAGTCTTTGGTATTGACAGCTCGGTAGCGTCTTTCCGTTGCCCAGCGACCGCAGGCAGGCAGCCAATGACGGCCTGACTTTGAGCGGGTAGCAAGGGCCACGTTGCCGCTCTGAAACCCGGTCGCGCGCGCTTATGAAACTTACCAGTGTCTCGCGTGCCGGCGGTGCGGTCGTTCGTCGTTTGTCTGAAGTTGAATTCGCAGTTTATTTCGTTTTTGTTGTTTTTAGTGTTTCTTTGTTTATGTTTCGTTGTAAACAATGTCTAGTGCGGAGGGTAGTACCAGCCCAACACAAGAAGTGAAACGGAGGAAGAAAAGTGTGCTACACACCCAGGCCTGTGAATTCGTGTGCTCTGTGAGGGATTACTTTGAGAAAGAAAAGGACAAAGGTGGGCCCTTAATTCCTGTTGTTCAGGTTGTGAAGAGAACTGCAGCAGCATTGAAAATAAGTAAGAACACTGTTGTAAAGATAGGGAAAGAACAGTATAGTGTAGATTGCGACGAGAGTGGCACAACAAAGCTGCACACACCAGGAAAGAAGCGACCGAGAAAAAAGCAGGTGACAGCTTTGGACGATTTTCAGAAAGACGCTATTCGTCGTCATATATACAGCTATTATAAGAGAAGGGAACGTCCCACTCTATCTAAATTACTGGTGTCGCTTCAGAAAGACGATCTTTTTAAAGGGAGCAAATTTTCATTGCGTACAGTGTTGAAAGACATAGGCTTCAGCTATTCACTGTTTAACGGACGCAAAATATTAATGGAAAGGAAAGATGTAGTTGCATGGCGGTGCAGATTTCTGCGCAGGATCATGGGTGTGGAATTCGAAAGTATAGTGTGGTTAGATGAAACTTGGGTCAATGCCGGCCATTCTTTACGTAGAGGCTGGAATGATGGAACGCCCGAGGGGACAATGGCAGTGCCTGTTGGCAAAGGAGGGCGTATTATTGTCTTACATGCAGGAACATCGAAAGGTTTTGTGCCAAACTGCTTGAAAATGTTTCGGTCAAAAAAGACGGGAGATTACCATGAAGAAATGAACAGTGTAGTATTTCAAGAATGGTTCGAGACATCGCTTATGACGAAGCCGACAAGTCCATCAGTGATTGTTATGGACAATGCGCCTTATCATTCCGTTGTTCACGATAAGGCACCAACCTTGGCAACAAAAAAAGATGATATCATTCAGTGGTTGAAACGGCGAAAAGTAGATTTCAGAGAAGATTTAAGGAAGGCGGAACTGCTCGAAATTGTGGCACAAAAGAAACCCCAATTTCCAACATATGAAATTGACGAGATTGCTGAAAGGCACGGGCATGAAATCGTTCGGCTTCCTCCATACCACCGTCACTTCAATGCAATTGAAGGAGTGTGGGCGCAGATAAAAAATTACATTGCTGCAAACAATAAAAAATTCACGATCTCTGAAGTGGAAACTCTCCTTCCAGCAGCTATCAATAAAGTGACAAGCGAGACGTGGGCTAAAATTGTAAACAGCACTGCAAGTGCCATCAGAGAGGCGGCCAAAACCGAAGGGGTTGTGGAAGAATGCATCGAAAATTTAATTATACATCTGGGAGAGAGCAGTGATAGTTCGAGTAGTGCTGAGGAAGACAATGTCAAATCAGATTCTGACAGTGATGTGAGTGGTGTTTTTCCATTACAGTAACTACAACGTATTCAGGAATGTAAGGAGGGAGTTTGCTATGGAAACCAAAACTGCTAATGTTCAACAACTTGCGAAAATAGTTTTCATTTCAGTTGTGAAGTTTAACAAATAACTTTATTATGTTTCAGCATCTTAGATACTTGTACTAAATAGCTCTTATCAGTTTTCGAGTTAATATATTTCAAGCATCAACTTTAAATAAATTCACGCGTACCAATACGACTTGTATTTTGTCTCGCTTTTATTTCTGCTGCTAGAGAATGAGTGTAGCAGACAGGGCGCCGCGTGCTGTGAGCCACGTTCGGCAACAGCGCCGTCTGCCCGCCGGAACTGTCAGTACCAATCACTCGTCTCACGGACTATAGTACTAGCGAGACAGATGGCAGCAGTGGCGGTGGCACATCAGACGGCAGCGGCTCATGTGAAGACGGACAAAGGTAGAATAAAGAATAAATATGTAAATTTCTTTTATTTCCGTCTATGATCACAAAATTGTAAGGTGGCTGGACCACTGGTTTCGGTTAACGATGTTCATCGTCATATCTGTAGCAAAATATTGTAAAAACACAAATACAACAAGTGGACTGTGTATATCCTAAAACTATAACATAAGCAAGGGGTTCCCAACAAAATTTTCTCGAGGACCCCCTCATCGAGCATGACTGGTAGCTTGTCATATCACAGTATCAGGTACCTAAAAAAGCTTAATTAAGAGTCTTTTTATACGTTTTCTATTTTTGGTACTTAGAAAAAGCATTGTCATATTCATTATTGAAAAAATATTGAGCTTAAAACTTTTTCAATTTAGCCATCATTCTTATTAACTATTTGCCTGTATCTAATTCTAGTTTTGCACTGGAGTTTGCTAGTGTCAGTTGGCTTTAGGAAGTCGCTAGACGCAGAAGTTAGCGTTCGCTAAAGCTCTGCTCATGCAGGAAGCAGCCAAAACATAAAATGTGTTATCATACGAAATATATTTAATACATTTTTTATTCCAATAGCATCTTGCGGACCCCTCTGGCATAGCTCGCTGACCCCTGGGGGTCTGCGGACCACCTGTTGGGAACCACTGACAAAGCCATTGTGAAAAGTATTACCAACACAAATGTGAAAAACATGAGCTTTAAATATGACGAGAGGCACCTGTTTTAAGACATTTCGTGATATACTGAAGCTTCCTCAAAAGATAAACCCAAAATCAGCTTTGTATCGCCACACATATTCGAAAAAGGTATATACTAGGCCACAATATCGATGGAGACATCTTGTTCACAGCGCTACTGTTCATAACAAACTGCTGTGCAGCAGCCACATGTTTGTGCTGTAAGCTCGTTATATGTCGCTAACGTAAGGACATCACACACATCCATGCCCGAGGCAGGATTCGAACCTGCGACCGTTCCAAACAATTGTTCCAAACTGAAGCGCCTAGAACCGCACGGCCACACCGGCCGGCGTAAGCCTTCACATATTCATCTCTTGTTTACTTGGCGCTTCTCTGTTTATATATTTCGTTAACTATATAATCATATTACTTAATTTGTACTGTGTTTTATTATCCTTTTCTTGAAACGGCCTGTCGCAGGGTATGAGGGGCCCTCTTGCAGACAATTTCCTCTGACTACTTCTCGCCTATACGGCACTGAGGCCGCCACGCCATCAGAGGCCGCTGATTTCTTACCACAGCCTGTTGTTTCATGCATTCAGCTTCTTTCCCTGTTTATTTTATCATTTTTATACTATTGTGTTAGCTCCGTAATTTTTTTTATTTTTTTATTGTAATTTTAATACCAGTATAACAGGTAGGCTGGCAGCAGCACAATACGCCGCTCTTCAGCCAAAGATAGTACAATGATAAAACAGAGAAGACACATGGGTGGAACAAAACGGTGGGGAAAAAACAGTAGACACATGAACATAAAAAACATGAAGCCGTTCACACTCGATGACAATCCACACTACAAACTGTTGACATGAAGCACAAACACTGAAGATGTCGATGGCACTGGTGAACGACGGAGTGTGACGGTGAACACTGAACACTAAACACGACGGCACACACGAGACACTGATGGCGATGATCTGTGGCGCGCGAATGTCCACTTAGCGTGTGCAAGTCCGGGGACCTGCCAAGAGGGGAAGAAGGGTGAGGTGGGGGAGAGGGGAGAACAAGGATGCCAATGGCTGAGGAGATGGGGGGAGGAGGAGAAGGAAAGGGGAGGGGAAGCCCAGGGGAGAAGTGGGGAGAAATGGAGGAGGGAGGGAAGAGGGAGAGAAGGGTGGGAGGGTGCCCAAAGGAGAAAAACACAGGAAGAGGGAGGGAGAATCAAAGTTGGTAGGAGGGGAGGAGGGCATCATCAGGAGGGAGAGGGAGCTGGCAGAAGCCACCTTGGGAGAGGGTAAGGAGGGTGGAGGGATGGAGACCGGGTGGGACGTGGGAATACAGGCGCGGCAGCAGGCGGGGGCGGGAGAGGATGGGCGAGACAAGCAGGTGAGGAGGATTGAGTTTGCGGGAGGTGTACAGGATCCGTATCCTTTCAAGGAAAAGGAGGAGGTGGGGAACGGAATGAGATCATACAGGATCCGTGTGGGGGAGGGGAGACGGATGCGATAGGCGAGGTGGAGAGCATGGCGTTCAAGGATTTGATGGGATTTATCAAAGGTTGGGGGGGGGGGGGGGGGCGGAGATTCAGGCCAGATGGGCATAACAAAGGATAGGGCGGATGAGGGATTTATAGGTGTGGAGTATGGTGGAGGAGTCCAGACCCCAAGTATGGCCGGAAAGGAGCTTGAGGAGACGGAGTGGGGAGTGTGCCTTGGCTTGGATTGTCTGGAGATGGGGGGTCCAGGACAGTCGGTGGTCGAGGGTGACGCTAAGGTACTTAATTGTGGGGGCGAGGGCGATAGGACGGCCATAGATGATGAGAGAGAAATCAAGGAGGCGCAAGGAAGGGGTGGTTTTGCCTACAATGATCGCCTGGGTTTTGGAGGGATTGACCTTGAGCAACCACTGGTTGCACCAAGTGGTGAACCGGTCAAGATGGGATTGGAGAAGGTGTCGGGAGCGCTGCAGGGTGGGGGCAAGGGCAAGGAAGGCGGTGTCATCGACAAACTGGAGAATGTGGATGGGGGGGGGTGACGGCGGCGGCATGTCCGCCGTTTATAAAAGGTACAGAAGGGGAGAGAGGACGGAGCCTTGGGGCACACCGGCGGAGGGAAAAACGGTGTAGGAATCCGTGTTATGGATGGTGACATAGGAAGGACGGTGGTGACATGGGAAGGGCGAAGGTTTGGAGCTTGAACAGGAGACCGGAATGCCATACTCGGTCATAAGCAGGGAGAGGAATATTGCGGAGCGGCGGGAATTAAGCTGTTCGGAAAGGAGATGAGTGAGGTGAAGGAGAAGGTCGTCGGAAGAGAAGGATGGCCGAAAGCCACACTGGGTAACGGGAAGGAGGTGGTGCTGGCAGAGATGCTGGTGGATGCAGTGGGTGAGGATAGATTCCAGAATCTTGCTGAAGACTGAGGTAAGGCTGATGGGACGGTAGGAGGAGACGGCGGACGGCGGTTTACCAGGTTTAAGGAACCACAGGATATGGGAGGTTTTCCACAGGCCGGGGTAGTAACTGATGGACAGGACTACATTGTAGAGCCTGGCCAGGGTGGAGAGGAAAGAGACAGGAGCTTCACGAAGGTGATGGTAGGTGACACAATCGTGACCAGGAGTGGTGTTGCATTTCGTGCAGAGTGTAGCAATGAGATCCTGTGTACTGATAGGCTCATTGAGTTCCGTGTGTGCATTGTTGTCCAACTACTGGAAACCAGGCGCGAGGGGAGGGACAGAGGTGTCAGTTCGATCGTGGACATCCGGGAAGAGGGAGTAATCGAACTGGGGATCATCGGGGATGGAAAAGACATCGGAGAGGTAAGAGGCAAAGTGATTGGCCTTACTAAGGGTGTCAGGGAAGGGGAGATCATCATGGAGAAGAGGATAGTAGGGGGAGGGTTTAGTTCTGGTAAGGCAACGGAAGGCTGACCAGAACTTGGACGAGTTTATAGGTAGGGTAGCATTTAAATGGGTGCATGTCTGTCGTCAGTCCCGACGTTTCTTAGCCACGAGCAAATTTCGAATGTGTCACTGGAGTTGCCGGTGGCATCAGAGTGTGTCCGGGTCACGCGTGTGGAGGAAGGCACGGTAGACATGGTGGGATTCATGGAGGAGGAGGACGGCCTGTGGGGTTAAGGTAGGACGGTGGGGGTGGATGGCGACAGTAGGGACGTGGGCCTCCACGGCCTCAGACAAGGTCTGCTGGAGAAAGGAGGTGGCATGGGTAACATCGTCAGGGTGGTGGTAGGCGAAGGGGTGGCTATCGACCTGGGTGGAGAGGGTATCCCAGTAGGCATTCCAGTCTGCACGGGAATAGTCATGGACGTACTTTGGGGGAGGGTCATTACGAGGGTCGGGGTGGGGGCGACGACCGTCTGAAACAGTGATGAGGACAGGGAGATGGTCGCTACCAATAGGCTCCAGGACATCCACCGTTATGCGGCCAAGGATGTTAGGGGAGGAAAGGATAACATCGGGAGTGGAGTTGGATTCGGGACGGGTGTTCTGGGGGATGGGGACGAGGTTGCCTTGAAGGGAGGAGATGAACCGATACCACCGCCGTAACTGGGCGGCGGAACGACTATGGATGTTGAGTTCGGCGGCGATCACATAGGAGGAGAAGGTACGGTCAATGTGGGAGAGGAAGTCGAAGGGAAGAGGGGCGTTATGGCGGACATAGATGGTGGCGCAGGTGATGGTTAGGCCGGGGAAGAAGAGACTAAGGATCAGGTGCTCGGTGGGGTCGGGAAGGAGAGGTTGGAGCCTAACTGGGATCTGGCGGTGGTGACCAATGGCAACTCGGCCACGCGCAATCGGGAGGGGATTATCGGAGCGGTGAAGGAGGTAGGGCGACGTGTGGATGGTGTGGTGAGGTTGGAGGAAGGTTTCATTGAGGAGGAAGGCATCCACGCAGTGGGTGGCAAGGGTGTGCAGGAAGAGGTTCTTGTTGGCAGGAAGGGAGCAGATGTTGTTGAAAAGGATACAGTGCTGTCGCGCCATGACAGGGATTTAGACAAGGGTGTCAAGACGGGAGAAGGTGAAATGGGCCTGGTTGTTGGAGTTGGTGGCATACATTTTTAAGTGAAAATGGAACGGGCGGCAAGGGAAACCTGTTGGAGGGTGTGAGGGCGCTGGAAAGGGTGGACGTTTTGTAGGACAATGGTGAGGAACCTGATGATGTCCTCAACGATGGGGGGGAGGTGGCGAAGAGAATTGCCAGGAGGGGTGGGGGCGTCCAGAGGACGGACAGGGACGGTGAGTTCAGGAGTGGTCGGAGGGGGTCGGGCTTTACACTGTTGGGAGTAGATGGGATGGGGGAGATTGCAGGTATTACAGGAGGAAGGGGATTGAAGGTTAGGACACTGCTGGAGAAAGTGTGCTTGTCTACAATGTGGGCACGTGGAGGCCTCGCGACACTCGGCTTTTGGGTGTGCGTTATAGCGCAGACACCTCTGGCAGCCCAGGGATTGAGGAGGGGAACAGGAGGGGTCGACCTTGTAGCGCTGGTTGAAGAGGAGGGCACCCTCCTTAAGGAGATAGTCAATGGAGGGGGCATCCTCAGAGAAGACCCGCATAAGGCGGGTGGGGCCGGCCGAGTTGAAAATGCGGCGGACCGCCCGCACCTCCAGCGTGGGATGCGCATTGAGCTCCGCCAACACCACCTCCTCCGTGATCGTCGGACTGAGCTGAGTGATCACGGCAGTGAGGGTCGGCGGGCGACGCGGGGGTTGGGGTTGGCGGGTAGGAGATGGAGAAGGAGCAGGGGTGAGGGAGGCGTTGGGGCCAAAATGGGTGATGGGGAGGTGGGAGAGGATGTCAGTGTGGAGGGTGGGGCTGGGGGAGGAGATGAGAACGGAATCCTGTCTGGGAGTGAGGAAGTGTGGGAAGTGGGGGAAGTGTTGCCGGAGGAGGAGGGAGAGATTCCGGGCCTCGAGAAGGGAAGGATCGGGATGGGAGAGGAGGTATTTGTATAAAGAGGGGGGAGGAGGAGGAGGAGGAGGCGGAGGGAGCAGGGCCAGGTGGAAAGACATCCATGGCATCCTGGGGGTGGGGGGAAGGAGGATGGGGCGGGGTCTTTTTGGGAGCGGAGTAGGTAGTGGTGCCACTAGGGCGTTTAACGGCGGCAGAAGGGTGGGTGGTGACATGAGGGACTGGAGCTATAGGGAGGTGGCGGGAAGGGGCAGGTTCCGGCGTGGACGCAGCAGTTGGCGCCAGAGATGGTGACGGTGAAGGCGACGGCGATGGCGACGGTGGTGGCGGTGATGGCAAAGGCGATGGGGAGAGTTGGGCATGGGCAGTGGCCTGACGGGCCACCACCCTAGCTGGAGCTGCAGTGACAGGCTGGGGGAATGGGGGGAAAGGATCAGAGGGAGAGGAGCGGGAGGAAGAAGCTGGAGAGGGGGCGACAAAGAGCGAGGGCGAAGGGAGAGTGAGAAGAGGAGGGATGGAAAGAGGGGGGGTGTGACTGGGCACACCATGTAATGGTGGTGGTGGCGGCGGAGGGCGACGTGTACACAATGACAGTGGTGGTAGTAGTGGCAGTGGTGGTGGGGACTGACATGACGACAGGGATAAACAAAAAAGCTCAGGATGAAAAGGAGAGGAAAAAAAACTGGGGACAGACGAAGACGGACGAAGATGAAGACGGACGAAGACGAAGACGAAGACGGATGAAGACGAAGACGGACGAAGACCAGAGTCCCACGCTGCTGGCGCTGGCGCTGGCGACGGCTGGCAGGAATGCCGCAGCTGCTGCTGCTGCCGCGGACGGGGCCGGGGCCGCTGCTGCCGCCGCCGCTGGACTGCTGGACTGCTGCTGCTGCTGGAGGGCTGGCTGGCTGGACCGCTGCTGCCGGCTGGACCGCTGCTGCTGGCTGGACCGCTGCTGCTGGCCGGGAGCGCTGCTGCCGCTGCTGCTCGGCTGGCTGGCTGGCTGTTACCTGAAACCCTAGCGCTTCGATTAGTGCTGGAATGGCACAATCGAAGGGCGGTATCGTTTCGGAGTACCGCCGGAGATGCTCCGTAAGCTTGTTCTTATCCATATCACCACATTTCAGTTTAAATCACCACAAGAGCGTATCAGAATTGTTCTCTCTTTACCATTTTATTTTTAACAATCTAAATTTAACTTCAGTCGTGTTTTTAATTTACATCACTTTAACACCGTAATAACTGCTCCACCTGGTAAGCGCACTATAGACTTTTACCTATTGGATTCGTAGTTTCATTACATATCCTACAGTTCTATAATTGACGAAAATGTGTAGGCTGACACTAGCGACATCTAACCAGATTACGACCCAAACATTTTGTGGCTGCTGCAAAGCAGTTTGTTACGATTAGTAGTGTTGCTAACAAGACGACTACGCAGATACTGTGGTCTAGTATATACCATATTATAAATATATGCGACTATGCTAAGTTGATTTTTTTGTGTATCTACTGAGAAGACCACTAAAGCTTCATTATATTAGGAAATATTTTAAAACAGATATGCCTCGTCATGTTTAAAGAGCATGTTTTTCAAATGTATTGCAGCAATATTTTTCATTACGGCCTATTTTATTATTTTAAGATGAAGACAATTCACTAGTTGTATTTGTGTATTTTTTTCATGTCTTGCTGCAGATCTGAGGACGGTCATCGCTGACCGAAATCGATAGTCTAAGTGCTTAACAATTTTGTTACCATAGAGTGAAATAAAAAAGAAATTTATTCTACAGTTTCTGGATCGCTGTTCTATTCACAACCATGTCACAGCTTGTGACATTAATAGTAGACTGTAAGAGAAATGTGGAGAAAGATGCCAGCACACGCTGTCATATAAAGTAACCCTAACCTACATGTAGAATCACCCCCTCTGAGGACGTGAGGCACAAAGTTTTGCTGAGGTCTTCGCCCTCAGATAGCAAGTAGTAGTAGTTGTTGTAGTAGTAGATGGGGCGGTAGCTTTGTAAGGGGTCCGTAGGCCCTTACTATAAGTTGTACTCGGCACAGGTCGATAGGGCAAATAATCGATTGTGTCGTGTTGCGAGAGCGAGTGTGAGTGGAGTCAGTCCCATGTTGCGGGCCGAGCTGTGTGGAGGCCAGTTGTTGTAATGCAAGGCTTTACCGACAAAGGGAGTGGCCATCGCTGCGGTTTAATCCCTTTGTGCTAGAATAATACTGGGAAAGTGAAGAAGTATAATTACGAGAGTGATCAGTGATATTTCTGTGCCGATATTTTGGTTTCGCGTCTACCGCGCCGGCGTCATTTTGGATTGCAGTGTTGGATTGCAGTGTTGGATTGCAGTGATTGGATTAGCGTGTGACGATAATGAATCACGAAGAGGGCTGTGCTGAGATTAGCCGTAATTAGATATGTATGACGAAGGCAGTGGCTGTCTCCTTCTTTTTGTGTTTTTGAGACGAATATAGGTCCTTGATTAGTGAAACTGTGTTGGTGTTCTTCTTGTTACCAGACATTTCATTATTGCAGCATTTGAGAAGGACAAACTGGAAAGTAACAACTCCGTAGCAGTCAATTCCGATTGCCAGCCCCATTAGGTACCCGGTCGCATTAATTAATAATTGTTGGGCAGCTATTCGGTCAGACCAGGTCGGCTAAAAATTAAATCCTCCAGGTGTTACAGCTTCCAGGACCGAGAGGCTCAATAACTTTCTGCGGTACTCCGTCCTGGAGAGCGTCGGTGGTGGCATTCTACAAATCTAAACTCTCTCTTATCTTCTCATTTTCCTATCGTCTCAATAGGTACATTACAAATTATAAGGAGCTCAATTTCCCAATTAGTTGGAAGTTTACAACTATATAAAGCTGTAACAGGGTTAAACTTTCTTAATATAAGAAGACATCAAATAACCTCCATATTCTGCTTTCGCACAACTCAATATTGCGAAAACGCGAGCTGTCTTACTAAGTAGGTGGCTGGTTATTCTTAAATGACAGGAAATAAAATTTATCCGTCATTAGGGTTTCTTCCCGTTCATTTCACGTATGGAGAACGGGAGGAACGATGTTTCAAATGCCACCGTGGTCATTCTAGCCAGTTTAATCTAGTTCACGCGATCTCTACGGGAACGAAACGTAGAGGCTTGTAGTATATTCGTAGCTTCATCATTTAATGCTGGTTCTTCAAAATTTGTAAGTACTCTTTCGCGAGATAGTTTGTGTCTATCTTCAAGTGCCTGCCAGTTCAGTTCCCTCAGCATCTTCCTGAGGCGCTCCCATGTATCAAACGCATCTGCAACCATTCATGCTACCCCTCTCTGTGTATGTTCAATATATCCTGTTAGTGTTATTTGATACGGGTCCTACAAACTTGAGCAACGCGAGGCATGGTCAGAAGGTAAGTGTAATAGATTTTTATATTGTTTTCGAAAGAGTATAACATTACAGGATATTGATGATACACTTGTTGACTATTGTTCCGCACAATCTCCATCACGTTCAATGCGTGTGGTGAGTCGTGACACAAGCTTCTTTATGAGCTCCTCGAAGAACTCTCCCGTCCACTCTTTCCTCCACTTCAGAACCTCTTTCTGTACCTGCTCGTCGGTTGAAAATATAATTCCACTCGTGTGTGCCTTCAGCGAGGTGAAACGATGCTAATCTGAAGGCGCCAAGCAAGGGAATATGGGAGTCGTTCAAAAAATCGCAACAAAAAGAGTCCAAGAGCGCCTTGGTGGTTAAGGCTGTGAGAGGACGGGCGTTGTCGTGCAAGCAGCACACTTCTCTCTTCAGCATTGTCCTCCTTTTGTTTTCACAGCTCCTTCTGAATCTTTTTAGGGTCTCACAATGTAGTTGTGCATTGATGGTCTCCTCCTGCGGCAGAAATTCGACCAAAATTATGCCTTTCCTGTCCCAAAACACCGAAGTCTTGATATTTTTGCCTGAAATAGTCGCTATGCTTTTTTCGACAGTTGGGGAATTCGTGTGACGTCTCTATGACTACTGTCTTTGCGTCTCAGGCGAGTAATGAACTACGCACGTTTCATCTCCAGTCTAAATATTCTACGACGGGTCGCGCAAGTATCTTATGACCAACCTACTTTGTAAACATTGCATTTTCTTACTATTATACCAATCATCAAAAGTCTGGCTCCTTCAGTACCGACTGAGCCCATGTGATCATTTTATTTCACATCCCTACAAATTATTACAACCGGGTGTTTCTATGAGTTGACAGATTTCAGTTATGACTCTTTGATAATGCAGTCGTAGAAAGCTATGTTTTTTTTAATTTTTGTGAAGTGCACAATTTTAAATGTCTGAACATTTAAAACAAGTTGCAAGTCTTTGCACCTCTTTGAAATCCTGTCAAGATACGGCTGAATATTTAATCAGCTTTATGGTTAATGGTTATGGTTATGGTTATGGTTAATCGCATCACCTGGAGAAGGCTCAAGGTTACTATTAATATTGGCTGCTAGGTCATTAATTATGCCGAGCGGGGTAGCCATGCTGTCTAGGGCGTCTTGCCACGGTTCGCGCGGCTCCCCCCGTCGGAAGTTCGAGTCCTCCCTGGGGCATGGGTGTGTGTGTTGCCGTTAGTGTAAGTTACATTAAGTAGTGTGTAAGCCTAGGAACCGATAACCTTAGCAGTTTGGTCCCATAGGAACTTACCTCAAATTTTCAAAAATTTTTCATTCATTACAACATGGATAGCAGGAGTCTCAACACACTTCCCTGGGGCACATCCGAAGTTATTTTTACATTTGTCGACGACTTTCTGCCTAAGATAACTTGCTGCCTCTTCCCTACCGAAAAATCATCAATGCAGTCGCAAATTTCGCTTGATACCCAAAACAGTAGTATTTACGATAAGCACAGGTGTTAAAACGATTTTTGGAAATCACGAAATAATACATCTACTTGACTGCCTTCATCCATTGTTTTCAGAATGCTATGTGAGAAAAGTTGGAATTGATTTTCACATGATCGATGTTCTTGGAATCAATGCTGGGTGGCATGTTACAAATCATACTATTCTATATAGCTCTTTGCGCTTGCACTCAGAATAAGTTATAAGATTCTACAACAAATGGATGTTAAGAACATTGGGCGGTAGTTTTTGGATCACTTCTGGTGTCCTTGTAGACTAATGAGAGCAGCTTTCTTCCAACTACTGGACACTGTTATTTGTTCGAAGGATCGGCCATGATCAAGATTAAAAGAGGATCTAACTCAGAAGCAAATTCGGTATAGAATCTGAGAGGGACTCCATCATGCCCTGGAGCTTCGTTCAGTTTTAGCGATTTCAGCTATTTCTCAAGACTTTCTAAAGGAACATCTGAAAACGAAATTCAGCAATTCTGGTTCTATTTTATTACCCATTATTTTAGTTCCTGTATTATCCTTGAATACCCGTACATTAACTTTGGTACCACTTGCAGCCTTTACATAGGCAGCATCTCCCTTTGTTTTAGTTGCCATTTGAACTTTGGTAGTCATTATTGCTACAGCTGCCTCACGGTCATTCAAACCAGTTCTAATGACGACATCCTCAAAAAGGTTTGGTCTGGGTGATAGTTAATCAGTTATTCTCATTACCCCAGTTACGCAGCTGATTGAGAGAGGCTATGAATCACTACAATTCGAGTGGTTTACGTAATTTGGGACTGAACTGCGATAAAGTGTTAAACTACAAGCATGGCTCATTACCTACAAATGTAGGGAACGAGTGTACCATGTTGAAAATAGCTTACGAAATAAACTTGTAACTATGTCACCTGCGCATATATACAAGAAACTAAGGAAGATAATCTTCCAGGTATGTAATGATTTCAGCTACAAACATCCAGCAGCGCTCCTTGAAACTACGGGAAATCTAAATCTGTGCTTATGGAGAGATATTTGATACGAATTATTTCCTATTTTGATCCAGTGTGTAGTCCACCGGACCATCTTGATCGGTAACATGATTAAGCACTAATCAACCTCATGTGGAATTTTTTGTATAGAATACTTTAGTATTCCAACGTATTGTTCTTGTTATGGTCTTCTGTACGACTGGTTTCATGCAGTAGAAGCCTCTTCATCTCCGCATAACTATTGCGACGTACATCCATTTGAATCTGCTTATTGCATTCATCCCTTGATATGCCCCTATAATTTTTTCTCTCCACACTTCATTTCACTACTAAATTAACGACTTCTTCATGCCTCAGAACGTGCCCTAGCAACCGACCCCTACTTTTAGTAAAGTTGTCCACAATTTTTTTCCCCATTTCGTTACTGTACTTCCACCGATCTAATCTTCAGGACTCTTCTTCAGCAACACATTTCAAAAGTACGAAGTTCCAACATATTGTTGGAAGGTAGGACCAGCAACCTGGGTTATTAAAATCTTCACTTTCCTTCAGTATACATCACAGTTGTGATAACAGTCACTTCTTTGTGGTAACTAGTTTCGGACAATCACGTTCATTTTCAGACTGTGGCCTAAAAAAGGTTTGTGATTTTAACAAAGGTAAAATTACAATATACCTCCATGATTACTCATACCAGTTAAACTTTACATAAAGGATTACAATTTTTTTTTACATTTGCGCAATAGATGTTGTCATATACCTTAGATGTAAGTGTAATCATACAGTTCCCATCGGTATACATATGAGTAACCGATTATGCATTGTTCCTCACCATTAACCATTCCACATGAACAACACGATGAACTACGTATAAGCATACAGTATGAATTCTTTTTAATCGGACGCACCAAACTGAAGCGCTGCGCTACCCTAGTAGCCTTCTAACCTCCGAGGAGGTCGCTAGCAGTCATATGTGACAGCCACACATGCAGAAGACACATCACATGAACTTTCTGTCCGTGGTAACAAACCACTCTTAGCAGCATAAACTTTCATCACAAATGCTACAGTTAATTAAAATCGTAATAAATGTTTTTTGATGTACACAAAATTACGCGGCATTATAGGATAATTACAGCCACTAGATATATGCATAAACATGAACCACAAGTCTTCAAACTAATTAATATGTGAAAATCATGTATCACGCGCACTACGTTACACAAGTCTGTACATTTCAACAAATTATGCTTGATGATAATCTCAGTAAAATTTACAAAGAAAAAATTTTTTAATTGCAACTTGTTATGTCCGTCATGACCGATAGGTATTTATTTAGTTTCGGGCATGCCATGGTGTGGCGATGATTTAGTTTTATCATCACAACTGTGTATGTAAAAGAAATTTAAATGACTTTAATTATCTGCAACATTTATAATGAAGGTTTATGGTGTCAAGAGTGGTTTGTTACCATTGACAGAAACCACCTGTTAGGTTTCAGTTGCATGTGAGGCTGTCGAATACTGCTACTAGCGACCCCTATGGAAGTTACGAGACAACTAGGGCAGCGCAGCTCTGCAGTTTGCTGTGTCCGATTAGAAAGGATTCATGTTGTATGCTCATACATGGTTTATCATGTTGTATATATGTAATGGTTAATGCACATTTAGTTACATGTATATAGAGATAACTGTATGGTTACACTTAGGTGCAAGGTGTGTAACAACATCTATTGAACATATGTAAAAAAATTTTGTAATGCTTTATGTAATGTTCAAATTGTATGTACAATCATGGAAGTACACTGCAATTTTACCTTTGTTAACATCACAAAATCTTTTGTAGGCCACAGTCTGAAAATGAAAATGACTGTCCAAAACTAATGACCACAAAGAAATGACTGTTATCGTAAATGTGACGTATATTGAAAGAGAAAACATTTCAAAAGCTTCTGTTCTCTTCTTGCCTGAACTCTTTATCATCCACGTTTTACTTATATACAAGGCTACACGCTACACAAATACTTTCAGAAAAAGACGCCCTAACACTTAAATAAAGATGTTAACCAATTTTTCTTTTCCAGGAATATTTTTCTTGCTATAGCTAGTCTGCATTTAATATACTCTGTTAGCCACCCTTTGTCACCCATGGACATTGAACTGAGTGAACATCTTTGTTCTAGACCTCGCCAGTAGTATGTCAGGAACAGCTTGGTGGAGGCGTCCAGCAGCCTCTCATGTGAAACAATGGACGTCTGGCATTGCTGACAGCGCAAAGAGCTGGGCTGAGCATGGCGTCTCTCAAATGCCACTGTCCGGCTGCAGCTGTGGTGACAGTGTGGCAGCTCCGCTGGCTGTATCGCAGAAGTGGCAGCGACTGCTTTTGTAACTCAGGGTGTAGTGGGACGAAATTGAAGCGTCACCCATCCACCAGTGTCAGCCCAGTTTGCAGGTGAATATAAGTTTAATTTAGTTTTTGTTTATGTATTTTTGTAATATTTTGTAATGGTTGAGAATTGCCTAAAGTTTTGTATTTTTTTTATGTTTCATGTACGGAGAGGGCGGCGCAACCAACGGAGACAGCATCTTCGCTGCCGCGACCAGAGAGAAAATTGCTGGCCACTATACGTCGCGGGTCGACAGCCAAAGAACAACAAAAGATCCTGGAACCGAGTTGTTGCGTCGTGCTTCTAAAAATTGATAAATGAAAATATGTAATGTTTGGTACAACAATGATATCATAGGAAGCTTAATCTTATTGAAAATGTTAGTTTTGTCTCGTCAAGGCTCAGGTTCATATCTGTATATAGGAAGATAATAAACTAGTGGATGCTACTAAAGTTGAAATACGTGTTCTGAGGATTTATTTATGAAGAATTATGTGAATGAATTAATAATATATTTGACACGATTATTGAATTTTGACAGCGTTCATCGCGACTGTGAATCTCAAAAAGTTTATTCAATGTGTGATTCTAATATCGATAAATCAAAACAACGTGTATCAATATAATTCCTGAGGAGAAACAAACGACATCTAAAATTGAAAAAGTTTACGAAAACCAATTGGCCCGAGTGACGTAATTCTGTGCAAACGACTCAAATGATGTTTTAAAGTTTCGTTCAAGAACCATTTTGAGACAATTTAAAAAGAATATAAATAATTTTGAAGTGGGTTGTAACTGACGTAGGTGACGAAGTCTACACATGGTCATATGTCAAACGAAAATCATTTATAAAAAACTTACGTCGTTACACTACACCGTGGCGACCTTATAAACAGGACTTGTGTGCAACTAAGGCCCACAGGTACGAAATAAATCATCAAGAGTCCTTCGGAAGTCAACGCGAGTTTTCGTGGAGCCTTCACCAGCCAGCGGCGACTTCGCGGGTGTGGGCATCTGACGGAGCGCAGCCAAGCAGTACGGTCACGCAGTTATTCCACGAGAAAGCTCATCTGTTGGGCAGCAGCTGAACGCTGCAAACCCCGACAACCTTTTTTCTCCCTAAACTAGCAGGCCCAGTACGTCAGCTGGGGGGCGTTCCTCCGGCTGGTATTAGAGGTGTTGCTGAGGGCTTCGCCTGTCTACGGTGGTGCCGGGCGTGGTTGCAGCCAGTGACGTCTCCGGTGTTCGACTCAGCGTCCTGCCGGTTGTGGAAGCGGGGTCGCAGCATCTCAGCGGCTGCATCGACGGCTGTTACATCTGCAGCCCATAGCAGCACACTGATTATCGGGAACTACAAATTACAATATTAGTGTCCGGTGAGTTTGTTTCAAGTTGGAAGTGGAGTGTTGTACACAGGGAGTGTGCTTTTACAGGATTGTTGATTACAAGTCTGCGTGTGTAACTAGTTAATATCTTACAATAATGTCGGGAAGTGAAATGTCAGACGAAGAGCAATCTATGTCCGATAGGAGCATGAGATCCCTTTTTAGGGCGATTGCTAAATTAAAACAATCTAACGAAGAATCCATTGCTAGATTAAAAGAAGAACTAAAACAGGAATTAAAACAGTCTAACGAAGAATCTACTGCTAGATTAAAACAGTCTAATGAAGAATCTACTGCTAGATTAAAAAAGGAATTAAAACAGTCTAACGAAGAATCTACTGCTAGATTAAAAGAGGAACTTAAAGGGGAGCTAACAAAATCGACAGACAGGTTACAGGAACATCTAAATGAAACCAGTCGAGAATTAAGTGATAAAATAGAGGCTTCTAAAGTTGAAATGCAGGAAAAACTATTGGGACTTAGTAATAAGATTGCTGGTAATTGTAAAAGGTTAGAAGAACATATCCAGGAATCACGTGAGGAAAAAGCTCGCATGCGAAATGATATTACTGACTTAACCGAGAGACTAGATAATGTCAATATCTTAGTTGTAAATGAAATACAGAAAAATAACGATAAGTTACGAGATGAATTTTCTATGCAAACAGAAACTGTTCGTAGAGAATTATTAGAATCTATTAAAGAGGTCTCTACCAAACCTGTAGAGATTTCTTCAACAGATAATGTAGAATTAGAGACATTAACTCATAAAGTAGAAAAAGATCATACTGAAATAGAAAACATGAAATATTTAATTACCGAAATATGCGGTAACCTTGAGACTTCCAAAGATGATAACATTGACGAAGGTACAGAGCGTTCACATCGTGAACACGGTGAAGAATCTATATTGGATAATCGCGTATCCAGTACAGAAATACGAATACAGGAAATTACTAAACGGTTATCGGAATTAGATAATAATGAAAACATTTCAAGTAGTAGAAGCAGTAACGTAATCAGAGACAACAGTCGCATCGAGTTTGCTAGCTCGGACGACAACAATACGAATAAAGAAATCACGGCAAGCCAATCCGATGCAACTCCGTTTCTGCAATCTAAACAAAATCCAACTAAGTCTCTCGCAGAATGTTGGGATGATATAACGACAAATTCAAATGTAGCAAGTCGATTTCCTGTATTCAAACCAGGAGGCGAACTTCACCCTATAATCTTTATAAAAGCTTTTGAAACTTCATTATCTCCTAAATGGAGTAATGAAAAACGGATTCAATTTGTAATAGGACATTTAGAAGCAGAAGCTGCGGAATGGGCAGTACTGCATAGAACTGAATTTAGGGACTGGGATGATTTCGTTAAGCAGTTTAAACAAAATTATTGGTCAAGAGGAAAACAACAACACTTAACTTTAGAGTTGCTAGACCCTCCTCCATATTCTAAACGGTGGGGAGGTTATCGGAATTATTTCGAATGGCATTTAAACCGAGCTAAATTAATTGAAGAACCAAGTATTGAAAGTCACCTAATACGAGTCCTAATTAGTAGGTTACCGTATTATGTAAAAGAAAGAATGATAGAAAGAGAATGGTCACAACCTTGCGAATTATTAGGATATTTAGAACAGTTAGATATACTTAACAGAGAAAGGGAAGACGAAAAATTTAGATTTGATAGAAATGACCATCCTCGAAATAATAATAATTCAGAACCACGAAAATTTAACAACAACAATCATAGCCGGTTTTGTTATATAAAACGTCAATCTAAAGATAAAGAGAGCCAACAAAATCGTGGTAATAACTCTAAAATGCGGAAATTACACAATAACGATAATGAGATAAATCATCATCAAGTAATTAATGAAGGTCAAGTTGTAGGTGACGTTATCATAGAAAGTTCGGAAAACTAGTAAAGTCCTTTAGTACGGGTCAACTAAAGGGAACTGTTAGTCAAGATTATACAAGACCCAATTGCAATTTATCATTAAGCTGCCAAAAGGAAGGTGATTGGCAACAAGATTTACTTCAGGAAGACAATCAGATAAGAGAGAATATAACTTATAAACCCGTTATTAAAGGTTATATTAAAGATACCGAAGTAAATATTATAATTGATTCGGGTAGCGAAGTAAGTATTTTATCTAAAGAATTATTTCAGCTTAAAAGAAAATATTGGAATTTCCCAACCTTACCTGTAACTGGGGTGAAAATTATAGGAGTTACTGGTAAAAGAAGTCAAAATATTACTGAGGAAGTTTATTTAACTTTTGAAATTGCTAAACAATTAATTGCTCACTCTGTACTTGTCGTAGCCAACTTAAATGTGGCCATAATTTTAGGTATAGATTGGCTATGTAAATATAAAGCTATATTAGATTTTAAAGACTCTTCCTTAACCATCCATAAGGAGGCATCTGTTTTTAAAGTGAGGTTTTCTGATAATCAAGTACCTGAAAATTGCTACGAATCCTTACAGATTAAGTACGCACAGACCATGAACCTATTAACAGATTTTAGTGATCTTGAATATGAAGTATACCAATGTCAGGCTAGTAATAGTATCGAAACCGAAGTGAAAGAAAAATGTTATTCTACGAATTGTCTATCCGAACAAGAAAAGGAAGAGTTGGAATCTTTGTTGTTAGAATTTAGAGCCGTCTTCTCAGATGAACCGGGGAAAATTAAAGATTACGTTTGTAAACTTAAGATTAAAGATCAAAAACCATTCTTTAAGAAACCTTATCCTATTCCAGTACAATTCAAAGAACCGGCTAGTAGAGAAATAAGTAAGATGCTAGAACAAAACATTATCGAACGATCATGTAGCGCTTTTAACAGTCCTTTGTGGGTAGTTAAGAAAGCTACTGGTGGGGTACGACTGGTTCTGGATGCCCGTGAATTAAATAAAATTATAGAGATGGAAAGAGACAGACCTATTCCTATGGAGGACGTACTTCTTAAGATTTCTGGTTCTCGTTATATGAGTACAATGGATTTAACTGCTGGCTACCATCAAGTAATATTACACCCGGATTCACGGCAATATACGGCTTTTCTTTTTGAAGGCAGATCATATCAGTTCCAAGTTTTACCTTTTGGACTTAATATATCAGTGTCAACTTTCATTAGGGCATTAGATTCTGCTTTGGGTCAGCAATAGTTACAAAAGATTATTTTATATGTGGATGATATTTTGGTAGCCACTAAAACGTGGGAAGAACACGTAACGATATTACGGGAATTGTTTGACCGTTTAATTGACAGAGGAATTACTTTATCTAAGTCTTACTTCGGAAAGGAGGAAGTGAGATTTTTGGGGCATATAGTGGACAGTAAAGGTATTAGGCCAGACCCAGCAAGTATTGAAGCTATTGCTCGATGCCCGAGTCCTAGAAATCGGAAACAACTGAAATCATTCTTAGGAATGGTAGGATTTCTGAGAAGATTTCTTTCAGGGCAGGATATTGTTAATCCTAAATTACTGGATTTATTAAAAGAGAAGTCAGTATGGCTCTGGGGAAAAGAGGAAGAGGAAGTTTTTAATAAGATAAAAGGAGCGTTAACAGAAGCCAAAATGTTATACCATCCAAATTTCAATCAGGACTTTTGTATGTGTACGGATGCCTCTGATTATGGTGTGTCTTGCGTAATATTCCAAGGTGATCTGACCAATGAAAAGGGATTATATCGGCCTATTGGATTCGCTAGTAGAACTTTAAATAAACATGAAAGAAATTATTTTGTAACCGAGAAGGAAGCTCTCGCAGTGGTATGGGGTTTTCAACGATTTAGAGGATTATTAATGGGATGATCATCAGGCTTTAACCTTTTTGAACCATTGTCGGTTACTTCACCGTAGATTGTTACGTTGGGTATTATGCTTGCAAGAATTTCAGTACGAAATTAGGTATATAAAAGCATCTCAGAATGTAGTTTCGGATGCTTTGTCGAGACTTCCCGTAGGAATGGAGAATATTAACATTGCAGAAGAACCAGGAACAAATTACCATGTTTATTTCCTTTTAACTCAGGAGAACGAACGTAAGGTTAAACGGCTAGTAACTGCTATTAGATGCAATCAAAGAAATGATGATCAATATAGGGACCTTATACAAAACCTTAATAATGGGGACGAATCAGTTAACACCCGGGGTCTGTGGTTGTATTTCAACGACTTGTTGTATTGGAAAGCACAGAGGGAGCACCAGAGATGGAAAATCTGCATTCCGAAAACTGTTGTGTACGAGTTAATTACTTATATTCATGAAGGTTACGGGCATTTTGGAATTCATAAATGTATTAAACATCTAATGAAGTATTATTATTTCAAAAATATGTCCCGTACTGTGAGAAGTATTATTAGGGCTTGTGAAACCTGTCAAAAGGTTAAAGTTAATAACAAATCTAAGCGTTATAAATTATATGCTGTAATTCCTCGAGGTCTGTGGGATCTACTGTCATTAGATTTTTTCGGCCCTCTGCCTCGTAGTTCAGGAGGATTAACTTATGTGTTTGTTGTAATGGAATGTTGGTTCAAACATGTGAAGCTATATATTTTGAAACGAGCGAATACAGCAAGCGTTATACGCTGCCTCACCCGAAATTACTTTGTTAACTGGGGCATTCCTAAACGACTTATGTCTGACAACGGTAGTGCCTTTATTAGTCAAAAGTTTCAAGATATGATAAAACAATATGGAATCAAACATATCTTAATTTCGAAATATCACCCTCAAAGTAATTTAGTAGAAAGAGTCATGAAAGAATTAGGACGATTATGTAGAACTTATTGTGCACATAAACATACTCGGTGGGCCAAACTAATGCCAGAATTCGAAAAGATATTAAATGAATTGCCTCACATAACGACGGGATTATCACCTATAGAAATTTTAGGCAAACGAATTATAGGTGAGCCTTTACTAGCTGCTCTACCTTGGCCACCAGTAAATGAGATCCAACAACGCATCCCAAACGAAAAAGTTTGCGAACAGATTGTTAAAAATGCTGAACGGGGAATTAAAAGTTATAATCAAGATGCTATAGAACCATCATTTCAGGTAGGAGATCTTGTATTAGTACGATCTCATCCTAAAGGTTCGAAGATCAATAAGGAATGTAGAAAATTCTTCTTTATCTTTGAAGACCCATATGTTGTACATAAGATTGTACATCCCAAAGCGTTACTTCTTATGGAACCTTCATTATGTGTAATTAAAGGATTATATAGTGTTGATCAAATGAAACGCTTCATTCCTAAATAAGTTAACATTTAGTATATGTTACATACGGAAGAGCGTTCATAGTTTATTCATGTGAAGTTTTTCGTGATAGTTACGTGTTATTTTAAAGAAATAACAGAAAGTTTAAACAAGTGATCTACAATAATCTACCGGTACTTCGAAAGGAGAAAGATAAATAAAAGGGGATTTATATGGAAGAAATTTTGTTATTAGGTCAGAAGGAATTTTGTATATTTTATATTTACTCGGATAGTAGTAACCAAAGGGGGTGGTTAATAATTTTAGGGACCATGGACGTCCAGAGCTATATGGCTCACGAGAACATAGCAGAGTGCCTTTAATAGAGATTTGTAATAGTGTTAATATAGAACACACCAAACGGGGCTCTCTCGCTTGTTTCTCCTAAATAAATTGCCATTATCCAACAAGGTGTCCGAAGGTAAAGAAAGCCGTGCCGAGATTCTAAAGAAAGTTTTGCTTGATTTCTTCTTGACCTCAGGCATAAATAAGGCATTAGGGAAAAGAATGAAGTAAAGTAAATAGTACTATTAGTTATTGTGAGAAACTTATTAGTAATATACATTTTTGGAGAGAATAACTCTAGTAAATGAATAAAACTGAAACTAATTTATCACAATTTGAACGCTCTGTCCTAATGTAACAACGTTAAAGAACGTACTAAATTATTATTTATTAGCAACTATTAAATGAAAAGGAGTAATCTCCATATATTCGGTTATGAATTACCATAATAGCACAGTTAAGAGGAAATGACAAATAGTCACAACAATATCGTAGTAAAAGGATTAGATCTATCTAAGAACAAGGACTCTAGATTACGTAAAATGTGAGGAAAATGTATTAACAGTTAAATATGGTATATAGAAAAAGTTTTGTTTTCGGTTAAAACCTGACAAACTGAGCTTGTGGGTGGGGTATGTAGTGGGACGAAATTGAAGTGTCACCCATCCACCAGTTTCAGCCCAGTTTGCAGGTGAATATAAGTTTAATTTAGTTTTTGTTTATGTATTTTTGTAATATTTTGTAATGGTTGTGAATTGCCTAAAGTTTTGTATTTTTTTTATGTTTCATGTACGGAGAGGGCGGCGCAACCAACGGAGACAGCATCTTCGCTGCCGCGACCAGAGAGAAAATTGCTGGCCACTATACGTCGCGGGTCGACAGCCAAAGAACAACAAAAGATCCTGGAACCGAGTTGTTGCGTCGTGCTTCTAAAAATTGATAAATGAAAATATGTAATGTTTGGTACAACAATGATATCATAGGAAGTTTAATCTTATTGAAAATGTTAGTTTTGTCTCGTCAAGGCTCAGGTTCACGTCTGTATATAGGAAGATAATAAACTAGTGGATGCTACTAAAGTTGAAATACGTGTTCTGAGGATTTATTTATGAAGAATTATGTGAATGAATTAATAATATATTTGACACGATTATTGAATTTTGACAGCGTTCATCGCGACTGTGAATCTCAAAAAGTTTATTCAATGTGTGATTCTAATATCGATAAATCAAAACAACGTGTATCAATATAATTCCTGAGGAGAAACAAACGACATCTAAAATTGAAAAAGTTTACGAAAACCAATTGGCCCGAGTGACGTAATTCTGTGCAAACGACTCAAATGATGTTTTAAAGTTTCGTTCAAGAACCATTTTGAGACAATTTAAAAAGAATATAAATAATTTTGAAGTGGGTTGTAACTGACGTAGGTGACGAAGTCTACACATGGTCATATGTCAAACGAAAATCATTTATAAAAAACTTACGTCATTACACTACAAGGGCTCTGTTCCAAAACAAAATTAAGATGGCTCTGAGCACTATCGGACTTAACTTCTGAGGTCATCAGGCCCCTAGAACTTAGAACTGCTTAAACCTAACTAACGTAAGGACATCACACACATCCATGCCCGAGGCAGGATTCGAACCTGCGACCGTAGCGGTCGCGCGGTTCCAGACTGTAGCGCCTATAACCGCTCGGCCACTCCGGCCGGCAGTTCCAAAACACTTTGCCAGAGAAATCAGTGGGCAGCCTGAGTTTTTATAGAGCAAGTCGTACGTCGCGAGCTGTATAGCTTCAAATGACAATAGAACTGGCTTGTTGTTGCTCGGTCTCGGGATTTGCATCGTGCTTATTAGTATCTGACATAACCGTGTCACATGCTTGCGGCGGTGTTTCCCGTCTAGCAGAGTACGGATCACTGCGAGAGGAGGTTGGTCTCTGATCAGATTTCGAGGCTGATATGCAGCTGTAACAGAGGAAGGATGTGAAAGGGAAGTAGTGGTTGAGAAGGGAATGACACACCTTTGTAACATATCCTTGACGTTACACTATCTGCACTATAAACAAGTAGAAAATGAAACCAAGGAGAAATTTAGAATGGGAAATAAATTTCATGGAGCGGAAAAGTAAAGTTTGAAGTTTGCTGACGACTTCTTTGAGAGACAGCAAAGGACCTGGAAGAGCAGTTGAATGGTATGTATAGTATCTTGAAAAGAGGTTATAAGATGAGCATCAACAAAAGTGGAACAAAGGTAATGGAATGTAGACGAGTTAAATTAGACAATGTTGTGGGGATTATATCAGGAAATCAGACACTGGAAGTAGTAGTTGAGTTCTACTATTTGGGCAGCAAAATAGCCAAAGTAGAGAGCTGTAGCGTAGCTACTATATTCAGTCAAAACGTACACCAGAGCGGAAGTGAGTTGAAACAGAGCCAGTTGCAGACAGGCAAGAGTTTTATGCCTTTTGAAGCAAAACACGGCCGACAGGCATTGCGAAGCGGGGCCAGTTTTCTCCTCGCAAAGAGTTCGCATTGTAAATCCGACCTCTCGTGAACCTAGTGCTACATGCCACTGCGTCTGTGTTGCATCGACTACGTTAACAGACTTCAGCGTTTTGGTGCAGAGCACGATGCCAAAGTTACAGCATGGAGAACCCGGAACAACTACATCTATATTCGTGCCACATCCAGTCGCTTCGACGAACAGGAGAAACAAGCAAGTTGTTTGGAGCTAAAAATCGGTGAGCTGACCACGAGGTATGGCAAGATGCCATTTATCCGTTCTACAGAAGTGCACTTTCTATTGCGACGCATTAGTCCCAACTGATAAATTAGCGCCATTATTTCTCGTAAATGGAGTTCAGTCCTAGTTCTTCTCTTCCTGTGTGTCGGCGAGAAAACCAGAAGAACAACGCTAGCATTGCGTGTCCCTACCGTATATACTCCATCGTTGCTGACTCTATTGCAGCTCGCATGCTAGATTTGCAAATGAAGATGTTTGAATGGATTCAAAGAGCTACAATAATGCATGGTTACTTAATTACTAAGAGTCCTAATTTCTCTTTTTCTTTGCCTTAATAGCTTTCAATAACTGTTGAATGGATCTGTGTTTGCATAGGGCTTCGTGCTCTTTGTCTACACCTTTATTAGTCTTCCTCTTGTACTCTGTTTAGGAAATACAAGATATTCTTAGTCGTTCACAATGTTCTGACATCGCTATTTACTTTAATTTTACTTCCTATTAAAAAAATCACCTCTATTCTAACACATTCAGCTTATTTGTTGTCATACGGCTAGGGATATTCTCTCTGAACCTTCTAAATAATTTTATAATGCGATCAACAGTACTCCTTCAGGCTTCCCTGCGTAATTATGGTTCGTAACTTCAATAGTTTTAATTATAAACGTAGACGCTTCGTGAATTTACAGTGGAGTGTAATTTGATACTAAATGTGAAATACACCCGTTGTTCACCAAGCCTTTTAGAAACGTAAATAATGACTTATGATTTATCACTTGCTGCAAAAATTAAACAGCGTTGCATAGTGTAGTTTTTAGACTAACAACAATTCCTTTTCAAGGTTAATGAATCTTTAATTAACACGTTTCTGGCAGGTTTATAAGAGAAATTCATATACCACGTCGCAGTTTTTCATAAAATGTAATTCGTTTGCCATTTCTGTAAAGAAGTGTCAATATAGCAGTCAAACTTGTAATGTATTTAAAGGATAGGCATAGTGTTATCCAAAGCTCTATCCTTAAAACGTGAAAATAATCTACTAATGTACACTATGTGATCAAAAGTATCCGGACACCTGGCTGAAAATGACTTACAAGTTCGTGGCGCCCTCCATCGGTAATGCTGGAATTCAATATGGTATTGGCCCACCCTTAACCTTGAAGACAGCTTCCACTCTCGCAAGCATAAGTTCAATCAGGTGATGGAAGGTTTCTTGGGGAATAGTGGCCCATTCTCCACGGAGTGCTGCACTGGGGAGAGGTATCGATGTTGGTCGGAGAGGCCTTGCACGAAGTCGGCATTCCAAAACATCCCGAAGGTGTTCTATAGAATTCAGTCAAGACTATGTGCAAGCCACTCAATTACGGGGTGTTACTGTTGTGCAACCACTCCGCCACAGGCCGTGCGCTATGGACATGTGCTCGAGCGTGTTGAAAGGTACAATCGCCATCCACGAATTGCTCTTCAACAGTGGGAAGCAAGAAGGTGCTTAAAACATCAGTGTTGGTCTGTGCTGTGATTGTGCAACGCAAAACAACAAGGGGTGCGAGCCCCTTCCATGAAAAACACTGTTGTTGTTGTTGTGGTCTTCAGTCCTGAGACTGGTTTGATGCAGCTCTCCATGCTACCCTATCCTGTGCAAGCTTCATTACAATGTCATCGGCGAACCTTACAGTTTTTATTTCTTCTCCATGAATTTTAATACCTACTCCGAATTTTTCTTTTGTTTCTTTTACTGATTGCTCAATATACAGATTGAACAACATCGGGGAGAGGCTACAACCCTGTCTCACTCCCTTCCCAACCACTGCTTCCCTTTCATGTCCTTCGACTCTTATAACTGCCATCTGGTTTCTGTACAAATTGTAAATAGCCTTTCGCTCCCTGTATTTTACACCTGCCACCTTCAGAATTTGAAAGAGTGTATTCCAGTCAACATTGTCAAAAGCTTTCTCTAAGTCTACAAATGCTAGAAACGTAGGTTTGCCTTTTCTTAATCTAGCTTCTAAAATAAGTCGTAGGGTCAGTATTGCCTCACGTGTTCCCATATTTCTACGGAATCCAAACTGATCTTCCCCGAGGTCAGCTTCTACTAGTTTTTCCATTCGTCTGTAAAGAATTCGCATTAGTATTTTGCAGCCGTGACTTTTTAAACTGATAGTTCGGTAATTTTCACATCTGTCAACACCTGCTATCTTTGGGATTGAAATTATTACGTTCTTCTTGAAGTCTGAGGCTATTTTGCCTGTCTCATATATTTTGATTACTAGATGGTAGAGTTTTTTCAGGACTGGCTCTCCCAAGGCTGTCAGTAGCCCTAATGGAATGTTATCTACTCCTGGGGCCTTGTTTCGACTTAGGTCTTTCAGTGCTCTATCAAACTCTTAACGCAGTATCATATCTCCCATTTCATCTTCATCTACATCCTCTTCCATTTCTATAACATTGCCCTCAAGTACATCGCCCTCGTATAGACCCTCTATATACTCCTTCCACCTTTCTGCTTTCCCTTCTTTGCTTAGAACTGGGTTTCCATCTGAGCTCCTGATATTCATACAAGTGGTTCTCTTTTCTCCAAAGGTCTCTTTAATTTTCCTGTAGGCAGTATCTATCTTACCCCTAGTGAGATAAGCCTCTACATCCTTACATTTGTCCTCTAGCCATGCCTGCTTAGCCATTTTGCACTTCCTGTCGATATCATTTTTGAGACGTTTGTATTCCTTTTTGCCTGCTTCATTTACTGCATTTTTATATTTTCTCCTTTTGTCCATTAAATTCAATATTTCGTCTGTCACCCAAGGATTTCTATTAGCCCTCGTCTTTTTACCTACTTGATCCTCTGCTGCCTTCACTACTTCATCCCTCAGAGCTACCCATTCTTCTTCTACTGTATTTCTTTCCCCCATTCCTGTTCCCTTATGCTCTCCCTGAAACTCTGTACAACATCTGGTTTAGTCAGTTTATCCAGGTCCCATTTCCTTAGATTCCCACCTTTTTGCAGTTTCTTCAGTTTTAATCTGCAGTTCATAACCAATAGATTGTGGTCAGAGTCCAAATCTGCCCCTGGAAATGTCTTACAATTTAAAACCTGGTTCCTAAATCTCTGTCTTACCATTATATAATCTTTCTGAAACCTGTCAGTATCTCCAGGCTTCTTCCATGTATACAACCTTCTTTCATGATTCTTGAACCAAGTGTTAGCTATGATTAAATTGTGCTCTCTGCAAAATTCCACCAGGCGGCTTCTTCTTTCATTTCTTAACCCCAATCCATATTCACCTACTACGTTTCCTTCTCTTCCTTTTCCTACTATCGAATTCCGCTCACCCATGACTATTAAATTTTCGTCTCCCTTCACTGTCTGAATAATTTCTTTTATCTCATCATACATTTCTTCAATTTCTTCGCCATCTGCAGAGCTAGTAGGCATATAGACTTGTACTACTGTCGCAGGCGTGGGCTTCGTGTCTATCTTGGCCACAACAATGAAAAACACTGCCACACCATAACACCACTGTCTCCGAATGTTACTATTGGCACTACACAAGCTGGCAAATGACGTTCACTGGGTATTCGCCATACCCACACCCTGCCACCGAATCGCCACATTGTGTACCGTGATTCGTCACTCCACACAATGTTTTTCAACTGTTCAGTCGTCCAATGTTTACTCTACTTGCACCAAACGAGGCGTCATTTGGCATTTACCGGCGTGATGCGTGGCTTATGAACAGCCACCCGACCATGAAATCCAGGTTTTCTCATCTCCCGCCTAACTGTCGTAGTACTTGCAGTGGATCCTGTTGCAGTTTGGAATTCCTGTGTGATGGTCTGGATGGATGTCTGCCTATTACACATTACTATCCTCTTCAACTGTCGGCGGTCTCTGTCAGTCAATAGACGAGATCGGCCTGTACGATTTTGTACTGTACGTGTCCCTTCGCGTTTCCACTTCACTATCACCTCGGAATCAGTGGACCTAGGGATGTTTATGAGTGTGGAAATCTCGCGTACAGACGTGAGACAAAAATGACACCCAATCACCCGGACACGTTTGAAGTCCGTGAGTTCCTACGAGCGCCCCATTCTGCTGTATCATATTGCCTAATGACTACTGAGGTCGCTGATGTGAAGTACCTGTCAGTAGGTGGCAGTACAATACACCTAATATGAAAAACTTATGGTTTTTGGGGTGACCGGATACTTTTAATCACACAGTGTATTTGTAAGAAGTGTGCTTGCAAAAATATTTCTTTTGTGTTATATCTATAAGATGTTTTCTTCAAAATGTTTTCGCATACACAGACCGTTACCTGGCAATATATACGTTAGCTGACGCAGGCGGGGCACTTTTATGAGGAATTGTATTTATTCTCGGTCATAATGGCTATGTTTGTGAACCGTGACTGTGTGGGATAAGCCGGCTGGTGTGGGCGTGCGGTTAAAGGCGCTTCAGTCTGGAACCGCATGACCGCGACGGTCGCAGGTTCGAATCCTGCCTCGGGCATGGATGTGTGTGATGTCCTTAGGTTAGTTAGGTTTAATTAGTTCTAAGTTCTAGGCGACTGATGACCTCAGAAGTTGAGTCGCATAGTGCTCAGAGCCATTTTTTGTGTGGGATAATTATTTATTTGTAATTTCTGCTACCAGTCACTTTTTTGTTTTATGTTTAATCTAACAAATACAATTCGTTTCGAATATGTTCTGTTCATCTGCAGGCGTTTATACATACATACGTGCATACACAGAAGTGTTACTTAAAAATTAACCGTCTTAAACTAGATTAATCTAGAACTCTTTTTCCACTGTTTGTTACTATAGCGGCTGATGTGGCATTTTGGGTTGGGGGGAGGAGGGGGGCAGTGGATGGCTAGAAATCGAAGTCAGTGTTGTCTTCTGCTGGTGTTCTTCCTTGTGGTTTACTATGTATGATATCACAGCCTGTATAGGATGCAGATAGTTTTGCATCTGTTGTGTGTTACGAAAATAGCGTGAAAGGCCTTTATATGACAGTTGACACTTACTATTTCATCACCTTGCAGCTTCACTTGCATCACTGGTGTAATGGTGGAACTGTTGATTAACATTACACTATTGTACATTGCATTTTGTCACTGATTTTTAACGTAATTCACTGCACATATTGCTTCGACATACATGCAAACGTTATGCACGTAACGCAAGATGACAGACTTATAGCATGTGAGTCAGTATCGATCATCGAGGTTTTGTATCGATATTCTTGGTACTGAAGGATTTGTAATCATTTACGTTGACAAATCTTGAATCTATTGAGTTAGAACTGGCTTAAGACTGTTGAAGAATTTTGAGTTTTTGAATTCGGTTATCTCATTAAGAATGTTATATCCATACTTTGTATTATGTATGAAAATTTCCGTTTCTTCCATGATATCCATTCTTTTACTTTTTCTTGTTTTGTGTAAAATTTCGAGGTTGTCTTTGATTTTCAGAGGGTGACCTGTGTCTTTAATGTGAGTTGCTACTGCTGATTTGTTACATTTATCAATCCTGCAGCAGTCTAAATGTTCTTTGACTCGGGTTCTGAAATTTCTGCCTGTTTGGCCGATATAATATTTATTACATTGGCTGCAGGTAATTTTCTAAATGCCAGACGCATCAAGACTTGTATCTGTTGGTTTTATATTGTGAATAATAGGCATTTATTGTTCGATGTCTCCTTCTGCTAGCAGAAATGTTCGTACACTTTGTTCACATTAAGATGTGTTATGATATAATCTGCAGGTTTTCAGTTGTAAACAGTCGAAGAATTAGTCTTACAAACGAGTGGACAGTGCTTCCCTATTGCTGAAATAATTGAATATGTGGAGCCCAGCTACAACAAATGCTGAGTTTATAAAAAAAATTAACATACTACTGGAAAAGGTGCACCCACTGTTACTGTTTGGAACGAAAAAATGGCTCTGAGCACTATGCGACTTAACTTCTGAGGTCATCAGTCGCCTAGAACTTAGAACTAATTAAACCTAACTAACCTAAGGCCATCACACACATCCATGCCCGAGGCAGGATTCGAACCTGCGACCGTAGCGGCCACGCGGTTCCAGACTGAAGCGCCTTTAACCGCACGGCCACACCGGCCGGCACTGTTTGGAACGGTGCTATAGTTTTATAGCAGTTCAAATCTTTGTATACATAAGTTATGAGCTTCCTTTTAAGAAGTAAATTATATTTATGGTACAAAACAACCATTTATACTGTAAGAGTGCTCCCAATGCCAGAATGTTGTACCTAAATTCCTCGGTTTTTCCGAATCGAACCCGTTTTCCAAATGGAAATTCACAGCATTTTCTCTCTCGTAACGAATCTACGGCAAATTTTTTGCTCAGTGTCTCGTATCCACATTGTTAACTGGTTGGTGACTTTTTCGATCCTGGGACACCGATATGAACCGTGGAAGTTGGCAGGTAGCAGAATGATGATGTATAAAACCGTGATCACGTGGCAGGTGTATTATTGTAATAAATCATGGAGCCATGTTGGAATTCCTGTTGTAAATTTCTATCGTCGTTTACTGTGATAGTAGGCTCTGGACATGTAAGGTAGTAAATCGTCAGCGTGCATCCAAAGTTACCTGTGTTATCACATCGAGAAGGTAATGCTCGAGCGGTACATAAACTGACTGAAGACTGTGGAGACTGAAGTTCGAATACGCAGAGGAGAAAATCGTATTATGATATACGGCAAAGTAATTTCGTGTGTTAGGAGAGTTAGGATTACTCTAAAGCGAATAGTGGCTTACAGACTTATGCGAGGCATTAACTGTACTCGTATCTTGCCTTGTGAGTGGTGTGCGTGTATGTGTGTGTGTGTGTGTGTATGTGTGTGTGTGTGTCGAAAATGCGATGATCTGTAAATTTAGGCAGCCTCATCCAGGAACAATACATTTCGTAAAGCGATTAACTCCCGAAAACACGTAACATTGGCGCCAAGGCAGTCTTTTGCAAATTTTAAAGTAGTTGTCTCGGTAAAAATGCTAAAACTCTCATTAAATATAATATCCGTACCGAATAACGAAGATAAGTTTATAATTTTAGCATTACAAAGTACTTTATCCAATGATTATCAATATTTGTCACACAGAAAGGGGAAACAGTGTAACCTCCCCACAAAAATTAAAATAAATATTATGGGTAAGATTCTAATTTTAATGTAACCTCAGAACAAAATTCTTTCTCATTTGCAACCTCCCTACGAAATTCTTTTCACATTAAGCTCAACACAAAATTCTTTCTGATTTAATCTAAGCTCAAAATTCATTCACATTTAGCGTAACCTCACAACAGAAAAATTCCTAAACCTCTCAACAGTAAAAATTATAATTATGTCGTTCACATTCAGTGTAACGTCCCAATAAAAAAAGAAATCCAGTAACCTGGTAATAAAACAATGTAAGTAACCTCTCAATTAAATTGTGACTTTTCAATAATTCACTGTGAATTTAACCTGGTAAATTGTGGTCGACAGCAGTGCTGCGTCATGGCCCTGAAAGATCATTCTGAATGAAAAAAGGAAAAATTCTTACCTCAATGAAGTCGCCGGATATATCTGCTCTTACAATAAATTTTTCCGGCACAGCTCTGTGCAATGCTGGCCGACCTATCTGTCATTTATGAAAGGGAGCAACTGATTTTTCTATTGCAATAATCGGGATGATCATGGATGGGAGAAATTAGTAAATTCTTTAAATTGAAATGAATGGTTGTTAAAAGTTACTTTTTTATGAGGAAGATTATTATTACGAGAGTTTTGAAACATTTACATGCGACTTGAGATAACATTACTACATGTGCGCGAGGCCGATGTTTACCTTATACAATAATACTCAGGCTCCGGCCTCGCTGCACCGCGACCCGCCAGGCAACACGATACACCATACCAGACCAGAGCAGACTCCAGACTAGCAACAACTTATTGCTACAGCTACACAGTTCCTACTGCAGTCAACACTGCTCTCTGGTCAGAGACCTTGCGTATCGCAGGCAGCGCATGAGCAATACATCGAAATTACATCTGCTCGGACCTCTTACAACAGATACGGGCATCTACCGAAATATTGCGAAGAGGTTGGAAAAGTTCTGAAATAACAATTCTTTGTATAACTGCTCCAGTAGGCTTTTAAAACATGTCGTGACCCAAAAACTAACTTTCATAAAAAGTACGCATAACTTATTGTATTTCAAACGACTGATAACCATTAAAATTGTTTTAAGCTAGATTCCGTTGAGTACTAAACAATAACCATACACCAGAGTATATGTAACGTTCATCTTTAATTACGTGAGGTTTAAATTAAACATTAAAAATATGATGGAAAAAAGTCTGAACTACTTAGAAAATCTTCTTGTATAACGACAATAATAATCAATAAAGGTTAATTCTCGAAACGGAATTAAAAGAGGCTTTTCCAAATTAGGTGCCATTTACAATTTTTTTTTTTTTTGCTTACAAGACTTCACATTTAATGGCGTTACTTAATTTATAGCGTTATTTTTATAACTTCTGTTTCTTTACTTAAGAGAACTGGGGACTGATGATGGGCACGTACACTGCTGCCAAGTCCATCCTATGATGGAAATAGGTGTACGCGAATCATGGCGTGGGTCCATCCCTCTCTGCAGCTCGGTAAGACCGTTTCCGGGAATTGCCAGATGAAAGGTTGAGGACACTACTTCGGCACTTTTCTGTAAAGTCTCCCATTCACCTTGACTGCGGAACAGCGCCAAAACCGACACCCCACCAAGGAATCTATGTAATTTCCTGCGTACAGCGTGACAACCAAAAAATCCAAGATATGCAGGGGAGTCACGTAAGACGTAATACTCATTTTGCTTCGCGAACACTTCCAGATATCGAAACGAGGTTTTCGGCAAATGACAGCACGCTAAGGGCCATGCACTTTGCTATGCAATAAAGAATATTAACTCTTATATGGATCGAGATATTGAAGCAAGTACGATTTTTGAAATAGATTGATGTATTGGTTTTAACAGCATCCGAAAGCGCTTTAAAAGACGAGTACATTGATAGAATGCTTATTAATTTTGAGGTTGAAACTCTTCGCAAAAGAATCCGAGAAATATTTTCAAGCTGAAAACTAAGTCGGCCGAAATCGGCTATTGCGCTGTAAACTGTAAACGCGCTCATGCCCGGCTAAGTAGTTGTACCAAGCCTTTCAACTGTTTACTTGTCTGCAATGTAGAACTAGCAGGAATTTTGTTGTCTATCGGCAGGTCATTTTTACTTCAACATTTCTTGCTTGCAGACATGTACACCAAAAAAATGGCTCTGAGCACTATGGGACTCAACATCTTAGGTCATAAGTCCCCTAGAACTTAGAACTACTTAAACCTAACTAACCTAAGGACATCAGACACACCCATGCCCGAGGCAGTATTCGAACCTGCGACCGTAGCAGTCCCGCGGTTCCGGACTGCAGCGCCAGAACCGCTAGACCACCGCGGCCGGCATGTACACCAATGAGGAGAAGTTAGACATGCTACTTTTATACGGCGAATGTCAAACAAATGGTGTCGAAATGGTAATGGAAAACTGCCTCACGAAACTGTAGTTGTTTCCACGAAAACCTGGAGAACGTACACAAATTTGAAATACTTTTTCCAAGCCCCATCTGATGCGCCAGAAGCTATCACATGCCATAGTCCCATTTACAAAAATCATAGCTGATCCTGTCGTATAGGAAACAAGGTTTTATCGCAGTAGCGCGTAGGCCTATGTTGCCACTAGAGTGACAAAAGTGATCGGATCCTCCTAAAATCGAATCGGACCATCTCTTACCCGCCCCAGTACAGCAACGCGGCGTGGCATGGACCCAAAAAGTCGTTGGAAGTCCCCTGCGGACATACTGAGCCACGCTGCTCTTATAGACGTGCGTAATTGCGGACGTCTTGCCCGTGAGGGATTTTGTGCTCGAACTGACCTCTCGGTTACGTCCCATTAATGTTCGATGGATGGCCAAATCATTCACTCGAACTGTCCAGAATATTCTTCAAAGCAATCGCGAATAATTGTGCCCCAGTGGCACTGCGTATTGTTATCCATAAAAATTCCATCGTTGTTTCGGAACAAGAAATGGCTGGAAATGGATTCCAAGTAGCCGAACATATCCATTTCCAGTCAACTATAGCTTTAGTTGAACCAGAGGACGCAAACTATTCCATGTAAACACAGCCCACACAATTATGGAACCACCACCAGCTTGCACAGTGTCTTGTTGACAACTTGTTGTTGTTGTTGTGGTCTTCAGTCCTGAGACTGGTTTGATGCAGCTCTCCATGCTACTCTATCCTGTGCAAGCTTCTTCATCTCCCAGTACCTACTGCAGCCTACATCCTTCTGAATCTGCTTAGTGTATTCATCTCTTGGTCTCTTTACCCTCCACGCTGCCCTCCAATAGTAAACTGGTGACCACTCGATGTCTCAGAACATGTCCTACCAACCGATCCCTTCTTCTAGTCAAGTTGTGCCACAAGCTCCTCTTCTCCCCAATTTTATTCAATACCTCCTCATTAGTTATGTGATCTACCCATCTAATCTTCAGCATTCTTCTGTAGCACCACATTTCGAAAGCTTCTATTCTCTTCTTGTCTAAACTATTTATCGTCCACGTTTCACTTCCATATATGGCTACACTCCATACAAATACTTTCAGAAACGACTTCCTGACATTTAAATCTATACTCGATGTTAACAAATTTTTCTTCTTCAGAAACGCTTTCCTTCCCATTGACAGTCTACATTTTATATCCTCTCTACTTCGACCATCATCAGTTATTTTGCTCCCCAAATAGCAAAACTCCTTTACTGCTTTAAGTGTCTCATTTCCTAATCTAATACCCTCAGCATCACCCGACTTAATTCGATTACATTCCATTATCCTCGTTTTGCTTTTGTTGATGATCATCTTATACCCTCTTTTCAAGACACTGTCCATTCCGTTCAACTGCTCTTCCAAGTCCTTTGCTGTCTCTGAAAGAATTACAATGTCATCGGCGATCCTCAAAGTTTTTATTTCTTCTCCATGGATTTTAATACCTACTCTGAACTTTTCTTTTGTTTCCTTTATTGCTTGCTCAATATACAGATTGAATAACATCGGGGATAGGCTGCAACTTGGGTCCATCAAAAAAATGGCTTTGAGCACTATGGGACTTAACATCTGAGGCCGGCAGTCCCCTACAACTCAGAACTACTTAAACCTAACTAACCTAAGGACATCACACACACCCATGCCCAAGGCAGGATTCGAACCTGTGACCGTAACAGTTGCGCGGTTCCACACTGAAGCCCCTAGAACCGCTCGGCCACCAGCGGCCGGCTTGGGTTCATCGCTTCGTGGTGTCTTCACCACACTCGAACCCTATCACAAGCTCTTACCAACTGAAATCGGGACCCATATGACCATCTGACCATTTTTCCAGTGTAGGATCCAACCGATATTGTCGCGAGCCCACGAGAGGTGCTGGAAGCAATGTTGTGTTGTTAGCAAAGGCACTCGCGTCCTTCGTCTGCAGCTACAGCCCACTAACGCCATTTCCACTGCACTGTGCTAATGAATACGTTCATCGTACGTCCCATATTGATTTATGCTGTTATTTCACGCAGTGTTGCTTGTCTGTTAGCACTGACAACTCTACGCAAACGCCGTCGTCCAGTGCGTTTACCGTGGTGAGAGGAAATACCTAAATTTGCTATTCTTGGCACACTCTTCGCACTGTGGATCTCGCAATGTTGCTTTGCCTAATGATTTCAGAAATGGAATGAGCAGTGTATATAGTCTATTGATTCCATACAAGCAGTCATAATCACGTTGGAAACCTTTTCACATGAACCATATGAGTGCTAATGACAGCTCCGCGAATGCACTGCCCTTTTATACCTGGTATACACAATACTACCGCCATTTGTATGTGTGGATATGGCCATCTCATGACATTTGTCACCTCAGTTTACAAAGAGAGCTCTGCTGACGGTATTTACACCACGATAGCCGGCTCTAGCAGCACTGCTTTCCAATTTTACTACGTGTCTCGTACTCTTTCCCGAAAGGTTTCAACGTCTTTACTAAAAAGCACTCTATCACTTTAACTGCCCACCCAAGACCTACAGAATGCAATTACGAAAAGTATGCAGACATTGTGGTGTCACCGCCAGACACCACACTTGCTAGGTTGTAGCCTTTAAACCGGCCGCGGTCCGTTAGTATACGTCGGACCCGCGTGTCGCCACTGTCAGTAATTGCAGACCGAGCGCCACCACACGGCAGGTCTAGAGAGACTTACTAACACTCGCCCAGTTGTACGGACGACTTTGCTAGCGACTACACTGACGAAGCCTTTCTCTTAATTGCCGAGATATAGTTAGAATAGCCTTCAGCTAAGTCCATGGCTACGACCTAGCAAGGCGCCATTAACCGTATCTAGAGAGAGTCTCACTTGTATCATCAAGAATGCTGTATACAAATGATGGATTAAAGTTAAGTATTCCAGCAGCTACGTACTTTTCTTTATAGCATTCATTACGTATCCTGTTTCAGACCTAACGCCAGCCGGCGTGTGTAAACGCGTGCCTTTCGGTTACCCGTCACTGGGGACTGGCTGTCTTGTCAGTCCACTACAGACATATTTTTAAAAACATGGCCAAGCGAGAGTGGGACTCGCGCACTGGGTGTTCCGCACAAATTTAATTACGTAATATATTGGAAAATCCGCCTCAGTTGCGAAAATTTTCTGGTCTTTACCCAGATTTCGGTTCGAATAATCTGGCCTTCTTCAGAAGCATAAAATTTCTATAACATGCCAGAGTAAGGCACAGTCAACATTGAAATTAAATCTATGGTACCGTGGTAACTACTTAACTGAAGTCCAGCCCCGGCATCACTTCACCACGCGGTCGGTTGGTAGCGGCAACTACGTTGGCACTGACCGATGCGCACGGATTTGCACTGGGTAATTAGCAACTCGTACGAGCGTACGAGCATACGGAGAGTCAAAGATGTATATCATTGGCTGTCTGTATATCACGTGTTGGGAGCTGATAACCGTAATTGTAAGCAAACTACGTATTATGTAGATGAAGTCCCTATGTGTATTAACTATACGCAAATTGTACTAAATGGGAGGAAATCTATTTGGTTGGGTATATAAAGTTTAAGGATAACCTTTATGACTTTAAGCACATATGGTCATCGTGTAAAGTATCCCCAGCGAACATTAGTAATAGCGAGCACCTTACTTGTCTCACTTATTTAAAACCTTAATCAAATTGTTCAAATGGCTCTGAGCACTATGGGGCTTAACGTCTGAGGTCATCAGTCCCCTAGAACTTAGAACTACTTAAACCTAACTAACCTAAGGACGTCACACAAATGCATGCCCGAGGCAGGATTCGAACCTGCGACCGTAGCAGCCGCGTGGTTCCGGACTGAAGCGCCTAGAACAGCTCGGCCACCGCTGCCGGCTGACCATGTCGGTCAATGGCAGTTAAGTGTGTTGACAGGGGCGTTGTACGCCCAGTTACACCCTGATTAAATGATAGATAATGATTAAGGTTTTAAATGACTGAGACAAGTAAGGTGCTCGCTATTAGTCATGTTCGGTGACCATATGTGCATACAGTCGTAAAAGTAATCCTTAAACTTAATATACCCAACCAAGTAAATTTCCTACCATTTAATACGATTTGTGTATAGTTAATACCCATAGGGACTTCATCTACATAACGCTAGGTTTGCTTACAATTGCGGTTATCAGCGTACAATCAACTGCGGAAAACCTCGTTTCGATATATAGAACCGTTCAAGAAATGAAAGGCGTGTTACGTCTTATGTAACCCCCCCCCCCCCCCCCCTAAGGCGCTCTTTGTGGGCGTCTATGCAGATACACGTGATTGTACTACAAACTAGCGAAGAAAACAATCATTTCCATCTGAATATTAATTTCGCGGCTCCTTTGGAGTTCTTAGAGAAATCGTTTCAACACTGTTTATGCGTTTTTATACAGTTATCTTCACCAGGCCAATTACACTACTGTCCATTAAAATTGCTACACCAAGAAGAAATGCAGATGATAAACAGGCATTCATTGGACAAATATATTACACTAGAACTGACACGTGATTGCATTTTCACGCAATTTGGGTGCATAGATCCTGAGAAATCAGTACCCAGGACAACCACCTCTGGCCGTAATAATAGCCTTGATACGCCTGGGCATTGAGTTAAGCAGAGCTTGGATGGCGTCTAAAGTTCATCAAGAGTAGTGACTGGCGTATTGTGACGAGCCAGTTGCTCGGCCACCATCGACCAGACGTTGTCAATTGGTGAGAGATCTGGAGAATGTGCTGGCCAGGGCAGCAGTCGAGCATTTTCTGTATCCAGAAACGCCCGTACAGGACCTGCAACACGCGGTCGTGCATTATCCTGCTGAAATGTAGGGTTTCGCAGGGATCGAATGATGGGTAGAGCCATGGGTCGTAACACATTTGAAATGTAACGTCCACTGTTCAAAGTGCCGTCAATGTGAACAAGAGGTGACCGACACGTATAACCAATGGCACCCGATACCATCACGCCGGGTGATACGCCAGTATGGCGATGACGAATACACGCTTCCAATGTGCGTTCACCGCGATGTCGCCAAACACGGATGCGACCATCATGATGCTGTAAACAGAACCTGGATTCATCCGAAAAAATGACGTTTTGCCTTTCGTGCACCCAGGTTCGTCGTTGAGTACACCATCGCAGGCGCTCCTGTCTGTGACGCAGCGTCAAGGGTAACCGCAGCCATGGTCTCCGAGCTGATAGTCCATGCTGCTGCAAACGTCGTCGAACTGTTCGTGCAGATTGTTGTTGTCTTGCAAACGTCCCCATCTGTTGACTCAGGGATCGAGACGTGGCTGCACGATCCGTTACAGCCATGCGGATAAGATTCCTGTCATCTCGACTGCTAGTGTTACGAGGCCGTTGGGATCCAGCACGGCGTTCCGTATTACCCTCCTGAACCCACCGATTCCATATTCTGCTAACAGTCATTGGATCTCGACCAACGCGAGCAGCAGTGTCGCTATACGATGAACCGCAATCGCGATAGGCTACAATCCGACCTATATCAATGTCGGAAACGTGATGGTACGCATTTCTCCTCCTTATACGAGGCATCACAACAACGTTTCATCAAGCAACGCCGGTCAACTGCTGTTTCTGTGTGAGAAATCGGTTGGAAACTTTCCACATGTCAGCGCGTTGTAGGTGTCGCCACCGGCGCCAATCTTGTGTGACTGTTCTGAAAAGCTAATCATTTGCATATCACAGCATATTCTTCCTGTCGGTTAAATTGCGCGTCTGTAGCACGTCATCTTCGCGGTGTAACAATTTTAATGGCCAGAAGTGTATTTTCTTCTTGTCTAAACTTCACTTCCATACACTCCATACAAATACGTTCATGAATGTCTTCCTAACACTTAAATCTATATTTGATGTCATGTCTCTCTTCTTCAGAAACGCTTTTATTGTCGTTCCCAGTTTATAATTATGTCCTCTCTACTTCGGTAATCATCAGTTATTTTGCTGCCCAAATAACAAAAGGTCTCTCATATCCTAACGTAATTCTCTCAGCGTCACCTGATTTAATTCGACTACATTTCATTATCCTTGTTTTGATTTTGTTGATGTTCATCTTATATCTACCTATGAAGATGCTGTGCATTACGTTCAACTGCCCTTCCAAGTCATCGGAAAAGTCAAGATTTTTATTTCTTGTCCCTGAACTTTAATTCCCACTCCAAATCTTCTGTTTCCTTTGCTGTTTGTGCACAAAGTACAGATTAAATAACATCGAGGATAGGCTGCAACCCTATCTCACTTTCTTGTCTTTCTTTATCCTATTTTATAAGATAAGCCGTAGTGTCGGTATTGCCTAGAGTGTTCTCCGGAATTCAAACTGGTCTTCCCCGTGGTCGGCGTCTACCCGTTTTTCCATTCTTCTATAAAGAATTCGTGATAGTATTTCGCAACCATAACTTATTAAACTGACAGTTGCGTAATTTTTGCACCTGTCAGCACCTGCTTTCTTTGGAAATGGAATTATCGCATTATTATGGAAGGCTCAGGGCATTTCTTCTGTCTCATAAATCTTGCACACGAGATGGAACAGTTTTGTTATGGCTGGCTCTCCCAAGGCTCTCCCGCGGCCTTGTTTCGACTGAGGCCTTCCAGTGCTCTGTGAAATTTTTCTTGCAGTATCATGTCTCCCATCTCATCTTTATCTACGTTCTCTTCCCCTTCTGTAATATTGCCTTCAAATTCATCTTCCTTATGTAGACGCTCTGCATACTCCATGCGCCTTTCAGCTATTCTTCTTTGCGTAGGACTGGTTTCCCGTCTCAGCTGCTGATACCCATACAGCTGCTTCTGTTTACTCCAAAGTTTAAAGACACATTTGCAGGATGGGTGTTGATATACCGCAAAAACGTAGATATAAGTTGAGAATATAAATAAAGAATTTATTAAGATATTAATTAATATAAGCGGTTGTATCGACTGTGGCGTGAAACCGTTCAAAATTAGAATAATCACGCAGTTCAGTTGTCTTGCCGCGAAGACGCCACGTTTTTTGCTCTTGTAGCCATCCCGATCGGACGCATATCTGCAATCGCTGAAGATAATTATTTGGCACACCGCCATTATTACTGTTTTATTGAGACGCAATCTCACTAGGCGTACTCTTAGTTACACACAGCAACACAATTGATGTAAGTGTCAATGTAATTTAATTTAGTGTAATATTTTGTGAATACATTGATATTATTTGATCTTGTGTTTCATTTATGTTGTAAACTATTGTTCCAATTAAACAGTGTCTTGGCATGGCTAAAGGTTCTGTGTTACAAATCTTAAGAATGGTCCAGCACTAGCCAAAGCTTTGGAATTATTCAATCTACGAAGTCCGATATTGAAATATGTTCAGAAGAGTCACTCACAGTCAAACATACAATGAACTGGTCTTATGCAAAAACCCATTATCAAGCGTCCAAAGTTTGTATTAAGCACTATTGGAAATTTATACTCTGATCACATACTATTATCATTATCTATTATTATTTGTCTGTTATCCGATATTCTCAAACCAGACCGAAAAAGCCGACGAATTAAAAAAGGCCTCCTTAATTTTCCAGTAGGCGATAGTAGTAGGGCAACCTATGTATCAGCACACTCTGCATTGTTGCCAAATTTATTCAAGATGGCGACGATGACGTCATCCAAGATGGCAGCATGTAGACTTGGCAACAGCGCATAACGTCGACCAAGATGGCGGCTTTCGGCAGGAAACAGGCCAATTGTGCTACGTCCACTAACCTAACCTACAGAAAAAATGGCGGGCATTTAGAATTTTGGTGGGAAAATAGACCAATTGTGCTACACCCACTAACCTAAGCCTCCAGAAAAAATAGGCGCGAAATTCAAATTCCAACAGGATAATGCATGCAAAACCTTACTTTCTTTATTATTATTGATTATCATTTATTAACATTCATTATCATTTATTATATTTCATTATCATTCATTATCATTTATTATTACTGACATGCCTCCACTAGAAAATTCCCTCCAAATTAAAAGTTCAGCACGATAATGGCTGCAAAACCGTTATTGTCTTTATTATTATTGATTATTATTCATTATCATTCATCATTTATTACTATTATTATTTATTATTATTGGCCTACCTCCACTAGAAAATTGCGCCAAATTCAAATAAGATAACGTCTCGAAAACTGTACTTCCGCTTATTATTATCATTTATTATTTATCCAAGATGTCCGACTTTCTTGGCGAGAAAGCCATTTGCCTTACATCCATAACAAAAATCCGTCGCTAGTTCGACTCCCAACACCATAATCGATCACACGTACGAACTTTCGCCGTCACTTATCTTTCTTCACTGGTAACCTGTCAGAATCGCTTCAAATAATAAAGTACACTTATACTAACCTAAGTCACGTCCTTTGATTTTGCAGGGGGTAAAGGGACTGAAGTCTTTATTTCAAGCAGTACGGTTGTAACATCCCCTTAGAAAAATTATACATGACTGTGCTTAAACTGACACACAATATTTTTAGCACAACGCAATCTGACTTTCAAAAATCCCTACAAAAGAATGGCCCTGACTAACATTAACCTGTACGTTTCACAAATCACTTACCTCACCAAAAATCTTCGTTACTCGAACTACTGCAATACAGCGAGCACCACTACTGCCAGCTAAATAAAAGATTCAAACTATGGAAGGCACTAACTACTGATAGGCATAGTTAGCAAATGAAAGATTTTAATTACAGAACAAACAATGTATTTACCTCAATAGTGTTCAAAAGTCATAATGTATATAGCAGTTCATGATATCCAGTACTACAAATTTCAAAACTCCACCATCTCTCTCCTCACATCCACCACTGCTGGCGGTTCACCTCCAACTGCGCAATGCTACGCGCTGTTAACAGCCAACTGCCCAACGCTACAATGACAGACAACAACGCAAACTAGCCACAGACTGCACACAGCACAGCAAGTCATTTTTCATACAGAGCGCTACGTGGCGTTACCAATAAGAAAACATAAACGGCCTACTTACATAGACCCCATGCTCCCCACAAAAAATTTTACAAATATAATTGAAGAGTTGTACAGATAATATAGCAAGTCCATGAACTACCACTTGTGCACTTACAAAAAATTTTTTTATATGTCCTTAGAACCAGAAATGCTGTTATCCAGTCCCTTGCAGAACTATTAACACATGTGCAAACACTAACAGTCCCTACTTCTCACATATTGTCCATGTACTATGACCAACATAAACGTGTGCAGTGAAATGGAACTTACAAGTTACTTAATTTGATGAACTGCTGTCAATTACAATTTTATAACATAAGAATATAATAACAAAGGTACAAAATACATCATTAAATACATAATAATACAGATAACATTTGTAGTATTACAGGCTTTACAAAATAATAGAAATAAACATATACATCAGTGTTACAGGAATTATGAGATAAGTAGATACATAAAAGATCAGAATAACTTTTGAATCATCAACTTCACACATGAGCAATAAAACAAAACAGAATAAATAATGTCTAAGCATCTTTACAAGGTAAATAACATATTATCAGAAAAATTCTACAACACAAATCTTATTAGCTAAACACATACAGACAGGAAAAACACAAATTCACATAGTTTAATAACACAAAAATATAGGACAGGGTTTGTTTTCAGTGTAACATTTGTTACTGCAGTCCAACCCAAAACTTCATTCCATAGATCTTTCGTCTTATTTCAACATTTGTTTCCACCTAAAAAATCGTATCCAAGCATGCTTTCTGTATTTATATGTTCACATATTTCTTACCTCATAATTTATTTTACATTATCCTACCTCATCATTTATTTCCAAGAAAATCCTACCTAAACCTGTTGTCCCTAAACCCTACTTTTTTGTTCATATCCTCTTTCAAAACACTTTTTTGGCCAAACCATTTTCTTATAGCTTCTCAATGCATTTCTTCCAATTCATCACCACTCGTTCTCTTATATAGCCTACCCCATCTTAAGCTAACCTAAATCTACTGAGCTCAGATGCTAAACTAAGGGACGAGGCAATGCAGCAGCATAAAACAATTAATACAAACAGCAATGAAAAAATGGAAATTGTCAAAGCAAGCTGCAATAAATCTAAATTACCAAGCAATGCAACATTACAACTAATATGAGCCAATGTGCAGCAACAAGAAAAATAAATCAGTAGTAAAACTAGCTTAACAGAGTAATACAAAGTGAAATTTAGTAGCACTATGCCTGGCAAACAGCAGCAGCAAATGCAATAACTTATATCTAAACATGACAAAGCTCAATCAGAAAAAATATTACACTAAAGATGGCCGTGTCTAATACCTAAGTCACATCTTAATACTAGAGTGATGCATCACGATAAGTTACTATAGCAGACAAGTTACCAAATCGTTTAAAAAATTATTTATGCAGTTCCTGTGAAGGGAAATGTCTATTTGTGCTCTCTTTTCTAAGAAAGTACATCATAAATATATTCTTTCCTGGGTCTGCAGACAGAAAATAGTGGTATTAGTACATCTATTAAATTTTATAATAACCAATGCTGCAGTGCAGCTAGAATCTAGATATTAAACGAAATGAGGAAATATATATAGCCTATATAGAGCAATGCATGAAACGTCTTTCACTAGGCAAATGGCGTCTCCAAAGGCAAAAGAATCTCTCAACTAGAAAGACAATAAATGTAAAATGTTTCTCATCATTTCATTAGGAATTTCAGTAAATATCATAAATTAAAATCTCCACAGTGTAGTCATATGTTTTCAAGTTTGAGTGTGTCGTATTTGCGATGCTTTCTACAAAGAAATGTCAATAGCGAGGATAATGGCCTCCCTTTTTTTTCCCTGTGCCTCTGAAAAGGCACACACTAATGGTTTTTTCTCCAGGCGTCTGACACAGCTGGATGCCCACGACGCATTACATGCAGGTGGTCACTTAACTTTCTTATGGAAATATTTACGACAGCAGTTTCCGCTACAGTGACAGTCTCATATAAAAATATTTCACGGGTCAAGAATTTGCGTTACAAATCTGTAGAAACATAATCCTATTGATATAACAGTGTCCAAAAAATTTTCGTCCGCATTGTGATACTTTCACGCATTTACATACATTTCATAACTCTTAAAGTACGATTCTTGGTTTCTAACAACCTTTTTCACAAATCAGCGTCCTGAACCACTACTCATTATTCCTTACCTTATTACACATAGACATATTCGTAGACAGTCTTCAATATTTCATCATAATAAATACGTAGCATAATCAAATTCCTGATATAGCATCATCTCATTGATCATAAACATACCTCAACAGCATAATACACATTGTCGTTGTAAAAATAACATCATAACACCTCAGTCAAATCTCAAAAACGTTGTAGCTTTCTGCAATAATGTCAAAACCTAAAAAAAATTCTCTGCTCGTTTCAAGAGAGTCATCTACCTCAAACGTACTTTAAAAATCACGATCTCATACCAAATACATCATTCAAAGCTCTCATAGTATCACAATGGTCCCGAAAAAATATGAACAGTTCACAAAGTACAGACAAAATACCATTTCGTAAGTCTGAAGTTACCCAACTGTGTAATTGCGTAATCATGTGTCACTGATGTAGTAAAAAAAATGTTTATATCTCAGTTAAATGATCAGATAGGTGTGTAATTTGTGTGTTAGAGAAATATGGTACCGATGTGTAAAGTTGTATAAGCAAATACCATATTAGCTAGGGCTCCTTGTGCTTGCCAAATACATGGTACACCAAGTAAGCGTGTAGCCCCCTAAGGATTAATGTAATTATACCCTCAGGTGTTAGAGATTACAGCAATGGAATGAAATGTATCACGGAAAACCTTTGTATCATTGTACTTCAAATATATTTAAAAATAAATGATTTAAGTACAAAATTAATCACTCAAATACGTGTCCTGTAGCGCTAAATGTGCGTCTTGCTGTAAGATAATCTCTGTGGAAGTTATTGTCCTCCGAAAGCTAAGTTCTGCAGAAGCTAATGTACTTACCTCATGATAAACAAAAGTGAAATGCTTTGCGTATAGATATCTTAGTTATTACGCTTATTGCCGTGATGAAGACAGTACTGTGCTGTAACGTATTGTTGTGCTATGGAAAAGGCTGTCTCATTGTAGCTATACCACAAATGTTACTACTAAAACATGTTTTACTTTCCAGAATCATACAGAAAAACTGTGCAGATATAAAACAGAAACACCGCAAAAGCAACAATGTAAATTGTGTCACACATTAGTAGCGTCATGATATAATCGTGTAGCTGTCAAAGAAACCAAATACTAAGTCATCTTTAATCTCACAAAAACTACTTCAAATAAGGAATGTCTTTTCAAGTAAACCAAAATGTTGCATTAAAATCTCATTAGCAGTATATGTTCTAAGTATGTAAGCCTTATAGTCGTTACATAATCGTGCAACTAACAAGCAAGAATGTACACACACAGTAACACTGTGTCCTCTGTTCACTATCACAATGCAGTGGTAATTTCTGTTTAAATAAGTTCTCTTGGTTCTTGACTGGATATTTAACTTCAGACATTGTTGCATGTTAACAGATTCTAAGTCTGACAAAGCATACTAGTAATGTAAAGTGAAAAATTTTATAGCAAAGACTAAGTTAAAAAGTAGATTATCTCTCAACAAATGATTTTACATGTGAAATGTGGTGTAAACCTTTACTCTTCCTAGTACGCAGTGTTTCAACTTCGACGCAATTATCATGTGGTATACATCGGTAAAGAATGCTGGAATTTTTCTCAATCTTAGCGTCTATGTTATTTTTCTCTGAGCCAGCCGGCGCACGTGGCTGCCTGCGGTGCGAGTCATTGTCTGTTTCTTTGTTGGCGCGCGTCGTTATTGGGATTGGGAGGTCTAACTTCTACAAATTCACCTTGCCCAGAGGGCCCAGCCCTGTTTAAATCCTGTCGTTATGATTATATCGTCTGTCGTCATGTCGGTAGTTCCTGTAGTTTCTTTCTTGTCGGTTAAGTGGTGGAGAATTTCTCCCTGAATTATCACTGCACGGTGGACTGTTGCGTCTGAAGTTATTCTGTCTCCCGTGATAATAATAGTTTGGTTGCCAAATTGTCTGTTTCTATGATTGTCTCTGTCATATTCATTACTACGGAAATGCGATCTTTCTCTGTAACTATTACTCTTCCAGTGGTTGTCATACGGGTGGTGTCTGCTTTGGTCACGGTTTACGTTGTAAGAATAGACTTGTCGTGTCCAGTTATTGTTTCTTTCATCGCGGAATTGCGACGGATGTGACGTGTAATTGTTGTGTTCCTGATTTCGCGTTCCGCAATTGTCAGTGTCAATTTCTAATTCTTGTAAGAGTCCCTGAAAAGCTTCAATGTCGTCTTTGCAACGTCCTGCCTAAATAATATTTCTTAAATGCTCAGGCAATTTCATTAAGCAAATGCGGATGAGTTCTGAAGGGCTGTATGGGTTTGAAAGATATTGATTCTTATGCAACATGTCTTCAAAATATTTGACAAGACTGGAAAATTCAGATCGTTCAAAGTGTTTCATCATCATGATGCTATGTTTTACTCGGTCTTGTGTAGGCCAATATGCTGAGAGGAACGCATTGTAAAATTCTCCTTCACTGTGGCAATCGTGAATGACCGATCGCATTCTTATGGCTGGTTCATTCTCTAAGTAGCCACACATAAATTCTAATTGTGTTCTAACGACCAGTTGGGAGGAAAACAATGAGAGAATTGATGGAGCCATGCTTGTGGATGAATGTCGTTGCCAGAATTCTTAAATGTTTTGAATTTACGTGTAGTAATGAACAGCTTATAGTCAAAATCATCATGTCGGCGAGTCGCATGTCGGTCATTGTTACGTCGTTTCGGCGGTTCCATCTCAAAATTCGGTGTACCTTACCAATTTCTTTCATAATTTCCGAAGTGTCCTGTGTTATTATTTTGTGGTTGCTCCGTATTTCTACGTCCCTCTTCCCATACTGGAGCGCGAGTGTCCTCTGAAATATGTAATTCTTGTATTACTTGTGCCAACTGATCTTGTAATTCCCGGATTTCTCTTTTGTACAGTGTATTGATTTGATTTTGATTTTGTTTGAATTTTCTAATTTGTGCATACTCTTCAGTTTCAGTAAAGCCTACAGGTCTTGTGTCATTCAGATCATCATCTACCTTTGTAGATAAATTATTTAGCTGATCCGAAAGTTCAACTACTTTCTCTCATAATGAACTAATTTCCTCCATGTGTCTTTCCGAAGCAATTTTCAGAGTATCTACTGTGTCCTTTAAGTTTTCTTGAGTTTTTGCAAGTTGCGTAACCGAATCGGTAGATGCAACTGAGTCAATTTTAGCTTGCAAGGTCTCATGATTTTCATGAACAATAGTTTGCAGTTCTTTTATGGCTGCTTCGTGATTTTGTAATGCATTGTCATGCCGCGAAAAAATACGTTGGAAATGCTCACAAATTTGCGTTTCTACGTCATTGCAGACTTTTTGACATTTCGATTCAATGTTATGTAACTCAGTAGTTAAATCTTCACGTGTTTGTTCAAGCTTATGTTCCACTGAGTCTAACTTTTGAAGCTTTTGTTCCATTGCGTCTAACTGTTGCTGTGTTTGTCTCTGGTGTTGTTCCATTGTGTCTAACTTTTGAAGATTTTCTTCCATTGTGTCTAACTTTTGAAGCTTTTGCTGTGTTTGTCTCTGATTCTGTTCCATCGTGTCTAACTTCTGGAGGTTTTGTCCCATTTGTTTCTGATTTTGTTCAAGCGTTGTGTCTAACTTTTGTACCCTTTATCCCATTTGTTGCATTAACTGTAATAACAATGCACTGGTGTCTGAAACATGTTCCTCAGTGCTATTCGGCAGTGCATTTGAACTGGCAATATTCGCATTTGGAAAAGCAGAATATGTGTCTTGACTTATTTGAGAAAACGGTGAGGACGCAAAACCTGAATCTACAGAATTTGCAAGATTGTGTCCTGTCATTTAGGATTCCTGAGGCGAACTGTTGCCGACCGATCGATCGATAATGCTTCCCTGTTCACTAATTGTTTCACTGTCTACGCCATTATTTGCCACCCGTTCCATTTCCCTATGCAGAATTACCAAATTACTACATTGAACATTAGTTAATTCATTACACAGTGGCGCTAACACACTGCTTTCGTTTTCACTGTCATTACTCAGTTTACTTTGGAGCCTAGTATTACGTTTTTCACACGCCATTATTGTCACAATATTTCACACGACGACACAGAAAAACACAATTTGAAGAGCAAAAATAAGAGAACACATTAACATAGCACTGAAAATAATATCTAGTTAATTGCAAGCGCAGCTGCGAAATACTTGGTGCAAATTTTCATGCGTGCCACACCTGTTTTACTGTACAACAATGAAAAACTGCTACTACAAAGGAGATTCTCTCTACAATTACGCGCTAGCAATAAACAAAATCTACACTAATTACACAAGAAAAATTACTACAAGAAAAAATCAGAAGATTCCAGATTCGAATCCTGCAGGGTCGCCATATGAAACATCCCCTTAGAAAAATTATACATGACTGTGCTTAAACTGACACACAATATTTTTAGCGCAACGCAATCTGACTTTCAATAATCCCTACAAATCAATGGCCCTGGCTAACATTAACCTATACGTTTCACAAATCACTTACCTTACCAAAAATCTTCGTTACTCGAACTACTGCAATACAGCGAGCGCCACTACTGCCAGCTAAATAAAAGATTCAAACTACGGAAGGCACTAACTACTGATAGGCATAGTTAGCAAATGAAAGATTTTAATAGAGAACAAACAATGTATTTACCTCAATAGTGTTCAAAAGTCATAATGTATATAGCAGTTCATGATATCCAGTATTACAAATTTCAAAACTCCGCCATCTCTCTCCTCACATCCACCACTGCTGGCGGCTCACCTCCAACTGCGCAACGCTACGCACTGTTAACAGCCAACTGCCCAACGCTACAATGGCAGACAGCAATGCAAACTAGCCACAGACTGCACACAGCACAGCAAGTCATTTTTCATACAGAGCGCTACGTGGCGTTACCAATAAGAAAACATAAACGACCTACTTACACGGTCATCACTTGTTCTCCAACACAATCACTACACATCGTTGAGATACTAGCGCAGTCGCCCCGACGTCCACGCTACAACTGAATTAGTTGAAATCGCCGCCGCACCTGGCCCCGCCCCCCAGATGCTACGGTCGCCGAGCGAGCGGCTGCATAGCCCCGCGCGCCATGGCTATAAGGGAGCTCTGGCCCCGCCGACCAGCGTGCGTGCAGTGGCCTACGGCGATGCGCTGGGGGCGGCCCGCGCTATCCGCTGGACCGGCGATCGCTCCCACGTCGTAAACATGTTTTCGCTGGACACGCTGGAACTTGCCGAGTTTGACGTCACAGCGGTCCTTTGTCCGCTCACCACGTGTATTCGTCGCCTCCGCACGTTTCCCGCCACAATTTTTTTCCTCCGAGCTGAATCACACAACGGTCGGCCATTCCCTGCCACACTTTTGGCGCCAGATTGTTTTCCTGGGCACGTTCAGACCTGTCAATGCCGTCCGCTCACCGTCCACCATGTGTCCTTTTGTGACCGTGAATGCGCTGGCGCCAAAGTTTGCTCGACAGTGGAATCCGCCATGACATCACAACAAGTGGTCCAGCACATGCGCTCGCCACGACGTCCCTAACTAAGTTAATGGATCAACCCACTCTCATTATTCATCCCACACGCCTAGCTTAGTACCTCTGCAAGTGAATGTAACAAAGTTCCCATGACTACTTCATTAAATTGATCAATTAATTAACCTCTCTGATGCGGAAAACTTCCACATCCACATAGACTTGAAATCAATTTTCGCCAGTGCCACGCTCACCTGGACTTGGAATGAAATAGTTAAAGGCCCTACCGACTGCCACGGCCCCTTACCGACCCATGTTCGTTGGCTAACATGTACTAATGTGTACTGCCGTTTACTAACGTGCACCAACCGACATTAACGTATATCACATTTTTTGTAAACAAATAAGCCAAGTTTGAATTCTGATGGTCAGTTCTTGTTTCGCTACCAACACAAGAAAATTGTGGCAAACGAAGCCACTAACCTAAGTCACCTGCGATGAGTCAAAATCGTCGGCTTTGCCTCTCTCACACACCACGAGCGCGAGACCGCCCACGTCACAGCCTTGACCTTTATACTCGCGTCGGAAATCCTCCTCTGTAAATATTCTAGCTAAACGATGGCGGTGGCTGGTGTGGCAGTGCGGTTTTAGGCGCTTCAGTCTGGTACCGCTTGACCGCTACCGTCGCAGGTTCGAATCCTGCCTCGGGCATGGATGTGTGTGATGTCCTTAGGTTAGTTACGTTTAATTAGTTCTAAGTTCTAGGGGACTGATGACCACAGATGTTAAGTCCCATAGTGCTCAGAGCCATTTGAACCATTTTTTAAACTATGGCCCGAATACTGTTGTTCAATCCACACGGTATATGACATGGCCAATGCACACCCCCAGTACCTAAGCAGAGAACATCGCTCGCCCCACCTGTAGTTAACCGCTGAGAGACGGAGATATGCTGCAATCACATCCCTCGCGCTCTCGTAGCTACTTGCCTCAGCAATTCGATCTAACAAAACCTCCAAGTAGAAAAAATAATAACCAACTCGAACTCTCTCATATTCTATATCGTCCCACAACACTTAACGTACATTTTATTTATGCATCTAGTATATCTATCACTCTCAAACAAAAAACACTCGCCCTGGCGGACCTGTTGTCATGTTGCACAGTCGGCAGACACGCAAACAGCTCCTAATTTCAGTGCACAATATCAAACTGCTCCTAAATAATGCAGTACACATAACTGTAAACATCATCAGTACTCGTAATCTGTCCAAATAAGGCATAGCAAAATAACTCAACAGACGTGCGCAATTATCCTGTCCCACACTAAGTCACACGTCCGACAGCTCTCAATTCACTCAAAGGCCTCTGTTCGACTTACTCACCTCTGTGTTAAAGGATAACAGAGAATGTACGGGATGATCGATTGAGACAGAGCTGTAACTAGGTACGATTTAAACGTTGACTCATTTATTCTAGAGAAAGACAATTTGCTGAAGATCGATTTTTTTTCCAGTGTTCTATGTGGAAGCTTTAGTCACGTGATATAGCCTGTGTCCTAGTCGTATGCAGCTACAATTATTTACGCATGATACATTGGATGATTTATTTAAAAATATGTCGAACCACGTTGCGTGTAAATATCACTCCGTTCTTGTTCTTAACTGTATGCTATTAAATTAAGGCACTTTGAGATCTGTTACTATAGATCGATATGGTGTGCTAAGCTCCAAGACTTCGATATACACTCCTGGAAATTGAAATAAGAACACCGTGAATTCATTGTCCCAGGAAGGGGAAACTTTATTGACACATTCCTGGGGTCAGATACATCACATGATCACACTGACAGAACCACAGGCACATAGACACAGGCAACAGAGCATGCACAATGTCGGCACTAGTACAGTGTATATCCACCTTTCGCAGCAATGCAGGCTGCTATTCTCCCATGGAGACGATCGTAGAGATGCTGGATGTAGTCCTGTGGAACGGCTTGCCATGCCATTTCCACCTGGCGCCTCAGTTGGACCAGCGTTCGTGCTGGACGTGCAGACCGCGTGAGACGACGCTTCATTCAGTCCCAAACATGCTCAATGGGGGACAGATCCGGAGATCTTGCTGGCCAGGGTAGTTGACTTACACCTTCTAGAGCACGTTGGGTGGCACGGGATACATGCGGACGTGCATTGTCCTGTTGGAACAGCAAGTTCCCTTGCCGGTCTAGGAATGGTAGAACGATGGGTTCGATGACGGTTTGGATGTACCGTGCACTATTCAGTGTCCCCTCGACGATCACCAGTGGTGTACGGCCAGTGTAGGAGATCGCTCCCCACACCATGATGCCGGGTGTTGGCAGTGTGTGCCTCGGTCGTATGCAGTCCTGATTGTGGCGCTCACCTGCACGGCGCCAAACACGCATACGACCATCATTGGCACCAACGCAGAAGCGACTCTTCATCGCTGAAGACGACACGTCTCCATTCGTCCCTCCATTCACGCCTGTCGCGACACCACTGGATGCGGGCTGCACGATGTTGGGGCGTGAGCGGAAGACGGCCTAACGGTGTGCGGGACCGTAGCCCAGCTTCATGGAGACGGTTGCGAATGGTCCTCGCCGATACCCCAGGAGCAACAGTGTCCCTAATTTGCTGGGAAGTGGCGGTGCGGTCCCCTACGGCACTGCGTAGGATCCTACGGTCTTGGCGTGCATCCGTGCGTCGCTGCGGTCCGGTCCCAGGTCGACGGGCACGTGCACCTTCCGCCGACCACTGGCGACAACATCGATGTACTGTGGAGACCTCACGCCCCACGTGTTGAGCAATTCGGCGGTACGTCCACCCGGCCTCCCGCATGCCCACTATACGCCCTCGCTCAAAGTCCGTCAACTGCACATACGGTTCACGTCCACGCTGTCGCGGCATGCTACCAGTGTTAAAGACTGCGATGGAGCTCCGTATGCCACGGCAAACTGGCTGACACTGACGGCGGCGGTGCACAAATGCTGCGCAGCTAGCGCCATTCGACGGCCAACACCGCGGTTCCTGGTGTGTCCGCTGTGCCGTGCGTGTGATCATTGCTTGTACAGCCCTCTCGCAGTGTCCGGAGCAAGTATGGTGGGTCTGACACACCGGTGTCAATGTGTTCTTTTTTCCATTTCCAGGAGTGTATCTCGAGAAATGTGGTGCACTTCGAGGGGCTAGGACTAGGAAAGCTCTATTCAGTCAAGAGAGGTGAAGCGTAGCTATATTCGTTTGCTCGGTTGAGGATTATTTGGGTAACGATGTTGCGGGGTAGGCTGGTCAATTCCGAAGTGAGGATGGTCTTTTAACATAGGAGGGCGAGATTGCTCAGGGACCGCCATACGCAGAGAGATTGATCGAGTACTGTGCACAAGGTCTCAGAAATACGTATAGCGTTGTCTGGTATAAATAGATAATGTCCGCCCCCGGTAGCTGAGTGGTCTGCTGTCCCGGCCGCGGACGCGCGTGGACGAGGAAGTGTTTACACCGTCGGTACTCGCGCGTGTTGTAGTCTGACTCGATCGCCATGGCACACAATTTTCGAAAGACTACGCTCCAATTTACATTCGACACCGAATTTGCCAGACCCAAAGCTTTCGAAGTAGAGCGTTTTTTGAGGGAAGAAGTTCGTTTACCTGCTGCAGACATAATTGGAATACACCTGTCCATTGTAAGCAGTACAATGTACGTAAAGATGACCGATGAAGCTGCGTGTGAAAGAACTCTCTCCGCTGCTCAAAGAGGACTTAAATTTCGATACTCTGATGGCCATATCAGCGATGTAACAGTAGCTCCTTCAGGATTGGGTGTGAGGGTCATTCGGATCTTTGAATTGCCGTTCGAGGTGCCAGAATCGATGGTTATTGAATCGCTGCGACCATATGGAACGGTACTTAGTCATACGCCTGAAAGCTGGGCAAGTTTTAGTACCTATCCTGTGCTAAACGGCGTGCGACGGGTGCGGATCGTCCTTACTAAACATATCCCGTCTTATTTATACATTGGCGGATGTCGAGCTATTGTGATCTACGATGGCCAGCCACGCACCTGTTCTGGCTGTGGTGGAGATGGACATATCCGCTCGGAGTGCATACAACGCCGCGTCGTGCAACTGCCACATGGAGAAGCGTCACAGCGAGAAGTTCCCACGCAACTTACGATGACGTACGTGTCGGTGGCCCGCCGGGAGGTGTTGCCAAGTTCGGAGCGTGACAAGGACGTGTTTATGCAAGAGCAGACCGAGTTACAGGAGCATGGAGGTGACTCGGAGAATGTCCCTACACCCACGTCACGTCAGTTGAGGGAGGAACCTTCCGAAAACTCACATGTAGCACGTGGCGTAGAAGTCGAGCTCGAGACAGTGGCGCTGGCGACGGCCCAACGAACGATCGACGAACACAGTGAGGCAGCAGAGGGCAGGGCACGCAAACAGCGATCACCGAAGCGTCGCAAAAAGCGTCGCCATAGTTCGGGTGACACGTCCCCCCCTAGCCTAGAGGACACGGAAGGTATCCTAGCCGAAGCACTGTCTGACACAGAACACGTGCCTTTAGAGGACGCTGACAGGATTCCGTCAGATGGTGACCGGATGTCCTGCCTTTCAGATGGTCCCTCTTCATTGACACCGACTGACCCAGCGCTGCCGACGAAGGAGTCAGGGACACCAATGTCCCGGCAGCCACGTCGAAATACATCAGAGGACGTTTCTCGGATGGATGACCACTGCGACTGGGCGGAACCAGTCGAAGACATACAGGAATTGCCACCCCCAAATGATGACCACTCATCTACAGGATGCACACCACGAAACGACAACAAAGGTGGGCAACCCGTTGGCGGGTACCCCTCTGAGCACGAATAGTGGACTACAACCCTTGGAGTTCTCAATGACATGACACGAGCATGACAAAGACAACGAACCAAGCATATAAGGTGGGCACAGTGAACATTAACACCGCACGTTCGCTTGCAAAGATGCAACTTCTCCGGGACATGATTTACGCCACAGACGTTGATATTCTGCTGATGCAGGAAACCTGCAACGCTGCTCTTCCCGACGTGCATGGATGCAACACTTACCTAGCGCCGACTCCAGATGGAGGACGTGGCACAGCGATACTAGTCCGGGAAGGGATTCCGATATGTGACCTCGATTACCTTCCTTCGGCTCGGGGTTTGGCTATGACCGTGAACGGCATTCGTATCGTAAAAATCTATGCACCCTCCGGATCTGACAATCGACAGGCGCGTGCACGATTCTACTCAGAGGAGATTGCCCCCCTATTCCATGGGAGGTATGACCACATCTTGGTAGGGGGGGATTTTAACTGTGTACTCACACCGAAGGATCAAACTCCTAATTTCAGCACCTGCCACGCATTGAACACCATCTGCCGGGACATGGCCCTTATGGACACGTGGGTAAAGATCCATGGGCAGCGAGAGGGCTACACGTATTTTACTAGCCACTCGGCGAGCAGGCTGGATCGGATTTATGTTTCTGACGGATTAAGAGATCACGTGTTGGCTGCTGAACGTTGGCCCACAGCTTTTACGGATCACCTTGCATATTTATGCACGTTAACCCTCCCACGGCAGCGGGTCTGGCGGAGTCGTAGTTCCTGGAAACTTAATTCATCCTTATTGGTGGATCTTGAATGTCGCCAGCGGATTGAAGAAACATGGCAGACTTGCACTCGCCGTCTGCCGCTGCACCGTACGGTTCTTTCGTGGTGGCTGCAGTGTGCAAAACCGGCGATACGAAGAGCTCTCATAACGTATGGCAAGGAAAAAGCGAAATGGCTCCGAGATACACTTAATTATTACTACATGGTACTCCGCGACCTGTCCTACAGGGCCCCATCGTCTGAGCGTCAAGCGGAAGTCCATCGCATTCAGACCTGCATTTTATCGATCACGAGACGTCGACTGGAGGGACTTTCGATCCGTGCTCGGTGCTTGGACAACGTCGATGGAGAACGTATTGGCATGCATCATGTGTCCAAGGGACATGCGCGTAATCGCCGATCCCTAATCACAGTGCTCCATGATGACGATGGTCGGCCCTTGAAGTCACAACAGGACACCGCTGCTGAGTTTCTGGAGCATTCCCGCCTCCTTTTCACTGGGACGCCGACGGACAATCGGACAGGAGAAGAAATTTTGCAACAGATGCAAACGGAGGTGGATGGTCCGGATGCAGAGGCGCTATTGGAACCCCTGACGAAAGACGACATCCGGGGCGCACTCGCGAAGGGTGCGGTGCATAAATCCCCTGGGCCAGATGGGTTGACACTCGAATTTTATCGCGAATTTGCGGATTTAATGATGTCCCAGTTGGTATTGATGTATAATGAGTTATTGAGCCCTGACACGGACGTTCCGTCGCAGTTCATGGCGGGACTGCTCATACCAATACCGAAATCGACAGCGAGTGTCAGCGTCCATCAATTTAGACCGCTCACGATGCTCAATACTGACTATAAGATCTTTGCGCGAATGTTGGCGGCAAGGCTCAAGACTGTAATCTCCAAGACAATACCACCAGACCAGGCTTGTCTAAGGGTTCGGAGCAACATACATTCTATCCTCGGCGAATACCGTGACGTAATTTCCCTGACGGAAGCTTGTCGCATGCGAGCGGCGTTCGTATCGGTGGATTTTGATCGTGCCTTTGACAGGATCAACCATGATTTCCTTGACTCGACCATGCGACGCATGGCGATACCACAGGATTTTATTACCGTCCTCATGCGCCTCCTTCGCGGCGCTTCTTCGACGGTGAGAGTCAACGGCAGGGAGGTAGGAACGATTCCTGTTTGCAGCTCAGTTAGGCAAGGATGTCCCTTGTCGATGATACTGTTTACAGTAGCGCTCGAACCATTGATGCAGACTCTTAGACGGACTCTAAGAGGCGTCCGACTCCGTGCGAGCTCCTTCACGTGTCGTGCATATGCCGACGACTTGATGATACTCGTTCGGTCGGAGAACGAAGTAAGTCAGGTGGTTACCCTTCTTACTACGTACGGAGTAGCTGCGGAAAGCAGGGTCAACATGAATAAAACCAAGATCATGCACATCGGTCGAGGGCTGGCCGCTCTGCACAGTCCGTTTACGACGGTGGACGTCTTGCGATGCTTAGGTGTATTGTTCACCCGATCGCTACGGCAATCAGCGGCGGCGAGCTATCGACGTCTCCTTCAGAACGTCCGACTGCACATACGCAACAATTCACTCCGAACGCACGACCTGCTCCAAAGGGTGGACTACACTAATGTTCACCTGGCCTCCCGACTGCCGCACCTGGCACAGGTACTGCCAATGCCACATGGTATTGCTGACAGATTAATGGCGGCCTTTGGATACTATGTCAGCCAAGGAATGTTGTTTAAGATCAAATACGAGACTTTAACTCTCCCACACCATTTTGGAGGACTTAACCTCACGGATGTGCGGAACAAGGCTCTAGCTCTATACCTGCGAGCGATGCTACGCACTTGGAACCAACGGCAACACGCCATCACGTCGGCCATCCTGGATGTGCTTCTTCCCACGTTCTTTGAACCACCGGTGGCGGTAGGCACAATCTCGCCCTCTTTTTCTCACGTCGCGCGATTTTTTGTTGATTTTAGTTATGTTCAGTTACAGATACCTTCTACAAGAATCCCCACTACCCGTGAGATATATTGATACTTGCGGCGTCATCATGGCAGCAATGTTGTCGAACTTAAATACCCAACACGAAACTGGCGACAGATTTGGCGAGCTATCCACGAACCTCTCCTCACCACGGCAGCGCGATCGTCATGGTATACACTAATCAACCGCAAGACAGTCAACCGCCAACGATTGTACGACATTCGCATGGTAGATTCCCCGCTCTGCCTTATATCTGGCATGCAGGACACCGACGAACATTCTCTGCAGTGTGGTGGGGCAAAGGATGTTTGGCGGCTGACGCAACGCATCATGGCCCTCCTCCGACGCACCGACGAATCAACGATCACGACGGACGCTTTATTTTTCCCTGACGCTGTCTTTTTCCCCTCACAAAAAACTTCGGCAATCCGATGGATTGGAGGACACGCATCGCACTACGTGCTCTCGCGGACCTTGATATCGGGCATGGACTATTGGCATTATCTACTAGAACAATACGAAATCATCCGACGCCACTCTAAATATAAAACGCATTTTGCGAACTTTCTAGGCAGCATGTTTCATAACCCCCCGAAGCGGTGGGGAGTCCCAGGTTTACGTTGTTTCGAGGGATAGGATGTACTCCCAGTGAAGTGACGAGGATGTCACTTCAGTCCTATATTTCTTTCCCTTATTTTTTATATATGATTTTTCTTTTGGGACGTTAAATTAAATGAATAAATAAAATATTATTGTTACTAACACAGAAAAAAAATAAAAAAAGTGGTCAGCGCGACAGACTGTCAATCCAAAGGGCCCGGGTTCGATTCCCGGCTGGGTCGGAGATTTTCTCCGCTTAGGGACTGGGTGTTGTGTTGTCCTAATCACCATCATTTCATCCCCATCGACGCGCAAGTCGCCGAAGGGGGGTCAAATCGAGAGACTTGCACCAGGCGAACGGTCTACCCGACGGGAGGCCCTCGTCATACGACATTTCACTTCAATGGATCATTTTTATGTGTTCGAGAATTAAGTGTGAATGGACGTACTGAACAGTCATCTATCAATGCTCGCAATGATACTTGCAAAGTAGACGAGGTATGGTTTAGCTATGATACTGAAATTAGGAAAATATGCTGTCACATGATTGGCCAGTGTCGGACTTGCTGTAAAAGTTTTGGCGATATCAGTTGTGATGGATAATATTACAGTAGATGCGTGGTGTCTTACCCATACCATCCGTGCATTGGGTACCACATAATGATTGAGTGACAATGCTTGTATGAGTTGGGGAACAAATTTTGGTTGATGGACTGCAACTTCTGGGGTTGCTAGCACCGAAAACAGTGATCCCGTACTAGTGCGAAAAATGAACAATCACTAGGGATGGAAGGGAGAGTTATCAGCTATTGGGTCTGTAGTGGACTGACAAGACAGCCAGTCCACAGTGACGGGTAACCGAAAGGCACGCGTTTACACACGCCGGCTGGCGTTAGGTCTGAAACAGGATACGTAATGAATGCTATAAAGAAAAGTACGTAGCTGCTGGAATACTTAACTTTAATCCATCATTTGTATACAGCATTCTTGATGATACAAGTGAGACTCTCTATAGAAATGGTTAATGGCGTCTTGCTAGGTCGTAGCCATGGACTTAGCCGAAGGCTATTCTATCTCTCGGCAAATGAGAGAAAGGCTTCGTCAGTGTAGTCGCTAGCAAAGTCGTCGTACAACTGGGGCGAGTGCTAGTACGTCTCTCAAGACCTGCCGTGTGGTGGCGCTCGGTCTGCGATCACTGACTGTGGCGACACGCGGGTCCGACATGTACTAATGGATCGCGGCCGATTTAAAGCTACCACCTAGCAAGTGTGGTGTCTGGCGGTGACACCACAGGGCCATTGCGACATATGAGTTTAAATGTAGAGGCCGTCAATCACTTTCGGGGAGTAGTTTGGAAAGTCGCCACAAGGCCACCAGGCTCTTCTAGTTTCCTTGTGGTGCGGCTGTCCTTTATTTAAAATCATTCAGTGTTATGCTATCGACTGTAAGAATATGATTTACAAGATGCAAGGTATAGTTTCCTGTGAGAGGCCGTGCACAGTCCGTGTAAATGTCAGTGCAGGGCAGGAATTCTATCTTGTGAGAGGTCTATGGCACGCTAAAGTACTAGAACTGTGCTTAATATCGACGAGTACGAGGTGAATTTTATAATACTATATTAAAAATATTTTTCGTCTTCTAATACGCGAGTCTGTAGAGGTATGCATAAAAGGGGAGCAGGGTCTGATCAGAAAGACTGACGCGTTTCTGCCAATAGGAAAAGGCTCTCGAATTAGCTGAACTGTTCTGAGGGCGACTTGGGTCGACTGAGGGTGCATTGAAGTAAAATGGCTACTTTGTACCGTATAGGAAAATAAATTTTATCTTTATTACAAGGACAAGTGCGAGTCGGAATATTGTTATCATTGGTCTGTGTTTAAGTATATAATATTAAATGCCCTATACTCGCTGAGAGGGGTGTTTATGTAAGTAAAAGTATTTGCTTAGTTGACTACATGAATGCGTAATTTAGTACGTTTAATTGTTCAACGATTATGACTATCTGTGGAAAAAGGAATTATTATGTTCTATTGAGCTGGGTTGTATTTGGGGGGGGGGGGGGGGGCGTAAATGCTTGCACAAAATTATTATAACGGGATAGGTGGCATATAAGTAGAACAAGTTCTGTGAAAGTGTGTGTTGAAGGACTGAGCGAGTGGATGACGCGACTCATCTACGACTGTATCATTAGGACATGTAAATAAATGTCGGATAACCTAAATTGAGGTCTTTTTTTTTCTTTTTAGTCATATATATGACTTCTGCTTGGAATTATGTTTGTCTATTTGTTCTAAATGTATACTAATATATGCTTAGAAATGGAGAATGTTTTTTTTATTATTAAGTGAGTTTTGGCAGGAGTGAATAGACTTTTATATATGAGAGGGTTTAAGATTTGTGAGTGGAAATTGTCAACGCAGCGTGAATGATGTCGGGTTCGCTGGCTGGGGGAGAGACAGTGTTTACATGTCGAGTTGGAGATGCAGGGGAGGATAGAGATCTGTGCTATTCAGGAATCCATTTGTGCAGTGCATGTGGTTAGACAATAGCTGGAGAGCAGGTATAGAGAGAGCCCACTTCGGCATGCTGGTCCTGGGGCTGAGTGGACGGCTGTTTAGATGGACAGACTCCGGCGAATGGTCAAGACAAGGTGCTGTTGCAGTAAATGAGGTCGTTCTGTTTCTAAACATGCTGCAGAAGGTAATGGATGTGTCTTTCTCGGACTTAAACTGCAGATATCAGATGCGCAAAGATCTGGAAATGGGATCAGCTGGACGATGTGTAGGGTGTGACTAAAGCCAAGTTGGAATTTTACTGTAGCATGCAGGTTCGCGAAAGGTGACATGTTTCGATTGGGTGCAGCCTTCTTGAATAATGATAATTGCATAATCATCTGACATAATGACATAGCGCACTGATGCTTGTGATAGGAGCTAAACGCAGTTGAACTTGGAGCCATTTTTGTTAGGTAAACGAATTGTATGATCTTCCGCCAAAATTGAAAATCCCTACCAAAATCGGACATCTTGAATGAGGCCCTCTGCTGGTGGTGATGTGTACTAACCCAGTTGGACTCCGGACCTCGTGGCGAACACACGCATGATATAAATAATAATAAATAATAAATTATAATAAATAATAATAAATGCTCATAAATGATAATAAATAACTGGAGCAGCTGTCCGAATGCAGAGACCTGTTGGAGTGTATCGATCTGTAAGAGTTAACTTTGAACCGCACTGCCACACCGGCTGGCGCCATCGTTTAGCTAGAATATTTACAGAGGAGGATTTCCGACGCGAGTATAAAGGTCAAGGCTGTGACGTGGGCGGTCTCGCGCTCGTGGTGTGTGAGAGAGGCAAAGCCGACGATTTTGACTCATCGCAGGTGACTTAGATTAGTGGCTTCGTTTGCCACAATTTTCTTGTGTTGGCAGCGAAACAAGAACTGACCATCAGAATTCAAACTTGGCTTATTTGTTTAGAAAAAATGTGATATACGTTATTGTCGGTTGGTGCACGTTAGTAAACGGCAGTACATATTAGTACATGTTAGCCAACGAACATGGGTCGGTAAGGGGCCGTGGCAGTCGGTAGGGACTTCCAACTATTTCATTCCAAGTCCAGGTGGGCGTGGCACTGGCGAAAATTGATTCCAAGTCTATGTGGATGTGGAAGTTTTCCGCATCAGAGAGGTTAATTAATTGATCAATTTAATGAAGTAGTCATGGGAACTTTGATACATTCACTTGCAGAGGTACTAAGCTAGGCGTGTGGGATGAATAATGAGAATGGGTTGATCAATTAACTTAGTTAGGGACGTCGTGGCGAGCGCATGTGCTGGACCACTTGTTGTGATGTCATGGCGGATTCCACTGTCGAGCAAACTTTGGCGCCAGCGCATTCACGGTCACAAAAGGACACGTGGTGGACGGTGAGCGGACGGCATTGACAGGTCTGAACGTGCCCAGGAAAACAATCTGGCGCCAAAAGTGTGGCAGGGAATGGCCGACCGTTGTGTGATTCAGCTCGGAGGAAAACAATTGTGGCGGGAAACGTGCGGAGGCGACGAATACACGTGGTGAGCGGACAAAGGACCTCTGTGACGTCAAACTCGGCAAGTTCCAGCGTGTCCAGCGAAAACATGTTTACGACGTGGGAGCGATCGCCGGTCCAGCGGATAGCGCGGGCCGCCCCCAGCGCATCGCCGTAGGCCACTGCACGCACGCTGGTCGGCGGGGCCAGAGCTCCCTTATAGCCATGGCGCGCGGGGCTATGCAGCCGCTCGCTCGGCGACCGTGGCGTCTGGGGGGCGGGGCCAGGTGCGGCGGCGATTTCAACTAATTCAGTTGTAGCGTGGACGTCGGGGCGACTGCGCTAGTATCTCAACGATGTGTAGTGATTGTGTTGGAGAACAAGTGATGACCGTACTGCTTGAAATAAAGACTTCAGTTCCTTTACCCCCTGCAAAATCAAAGGACGTGACTTAGGTTAGTATAAGTGTACTTTATTATTTGACGCGATACTGACAGGTTATCAGTGATAAAAGATAAGTGACGGCGAAAGTTCGTACGTGTGATCGATTATGGTGTTGGGAGTTGAACTTGCGACAGATTTTTGTTGTGGATGTAAGGCAAATGGCTTTCTCGCCGAGAAAATCGGACATCTTGGATAAATAATAAATTATAATAATAAGCGGAAGTACAGTTTTCGAGTCATTATCGTATTTGAATTTGGCGCAATTTTCTAGTGGAGGTAGGCCAATAATAATAAATAATAATAATAATAAATGATGAATGATAATGAATAATAATCAATAATAATAAAGACAATAACGGTTTTTCAGCCATTATCGTGCTGGAATTTTAATTTTGAGGGAATTTTCTAGTGGAGGCATGTCAATAATAATAAATGATCATAAATGGTAATGAATGATAATGAAAGATAATAAATGATAATGAATGTTAATAAATGATAATCAATAATAATAATAAATAAAAGTATGGTTTTGCATGCATCATCCTGTTGGAATATGAATTTCGTGCTTATTTTTTCTGGTGGCTTAGGTTAGTGGGCGTAGCACAATTAATCTATTTTCCCGCCAAAATTCAAAATTCCCGCCATTATTTCTGGAGGTTAGGTTAGTGTACGTAGCACAATTGGCCTATTTTCCCGCCAAAAGGCGCTATCTTGCGTGACTTCATGCGCTGTTGCCAAGTCTACATGCCGCCATCTTGGATGACGTCATCGCCACCATCTTGAATAAATTTGGCAACAATGCAGAGTGTGCTGACACGTAGGTTGTCCTACTACTAGCGATATCTATGTTTTCTCTAGTGAAATACGTTTCTAAATCATCATTTTTGTCTTTCAAATTGAATGTCTCCTGTGTTATCAATGGATTTCAACTAGGCTTTGTCTTTTTAGCTATTAGATCTTCTGCTGCTTTCTGTACTTCATCTATGAAAGCTACCCATTCGTATTCCAATTTATACCTGTCCTTTGTTATAATCGGCAACGGCCTTGCCGCCGTGGATACACCGGTTCCTGTCAGATCATCGAAGTTAAGCGCTGTCGGGCGTGGTCGGCATTTGGATGGGTGACCATCCGGGCCGCCATGTGCTGTTGCCATTTTTCGGGGTGCACTCAGCCTCGTGATGCCAATTGAGGAGCTACTCGACCGAACAGTAGCGGCTCCGGTCAAAGAAAACCGTGTGCTGACCACACGGCCCTGCTATCTGCATCCTCAGCTGAGCATGATACAGCGGTCGGATGGTCCCGATGGACCACTTGTGGCCTGCAGACGGAGTGCTTTTTTGTTATAATCACTCGTTACCCAATGTGCCTTCTGAAGCTCTCGATAACCTCTGATTCTTTCAGTTTATCCAGGTCCTATCTAATTAATTTTCTACTTTCGTGCAATTTCTTTAGTTTTCATCTACAGTTCATTAGCAATAAATTGTAGTCAGAGTCCACATCAGGCCCAGGAAATGTCTTACAGCTTAAAATCTCGTCCTAAATCTCTATGTAACCATTGTGTAGCCAATCTGAAATGTTCCGGTGTCTCCAGGTCTCTTTCACGTATACAACCATCTTTGATGATTCTTAAACTAAATGTTAGTGTTGATTAAATTAGGTTCTGCGCAAAATTCTACCAAGTAGCTTCCTCTTCCATTCAATTTCAGCAGCCCATATTGACCTAATATACACTCCTGGAAATTGAAATAAGAACACCGTGAATTCATTGTCCCAGGAAGGGGAAACTTTATTGACACATTCCTGGGGTCAGATACATCACATGATCACACTGACAGAACCACAGGCACATAGACACAGGCAACAGAGCATGCACAATGTCGGTACTAGCGCAGTGTATATCCACCTTTCGCAGCAATGCAGGCTGCTATTCTCCCATGGAGACGATCGTAGAGATGCTGGATGTAGTCCTGTGGAACGGCTTGCCATGCCATTTCCACCTGGCACCTCAGTTGGACCAGCGTTCGTGCTGGACGTGCAGACCGCGTGAGACGACGCTTCATCCAGTCCCAAACATGCTCAATGGGGGACAGATCCGGAGATCTTGCTGGCCAGGGTAGTTGACTTACACCTTCTAGAGCACGTTGGGTGGCACGGGATACATGCGGACGTGCATTGTCCTGTTGGAACAGCAAGTTCCCTTGCCGGTCTAGGAATGGTAGAACGATGGGTTGGATGACGGTTTGGATGTACCGTGCACTATTCAGTGTCCCCTCGACGATCACCAGTGGTGTACGGCCAGTGTAGGAGATCGCTCCCCACACCATGATGCCGGGTGTTGGCCGTGTGTGCCTCGGTCGTATGCAGTCCTGATTGTGGCGCTCACCTGCACGGTGCCAAACACGCATACGACCATCATTGGCACCAAGGCAGAAGCGACTCTCATCGCTGAAGACGACACGTCTCCATTCGTCCCTCCATTCACGCCTGTCGCGACACCACTGGAGGCGGGCTGCACGATGTTGGGGCGTGAGCGGAAGACGGCCTAACGGTGTGCGGGACCGTAGCCCAGCTTCATGGAGACGGTTGCGAATGGTCCTCGCCGATACCCCAGGAGCAACAGTGTCCCTAATTTGCTGGGAAGTGGCGGTGCGGTCCCCTACGGCACAGCGTAGGATCCTACGGTCTTGGCGTGCATCCGTGCGTCGCTGCGGTCCGGTCCCAGGTCGACGGGCACGTGCACCTTCCGCCGACCACTGGCGACAACATCGATGTACTGTGGAGACCTCACGCTCCACGTGTTGAGCAATTCGGCGGTACGTCCACCCGGCCTCCCGCATGCCCACTATACGCCCTCGCTCAAAGTCCGTCAACTGCACATACGGTTCACGTCCACGCTGTCGTGGCATGCTACCAGTGTTAAAGACTGCGATGGAGCTCCGTATGCCACGGCAAACTGGCTGACACTGACGGCGGCGGTGCACAAATGCTGCGCAGCTAGCGCCATTCGACGGCCAACACCGCGGTTCCTGATGTGTCCGCTGTGCCGTGCGTGTGATCATTGCTTGTACAGCCCTCTCGCAGTGTCTGGAGCAAGTATGGTGGGTCTGACACACCGGTGTCAATGTGTTCTTTTTTCCATTTCCAGGAGTGTATTTACATATATTCCTTTTGCAGCTATCGAATTCTAGTTCCCCATCACAATTAAATTTTCGTCTCCCTTATCCTTCTGAATAATTTCCTTTATTTCATCGTATATTTCTTCACTATTTCCATCATCTGAGGAGCTAGTTGGCATATAAATTTGTACTACTGTGGTGGGTGTGCGCTTAGTGCCTGTCTTTGCTATGATAACGTGCTCGCTGTGCTCTTCATAGTAGTGTACCCGCATTCCTACTTAATTGTTCATTATTAAACCTGCTTCGGCATTATCTCTATTTGTCTTTGTATTTATAATCATGTATTCAAGTGAGCAGAAGTCCTGCCCCTCCTGCCACCGAAAGTCACGAAGTTACACTATATTTAACTTCAGTCTACCCATTTCCCTTTTTAAATTTTCTTACTCATCTGCTGATTAAGGCAACGGACATTCCACGCTCCGATCTGTAGCATGCCTGTTTTGTTTCTCCTGATAACGACGTCCTTCTGAGTAATCTCCACCCGGAGATCCGAATGGGAGACTATTTTACCTCTGGGATGTTGTAACCAAGAAGATGCTATCATCATTTAACCATAAAGTAGAGTTGCATGCCCTCGGGAAAATTTACGGTTGTAGTTTCCCCTTTCTACCTGTCGTTCGCAGTACCAGTAAAGCAAGGCCATTTTAACCATTTAAATGAATCAAATGTGACTTACAAAACAAACCTTTGTAAACTTCACGAAAACAAGTATTACAAAACAAAAAGACTTAAAATTTTATGCAACATTTATATGCATGTATATACATTAAGAAAATATAATCATTCATCACTAAATTAAGTAAAGGACCTTCTTATAAAATCATTAAAAGATGAGAATATATGCCCCTCGCTATTTTTTCTTTTTTTTTTTGCTCTATTTCCTGTGAGCTGCACCCAAATGAAGAAGGCATAGCACTTGTCAATAAAATTGACGAGAAATATTGTAATTGCAAATTTCATAACAGATCCGTCTAACAAACCTTTTTACTCTTTTAGTGATTTCTAAATTTCTGCTGAAACTAATATGATCTACGTATGATCTATAATATGACTGAGTGATTGAAGTGTAGGCAGTTTACGCCATAACTTCCAGCATTCAGGAGTGCAATCAGGCATTACCTTTTTAAGCGACCTCTAAATAGATCAGTCAGTGAGAAAAGAGTACCGAGTTCTTTAGCGTGTATATGTGATTATATTGTTTAGGAAATGACTTGAGTGAAAGACAGGTAAGTCATTTTTTCTTTTTTTTAGTTCATAATCAAAATAAACGTATGTTAAAAGAGAAACCTCTGGAATGTCATTGAACTTTTACGTTATATCGTTGATAACAAATGACATCAGTTGTTTTGTGATTAAAATTGAATCTTTCTTCCGTGTGAGCTCCGAGAGTACACATGTAAGGTTCACTGGAGTATTGTTTTCGAGTAATATAGAACTGTTCATTATGCTTACTAGTGTGTAATTATTTAAAAATCAGATACCTTCGCTATGTTTGTATTGATAATTTTTATTGTATTCTGATGTTTAAAGCAAACGAATACAAGAAGTTGGAAGCGGATTTTTCGATGATGAAACAACCAAACACTGTTAATGTTCTTCCACTAATACCACTGCGTAAGAATTGGGCAATGACGACATTCAACAGACTCACTGGCTTGATACGGTCCCCTTCTTTAAAATCTCACACATGTAACATTTAATGAATGTGAATTTTTCACATTATTAACTTACTTGTATCAGAAAGTGCATCAGCAAAAAAGATTTATACCATCGTCATTGGAACGTACATTCTTGTTCCGTTAGTTAATTCACTTGAACCCTCGTATCATTCGCGATATTTTGTAAAGTCATTAATTGACAAAACCTTTCACTGAATTATCTTAATATATAAGAAAGACATGTTTCACAAACTCATATGGACATACACTTTGCTGAATAGATTAAAAGATGCTGTGTATCACCAGTTTCTACTAGACGAGTAACAAGTCTTACTGGAGAACTTCATCCTGGTAGAAATACAACGACTATGGTTTATTCACGATGGCGTATGGTACCATTTTCAGCGTGTCGTGTGTCCGTATCTCTCTGCAATGTTTCATAAGCAATGGATTGGCCGACGAAGTCCGATAGCATAGCCTTCCTGGTCACCGGACCTGCAACTGTTGGAGTTCTGGCTATGAGGACATTTAAAGGCGCTGGTTTGTTCCCAACACGTCGCCAATGTTCAGACATTACAGGAACATGTGCCCAATGCATGTGACGCGATGCGAATGGAGCCACAGGTCTCTGAAACAGTGCGTAATTCATTGCAAAGGAGGGCTGAAGGATGACTCAGGGTGCATGGTAACCACGTGCACCGCTATCAACAATCCCTGCTTCTACGTAACAGACAGATGGTAATGAAAGGACAGATTGTTCCATATCTCAACGGGTACTGGTTTCCACACATATCGTTATAGGAACTTTTACACTAGTTTAAACCAGTTCCACCTCTTCGAAGCAATCTGACACTTTCTTTTTCGTTAAACACCGTGTACTGATGTGTTAGAACTTTGGAAACACAAGTCTGCATACCTTCTATGTCTTCCGTCAGATAAGGGCAATAAGCACTAGAGCAACAGCTTGCAGTATAAAACCCTGTCTAATATCTGTCTGCAGATCGCTTTTCTTTGTCTTCAAGTAGCCAGTTTCGGGCCAGTTGCCCATCTTTCAGATCATTTCGTATACAGTTACGAAGTAACCTGTCGATAAGGAACTGTTGGTTCATTGCCATAACTCAGGTGACAGTGAACTTAGAGTTGCGTGTCGTCAAGTTACTCCTCTCTATGAAGCTCCCAAGAGAAAATATCAGTTTTAGATCACCTTACTTCATTGTCTTTATTTTTACACTTTTCATTCTCCACTCCAAGGAGCAGAGACGGCTGATCGAGAACCTCCCTAATAAAAAGTCGCGTTTCCTATTAGCCAAATGTCACAGTAAGGACAGGTGCAGAGGGAATCCCAATTGGGGATAAACTGCCAGACAAAGAAAGTGAAACACAAAGAACACATAGATAACTTCGTACATGTAGACACCGTCGGCAGATACGTAAGTATTTACCGTTGCAATTCTCTTTGACATAGCGCTGAGCAGAAAGCATTAGTTTTAATCAGGTCAGTCTTGTTACCAGACCTTGCCGTGAACCACGTCATATGTTAAGTGATCGCTGTGAACAAGACGGAGGTGTCTAGTAGCTGTGCGAGACAGCGTTGTCAGTACCTGACGGAGTTTAAACCGGGCCTCAGTTTGAGTCGCCATTTGGCCAGCTGGTCGAGTCATTAAGCATCCAGATTGGTGGTGCGTTCGGATGTGACAGTAGCCCGATGTAGGACTGTGTGGCAATGTGGGCTCAGGCATACTCCTTGTTGAGGTTCTGGTTGACCAAGTCTGACCACCACAAACGAAGATCGCCGTATAGTGCCCCAAGCACACCGTTATCTCTTCACATCTGCGCTGCCATCCAAGAACAAGTAATGGACTCCCTACATTCTGTGTCATCCCACACCACAGGTCGGGGCTAACAGCAGCCATAACAGATGCCACACCATGGAATTACCGTCCCATGCGTAGGATGCCGCTAGCACCACAAGCGTTTGGAGTGGTGCCACGACCGGGAAGCTTGCGCTGCTGGTGCATGGCATCACGCTGCATTCAGCGACGATTACATTTTTGCGCCACCCCGGACGACCATCGTCGGAGCTTATGGTGGTGGCCTAGTGCTAGGTCCCGACCTTGCAATACTATGCAGAGGATAGCTGTGTTACTCCTTCCATCATGTTGAGGAGAGCCAAAAGCTATGACCTCAGGGCACGGCTGTTAGAGACTGCGGGAACTCTCACAGCTCAGCACTACGTTACGGACATCCTACTTGCTCATGAGTTACCTTTCATGCAACAATACCGCGCTGCCACTTCTCAACAGGATAACGTATGTTCACACGTGCCAAACTTCCCTATGAAGTGATGCTGAGGTACTCCTGTTGCCAGCAAGATCCCCAGACCTATCCTCGTTTGAACATTTCTGGAACCAGGTCGCACTCCATCTCAGCGCCAGTATGCAGGATATCAAGGACGAGTTACAACGGTTGTAGACCAACCTGCCTCAGTAGAAGATACAGTAGGTTTAGGGCAGCCCTCCCAACCGAATCAGTGGATCCATCCAGCCATATGGAGGTATAACGACGTACCGATAACTGGGCCTGTACTGCCTAGTCTTTCGTAAATTTGACTCCGTTCTGTAATTGCTGGAATAACATTCACATATCCTCTCAAGCTATGGGTCTCATTTCGTTTCCACCTCCCCTTCTGGGTGCTTCACATTATTTTGTCAGACAATGTACCCTGAGGTAACAAAAGTCGTGGCATACCTCCTAACAGTGTGTCGGACGCTGTTTTGCCCGGAATAGTGCAGCAACTCCATGTGGCTTGGACTCAATAGGTCATTAGAAGTCCCCTGCAGAAAAATTGAGCCATGTTGCCTCTATAGCCGTCGATTATTGTGAAAGTGTTGTCGATGGAGGATTTTCTGGACCAATTGACTCTCGATTACATCTCTTAAATGTTCAATGGGATTCACGTCTGGCGATCTGGGTGGCCAAATCATTAGCTCGAATTGTTCAAAATGTTATTCAAACCAACAAGGAACGACTGTGTCCGTCCGCAGCTCGTGGTCGTGAGGTAGCGTTCTCGCTTCCCACGCCCGGGTTCCCGGGTTCGATTCCCGGCGGGGTCAGGGATTTTCTCTGCCTCGTGATGACTGGGTGTTGTGTGATGTCCTTAGGTTAGTTAGGTTTAAGTAGTTCTAAGTTCTAGGGGACTGATGACCGTAGATGTTAAGTCCCATAGTGCTCAGAGCCATTTGAACCATTTTTTGAACGACTGTGTCCCGCTGTCATGGCACATTATGATCCGTAAAAATTCCACCGTTGTTTGGGAACATGAAGTCCATGGCTGACTGGAAATGGTCTAATGGTCTCCAAGTATCATTTCCAGTCAATGATCGTTTCAGCTGGACCACAGAACCAGCTCTATTCCATGTAAACACAGTCCACACCATTATGAAGCCATCACCAGCTTGCACAGAGCCTTGTTGAGAACTTGGGTCCATGGCTTCGTGGTGTCTGCGCCACACTCGAACACTACCATCAGGTCTTACCAAATGAAATCGGGACTCATTTGGCCAGGCCACGGTTTTTCAGTCGGCTACGGTGCAGTCGATATGGTCACAAGAGAGTGAAAGTGGCAGAAAAGGAGACAGTGCTAGGGAAGAGCGAGAGAAAGGGATGGAGACAGTGACAGTGGGAGAAATAGACAGGAGAAAGTGCCAGTGGAGGAAAGAGGAGACAGTGGGAGCCAGAAATTCATAGAAACTGTGAGTGAGAGTGATATGCTGAGTAAGAAGGCTTCACTACAAAGAGAGAGACTAGGTAAAAGGATTTAGAATGTTCGGCTTTCAAAAAAGACGAAAATGTTCGCATTCCAAAATTTTTGGTGAGGAAGGTGGAATAAGCGTGTTCCGCATTTTTGTGCTCCGACATGAGCGGTTTTCAGCTGGTTGTGTAATAAACGAGTGAGCGAGTTATCTGCATGAAGGAGACCCTATGGCCAACCACGTGAACCGGCAATTTACCACTGATGAGGGGCTAAATTTTTCATTCTCAGTTTAATCCTCCCACTCACCGAGCGTTTGCCAATGCAAACCAACAGTGTCTGGAGTATAGTGTCCTCCGTCATGGATTTTCAGCCCTATTCTTAGTGTTCAATATCGTGAAGTATTCGTTAGTGCCATCCGTTCTACACTGTGCCCGACATAACCTAAGCAGTCACACCAAATGAGTTACAACTTTCATGGTTTCCCAGACCCATTTCAGGATGACTACGATCGATAAGTTCTAGTTGTAACACGAGTCGCCAATAGATACCTTCATACCTAATGCAACTAATGTAAGAAAGATTCCGCTATTACGAATAAATTTCATAAATTTAGTACAGCTGCATGAACTTCACCAATGTCTGTTTCTTCGGACATTGTTAAAAAAATAGATAGTTGTAAACTTTCCTATTCCACGTTCATTATTTCTGGTTCTGGTAATTATCTTTATTGTTACTGTGATGCTTCGTGTTTAATTTTATGAATTGTAGTCGCATGTTCCAAGATTGTGTAGCAATGTTACAAAGCTACTATCCCATAATAAAATCGGGTACGAGGTGACCTGTTCAGCGTGGACAACTAATAGCAATGCCGATTGCTGTTATTGATTGCGGCTTCTGTCAGCTCAAGATAAGTCCTCGTCCTGTCACACCTTCACCTCTGGCGCCATCTTCATTGTTCAGCCGACGCAGTCTTCCTCTCTTAGACGCATTCCCACTTAGCGGAATTTCTGCGTCCTGTTGTTAACAGTTTGACGCTACAGGCACTTGTCGCTGTAGTTGAGAATCATTTCCTTATGAATGTAGTAGCGTGGTACCATAGCTTTTGACCTCGATTACTGAACAACGGAATAATTCTCGAAGAGTGGACAGAAAGATGCGCCGTCATCTCGGAACTGAACAGCGGAGTGATGCTTAAAGACTGGACACAGAGATATGCCGCCGTCTTGAAACGGCAGTTTCTCTTTTGTGAGCACCCATTGTCTCGCATTGCATTTCGACAGTATACCACCGGACCGCTGTCGCCTTCTGACAGCCATAGTCACGAGAGCTTCGATCGCACATTTTCCACATTTCACTTTCTACTTTACTTGATGACTTCCGATGTTAGATTAGGAATTGCTCTTAGTGAATAAAATGACTCTACAGCTCTCAAGGTGGAGCGATTATTACCAATGCGAAGGCTTTCTGGTGGATGCGATTATAATAATGACGACTGCAGTTCATCCAGCGAAATAAATCGATCACTCCCGCCAGTGCCTCAGTTCAAAACAACCAGACAAAGAGAAAGTGACGAGTAGTACGGAGAAGTCAAGTTTTAGGACGTCTCAGTCTTATAATATTAAACAGGTTTTTATGACATTCGCCTCACCGCGAGTAATATAATGCCGAAGTGGAAGTGAAGAGGGCTCTACTGTGCTCGTCAATAACAGTATCGATGTGCGCGCCTAACAACAGCCTTCACATACATACAAGGCCGGACAAAAAAAGGCAAGCACTCAGAAGAGGAGGAGAAAACTAAATGAAACCAACACGGGTTGACAGGTTATGTCACGTTGTTTCAGTGATTGCAATTTCGAGATAAAATTACAAAGAACACAGTATGAGGCACATATCAGTATGAAGTGGGTCTGGATGCGTGCACTAATTCTGCAGATGAGGGTGTCATAAAGCAGTTGTGTCCTTCCTGAGGGAAACTGACTTACATAAAATAATCCTTGACAGCCTGGATATTGGCACGGGGCTGAATTGACACCTGAGCTGTCTCACAAATCTGTCGGGGGTATATATGGGTATCTTGTAACATGAGAGTAACACAGAAACATTCAGACAGTTCATAGAGACACATCCCAAGTGTGGACGAGCATTGATCTAGTGAAAAGTGGCAAAACAGTAGTGTCGAGTGAGAGGTACGGATGAAAACAAAGATCTCCGTAACGTACTATTGTGGTGTGAGAGTTCCCTCGAGCACAGTCAGCCGCGATCTGAAGTCATTCCAATGGGTCAAATGGCTCTGAGCACAATGGGACCCAACATCTGAGATCATCAGTCCCCATCACGTTTCCATTCAGTCCACTATAGGGCTACTGTCACATCCGAATGCTCCACAAATCTGGATACTGCACGATTCGACCAGCTGGCCAAATGGAGACCCACAGTGAGGCCCCTTTCAAACGCTGTCAGTTGCTGATAACGCTGTCTCACGCGACTACAGGGCATCTCTGTGACCTTGATAGTGATCACTCAACGTCTGAAACTGTTTGCACGCCTTATACACCCCACCAGACCTGATAACAATACTAAGCACTAACAATGGTAAGATAACAATACTAAGCACTAACAATGGTAACGCACTTTGGTGGTTGTCCTACTTGTCATAGATAACTACAAATTTAATCATTTGCAAGCACAACAATAATGTGTATGTGTACGAAGTTACATTGACATCCAACTATGTCTTCTCGGTGCTTTTGCTTTTTTCCGTTCCCCAGTGTAGTTAGAAGCAATGAAGAGACCAGTCAGCAATTCATGCTTCAACACTGAATTTTCAGCCGCGCGGGATTAGCCGAGCGGTCTCAGGCGCTACAGTCATGGACTGTGCGGCTGGTCCCAGCGGAGGTTCGAGTCCTCCCTTGGGCATGGGTGTGTGTGTTTGTCCTTAGGATAATTAAGGTTACATAGTGTGTAAAATTAGGGACTGATAACCTTAGCAGTTAAGTCCCATAAGATTTCACACACATTTGAACATCTTTTAACACTGAATTGTGGGAGTATGTATTGTTCAAAATATACACTGCTTGACAATTTCCAAGGAACAGAGAGATGGAAATGAGCGTTTGGCGTCATTTGCCGGGAGGCCCCTTGCGGGGCAGGTACGGTCGCCTTGGTACAGGTCTTATTACATTCGACGCCATATTGGGCGACCTGCGCGCCGGATGGAGATGAAATGATGGTGAAGACAGCAGAACACCCAGTCTCTCCGGCCCAGGCGGGAATCGAACCCGGGCCCGTAGGACGGCAATCCGTCATGCTGACCACTCACCTATCGGGACGGACAGGAACAGAGAGATTGTTGGCCAGGAATAATGACAGGCATTGGTGGGCGAAATGAAACGCAGTACGTTCGTATTAGAGGTTGACTGTTATATTGACAACAAAAGTGGTACGGATTTTATCGCACGGAAAAGCAGGATAAGAGACATAAATAATGTTCACGTTTACCACAGATCAGACTCCCAGCACGAAGGAGTCTAAAATTGTTAAGGCTTTGGTGACCACTTGTTGACAAACTGCCTGTTGACTTTTAAACGTCCCCTTTGAAAAATTAAGAATGACAGTGCTGGAAAAACTCTTACGTTATTTGATTTTCAAACAGCTGAGATAAACTGAACGTACCCAGACAGTTCTGTCTTTACTTATTCTGATCATCACTAAACTGACACACAATGTTTTTTTTAGCTTAATGCAATGTGACTTTCAATAATCCTTACAAAAGAATGGCCCTGACTAACAATAACCTATACCTTTCATGAATCAATTACACCACAAAAATCTTCGGTACTCGAACTACTGCAATACATCCAGCGCCAATACTGCCAGCTAAATAAAAGATTCTAACTACTGAAGGCACTAACTACTGATAGGCAGAGTTAGCAAATGAAAGATTTTGACAGAGAACAAAAAATGTATTCACCATAATAGCGTTCAAAAGTCGTAATATATATATATATATATATATATATATATAATTTTATGACATCCAATTAAACAAATTTCCTTTTTTCTGACGGAAACACGTCCAGATCGTCCGCTCAAAACTCTGGCATCTCTCCCCACATCCACCACTGCTGGAGGCTCACCTCCAACTGCACAACGCTACGCGCTGTTCACATCCAACTGCCCAACACTGCACTAGCGAATATTCCAACAACGAGTCCAACCAGCCACAGACTGCACACAGCACAGTCAGCGATTTTCAAACACAGCATTACATGGCATTGCCAACATAAAAAGCTAAACAACCTACTTACAACTTCTGTTTCGTGTTCATCGGCCGACGTTCGTTTGACGAGTTTTCTGACGTTTCGTCAGCTCGAGTGGCTGGTATTGTCAGTGCTTCACCATCCATTGCTGTCCATCGCAAGCAATGACGGATGAAGCTTTGACAATGCCAGCCACTCGTGCTGGCAAAACGTCAGAAAACTCATCAGACAAACGTCGGCCGAGGAACCCAAGACAGAAGCTTCCGAGCATAGAGACGAGCCTGATTTGATGGCCGCAAAATGGTTCTGGCAGAAACACGTGTACTGGTAGTGGTTGCAAGGTCTGCAGCGACCGGTCTACGAGTGAGATCCCTGTTCCTTTTCGCCACTAGGGCAACGTATTGATCCTCTTGGTGTGTGGTGGTCCGTCTACAACCACCAGCATCTTTTCGCGTAGCATTTTCACCTTCAGCGGTATTTTCTAAACATTGGGTGACACTTTTGGACACACCCAGTACTGTAGTCACAGCAGTGACACTTTGACCGGCTTAGAGCCGTCGAACCGGTTGTTCACGAACTTGAGCAGTTAGATAATGTATTGCAGACATGATGGTGTACCACACGGAATGTCGTACTAATCGCATCAAACACCTTACCGCATTAACTGTCGACCACATACTGAGCGTTCGTGCAGTTAACACGTCCCGCCCCCCGCACTTCCTTTTCTATTATCCACGGTAAATGATAACAGCCAGACAGTTGCAGGATAAAGATTTATTTATTCATTTAATTATTTATTTAATTTTCATTTAATTATTATTATTATTTTATTATTATTATTTTTCTAATATTGTAACCTCTGAACAAAATTGATTTTAATGTAACCTCTGAACAAAATTGGCTCCCATTTATCGTCTGTGTGCAAAGAATGCATTCACACTTAATATTCCCACAAAATTCTTTTCTCATTTAATGTCAAGTTCGAAATAGAAAAATTCCTAAACACCAAAAATAATAAAAAAAGTTTAGTAACCTGATAAATTTTATGAGGACAGCAGCACTGCCCTTCGGCCCTGTATTCTGAATAAAAAAGCAAAAATTCTTACCTTAATAAAAACCGCAATTATATCTGCTCTCAAGTTGGAATTTTTCGACACAGCTTCGTGCAATGCTGGCGTATATATATATTTTTTTTTTGATTATTGGAAGGAATGATAATGCATTTGAAATATTCTTTAAATTGAAATGAATGCTTTTCTTTAAAAGAGTTGCTTTATGTTATAAAAATTATTATTGGGGCATTTCTTTGAACAAATTAAATTATAATTAACATACATTATTAAATATGCGCAAGGCTGCTTCTTTACCTTCTACAACAATACTCATCCTCCAGAGTCCTGACCAGAGTCGCGAGCAGAGCACACAGCCGACGCATGCCGACTCCCGCCGACTAGCACGGACTAGCACGGACTGACGACTACTGTCGACTCACTACTACTACTGTCCACTCGCGCGGTCAAGCGCAGACTAGCAACAGCTGACGATAAACTACTCTCTGGTCAGAGATTCTGTCATGCCTCGCCCATCGCCGGCAATGTATACGTCTTTCAATATGAGGCAATAATTCACAGTATTTTGCCAGTGCATAATTTTCTCTGTGTCTGTGCAAATGTTCATTTATTAGTGGAAGGCTTGTTTTTAACGTTGTGTGCGTAGGGAGAGTGAACTTTAGTGAATACGGGAAGGATTATAAAATTTGTAACACGTCGACAGAAAAGGAGTTATGGCAGTATTCTACAATTTAGGGTGTTTTAAAAAAAGTTCACGTTTCCTACAGGAGAGAAAATTTTCTGTAATGATGTGCTCGGAAACCAATGCCTGTTGAGATATAGGTTCTTGAAGATCAACAGTTCACAGCCTGCGTTTTATTTACAGATGAGGCAGGATTCACAACGAATATCAGTTACCACCCCCCCATGAACCATGGACCTTGCCGTTGGCGGGGAGGCTTGCGTGCCTCAGCGATACAGATAGCCGTACCGTAGGTACAACCACAACGGAGGGGTATCTGTTGAGAGGCCAGACAAACGTGTGGTTCCTGAAGAGGGGCAGCAGCCTTTTTAATAGTTGCAAGGGCAACAGTCTGGATGATTGACTGATCTGGCCTTGTAAAAATAACCAAAACGGCCTTGCTGTGCTGGTACTGCGAACGGCTGAAAGCAAGGGGAAACTACGGCCGTAATTTTTCCCGAGGGCATGCAGCTTTACTGTATGATTAAATGATGATGGCGTCCTCTTGGGTAAAATATTCCGGAGGTAAAATAGTCCCCTATTCGGATCTCCGGGCGGGGACTACTCAAGAGGATGTCGTTATCAGGAGAAAGAAAACTGGCGATCTACGGATCGGAGCGTGGAATATCAGATCCCTTAATCGGGCAGGTAGGTTAGAAAATTTAAAAAGGGAAATGGATAGGTTAAAGTTAGATATAGTGGGAATTAGTGAAGTTCGGTGGCAGGAGGAACAAGACTTGTGGTCAGGTGACTACAGGGTTATAAACACAAAGTCAAATAGGGGTAATGCAGGAGTAGGTTTAATAATGAATAGGAAAATAGGAATGCGGGTAAGCTACTACAAACAGCATAGTGAACGCATTATTGTGGCCAAGATAGATACGAAACCCACGCCTACTACAGTAGTACAAGTTTATATGCCAACTAGCTCTGCAGATGATGAAGAAATTGAAGAAATGTATGATGAAATAAAAGAAATTATTCAGATAGTGAAGGGAGACGAAAATTTAATAGTCATGGGTGACTGGAATTCGAGTGTAGGAAAAGGGAGAGAAGGAAACGTAGTAGGTGAATATGGATTGGGGCTAAGAAATGAAAGAGGAAGCCGCCTGGTAGAATTTTGCACAGAGCACAACTTAATCATAGCTAACACTTGGTTTAAGAATCATGATAGAAGGTTGTATACATGGAAGAACCCTGGAGATACTAAAAGGTATCAGATAGATTATATAATGGTAAGACAGAGCTTTAGGAACCAGGTTTTAAATTGTAAGACATTTCCAGGGGCAGATGTGGACTCTGACCACAATCTATTGGTTATGACGTGTAGATTAAAACTGAGGAAACTGCAAAAAGGTGGGAATTTAAGGAGATGGGACCTGGATAAACTGAAAGAACCAGAGGTTGTAGAGAGTTTCAGGGAGAGCATAAGGGAACAATTGACAGGAATGGGAGAAAGAAATACAGTAGAAGAAGAATGGGTAGCTTTGAGGGATGAAGTAGTGAAGGCAGCAGAGGATCAAGTAGGTAAAAAGACGAGGGGTAGTAGAAATCCTTGGGTAACAGAAGAAATATTGAATTTAATTGATGAAAGGAGAAAATATAAAAACGCAGTAAATGAAGCAGGCAAAAAGGAATACAAACGTCTCAAAAATGAGATCGACAGGAAGTGCAAAATGGCTAAGCAGGGATGGCTAGAGGACAAATGTAAGGATGTAGAGGCTTATCTCACTAGGGGTAAGATAGATACTGCCTACAGGAAAATTAAAGAGACCTTTGGAGATAAGAGAACCACTTGTATGAACATCAAGAGCTCAGACGGAAACCCAGTTCTAAGCAAAGAAGGGAAAGCAGAAAGGTGGAAGGAGTATATAGAGGGTCTATACAAGGGCGATGCACTTGAGGACAATATTATGGAAATGGAAGAGGATGTAGATGAAGATGAAATGGGAGATACGATACTGCGTGAAGAGTTTGACAGAGCACTGAAAGACCTGAGTCGAAACAAGGCCCCCGGAGTAGACAACATTCCATTGGAACTACTGACGGCCTTGGGAGAGCCAGTCCTGACAAAACTCTACCACCTGGTGAGCAAGATGTATGAAACAGGTGAAATACCCTCAGACTTCAAGAAGAATATAATAATTCCAATCCCAAAGAAAGCAGGTGTTGACAGATGTGAAAATTATCGAACAATCAGTTTAATAAGACACAGCTGCAAAATACTAACACGAATTCTTTACAAACGAATGGAAAAACTAGTAGAAACCGATCTCGGGGAAGAACAGTTTGGATTCCGTAGAAATACTGGAACACGTGAAGCTATACTGACCTTACGACTTATCTTAGAAGAAAGATTAAGGAAAGGCAAACCTACGTTTCTAGCATTTGTAGACTTAGAGAAAGCTTTTGACAATGTTGACTGGAATACTCTCTCTCAAATTCTAAAGGTGGCAGGGGTAAAATACAGGGAGCGAAAGGCTATTTACAATTTGTACAGAAACCAGATGGCAGTTATAAGAGTCGAGGGACATGAAAGGGAAGCAGTGGTTGGGAAGGGAGTAAGACAGGGTTGTAGCCTCTCCCCGATGTTATTCAATCTGTATATTGAGCAAGCAGTAAGGGAAACAAAAGAAAAATTCGGTGTAGGTATTAAAATCCAGGGAGAAGAAATAAAAACGTTGAGGTTCGCCGATGACATTGTAATTCTGTCAGAGACAGCAAAGGACTTGGAAGAGCAGTTGAACGGAATGGATGGTGTCCTGAAGGGAGGATATAAGATGAACATCAACAAAAGCAAAACGAGGATAATGGAATGTAGTCGAATTAAGTCGGGTGATGCTGAGGGTATTAGATTAGGAAATGAGACACTTAAAGTAGTAAAGGAGTTTTGCTATTTGGGGAGCAAAATAACTGATGATGGTCGAAGTAGAGAGGATGTAAAATGTAGACTAGCAATGGCAAGGAAAGCGTTTCTGAAGAAGAAAAATTTGTTAACATCGAGTATAGATTTAAGTGTCAGGAAGTCATTTCTGAAAGTATTTGTATGGAGTGTAGCCATGTATGGAAGTGAACATGGACGGTAAATAGTTTAGACAAGAAGAGAATAGAAGCTTTCGAAATGTGGTGCTACAGAAGAATGCTGAAGATTAGATGGGTAGATCACATAACTAATGAGGAAGTATTGAATAGGATTGGGGAGAAGAGAAGTTTGTGGCACAACTTGACCAGAAGAAGGGATCGGTTGGTAGGACATGTTCTGAGGCATCAAGGGATCACCAATTTAGTATTGGAGGGCAGCTTGGAGGGTAAAAATCGTAGGGGGAGACCAAGAGATGAATACACTAAGCAGATTCAGAAGGATGTATGTTGCAGTAGGTACTGGGAGATGAAGAAGCTTGCACAGGATAGAGTAGCATGGAGAGCTGCATCAAACCAGTCTCAGGACTGAAGACCACAACAACAACAACATCAGTTACCACAGTACATAAGTGTAGGCAGATGAAAATCATCGAGCATTCATGGAAGTGAGGCATCGGGATCGTTTCAGTACAAGTGCATGGGGAGGAACTGTCGGTGACAGAATCATATGGACATACACTTAAACAAAGAGATTAACTGGTGCTGTGTACCAACAATTTCTGTGCGACAACTTACCAGGGCTATTGGAGAATGTTACCTTTACAGAAATACCAAGTCTATTTTACGCACGACTGGCCACTTTCGTATTTTCTACGTTTCAGGGCCGATGGATTTGTCGATGAGGTGCGATATTATGACCTCAACTTTCACCAGACCTAAATCCGTTGAATTTCTGGTTATCGAGACATTTAAAAGCTTTGGTGGGCGCTCAACCCGTCTCTAACAGACTTTAGAGGAGCATCTGACCAGTGCATGTGACGATATCCGATATGCAGCCAGGTATATGTGAAAGAGTGCGTGATTCAGTGCGCCAGAAAGGCTGAAGAATGTACGAGGAAGCGTTGTAATCAAACGTAGCACTGCCTATCGTGCCTGCCTCTACGTAACAGAGTTGGGAGCGAGACGACAGGTTGACCAATATATGAACTGTGGCTTTGTTTAAACGTCCGGTCTAGGTAGAGTTGATGAAGAGACCACTCATCCTTTCATGGTCCAGCACTCAGTTATCTCAATACCTACTGCGGCAGGGCGGTTTGGTCTCTCACTATCCATTAAACTATCAGTCCACCTTCCTGGATCGATTTCACGTTGTCTGCCCCTTCACTCTGCTATAGGAGATACTAGTTTAGCCGACAAAACCAGCGCTGACGAAAATTCGACTAAATACGTGCCACGCTAAGGCTACATAACTCCAGTCCCTGGGCAGCAGCTGAAAATTGCTTAAACTATCGGTCGGTCGGGATTCTTGCATGACTCGTTTGAAAAATTGTCAAACATTTCCTTTAAGTTGATTTGTTGTCTTTAAAATACGGAAAATGGCTTTCAAGTCCGTATTTAATATCCTGACATCAATTATGCAGTGCTACTGACTGTCTCTGTTACAAGTTTACACCCGAAAGCAGCCGGAAGATATTTAGTCGACCCGATATTTGAAACGTCTTACACAGTCTCTGACCGACGACTACTTGCGAGTTAATACTTTCAGTCGTTCAGTAGGCTTCTCGTAAAGCAGTGCTCGCCATAATGTCCCTTTACCTGCACGAAACACGCCACCTGGAGTTTATGTATGACAGAAATGTTTGCACGTGAATTTCTCCTAAAATAAACCACTCAAAGCCCAAACTTTCACGCAATACTCAATGTTGTAGTAGCGTTTCGTCAACGACACGAGAACCAAAGAAACTCCCGAATTTCTTCATTTTGATACTAATTTGATCAGCACTGTTTAACATAGATGTTCACCAGAATAGGGCTCCCGAGCGACTCTCTCTACTCATAGACCTGAAGCATAAAACCGTATTCAGACGCACGGAAAATGCATAATTCCTAGAGGTTAGTGTGTTAAGCAGCCAATAAGATCATCTTGAGCACTTCTATACTCGCGGTATTTCTAGTGTCAGTCAATCAGATTACCACAAGTAATTTAGACCACAAATTTCGTAATTTCGAAACTAAATAAAATTTAATGAAAGGAAAATGCGAACGGTTCCTTTCCACAGAATAAATAACTAATATATTTTATACTCGAGGCACCTTACATCTACATCTACATCTACTTCCATACTCCGCAATCCACAATACGGTGCGTGGTGGAGGGTACCTCGTACCACAACTAACATCTTATCTCCCTGTTCCACTCCCAAACAGAACGAGAGGAAAAATGACTGCCTATATGCCTCTGTACGAGCCCGAATCTCTCTTATCTTATCTTTGTGGTCTTCCCGCGAAATGTAAGTTGGCGGCAGTAAAATTGTACTGCAGTCAGCCTCAAATGCTGGTTTCCTAAATTTCCTCAGTAGCAATTCACGAAAAGAACGCCTCCTTTCCTCTGGAGACTCCCACCCGAGTTCCTGAAGCATTTCCGTAACACTCGAGTGATCATCAAACCTACCAGTAACAAATCTAGCAGCCCGCCTCTGAATTGCTTCTGTGTCCTCCCTCAATCCTACCTGATAGGGATCCCAAACGCTCGAGCAGTACTCAAGAATAGGTCGTATTAGTGTTTTATAAGCGGTCTCCTTTACAGATGAACCACATCTTCCCAAAATTCTACCAACGAACCGAAGACAACTATCCGCCTTCCCCACAACTGCCATTACATGCTTGTACCACTTCATATCGCTCTGCAATGTTACGCCCAAATATTTAATCGACGTGACTGTGTCAAGCGCTACACTACTAATGGAGTATTCAAACATAACGGGATTCTTTTTCCTATTCATTTGCATTAATTTACATTTATCTATATTTAGAATTAGCTACCATTCTTTACACCAATCACAAATCCTGTCCAAGTCATCTTGTACCCTCCTACAGTCACTCAACGACGACACCTTCCCGTATACCACAGCATCATCAGCAAACAGCCGCACATTGCTATCCACCCTATCCATAAGATCATTTATGTAGATAGGAAACAACAGCGGACCTACCACACTTCCTTGGGGCACTCCAGATGATACCCTCACTGCCTGGCTGCCTTTTACAAAATGAAGCTCGGACATATGTCACAAATTCCCCTATTGTACAACAACTTCCTCACGGATACATTTACATAGTTTTAATAAAATATCCCATTCACACTTTACTTACGCCCCCCATTCAGTCTTCAGTCTCTCCAAAGCACTCGCATAACCAGAATAGTATGAAATAATAATTTTCCAAAGTACTTTCAATTACGTCAGAAATCTGTGGCAATGAAACTAAATAAAATTCCAGAAAGTTTGATTACATGAACCTGTCATTTTGGTTGTAGTTTTAATTGATGTTATAGATGAATATATTACAGTCCCTAACACAGTTGGTATGTGTTTTAGGCAAAAATTTATATCTCCAAAAGTATTGAAGTTATTGATTTGAAATTTTAATAGTATTGTTGTGTCACCACAGAATTTGGTATACTAAGCATGAGAAAGATCGATTGATATTTAACAGTACTTCTTCAGATCCATACAGAATACTTGTAACGTACTGCACGCAGCGTTAAGCAAGTACACATTATCTCGGGCCAGTAGCCAGCGTCAGCTGTGCCAGCGTAAGAACCAAAGTCTGGTCTCCTCGCGGCTCCACGGCAAGCTTTCAGTGCAAGGTGTTGACTCGTAATAATGTGCTTCGTAGGCCTGTTTCACACGTATGCGGTTCCATTCTGTTCGGTTCGTTTTCGGTTCCTTTTCGGTCGCTACCGACAAGTGTGAAACGGTGCTTCGGTTTCTATTCGGTACCTAATAGAAACAGTATAGCACCGAATACTCCCTGCACCCGAAGAGGTTTCTTCAGGTTTCTATAAGGTTAGAACTCGCGTCCAAAGAGCAGAAAACAATCAAGGCGTTCATACACGCACAGTTCAGCTTCTGTTTTAACCTGATAGCGAGTGTATGTCTTTAAAAATTATCTCTTATCATTTTTTTACAGTTGTTGTCGCAGTTTTTCTGATAAAATGAGCGATTTACCAGATGTTGATGTGGATCGGCTGATTTCTGCAGTGCAGTTTATACCAATGCTGTGGGCAAAACTTGTGAAAAATATAAGGATAAATTTAAGACGCAGGAAGCATGGAAAGATGTTTGTGTTGAAATGTTTAACGACTTTGGTGAATCTGACGTCTCTAAAAATACAGAATTGCGTAAGTAATGAATTCGTTTTTGTCGAATAAGACACGTAGTACATTATAGCAGTTGGTAAACTTATGGAGAATCTGAGAAAATTTAAAAGGAAATGGTTTGAAAATTAAGAAAATAACCAGTGACATTTATTTAAAATACATATCAAACTATAATACAGCACACCATTTTTGTCATAAGTATTAAGGTGTATCAGATTTTAGAAAATTGCTAACTCACTGAACCCACTTCAGTAATGAAGTAATCTTTCAACACATCTCTTACATTTTTTGTCAACATAGTTCCCTGATTTCTCCTCATTTCACCCGAGGGGACATCTTCAAAACCCGAGATGGACAACTTGTTTTCCAATTGAAAATCATCTCGGCCTCCTGCGAAACTGTGTAGAACTACAAAAGCTTTCACTATGTCCGTGGCATAGTCAGGATCCAAGTTAATTGCGCGATGGAAGGTCCTCCATTTGTTGCTAAGTATTCCAAAAGTGCATTCGACGTACCTGCGAGCTCTGCACACACGATAGTTGTAGATCCTTTTCTCTACCGTCAAACTATTTCCACTGTACGGTTTGAGGAGGTGCTTATGTAAGCCAAAAGCATCATCTCCAATGAGGTAGTGAGGAATTTTTAGGTTATTTGTGCCTGGATGACACTTGTCCTTAGGTAGGTGTATGGTGCCGTTAACAATAGATCCCCACAGTTGACAGTTTTGAAAAATGTTAGAGTCGCAGTCCTTCCCATATGCTCCAATATTAGCGTTAACAAACCGGTATTCTGCATCAGCTACTGCCATCAGTACTGTAGACGAATATCCTTTATAGTTGATATGCATCGAGTTCAGAGGGTGGACGATCCTTTTATGTTTCCCATCAACGGCACCCAAGCAGTTCGGAAAATTAGCGATAGTTTCAAATTTCTGACCAATTGATTGCCATTTCTTCTTATCTGAAGCAGGAATGCATTCTAATCGTTATACCGTCCAGATTGCGTAACAATCCTGTCTGACGATCTTGCTTATAGTCGAAATCCCCAGGAGATACGTGTAATGCAAATCTGAGAAAGTGCAACCACTTGCCAAATACCTAAAATAGAAAAGAAAAACCACTACATTAAAATTATTTAAAATATTGTAACACAAGTGTAATGCAAATCTGAGAAAGTGCAACCACTTGCCAAATACCTAAAATAGAAAAGAAAAACCACTACATTAAAATTATTTAAAATATTGTAACACAAGTTGATTTATAAAACCACGAACTCGAGATTGACAGGTCTTGTGCCTAATGAAATAATTTTTTTTCAGGTAAACACGTTCAAAAGTCATAATATATATAGCAGTTCATGACATCCAGTCTTACAAATTTCAAAACTCTGCCATTTATCTCCCCACAAGCACCACTGCTGGCGGCTCACCTCCAACTGCGCAACGCTACGCGCTGTTAACAGCCAACAGCCCAACACTACAATAGCGAACAACAATGCAAACCAGCCACAGACTGCACACAGCACATCCAGTGATTTTCATACAGAGCGCTACGTGGCGTTACCAATATAAAAACCTAAACAGCCTACTTACAATGAAGCTCAATCAGGCACGTGCATTAGTTTATTTTGACCATTTCAGGTCATATGTACTAATCTTGAATAATGACCATCTATATTATATGATCCGTATTGCCGGATGTTACAGATTCGATGTAGACTTATTCATAAGTTCATTCATGACCATTTGTGTGCTAAGTTAACAGGATTTTCATGCGTTGTAAGAATAGCTAAGCAAATGCTTAATAGTTACATCTCAATAATTTTAGACCTAGTCATAATAATGACGATGTTGGCTTTATATTATCCTTCCCACTCCTAAGTTCTATAAAGTGATTAAACTTCGTGCTTAAGCACAAAATTTTCCTAGACAGGCCACACGTTGTAAGCATGTGATGTCTTCCTCATATCATGACCAACGAATACCTCATAAATATTAAGACAGTCGATCTAAGTACGGTCTGCACAGTATAACATGTACGACCTTTTCCTCAGCTGTACCTTTCTTTTACTTCAGTTCACTAGTAAATTCAAGGTCAGGAGTTAGGTTCGCGTCTTGTCCCAGCAAGTACCCTTTACACAGCTTATGCGCAGGTGCAAGGTATTGTGTTCGCCTAGGCGGGCCTCATGACGCTACCGTCAGTTCCAGTACAGCACTCGGGGCTGCCGCATCGCGGTCGCGAAATGGGGCCGAGGCAGTTTCAGATACGTTTTTACAGTCTGACGATAATTTATGGATTTGTAGTTTTAGCTTGACAAACGGTAGTTACTTTTATTCTGAAGAAGGTTGGGTTATCCCGACTGAAACCTAGGTAAATCTACATAATCTGTGTAACTGAGGCTGTTGATTTTTTAAATTGCTTGCAAGTGAGAGCCTAGTACCGAAAATCAATTAGCAAAACTAAGGAGAAATCGGGAGCAGGGGCGTCAAAAGCAAGAGCCTACATTTATGCATCTTAGTTGCAGTTCCTGAACAAAATAATTAAAGAAAGAGAAACAGAGCACACTCTCACAGAATATTGATGATAATGATGGTGGTGCTGCGGATGTAACTGTTGAAAATGATGAGAATCCTATGCAGTTAGTTCCAAGCGCACTACGTTATGCTGCAGCAGCTGAAAAACCTGAATCGTTTTTCAAAAAACCTGCATAAAAAAAACGGAAAATTGATTTTGTTGAATTGGAAATTATTGGAGCCCTCAAGGAAACACCAAATCGGCACCTTTCGTTTTTAAAGGATTACTCCCTTCTGATGGTGATTTCGATGAATTTGACACCATAGATTTTCAAATAGAGGTGCTGCAAGTAGTAAAGAAAATCTGGCAGTGGAAGCATCCTTTTCTGCCTACATCCGGTACACCGTATGCCTCACCATCCAGTACTCCATCGATGGCCTTTTCATCTGTTACCGCACCGATGGTCCCTGATCAGTGTATATAGAGAGCCAGCCAAATCCGCAGCACATTGCGTTAATCTACCTAAAGCCAATTCAGTCTCAAGTGTCCGCTGTTCAGTTCTACGAGAACTCAACCTTGGCCTGAACTTCTTCCGGTGACAGCTCAGAATATACGTTTCACAATTTGTAAAACACCATTTAACTTCGCTTTTCCTTGTATTTACTCTGATGTATTATTTGTAAACTTACGATATTTCAGTTTTATATTAAGATCTAAAGAAAAGACTCTTTCAAAAAATTGTGTTAATTGTACTGTCTTACCTCAAAGTTACGGCCAGCATCTGAATCGGTTGATTACATTCCCTCATAAATGTATCTTGGCGTTGAAGACGGTCCTTTAGTTTCACATGTAATTCATCAGATGATTTCATTGACGTACTGAAGTAATTAAAAAATTTGCCTTCGTGCTCTCGCAGCATCGGGAAAATGGTGTAGAATGCTCCAAATTACAGCCGTATAGTAATGAGAGGGTGCACCCAATGAATTCTACCTCCGTCGTTTTTTATTCTTTTTTAGAGAAACAACATGGCAACAACTTGGTTTGTCTCAATGATCACTACTGAGCCTGTGTAGGAAGAAAACACAAAACCAAATATGAACCGTGTGAGATCGTGTATGTGTGAAAGGGTTTCATTCGTTTACGGTTGCAACTGAAAACGAATCGAACCGAACCGAATGGAACCGCATACGTGTGAAACAGGTCTTACGGTACTGCTCAAAACGTATCAGGTTTCTCTGCAATATTTTTGGTTTTTATTGTTACTTAGTTACATGTTCCATTGATCGTTTGAACGCTTCTTTTATCGAAACGATGTGGAAAGCGTCAGTTTAGATTATATGTATACGTCACAGTGTTAACACTAATGACCTCATTTTTTTAGTCCTACACATGCGACTACACTTAAAAACAAGTTTTTTTCTTTTTCTATTTTCCTGGCTACCAGTTTTTAAACACAAATTCGTCAATGAAAGGGAGTTGTTCAGGAGATATTGTTTTACGTTAGATTTAAAACTTACTTTGCTGCCTGTCAGATATTTTATGGTATTGGACAAATGATCAAATGGTTGTTTCCTATTGGACTATCTTTTGACCCACTGACGGCTTTAATAACGCGAAATAAAGGTCATTTTTCCGTCTAGTATTGTAGGTATGGACATCACTTTTCTTCGCATGTTGAACTATATTATACTTTTCCACGGGAAAAAAACACGATCTTCATATAATGCAATTATTTGATAGGTTATCAGACTATTATTAATGACTTGAGACATTAATTTCACGATTTTTTGTCAGTGAAGCATTTGTTCTGCAGAATAATGTCCGTGTAGGTGCCCATTTATTAGTGGCAGACTCGTTTTTAATGTTGCAAGCGGAGGGAAAGTGAACTTCAGTTAATACAGTAGGCACTGGAAAACCGGTAAAATGTAAAAAAAAAGCAATTCTCGTAGTTTTTTACGCTCTAGATGAAACAGTGGTTTATTTGTCTCCAATACCGCAGCATTCTTCGTCTGTGCTATCACGCTTGGTTACAGAAGGCAGGTATTGGCATTTGTCCAATCTATTTTGGCTCGTTTTCAAATGAAAACGAAGCGCTGAAAGATGTGAAATCGTTATTTGCCCATGTCAGAATCCTACGTGCATTTCATCTTGTTACTATGTACAAGGACTTTTTTTCGGATTCATTTTGGGTCTCGCTATACCTAACGCACCTGCCTACTGCCATATACACTCATCCTCCTGAATGACCTAATCCATTTTTCCGATATATGTTGCTAGTGTTGTTGAAAGTTTTCGCCGGCCGGTGTGGCGCTTCAGTCTGGAACCGCGAGACCGCTACGGTCGCACCTTCGAATCCTGACTCGGGCATGGATGTGTGATGTCCTTAGGTTAGTTAGGATTAAGTAGTTCTAAGTCCTACGGGACTGATGACCTCAGATGCTAAGTCCCATAGTGCTCAGAGCCATTTGAACCATTTGAAAGATTTCCTTCTCTCTACTTCGTGTTTCAACCAACTCTCAGATCCTAGTACGTTATGAGGGCGACTGCTTTTGTAGGAGAGATCTGAGCTCTGGGACTTTACTGCAAACACTCTGGCAGTTAACATCCAATATATTCTTTTTAACAATAAAAGTAGGAATTGACATTTTATTTTATTTATTTATTTTTACTATCAGTTTCGGCATTCCAATACGCCATCTTCAGGCCCCACATGAATCTCTCAGAAATAAATGATATTGACACACCGGGCCACATATACTGCATATCGTCGATTGTAAACCGTATTCCAGTTGCAGTAAAGTCTTCGAAGGAAGCGGTTTAGAATTTACGACATCGAGGAACATATGACCCATTGTGTCAGTATCGCTTATTTGTGTGAGATGCAAATAGGACCTGAAGATGGCATAATGGATACCGAAACTGGCAGCAAAAATAAAATAAAATAACATCTCACCTGCACAGCTGTTGGCGATTTTCATTGTTAAATACTTGACCAGCCGCTGTTCCATGCCTACAATGGATCAGCAGAGACTAATATTTTGAGATTATCTCTCTAATCATACAAGAGAGCGAAGACGCTATCAGGATAAAGTAAACATACCGCGAAAAATTCATGTTTTGCATTATTAATTGAACATTCGGAATTGACTACTATCCTTCATTCGCTGCATTTACATGTCGCATGCAGTTACCAACCTGACATCCCCTGCTGATGAATAATGATTATAATTTGGGATAGCACCATTTGTGACAGTCAGACAGTTGATCGAAGCTCATCGGCTGTACGCTCTACAGCTGGTTGCTCTACAGGAGCTAATCGTGAATGAGTTGCCTCAGCAGCAAACAGCATACATAAAGGAAGATGTGGGCTACCTTCTCCACCAAACTGAGACCAATATCAAGGCTAAAGGCGATGGTGCACGGCATTAGTGCGGTGTCTCCTGTGTTTGTGTGTGTGGTGGGGGGGGGGGGGGGGGGCTAATTTGCTGTCCGATGTGCTTATGTTTCACAACCAAATAATGTGGCGCATAAAATGTCTGTTTGGCGCCATAGAAAGAAGACCCCTTACGGAAATGCGTCAGCTCAGAATATCTCTTACGTGTGTATTCAGCGTGAAGCTATGGGGCCCATGAAAACTTTACCTGTATGGAGAAAGCGATGTAAACCTTCCTCGTATCCGTGATACTCTGTGAAGTAAATATCTCCGACACGCCGGTCTAGAAATAAAGTATCCGAAACACTACACATGTTTCACTGTATACCTTGACAGCAGGGGACTGATGACCTCAGATGTTAAGTCCCATAGTGCTTAGAGCCATTTTAACCTTGACAGCATGGTTCAGCAGCGGTAAAAGTACTGATACGGAGACACGAAACGATGCAAGACATAGCGTAAGAGTAGGGGGAGAGAGTTGAATCTTGGAACACTTCCGACAGTTGCCTCTAGCCAGCCATGTAATACAAGCTACATATATTTTCGTATCACATTTTAAAATGATGGTCTTCACTTTACGTATGCTACAATCTTTTTCTGAAAATACGAAGTTTACTCCCGAAATGCTAGATTTTTTTCCAAACGTGAAATATTGTTCCAAGGTAAAACTCTGTCATGTTCCTAGGAACAAATATTCTATTCGAATTTAAGGGGAGTTGTACAGCAGAAAAGGACAAAATTAGAATTTTTACTTTCATGCAGATTATGAAAATATGGATATTTATGCTTAATTTGGTATGTGTTTTATTGAAATGTTCGAATATTTAGTATTTTAAATAAATATTTGAAAATAATCGTACACTGACGTTTCAGAATTTTGTTTTGCATCGTTGGTGGATAGTAAACCCTATTTCACTTCTCAATTACAAAACTAGAGCGCGTTAATCATGTGCTGAAGTGAATGGGGACGAGACTGTGTAGGCTAAAACAGCAACTGAGAAGTACTAAGTTATGAAATGGTCTGAGAATAAGGCATCGACTTACTGATAAACAAATTCATCGGGATATACAGTAATATGGGTGACTATTAGAAGTTGCAGGGCTAATTTACATCGTATGAAGAGAGCTGTTTGGGCAATTTATTTGCACAAGCTGTCTATAGATGCTGAAATTGACTCTTTCCATGACCATGGAGACTTCTCCTTAATTTGGTCCCACGGAACAATAAATAAATAAAAAAAAACCAATCCACAATCCATGTTACATTGACTGATGTAAATACCGGAAGGCAAAAGTGGAAGATAATTTCTCACACAAAATGACTGTACCAAATGCTGGTCTGTTTCCAATGAAATCTATGATTCAGGATCTTGCCCATCAATAGCTGTTAAAGAAATGTCTCAGAAGCAAAATACAAAATGACAAATAATATTTTAACTACGTTATATGGTTATGGATACAGAAAATTTTTTGTTGGAAGGTCAGTCTTCGAATTTGGTGTTTTTGACGCTGTTTTTACTTTTAAAGATGGCTGTTCTGGAAGACTACAGGTTTTGGAGCATGTTGGGATTCATAAACGTTGAAACACCACTAAAAGTGTGATGGACTTGGACCAACTACGAATCATGAAGGCAGAGATTACAACAAACAATTTGCCAAAGAAGTCAGATCTAAGGAAGGGAGGGCAGCACTGGTTGACAAAGATGAAGAAGGAGACGACGACTACCAGCCAGGAGGATTCTCACATATTTTGTGTGTATCAGTTGGTCGTGTTTTAAATTTTATCTTTAAAACGCAATTTTCTCACAAAGATATTTTTCAGTATAAATGCTCCCTTTCCTCAGAAACTTCTCTATCTACATCTATAAATTATAACATATATAGTACCGTGATGTTGTACGTTTAATTTAGTAGCATTTACTCTAATAGCTAAAATTCAAGAAACTGATATTGTGAAAATTTACATCAAAAAGTTATATGTTTAGGAAACCTGAAACTTTTAAGGAAAAAAGTCATAACAGCTCCTAAGAAACCGGGGACTTTATACAGGCATTTTAACAGTGCCAAGATGGAGTGATACGACTCTTTTTCAGAGTGTTGCAGACGAGAAAAATCTTGTCATTACCGTATTTAATTGTCTATGTGTTACATTATTACTCTACTACACACCAACAATCTGTAAGTGAAATCAAATTAGGAAGAAGTAGTATCAAAAATCAGTTACAAGTTAAAAACATTTTGAAATGCGAGCTAGTGGAAACTGACTCAAATTTCCGTCTTCAAGGCAGGGAAGGTTGTTAATACATTAACTAAATTCAGTTTATTTGGAAACCTCAAGTGTTGCACGGTAGCAGACCTTCTTCCGTTTCGAGGTGTAAGATTGTGCACGACCGACGAAGTGTGGCTCAACCACCCACACATTATGTAACTAGTTTTAAAGGCATACAGAGTTTTACTCGCTATAAAACTGTGTTATCGAACACCTAACAACCTCTTCCAAGTAATTTTAATAAATTGTGCAGCATTTAAATAGGTACAACTCTTAACATTTAAAAACGCTGAATAAAACACAAGCTGATGTCACACAATAATGAAACCAGTGGAAAAAGTCGGAAACTGATTATGGCGGTCTCTTGCACGCATTCCTTCATGTGATTCTGAAATCGGTCGTTAAACTGAAACACCGACCAGGAAAGACCACGTTTTTCTAGTTACACTCTCCTTCAAGTACGACACTAACTACATAATTCAAAAATTCAAAATACACTTCAGAAAAAAACTAAGCACTAGAACTGAATCTTAAAGCTTATAGCATTTGCAAGGTGAACATCTTAAATAACTACTTCGTAATCTGTACGGCGCCGAGACATCCGTCTTCGCTCATCGCTCTTCACCCACCACCCAGTCTCTTCCCACCCTCTCCACGTCATCTTCCGTCCATCCACGGGCTACGTCCTTGATACATTCTCATTGTCGCGTCCGATACTACGTCAGATGATTCTAACGTCTTTTCTAAGACGACAGCCTTCCATAATAGATTGTCAGAACATTTTTTCCCATTTTATCGGTTAAGTGCGCTATTATTCCTTATACACCTCTAATGCCAGATGGACGAGTACATTTATTGAGTTATGTATTCGCAGGTTAGCTTCTTCTTTTAAACATCTGTATACCGGCAGGGCATCTACCTACCCGGAACGTCCTAGAACATTCTTGAACCTCTTATACGTGTACCACTTATGGTGCGCTCGACTTCTTGCTTCATTTTAAAAGAGACAAATTCACAGTTCGTCTCCGCCTGTCAGCTGCTGTCCACTTTCTGTGTCGTTTGGTCCACTGAAGACCAGCAATTTTACGGAGCACTGCGAATGTTGGGGTTTTGCGAAACACTAAATTCCAAATGTCCACTGACAGCGGTTTGCTTCACAATGTTCGCACGGAAACTCTTGAGATTGACCTTCGTTCATTGACAGAAGCAGTTCCTGTCGTTCTTGTAACGGACTGCCATTGTCAACGAGTAACGTCTCAGGACTCAGTCAGTTAAGATCTTCCCACAAGCACTATTTTTACGCCCTGTTGCATGGCCGGGAGTGGTACATCATTGTTGGTAGACACGTTGGACTGTCCATGTTGATAGACCACCAAATCGGGAAGATTCATTCACGATGTGTACACTTCTAAACAAGATTGCTTCTTTCTGTCGTCTCGTTACGTTGATCCGTCTTACTGAACTGATTCCATACAACAGACTGGCATATACACTGAAGACCCAAAGAAACTGGTACATCTCCCTACTATTACGGAGGGCCCCAGCGAGCACGCAGAAGTTCCGCAACACAACGTGGCATGGACTCGACTAATGTCTGAACTAGTGTTGGAGGGAACTGACACCTTGAATCCTGCAGGGCTGTCCATAAATCAGTAAGAGTACGACGGGGTGGAACAGCACGATGCAAGGCATCTCAGATATGCTCAATAACGTTCATGTCTGGGGAGTCTGATGGCCAGCGGAAGTGTTAAAACACAGAAGTACGTTCCTGGAGCCACAGCGTAGCAATTCTGGACTTGTGGGGTGTTGCGTTGTCCTGCTGGAATTGACAAAGTCCGTCAGAATGCACAATAAACATGAATGGATGCAGGTGATCAGACATGATGCTCAAGTACGTGTCACCTGTCAGAGTGGTATCTAGATGTGTGAGGGGTCCCATATCACTCCAGATGCACACGCCTTACTCCATTACAGAGCCTCCACTAGCTTGAATAGTCCCCTGCTGACATGCAGGGTCCATGGATTGATGAGGTTGTCTGCATAGCTGTACACGTCCATCTGCTCGATGCAATTTGAAACGAGACTCGTCCGGCCAGGCAATGTGTTCCAGTCATCAACAGTCCAATGTCGGTGTTGACATGCCCAGGCGAGGCGTAAAGTTTTCTGTCGCGCAGTCATCAAGGGTAAACGAGTGGGCCGTCGGCTCCGGAAAGCCCATATCGATGATGTTTCGTTGAATGGTTCGCACGCTGACATTGTTGATGGCGCAGAATTCTGCAGCAATTTGCAGAAGGGTTGCTCTTCTGTCACGCTGAACTATTCTCTTTAGTCGTCTTTGGTCCCGTTCTCGCAGGATCTTTTTCCAACCGTCGCGATGTCGGAGATTTGTTGTTCTAGCGGATTCCTGATATTCACGGTACACTCCTGAAATGGAAATTGAAATGCCGTGTGGCTAGGGCCTCCCGTCGGATAGACCGTTCGCCTGGTGCAGGTCTTTCGGGTTGATGACACTTCGGCGACTTGCGTGTCTATGGGTATGAAATGATGATGATAAGGACAACACAACACCCAGTCCCTGAGCGCAGAAAATCTCCGACCCAGCCGGGAATCGAACCCGGGCCGTTACGTATGACATGCCGTCACGCTGACCACTCAGCTACCAGGGGTGGACACTCCTGAAATGGTCGTAGGGGAAAATCACCACTTCATCGCTGCCTCGCAGATATTGTGTCCCATCGCTCGTGCGACGACTGTAACACTACCTTCAAACTCACTTAGATCTTGATAACCCGCCACTGTAGCACCAGTAACCGATCTAACAAGTGCGCCAGACACTTGTTGTCTTATGCAGGCATTGCCGAACTCAGCGCCGTATTCTGTCTGTTTACATATCTGCATTTGAATACGCATGTCTACACCAGTCTCTTTGGCGCTTCAGTGAACGAGGTGTGATCAAAAAGTAACGGGTTTTTTGTTTTTCTTAGAGAATCTTGATTTATTCGTCAAAACCAACTCCGTCCTCTTCAAACGAATCCCCCTCAGATAAAATAGAATTTTACCAGCGCTTTCTCCAATCATGAAACCATTTCCGGAACTCGCTTTTCATTACGGTGTTCAGATGATTCAGCGAGTCTTTTTTTACCTCGTGAACGGTAACAAAACGACGTCTTTTGAAGGTTCTCTTCGGGCACGGGAATAGAAAGAAGTCGCAGAGGGCCACGTCTTTCGAATACGATGATTGAGGCAACATAACGGTTTTATTTGTTGCCAAAAAGGCATCGAGGTTGGTGGGGTGAGCATTATCGTGATGCAGTTTCCACGAGTGGTTTTACCAGAGTTCTGGTCGTGTTCTTCGGATTGCTTCACGCAAACGGCGCTTAATTTCCAGGGAGTATTCGTTATTGATTGTACGACTATACGTCAGGAATTCATGATGCGTTATGCCAATGCTGTCAAAGAAAACAGTGAGAAGAACTTTCACACGTGATCCAACTTGTCTCATATTTTTCGGTCTTTGCCTTCAAACAGTCTCCACTTGGACGACTGAGCCATGGTTACGACGTCATACCCGTACACCTATCTTTCGTCACCTGTCATAACCGTCTTTAGAAGTTCTGGATCGTTGTCTGCTTCATTCGACAATTCCTGAGCGATGTCTGCGCTGTGTCGTTTTTGTTCAAAATTCAATAATTTCTGTACAAGCTTTGCTGCTACATGTTTCATGCCCAAAAGTCCGAAAAAATTGCTTGGCGTGAGCCAAAGGATACGCCGACATCATCAGCAACCTCTCTGGATGATGATTCGGCAATTTTCCAGAAGCTTCCTCTACACTTCTTCCACATTGTTGTCAGTTATAGATGTGCTATCGTCTTCCATGTCTTCTCGACTCCTTTTTAACGTTTGTATCACTCTTAAACTATTGTCTTACTCACAGTAGATTCGCCAAAAGCCTCAGTGAACAGGTCGAACGCAGTGCTGCACTTTATACCATTTTTCAAGCAAAATTTAAACCAATGTCTTCGACCCATCTTTTTCGAAAGTAAAAATTCGCCGAGCACTTGATAACCTTTTCGACTGTCAACAATAAACTAAATATTCGAAACAGCTAATAATGCGAACATACATCAGGACCATGTATACCAACAAGAAAACATTTTTTTAAATCTCTGATGTATAAATGTATAAGGCCCGCGAAATTAAAAAAAGTTCCTTTACTTTACACACTCTACATGCCCGAGACGTTTGTAACGGGAATTTCCGACCACCCTGTATATATATTTTAGACCACCCTATAGGGTGGTCGGAAATATATATACAGAGTGGTCGGAAATTCCTGTTACAAACTTCTAGGAGATGTAGAGGGTAGTGAGTACATAACATTTTGAATAGGAACCCATGTCCAGACAGTTTCAATGCAGATGATTATCTCATCCACACCCACGTGAGGAATGTACTTAGGTGTGATCCAGTACAATTGCTGCAATCCATTTAAAATGAGTGCTGACTCGTTCCGTTATTACTTACGAATTTGTATTACAACTTACACCTTATGGTTTACATTAGTCAACAACAACAAGAACCCAACATATACGGCACCAGCCGCAACGTACCGATGCATTACAACAGCGGCTCCATGTGGTGACCACCAACGTTGTTACACACATTGTACCTCCGAAGTATGTTCTGGTACACTCTCTCCATCCCACCTGGTGTCTCTTCAATGTCTTGTGCAGCGGATAGAACTCGTGCCGGCAGATCTTCCTCTGTCTCTACAGGTGTCTTACAAGTTAGGCCCTTCATACGACCCCACAAGAAGTAGTCCGTAGGGGTTAAATCCGGCGAACGTGGCGGCCACGCGGTTGGACCACCACGGCCTATCCATCTTCACCATACTGTCTGTTGAGATGTCTCCGGACAGCCAGTGAAAAGTGAGGTGGTGCTCCATCATGCTGAAACCACGTTTCCTCACGGACATTCAATGGCACAGATTCCAAGAACGGGTCCATTAAGTGTCGTAGGAAGACTAAGTATGCGGGGCCCGTGAGCTTGGATGGAAGGAGGTATGGTGCAGTCACATGACCGTCCAGAATACCTGCCCACACGTTAATTCCAAACAGGTCTTGAAATCCCTGAACATGCGTGGAATGAGTGTTTTCGTCCGCCCAGACATGGCTATTTCGAGCATTCAGAACACAATCCCTTGTGAACCTACATTCATTTGTGAAGAGAACTCGACGTGGAAAACGGGGGCGGGTCGATGCAACGGTGCAGGGACCATGTGCAGGAGGAGACGAGTTGTGGAAAGTCTGCTGGACCCCGTAGCGTGTACCCTCTGTAAGTGGTACGGATGTAATTGCTGCTCATGCAGGACGTCCAAGACGGTACTGCGGCTAACAGCCGTTGCAATGCGCAATTGTTCGCGAACTCGTTGACGGGCTATCTTCAATGCGACACAGTGCACCTTCTTCAAAGTCGGGAATGCTGCGTCGCCGAGGAGCACCACAGTCCTGCCTCCTCACAGTGAAGGTACCCGTTTCCGGTACCCGTTGTGTAACTTGAGCAAACAGTTTGTGCGATGGAGTGTGACGGTGTGGAAAACATTCGTGATACAGCCGACTAACAGCTCTTCCGTTACCTCCAGCTTCGCCATACACAAGGAGCAGGTCTGTGTATTCCGCAAACGTGTACTGCACCATGTTTCCTCTGTCGGTGATGCACAGTAAAGTGGACAATAAGTGACATCTGGGGATCGTTTGACGTCGTACACGTCATCGAGTGAATCCTGTTGCATACTAGGACAGGGAACTCTGAGACGTTTCTCTTGCCCTAAGCAGACGTTGACGAGGTATACATCTGAACTGAAACTGTCGTAGAACGAAAACGATACAATTCCGGACATGGGTTCCTATTCAAAATGTTCTGTACTCACTACCCTCTACATCTCCTAGAAGTTTGTAACGGGAATTTCCGACCACCCTGTTTATATATGGAGAGTCACACGACCTGGTAAATGTTCTATACTGTCTACAGCGCTCCAATGCAACAAGCGAGCTGTTCTGAAGGGATGACTTACGTTTTATCTGACGACGTAAATAACGAACAAGTAAATTATATGATTCTTTAGTTTCTCCCGGCGTATTTGATAATCAAAATATCCACGGGTGTACTGCCGGTCTACAGTGTCCAACGGGCACAATATCCCCAGTTCTTTCTGAGCAGCCATAGCGTACGGATCTCCGTGCCGGCACGTTCACAGGAGCTCAGTCCGTCAGTTCACCTGATGATGGCGACATGTATGATCACCGAAATATTGTGCTCGTTGGACACTGTAGACCGGCAGTACATCCGTGGATATTTTGATTAAGTAAATTATAGCCTATTTGCAAAATAATACTGAAACTCTTCAGTTCCATCTGGAATAGATGACGGGTCTACAACCGGAACCAGCCCAACGGGAACAGTATTTGCAAACAAATACGTTGCTACCGTACTCAGAATCTGAAGTCACTGTTGGGAACAAAGACAGGGTGGAAAAAAAAATCTATTTCTGCAGGGTTAAATCTCTCATTTTTCATGGAACTGATTACAACCAAGCAAATGGCTTGGCACAGACTTCACGCTATTGTGAGTGTGCTGTACAATACGCGATTTTGAGATTCGAATTATTGACAATCTAATCACCACCACAGTTGCGGCTACAGCCTCTGGAAAGATTGGGATCATGCAAGTGAATTAATCAAAAGGAGAAAATACGAACCCAGTAGCGACAGTGAACTAGTGTCTGATGCAGGCGGAGCACCAGTGGGTCCCCTGCTCATTCAGACGGACGGCGCTAAGCGAACAAACCGCGAACGGAGCTGTTGCGTATCCACGATATGAGGCAAGGGGGAGAGCGTATGTAGTACATTGATCAGCCAAAACATTATAACCACCTACCTAATAGGCTGTACGTCCACTTTTGGGACGAATAATAGCGGCTACGTGTCGTGGCGTGAAAGCAATGGGGCCTTGGTAGGTCACTGGAGGTAGTTGGCACCACATCTGCACACACAAGTTACTCCGTAAATTCCGGGGAGGGAGGTCATGACCTCGGACCCACCTTCAATCACATCCCAGATGTGTTCGATCGGGTTCAGATCTGGAGAGTTGGGGGGGGGGGGGCAGTACATCAACTGAAACCGCCACTGTGTACCTCGAACCGCTCCATCACACTTCTGGCTTTGGGAAATGTGCATTATCTTGCTGAAAAATGCCACTGCTGTAGGAAAACATGATCGTTATGAAAGGGTGTACGTGAACTGCAACCAGTGTACGATAATCCTCCGCCATCTGGTGCCTTGCACGTGCTCCACAGGACCCATGGGTGGCAAGGTGAATATTCCCCAGAGCATTATGGAGCCACCGCCGGCTTGTCTCCGTCCCGCAGTACAGATGCCAAGGATTTGTTGCCCTGGAAGACGGCGGATTGGCGCTGTCCCATCGGCATGGTGAACAAGATATCGAGATTCACCAGGGCATGGAACGCTCTGCCATTGCGCCAACGTCCAGTGACGGTGGTCACGTGCTCATTTCAGTCGAGGCTGCCGATGTTGTGATGTTAACATTGTCACGTGCATGGGTGGTCGGCTGCGGAGGTTCATCGTTAGTGTTCGGTGCACTGTGTATTCAGACACATTTGTACGCTTCTCAGCATTAAAGTCTGATGTTATTTCCGCCACAGTTCATCGTCTGTCCTGTTTCACCAGTCTGCCCAATCTTCGAAGTTCGACCTCTGTAAAGAGGATGACCGCCAAATCCCACGACGTCTGGATGTGGCTTGACCTTGGTTGCGCCACTTGTTTGCAGATACTCACCGTAGCACTCCTCGTACACCCGACAAGTTGTGCAGTTTCCGAAATACTTGTGCCGAGTCTCCGAGCCATCATTCGTCGACTGGTGACGTTGCTATCGCCTGGAGGGGTTTATGTTCTGGCTGGTCAGTGTAGATAAAAGTTCTCGTAGACACCAGTCAGCAATCAGCTCACTTGATAATGGAAACGTTATCGTTCGCCGAAATATTGTTTTATCTGAACACCGAGATCTGGCTGTTCATCCCCGAACTAACATCTCACAAACGTTGGCGTTTGTGTACAATTAAGTACTTGATTTTAAATTCGCGTTCTTCAGAATTGCTTCAATCGAAAGAACACTGAAGAATATGAAGTTAAAATGCACATACTTCAACACGTTTCATTCACTTTTTGTGTCTCCAAACAGTTAATATGACATGAGCCATACATATTCTTTTCTATTAATTGTGTGAATTTTTAATCATCTAAACGGCACCAAACACAAAAATAACATCATACAGGACTGTAATCGACATGTTGCTCATGATATGATGTGTGTGAAAAATGCAGGTGTCTGTATCTCTAAATGGGCACAACCTCCCTGAACGTATTTTGGTCTTGGGCAGAAATGAACTTGTATGTTGATGATGTCTTACAAATGTGGATGTCTTTGTAGAAACAGTGGTTGTGACACGGATGTGGATATATTATTTCGCAGGTTCATATTTTGTTACGATAAATAGCTCGGCTATTGGTATAATTATGAAAACTAGGGAGGAATTGGGTGATACGCAACGAAGCGTGTAAGCAAGATGTTTCGCAGAATCGTCCATGAGTGGGCAATTTCTACCGACATAGACCGCAATCGTGCGTAAATGGTGTGCTAGCAGTTACAGCAATGCTTGGGTAAAAAAAAAGAAGAACGGCAGAAGAGGACAGGAGAAAATAACCATACTAAATACAAGTGATTTGTTTTCATCAAATTTTAATTGCATTATTGTTACATTTTGACGCACTGAATTTAAATGAAAATGCAAGAGCTCAAAATAAATGAGTAACTGCTACTGCGAAAGATGTCACAAACAACATCCTTTGACAGTGGATGAATAAACGCAAAAGTAAAAACCAACGTTTCAGCTCTGAATGGATGTACGAGGAGACTTCAAAAAGTAAGTTACGATTTATCATGGTAGGCCAAATAACTTTTACAGAATGCTACACTACACTTTGAAGTGACACAGATACACGATTCTGTTCTTCAACAAAAATCCCAGTAAACAACGTTCAGAACGCTCTACCAGTCGTTCAGCTCCTCGACGGTTCAAATCAGCCACTTAAGTACGATACTTACTGTGTGAACGTCCTCATCGTCGGGAAATCTGTGATTGTAGCGAATCGGTTCGTCCATCGCCTGCACATTGTCTTCGGTCTCTGTTGATCCATTGTGGACATGGGCTAGCGGCTCGTCAAATACTTAACAATGAAATCACCAAACAGCCGTGCAGTTCAGATGTTATTTTACTTTGTTTTTGCTACCAGTTTCGGTGACACTCATTATGCTCAAGAGCTGACTTGAGGTGCGAATTCAAGACATACAGAAGCATATTGCTCCAATATGCCAATGTCGATTGTGTTCGAATTGTCCATATGGGGCCTGAAGATGGCATAGTGAATTACCGGAACTGGTAGCGAAAATAAAATAAAATAACATCTCAATAACACGGCTGTTTCGCGAATTTCATTGTTAAATTGTCTTCTGTGCTCGATATCGGTGGCCTTCCCTCGCGATCAACATCACCCGCGCCTGCGCAGCCTTGGTCAAATAGTTGGCAGCATTTCACTACTTCTGCACGTGACAATGCATTTCGTCCATATGCCGTCAAAATTTCACTGTGAATGTATGTGCAGTTTATGCGTTTTACCCACAAGTATCGTACCGTCCCATGTCTTCAACTTTGAAGTACGTTTCTAACTGCCCGGCCAATTCATGCCCACATTGTGATGCACCTGTTATACCCATCACGACAGAACTGCCTCTGCGGAAAACACAGAACAGGTACTCTCTTTCGAGAATACAGCACTACTGTTGCGAAATAGTGTTAACGGTGGACGACAACTCTGTCTTTCTTCAAGGATTGTTGAACAAAAGGTATTCCATATTCAATAGCTGTAGCATTAGCTCTGTTAATGACAAATAGCCGTGTCATATACGAGGGTCGTTCAATAAGTAATGCCCCACATTTTTTTCTCAGAACATATTTATTGTTAAGAGTTAGAGTTTGGGGACAATGTACATCAATACGTCTTGTCCATGTCCTATTTTTCTTCGTAGTCTTCATCACGTCCTAGGGCCGTACGCCAATGTTGTGGAAGAGCATGTATTCCCTGCTGGTAAAAGCTCTTGTCCTGTAGGCGTAGCCATGTTTTCACTGCTTGACTGACACTTTCGACGCCTTCAAAGTGTATTCCCTGTAGAGAATCTTTAAGCGGCCCAAAGTGATGGAAGTTCGAGGGTGCCAGGTCTGGACTGTTGACTGGATGAGGCAATGATGTCCAACCCAATTTGGCTACGTGTTCCCGGGTTCTCAGACTTGTGTGTGGGCGTGCATTATCGTGTTGGAGCAAGATTACTCGATTCTTGTCCGAGTTGCGATGCGCCGGTCAGCCCGAATAATGGCATCCGCACGATTCAGCATGCCTGGAGCTGTGGCTGTGATACAAAGTCCCGAGCGTGGCTGATCATGGAGCTCTGTTTCTGCATTTACTAAGGCTGTAACTTTCTTTATCCATCGCGCAACTGTATTCCTACCAAGTGCAGCATCGCCATACACTGCACACAAACGTTTATGGATGTTCACCACGGTTTCTTTTTCTGCACACAGGACTTCAATATCAGCACGCTGCTTGTTACGTGAGTCGTATGTAGACGCCGTTTTGACGCTGTACTTCGGCTCTGCCATCTGCCAGAACGGTTCGAAACTTCACCAGCCCACATAACAAACATCAAATGTGAAGCACCAACAAGGACGTTTGTCTATGTATATTGATGGCTTAAAAAAAAAAAATGTGGGGCGCTACTTATTGAGCGACCTTCGTAATAGGAACGATATTTTTAGTTCAGTAGGTTCAAATTTCCAGCCGATGGTAGTAGAACTACTGCCAAAATAAGCTCTCTCTGATGTGTAGTCCCTATTCACGAACATCCATGCGATCCTCACGTTCTCCGTTAGGCTAGTATTACACTATCAAATTTCTTTGTCCAATATCTTTGTCAAATATCTTTGTCAAAGAAATTTGATGGTGTAATAGGGAACTTTGTCAAATGTCGTCAAACATTTGATCAAATCTAGGGCACAACGTGAAGCACCCTGAATACAAAAATAGATTAAGAAGATTGGAGACGAGACCAGACCTGACCTGACCTGACCTGACCTAACCTAACCTAACTCTCTCCTGTAGCAAGGAGTCGGAGTGTTACATTGAGCCTGTCTTCTGCAGATATAGCAGTTCTTAAGTGAGTGTTGTGGTTTGTGATATGAGATCACACTTCACTGAGCACATACAGAAATGTATGCTCATCCATTCTTAAGTACAGGGTTATTACAAATGATTGAAGCGATTTCACAGCTCTACAATAACTTTATTATTTGAGATATTTTCACAATGCTTTGCACACACATACAAAAACTCAAAAAGTTTTTTTAGGCATTCACAAATGTTCGATATGTGCCCCTTTAGTGATCGGCAGACATCGAGCCGATAATCAAGTTCCTCCCACACTCGGCGCAGCATGTCCCCATCAATGAGTTCGAAAGCATCGTTGATGCGAGCTCGCAGTTCTGGCACGTTTCTTGGTAGATGAGGTTTAAACACGAATCTTTCACATAACCCCACAGAAAGAAATCGCATGGGGTTAAGTCGGGAGAGCGTGGAGGCCATGACATGAATTGCTGATCATGATCTCCACCACGACCGATCCATCGGTTTTCCAATCTCCTGGTTAAGAAATGCCGAACATCATGATGGAAGTGCGGTGGAGCACCATCCCGTTGAAAGATGAAGTCGGCGCTGTCGGTCTCCAGTTGTGGCATGAGCCAATTTTCCAGCATGTCCAGATACACGTGTCCTGTAACGTTTTTTTCGCAGAAGAAAAAGGGGCCGTAAACTTTAAACCGTGAGATTGCACAAAACACGTTAACTTTGGTGAATTGCGAATTTGCTGCACGAATGCGTGAAGATTCTCTACCGCCCAGATTCGCACACTGTGTCTGTTCACTTCACCATTAAGAAAAAATGTTTCTTCATCACTGAAAACAAGTTTCGCACTGAACGCATCTTCTTCCATGAGCTGTTGCAATCGCGCCGAAAATTCAAAGCGTTTGACTTTGTCATCGGGTGTCAGGGCTTGTAGCAATTGTAAACGGTAAGGCTTCTGCTTTAGCCTTTTCCGTAAGATTTTCCAAACCGTCGGCTGTGGTACGTTTAGCTCCCTGCTTGCTTTATTCGTTGACTTCCGCGGGCTACGCGTGAAACTTGCCCGCACGCGTTCAACCGTTTCTTCGCTCACTGCAGGCCGACCCGTAGATTTCCCCTTGCAGAGGCATCCAGAAGCTTTAAACTGCGCATACCATCGCCGAATGGAGTTAGCAGTTGGTGGATCTTTGTTGAACTTCGTCCTGAAGTGTCGTTGTACTGTTATGACTGACTGATGTGAGTGCATTTCAAGCACGACATACGCTTTCTCGGCTCCTGTCGCCATTTTGTCTCACTGCGCTCTCGAGCGCTCTGGCGGCAGAAACCTCAAGTGCGGCTTCAGCCAAACAAAACTTTATGAGTTTTTCTACGTATCTGTAGTGTGTCGTGACCATATGTCAATGAATGGAGCTACAGTGAATTTATGAAATCGCTTCAATCATTTGTAATAGCCCTGTAATTGCTGTAAGACTTGACGTCCTCCACTATAAGCTCACGTAACAAATTTTGTTGAATGCTTTTATCGTGTCGTCGTAAAACTCACGGATTCACCCAGGTACGTTTCGTTTCTTCCCCCACTTCTCTTCCGCATGTGCATACAGTGCAATTGTGGTACATGCAACTGCTGCAGTTAATAACAAATGTTGTTGTCAGCCATCTTGAATTTTGACGAAAAATATGATGACAATGTAATACCCCAGTTTAGCGACACGTCAGAGATCTTTGTCAAATATATTTGACGAATATTTGATCACATCTTTGATAAAATCTTTGACAAAGAAATTTGATAGTGTAATATCAGCCTTAAACCGACGCAGTCTGTACCGAAAAACTGCCTTTCCCACTGTTGGGCAGAGAAATAAGAATTACAGGAAACTGCGTGGCACAAATGTTATGCGCTGGGGAAAGGGAGGATGCGATAAAAGGAGGAGAAGGTGGGTAGCTTTTGTCCCTTTGCCTGCCCCCCACCAGCCGCTCCCCCCCACCCCACCCCGCTCTGACCCCTTCCTCACTCTGGCGCACTGCCAGGTGCTCCTCGGTGGTGAATGTAATTACATTTTATGGGGCACGACCACCAAGGAGATTGGCCCTTCTCACGGCGCACTTGTTCGTAGACGAGGCGGTCACCGGGCCTCTTGTTAGTCCGGAAGGGGTGGCTGGGATTGCGCTGCGGCCGACTTCTGTGGGGGAGAAGGTTCACCATGAGAAACTTTGTCAACGTAGTGAGCCTTATTTATCCCTTCTCGATTATTATTTTCAGTGAGAAATATCTTAACCAGTCAATATTTTTTTGAAGGTGGATCCCTACTATATCTCAAAGGTAAGTAGATTTCAGTGGCATATCCAAAGTAAAGCTTTTTATTACTGATGTGTATGGCAAGTAGTAAACTTTCGAAAACAACTGTCAAACTAGATGGCAGAACCAACTCCTGACAACTTAGGACTCAACAAGAAATGGTCTTCGTTTACCTGGTTTGTCACGTTCATAAATGGTTCAAATGGCTCTGAGCACTATGGGACTCAACTGCTGAGGTCATTAGTCCCCTAGAACTTAGAACTAGTTAAACCTAACTAACCTAAGGACATCACAAACATCCATGCCCGCGGCAGGATTCGAACCTGCGACCGTAGCGGTCTTGCGGTTCCAGACTGCAGCGCCTTTAACCGCACGGCCACTTCGGCCGGCGTTTGTCACGTTGCTGTGTAAATATGTCAGACATGGTGACGGGATTATAGAAGTCAGATGAATGTATCGCAGCACTGCATCCCACATAGGGTAAGTACCACATCTTTCAAGAAAGTCCAAACACCTTTTCGATCTTGATATTTCATCATTTTTCTCTCATCGAGTGCAGAAATTTGTATTTTTTCTGTATTTAGCTACGCAGCTGAAGTATAGAAAGAACTCATTCACACCTGAGGAATACATACCGTCGTTTGACCGTCGTACAGACACCCATATGGAGGGCATCACTGGCGTAGAGAAGCAACTGAAAGAGTTGCAAACAAATGTCACAAAATCCGGATGGAATTTCAGTTCTGTTTGATACAGAGTACTCTACGTCGTCGGCCCCTTATCTGGCTTGCATTTATCGCGACTCCCTCGCCCGGCGCAAAGTCCCAAGCGACTAGAAAAAAGAGGGGTAAGAGAAATTACAGACCAATATCCTTAACATTGGTGTGCTGTAGAATTCTTCAACTTATTCTCAGTTCGAATACAATTAATTTCCTTAAGAAGGAAAAGCGCCTGTCCACAAATCTGCACGGATTTAGAAAGCATTACTGGTGCGAAACTTGCCCTTTTCTTGCACGATATCCTGCGAACAACGGATCTACATCTACATCTACATCTACATCCATACTCCGCAAGCCACCTGACGGTGTGTGGCGGAGGGTACCTTCAGTACCTCTATCGGTTCTCCCTTCTATTCCAGTCTCGTATTGTTCGTGGAAAGAAGGATTGTCGGTATGCCTCTGTGTGGGCTCTAATCTCTCTGATTTTATACTCATGGTCTCTTCGCGAGATATACGTAGGAGGGAGCAATATACTGCTTGACTCTTCGGTGAAGGTATGTTCCCGAAACTTTGACAAAAGCCCGTACCGAGCTACTGAGCGTCTCTCCTGCAGAGTCTTCCACTGGAGTTTATCTATCATCTCCGTAACGCTTTCGCGATTACTAAATGATCCTGTAACGAAGCGCGCTGCTCTCCGTTGGATCTTCTCTATGTCTTGTATCAACCCTATCTGGTACGGATCCCACACTGCTGAGCAGTATTCAAGCAGTGGGCGAACAAGCGTACTGTAACCTACTTCCTTTGTTTTCGGATTGCATTTCCTTAGGATTCTTCCAATGAATCTGTCTGGCATCTGCTTTACCGACAATCAAAATTATACGATCATTCCATTTTAAATCACTCCTAATGCGTACTCCCAGATAATTTATGGTATTAACTGCTTCCAGTTGCTGACCTGCTATTTTGTAGCTAAATGATAAAGGATCTATCTTTCTGTGTATTCGCAGCACATTACACTTGTCTACATTGAGATTCAATTGCCATTCCCTGCACCATGCGTCAATTCGCTGCAGATCTACCTGCATTTCAGTACAATTTTCCATTGTTACAACCTCTCGATACACCACAGCATCATCTGCAAAAAGCCTCAGTGAACTTCCGATGTCATCCACCAGGTCATTTATGTATATTGTGAATAGCAACGGTCCTATGACACTCCCCTGCGGCACACCTGAAATCACTCTTACTTCGGAAGACTTCTCTCCATTGAGAATAACATGCTGCGTCCTGTTATCTAGGAACTCTTCAATCCAATCACACAATTGGTCTGATAGTCCATATACTCTTACTTTGTTCATTAAACGACTGTGGGGAACTGTATCGAACGCCTTGCGGAAGTCAAGAAACACGGCATCTACCTGTGAACCCGTGTCTATGGCCCTCTGAGTCTCGTGGACGAATAGCGCGAGCTGGGTTTCACATGACCGTCTTTTTCGAAACCCATGCTGATTCCTACAGAGTAGATTTCTCGTCTCCAGAAAAGTCATTATACTCGAACACAATACCTGTTCCAAAATTCTACAACTGATCGACGTTAGAGATATAGGTCTATAGTTCTGCACATCTGTTCGACGTCCCTTCTTGAAAACGGGGATGACCTGTGCCCTTTTCCAATCTTTTGGAACGCTACGCTCTTCTAGAGACCTACGGTACACCGCTGCAAGAAGGGGGGCAAGTTCCTTCGCGTACTCTGTGTAAAATTGAACTGGTATCCCATCAAGTCCAGAGGCCTTTCCTCTTTTGAGCGATTTTAATTGTTTCTCTATCCCTCTGTCGTCTATTTCGATATCTACCATTTTGTCATTTGTGCGACAATCTAGAGAAGGAACTACAGTGCAATCTTCCTCTGTGAAACAACTTTGGAAAAAGACATTTAGTATTTCGGCCTTTAGTCTGTCATCCTCTGTTTCAGTACCATTTTGGTCACAGAGTGTCTGGACATTTTGTTTTGCTCCACCTACCGCTTTGACATAAGACCAAAATTTCTTAGGATTTTCTGCCAAGTCAGTACATAGAACTTTACTTTCGAATTCATTGAACGCCTCTCGCATAGCCCTCCTCACACTACATTTCGCTTCGCGTAATTTTTGTTTGTCTGCAAGGCTTTGGCAATGTTTATGTTTGCTGTGAAGTTCCCTTTGCTTCCGCAGCAGTTTTCTAACTCGGTTGTTGTACCACGGTGGCTCTTTTCCATCCCTTACGATCTTGCTTGGCACATACTCATCTAACGCATAATGTACGACGGTTTTGAACTTTGTCCACTGTTCCTCAACACTATCTGTACTTGAGACAAAACTTTTGTGTTGAGCCAACAGGTACTCTGAAATCTGCTTTTTGTTACTTTTTCTAAACAGAAAAATCTTCCTACCCTTTTTAATATTCCTATTTACGGCTGAAATCATCGATGCCGTAACCGCTTTATGATCGCTGATTCCCTGTTCTGCGTTAACTTTTTCAAATAGTTCGGGTCTGTTTGTCACCAGAAGGTCTAATATGTTATCGCCACGAGTCGGTTCTCTGTTTAACTGCTCAAGGTAGTTTTCAGATAAAGCACTTAAAAAAATTTCACTGGATTCTTTGTCCCTGCCACCCGTTATGAACGTTTGTGTCTCCCAGTCTATATCCGGCAAATTAAAAGCTCCACCCAGAACTATAACATGGTGGGGAAATCTACTCGAAATATTTTCCAAATTATCCTTCAGGTGCTCAGCCACAACAGCTGCTGAGCCAGGGGGCCTATAGAGACATCCAATTATCATGTCTGAGCCTGCTTTAGCAGCGACCTTCACCCAAATCATTTCACATTTCGGATCTCCGTCAATTTCCTTCGATACTATTGCACTTCTTATCGCTATAAACACGCCTCCTCCTTCACTGTTCAGCCTGTCTCTGCGGTATACATTCCAATCTGAGTTTAGGATTTCGTTACTGTTTACGTCTGGTTTCAGCCAACTTTCTGTCCCTAGTACTATATGGGCGTTGTGATCGTTTATTAATGAGAGCAGTTCTGGGATCTTTCTATAGACGCTCCTGCAGTTTACTATTAGCACATTTAAATTGTTATTCCCTGTTGCATTTTGCCTACTCCTATCTTGCCGCGTCTCAGGAGGCGTCTTGTCGGGCCTAGGGAGGGGATTCTCTAACCTAAAAAACCCCCATGTGCACTCCACACGTACTCCGCTACCCTTGTAGCCGCTTCCGGCGTGTAGTGCACGCCTGACCTATTCAGGGGGACCCTACATTTCTCCACCCGATAGCGGAGGTCGAGAAATTTGCACCCCAGATCTCCGCAGAATCGTCTGAGCCTCTGGTTTAAGCCTTCCACTCGGCTCCAAACCAGAGGACCTCGATCGGTTCTGGGAACGATACTACAAATAGTTAGCTCTGATTCCACCCCGCGAGCGAGGCTTTCCGCCTTCACCAATTCCGCCAACCGCCTGTACGAACTGAGGATGACCTCTGAACCCAGACGGCATGAGTCATTGGTGCCGACATGAGCAACAATTTGCAGTCGGGTGCACCCAGTGCTCTCTATCGCCGCCGGTAGGGCCTCCTCCACATCTCGGATGAGACCCCCTGGCAAGCAGACACTGGCCTTCTTCCCCGACCTTCCCACTATTTCCCTAAGGGGCTCCATCACCCGCCTAACGTTGGAGCTCCCAATAACTAATAAACCCCTCCCCCCGTGTGCCTGCTCGGACCTTGCTGAAGGAGCAGCCACATGTCCACTCACAGGGAGAGCGGGCGATGCCACACGGCCAGCCTCCACATTGACCCTCCGCCTCGTGCGCCGCGAACGCCGCTGAGCCCGCCACTCCCCTTGGGGAGAGGGTGGCCAAACCGCGCCCGGTACCCGCGAAGATGTCTCGACAGCAGGGACAGTGTGTGAAGCATGTAACACCTGGGGTGTACCCTGCGACGCACCAGACTCCCCACTGCCGCTACACTCCGAGGCAGCAGCCTGAAGACGGCTGACCGCGGCCATCAACACGCTCAGCTGTTCGCGAACAGTGGCCAGCTCCTCCTGCGTCCGTACACAGCAGTCACACATCCTATCCATCCTAAGGAATCAATTTACTGAAGAGAGTTAATCAACCTTTAACTAGACTCCTAATTCACTAAAGGCGGCTGCTTATTCACTAAACTGTGGTTGCTAGCCACTTCTTGTAGAAAACAATGAAAATAGCACTACCTGTCTCTGGACTGTATTGAAAACAAACACTAGCACTACTGGCACTATGGTTGACTACAGGGACTCTCTCTGACTGTATTCAAAACAAACACGAAATCTATGGAACACTATTACTAGCACTCGAAAATTAAAGCTTCCTAAAAGCAAATTCACACGGAAGAAGAAGTGACAAGTAAGAAAAATATAGTTAATACTTAAATTAAGGTAGCTCGCTGCACAGCAGACGTGAAGCAGGCGGCAGTTACGACGACACTGACACTGACTATGGCTGACTAAAGGGACTCTCTCTGACTGTATTCAAAACAAACACGAAATCTATGGAACACTATTACTAGCACCCGAAAATTAAAGCTTCCTAAAAGCAAATACACACAGAAGAAGTGACAAGTAAGAAAAATACAGTTAATACTTAAATTAAGGTAGCTCGCTGTACAGCAGACGTGAAGCAGACGGCAGTTACGACGACACTGATGTTGGGAAATAGGCAGATACCATGCTCGTAGATCTCCGGAAAGGATTTGACACTGTGCTCCACTGCAGACTGTTGACGAAGATCCGAGTATACGCATTTAGCTCCCATATACACTACTGAACATTAAAATTGCTACACCACGAAGATGACGTGCTACAGACGCGAATTTTAACCGACAGGAAGAACGTGCTGTGATATGCAAATGATAAGCTTTTCAGAGCATTCACACAAGGCTGGCGCCGGTGGCGACACCTGCAACGTGCTGACATGAGGAAAGTTTTCAACCGATTTCCCATACACAAACAGCAGTTGACCGGCGTTGCCTGGTGAAACGTTGTCGTGTTGCCACGGGTAAGGAGGAGAAATGCGTACCATCACGTTTCCGACTTTGATAAAGGTCGGATTGTAGCCTATCGCGATTGCGGTTTATCGTATCCCGATGACTGTTAGCAGAATATGGAATCGGTGGGTTCAGGACGGTAATACGGAACGCCGTTCTGGATCCCAGCGGCCTCGTGTCACTAGCAGTCGAGATGACAGGTATCTTATCCACATGGCTGTAACGGATCGTGCAGCCACGTCTCGATCCCTGAGTCAACAGATGGGGACGTTTGCAAGACAACAACCATCTGCACGAACAGTTCGACGACGTTTGCACCAGCATGGACTATCAGCTCGGAGACCATGGCTGCGGTTACCCTTGACGCTGCATCACAGACAGGAGCGCCTGCGATGGTGTACTCAACGATGAACCTGGGTGCGCGAATGGCAAAACGTCATTTTTTCGGATGAATCCAGGTCCTGTTTACAGCATCATGATGGTCGCATCCGTGTTTAGCGACATCGTGGTGAACGAACATTGGAAGCGTATATTCGACATCGCCACACTGGCGTATCACCCGGCGTGATGGTATGGGGTGCCATTGGTTACACGTCTCGGTGCCTCTTGTTCGCATTGACGGCACTTTGAACAGTGGACGCTACATTTCAGATGTGTTACGACCCGTGGCTCCACCCTTCATTCGATCCCTGCGAAACCCTACATTTCAGCAGGATAATGCACGACCGCATGTTGCAGGTCCTGTACGGGCCTTTCTGGATACAGAAAATGTTCGACTGCTGCCCTGGCCAACATATTCTCCAGATCTCTCACCAACTGAAAACGTCTGGTCAAAGATGGCCGAGAAACTGGCTCGTCACAAGACGCCAGTCACTACTCTTGATGAACTGGGATATCGTGTTGAAGCTGCATGGGCAGCTGTACCTGTACACGCCATCCAAGCTCTGTTTGACTCAATGCCCAGGCGTATCAAGGCCGTTATTACGGACAGAGGTGGTTGTTCTAGGTACCGATTTCTCAGGATCTATGCAGCCAAACTGCGTGAAAATGTAATCACATGTCAGTTCTAGTTAATATATTTCGTCAATGAATACCCGTTTATCATCTGCATTTCTTCTTGGTGTAGCAATTTTAATGGCCAGTAGTGTATGTGAGTGGCCCGGAGAACTCTTTAGTCGTAGAACACAATACGTTGCCCTCGACGGTAAGTGCTCGTCAGACACGAGAATATCGTCAGGAATGCCCCATGGAAGTGTAATAGGACCGATATTGTCCTCTATATACATAATTTATCTGAGGGACGGGATGAGCAGCAATCTGCGGCTCTTTGCTGATGATTCTGTGGCGTATGGGAAGGTGTCGTTGTTTAATGCAGGAGGATACAAGGTCACTTAGACAAAATTTCTGCTTCGTGTGAAGAATGACAGCTCGCTCTTAATGTAGGGAAATGTAAGTTAATGCAGATGAGTAGGAAAAACAATGGCGCAATGTTAGAATAGACCGTCAGTAGTGCACTGCTTCACACAGTCACGTCGATTGAATATCTAGACGTTAAATTGCGGACGGTTATGCAACAGAGCGAGCACGTAGCGGTGGTAGTAGCGAAGTCGAATGGTTGGCTCCGGTTTATTGGAAGAATTTTAGGGAAGTGTGGTTTATCCGTAAAGGAGACCGCGTACAGGTCTCTAGTTCGACCCGTTCTTCATTCTGCTCGAGTGTCTGCGACCCCCATAAGGTAGGATTAAGGGAATCCAGAGGTGGGTTGCTAGATTAATTACTGGTATGTTCGATCAATGAGCGAGTATTACCGATGTACTTCGTGAACTCAAGTGGGGATCCCTGGAGGATGTTCTTTTTGTAGAACACTATTGAGAAAATTTGGAGAAGCGGCATCTGAAGCTGGCTGCACAACGTTCCTACTGCCACCGACGTACATTTCGTGTAATAACCACGAAGATAAAAGAAAATAGGGCTCGTACGGAGGCATATAGACAGTCGTTTTTCTCTCACTCTATTTGCGAATGGGACACGAAAGGAAGTGATCAATAGTTAAAGTTACCAAATATGCAGCGACCAGTCGCAAAAACACGTTTTATATATTCACTTTTGCAAATCGATTTCAACTGATTAACAGCCATCATCGGTGCTTTCAACCAATATGTGCCCTGGTTGAAAGCACCGATGATGGCTGTTAATCAGTTGAAATCTATTTACAAAAGTGAATAAATAAAACATGTTTTTGCGACTGGTTGCTGCATATTTGGTAATTTTATGGTTTACGGTCGCTGTACAACTTGGGAACCACATGGAGCCAACCATTCATATGATCAGTAGTGTTACGAGGTACCCTCCGTCATGCACCATACGGTCGCTTGTGGAGTATGTTTGCATATGTACATGTAGATATCGAATGCAGTCACTGCACAGCATTACCGTGTTTTTTTGTACTCTACTCTAATTGCTCTACGTATATAACTGAATGAAGTTCAGGCATGTCTTGAAGAGTCAAAATTTGAGCTTAAGATACGCGCAGTAGGCATACCTGATGCAGAGAAGCAACTGAAAGTACTGAAAACTAATAAGTCGCCAGCTCCGGATGATTTCCGTATTCGGATTTACAGAGAGAACTCTGCGGAATTGGCCCCTTGCTTTGGTTGCTGTTCTTGTGGGAATTGATGGCTACCGGACAGGTACAGTGCACCCTTGTTTGTTCTATGCTACGTGCTGGAACTGTTCCTTTCTGCAGGTCATTAGGGTTTGAACAGGGAAATAGAGGGAAGGTCAGGTACTCTATTCTGGTAATGTTCTGTAAATATTCACATCCCCGTGATTGTAAAATAACGTCGAAACCGCCGCCACTAGAAGAAAACCGTATGATTTCCCGTGAAAAACCTGTCGTCCAAACAATGTAGTACTGAAGTTCGCAGGATAGCTTCTGTGAAGTTTAGAATGTAGGAGACGAGGTACTGGCAGAACTGAACTGTGAGGATGGGTAGTGGGTCGTGCTTGGGTAGCTCAGTCGGCAGAGCCCTTGTGGGCGAAAGGGAAAGGTTCCGAGTTCGAGTCTCGGTCCGCTACACAGTTTTAATTTGCAGCGAAGTTTCATATCAGCGCTCACTCCGTTGCACAGTGAAAATTTCATTCTGGAAACGTCCCACAGTCTGTGTCTAAGTCATGTCTCCTCAATATCCTTTCTTCTAGAAGTGCTAGTTCTGCTAGGTTCGCAGGAAAGCTTTTATGAAGTGTGGAAAGTAGGAGACGAGGTACCGGCAGAATTGAAGCTGTGAGGACGGGTCGTGATTCGTGCTTGGGTAGCTTAGTCGGTTGGGCACTTTCCCGCGAAAGTCAAAAGTTCCGAGTTCGAGCCTCGATCCGGCACACTGTTTTAACCTGCCAGGAAGTTTCGATCTAGTACTTACTAAAGCCTCTATCTTACCCCATGCATGCAACATTCTTTGGGCATGTAAAACGAACGGGGGACAGTATACCAAAGAAAAGATATTCCAGTAGTTTAACAGCAGAGAGAAGAAAAATAGCTGACTGAATGAAACTCAAAAAGACCTAGAGGTAATGAATGTTCCTAAGGAAGACACCTAACCCCGAGAAATGGTTAGAACTAAAATTAAGAACTTTTGGAGTTTTCAAGAGAAAGAATAATGCAAATGCATAAGAATGTTCACTGAGGAAAACGTGAAACAGCAGAGAGAAAAAAATGAAAAAAAAAATTGGGAAGAAACAAAAAAAGGAACACCACTGGAAATAATCTACTACAAATAATTGTTGTGCGTTCTTGTTTGTTGGCCTGATTCGCTAAAAAAAAAAAAAAAATTACAGAAGACTCAGCGAAGTGTGTAAATCCATGAATAGTGGAGAACTGCTTTGATACACCCACTACAAAAAAGTAAGACGCACTCAGTCATAATACAGGAATTTCTCTCCTTCTGTCACAGCAAGATTTGGATGCAAAAGTGAGGAAATATCGAACAGATTTCAGACCAAATAAAAATTGCTCAGATCACAATTTTACCTCTGAAAATATATAATAAGGCCATATTTTGTACGTAAAATTTAATACAAGCTAATTACTCATTTATCGTATCTCTTGAAAATTCTGAAGGAGCAAGATGTGAACGTCAAAGCCATAACAATCCTTAGGGAAATTCTAAATGATACAAAATCGCGAAACAAAATGAAACAAAAATGAGACAGGGTGATGGACTCTCGCCATACTTTCGAACTGGGTCCCAGAAAAAGTAACCTAACCGCGGTGCGAGGTAGAACCGGAGCTTAAATTTGATCATCGAATCGAATAAGGACGAACAAATATTAGGATGGACTGTAAGGTTTTGCAAACGGTCTGACGGCTCTGTGTCAAAATAGTAATTCTTAAAGAAATAGCGGAAAGAGTTGGTCTCCAAATGTCATTCGATAAAACTAAATGGGGTCATACGTGTGTAACAACTCTCTGGCACCCAAAATTTTAGAAATTAAATTAAAAAAAGTTTCTTCGAGAGTACCGTAAGGGAGCGTTCAGAACTGTTATTGTTTACAGTGTCTGTAAAAAAATGCTGGATAGCGTTGGAAATTCTGAGAGACTGTTCGCGAGCGAACACGTTGTCTGTAAGAAAGATGTAACATACAGAGCTCTAGCGAAATGTAGGAAGAACTGCAGAGGAGGACGATTGCTGCAAGGACTGGTGAACTGAACTGATAGTTAATACATGTATCATTTTGTGTGCAGGCGAAGAGAGCCATTACTGTTCGATTTCCCTATTGGCGGTATATGTAACTGTAACAACCGTAAAATACTTAAGAGTAACAGTCTAGAGCTACCTGAACTGGAATAACCACTTAAACCAAACTGTGGGAACAGCAGACACCAGTCTGAGATTCATTCGAAGAATTCTTAAGAGTAGACATCCACCCAAGCATGTTACAGCTTATGCAATCCTTGTTCCACTGATACTTGAGTACTGCCCCTTACTCTTGGAACGTCATTAAAGTGGAATTAATAAGAAGAGACAGCGAAGATCAAACAAGAAGCTGTGCGGGAGTTTGGTGTAGATGCTCAACAAACACAGGTGGCAGACGTTACAAGTGAAGCGTTGTGCATCACGGAGGGGTGTGGAGTTACGATTATGACAGTGTACGATTCAAGCAGAGAAGGACCACATATTACTTTCTCCCACATAAGTCTCTTTAATTGACCACGACGAGAAAGTCAGAGAAATTAGGGATCATACGGATGCTTACCGACAGTCGTTCTTCTCACATTCAATTCTCGAATGAAACAGGTAGGTGGAGGAATTGACTGTGGTACCGAGGAAATCTCTGTCAGAAACAGTACGTCTACCTGCGGACTACACATGGAAATATTGTTTTATGCGGCACTGCATACGAAACAACAACACATAACTTTGTTTGAAGTGCGTCTGATTTTGCTAGTTACAGGAAAGAGGTTTCAAGCACAAAAGTTAGAGTCCAGACACGAAAGGATGACACGGAAACTAAAATTGATGGTAGCAAAGCAAAAGAAGAAATACTGAACTCTATTTTCAAATACTCCTTTATAAAGAAAAATCCATGCGTAATATCCCAGCTTAATTCAAGCACCATTTTAACGACGAATAACGTAGATATTAGTGTCAAAGGCGTTGATAAATTGTTGAAATCGCCAAAACTAAACAAACTACTACAAATCATATAACATACAGAATCTGACTCTCAGTTGACTCCTTCTTGTAACATGAAACACAACTTCTACTTCTCTCACACGACGCGCTGAAAGCCATCTGATGCTATGATAAAGTGTGCTACCGAAAATTTTTGCCCATAATGTTTGTTGTAAATAGGATGTACCTATTCATTATCTAAATCTTTAAATTCTATATGTTAATTAGAAATGTGATTGTGCTGTAACCTGTATACATTATTTTTTATGATGATGTACTTATTCTGGGTTAATGCCGTTAGGGAAAGTTAGAAAAAGCGATATCATTGGCGTGCAGTAAAGACTCGTATAGGAGCGCTAGAGTGTGACGTCAGAGCAGAGTCTGCAGGGGACTTACTTCGTTGTGAGGTGTAAGAGAGAACAAACGCAAGTGGTGTGTACAGTCGGGCCTATTGAAGCGCAGTTGTTACTGGCGAGGCACCAAGAGCTTGACAAGCGTGGGCAGATGCAAGAGATTCCATTAACATCAAGATCCTGCCCGTAATTGTTCCGGCGTAACGACAAGTTCCGGCATGAAGATCAAGAGCTATACAGCAGAGGGGACTGTGAGACGACGTCAGCACAGGAGCGGCCTCTACAAGATGAGAATAGAAGCGACACGCCGGCTGGCCTCGGCCGCACTAGTAGACCCGAAGAGAGCACTAGAAGAGCCGCAGTGGTATTAACGATAGTAATGAATCATGACCTTGTGTGATTAGCTTGCATAGAAATTGTATCTATTGAAGGACATTGATTATTTGCATGTCGCCAATTGCTTGCGAGTCATAATGTAGACATGAAAGTTAAGTATTGTCAATTCAATTACTGTAATAAATTCCATTAACATGATTTGCTTGTATGTTGTCTAGTTATCCGAGAAAACAGCTTCCCAGGCACCCTCTAAGAGACGAGTGGGCAGGATCCCACATTGGCGACGAGTTATCAGAAGAGCCCAGTGACTGGCGGCCATGGAATTTTCGTTTATGTTCTGCTGGCGCATTAATTCTCTCTTGTCTTTACTTAGCAGGGGCGTTTACTTGCTTTAACACTCTATTTTGCTAATGATTGTTTTCAGGTGGGCGTTGCAGAACATTTCTTTGCTTTTGTATTTATTGTTCTTGCTTGCCTTGTCTGTTTGTTGCGTTTGTCTCTTCCAAAATGGCCACCCCGCCTCTCCCACTCCCTGCTCAGGTTCCACAGCTGCAAGCATTAGATGCAACACAGCTAATGCCGATGTTTCAGTTATGGATGCAGCAAATCTCGAACCTGCTCAACATGGCACAGCAGCTACTGGGCAACACATTACGCCCGACGGAACAAGCACCACCTACAGCTATACCACCTTTTCGCCAGTTTCTTGAACAAGAAGAGGAATGGCTCTAGTGGATGCAACCATTGGAAGCACACATACTTGCTCACTATGTCCCAGGTACTGTGAAACTTCCCTATCTGTTATCTACAATAGGAAGTGCTCAAATGGTTCAAATGGCTGTGAGCACTATGGGACTTAACCTATGAGGTCATCAGCCCCCTAGAACTTCGAACCACTTAAAACCTAACTAACCTAAAGACATCACACACATCCATGCCCGAGGCAGGATTCGAACCTGCGACCGTAGCAGTCGCGCGGTTCCGGACTAGGAAGTGCAGTGTTCCAATTAACTCAGAAGATGTTTCCTAATGCCACTCCGAGCGAACTTTCTTATGAACAGGTGCTAGATTCGCTAACAAACTATTATGACCAACAAGTGAATATGTAGTAGCTAAGTATCAATTCTTTTATAGCAAAAAAACGGCCAGAACAAACTTATCGCGAGTGGGTAACAGATTTGCAGGATATGACGAGGAAATACAAATTCAAATGTGCTTGTGGTGCTTTATATTCAGATGTTATGTTGCGTGATGCGATCATGTACAGTGTTCCTGATGTCAGACTCAGGGAACAGATTCTGAAACAGTCCAATCCGTCATTTCAGCAGGTAGTGCAAATACTAGATCAGTATGATACAGGTGCCTTGTTGGGTGATAAATTTGAGCAGCCAGCAGTTTGTTGGGTTGAGTCCAATGTTTGCGATCAGCCCATTCAACAGCGGCAGTTTGTGCTCGCCACGCCGATGAAACAACGCTTCATGCCACGTAAGCAGTTTGCTGAACAGGCGGCTACACAGGCGGACAGAATTAAGTCTTTTCCTCGGTGTTATTCACAGCGCAAGCGCCAACACTGTCCCTCCCGACAAGCTAAGTGTTACGCTTGTGTTAGGAAAGGACATGTACATACAATCCGTATTGCTCGGGCATAGGTGTGTGTGGTGTCCTTCGGTTAGTTAGGTTTAAGTAGTTCTGAGTTCTAGGGGACTGATGACCTCAGCTGTTAAGTCCCATAGTGCTCAGAGCCATTTGAACAATTTGAAGATCAAGAACGATACAGCAGAGAGGCCTGTGAGACGATGTCAGCCAATAGCACGCTGACTAGGACGTCACCACGACAGGAGCGGCCTCTACAAGATGAGAATACAAGCGACGCGCCGCCTAGCAGCGGCCGCACTAGTCGACCCGGACTAGAAGAGAGCACTAGAAGAGCGGCAGTGATATTAACGATGGCAGTGACTTATTAACTTGTGTGATTAGCTTGCATGGAAATTGTATCTATTAAAGGACATTGATTATGTGCATGTCGCCAATTGCTGGAGACCCATCATGCAGAAACAGTATTGTCAATTCAATTACTGTAATAAACTCCATTAACATGATTTGCTTGTATGTTGTCTAGTTATCCGAGAAAACAGCTTCCTAGGCACCCTCCAAGAGACGAGTGGGAAGGATCCCACAGTAATTTATCATTGAGAAACAAGGTTGCCCACAACATTATATGGAGCAATTGGAGCAGAGCATTGTAGACGACAATGAAGACGATGGCTTAAGATCTGCAACGAACTGTGAAACTGTTTTATTTTCGTTATCGCTGAAGACTTTGTGAGCCGTTACCAAGTGACATTCTCAGTGAATTTCATTTCAATAATTCGTGTTGCCCGTAAAAACTGCTGTTACCTATCCTCAGACATTGTCACCGACCTAGGGTCTCGTTTCTTTCCAATAATCGAATACCCGAGTGTTGGTGCTTAAGTAGTTAAAACAAAAGTACTGAAAGACTATCATTGTCAATTTTGTTCGTTTTCTAAAAGATAATTGAAAGTAATTAATTGTGACTCCTCAAGAAATTAACATTGTTGTTCAATAACATTTAGAGGCAAAGTCATTCTTGCTTAGTGATTGAAGACAAAATGAAGCAAAGTAACTGAAATGAAAGTAATTCTGGCAATCTCAAATCAAACAAAGAATAAATTAAGTTCACATATTTGATGTATGTTACTACTGTAATAATGCTATTGCGTACTGGCTTGGTTGGTATTTTGTCGTTGTCTATGTACTGAAAGCCAACAGTTTGTTATTTGAGCCCGTAAAATTTCATAGCAATTAGAATCCATCCAAAATACGTAGCTTACCACGCGCAGAACTCTAGTGCACATAAGTAAACGTTAATCTGAGGTTACGTAAATTACCTACCCACAGTCATTTACTTTCCAGTAACGAGTATATATATCTTTTCCTAATTAGCGCATCTGAATATTAACTGCATAAGGCAACTGCTTTATTTATCCATTATTATTTCGTAACGTACTGTGTTGTGAGAAACGTGTACCAACCTTCTGTTGCCAACACCTACAACCAAAAGGTTACGCATTCAGACATTGGGCAGAAAGTACCCAACTGGTCTGGAGACCTTAGTAATTAATTTCTGTATTATTTCAGATTTCTTTTGGTCATGTAATACCCCTCTTCGTTTTGTATTTTACATGAGTGATCGCTCTGTTTACGTATGAAACTAAATCCAAGTAAGTAGAAAGTGAAGGAGTAAAATAGGTTGCTCATTAAAATAACCTGTTGTACACTTGCCTTCACTAACCGGTCAAAATTCCTTCGAAGACGGTAGCCTTGTCCAAAATCAAATTCGTTAGGGATACACAATCATATTATCGCCTTAACGGATTGATAAGGGCAGAGGTTACAATGGCCCAAGGAAATTAGGTAGATGCAATTTTTCTTCACTTGCAAAAAGTATTTGGTTTGGGACCACACTAACGTTACTTAACAAAAGTTAGGACACAAACGAACTTTGCGACTGCAATGAGAATTTATTCGTAGGAGAACGCAGCATGTTATCTTGGACCGGAAGTAATCGAAAATTATGTTCCAGGGCAGTGTGTTGGGGCTCTTGCTGTTAGTTAAAGTTGTATATTAATGACCTAATAGATAATATTAACACTAACATCATACTTTTGTCGATAATGCAGTCATCTACAACGAAGTAACGTGTTGGTAAGATTGCACAAATATTCAGTTAGAGGCTGTCAAATGGTACAAGCTTTGGCAGATAGCTCTAAATGTTCATTGATGTAAAACTGGGCATGTCATACATCGCAAGAGGCCTGGTATCCTGTGACTACATCAATGAGTCACAACTGGAATCAGCCTACTCATACAAACACGTGCACGTGACAACATGTCGGGATATGAACTGGAATTGTCACATATGCTCAGTCGTAAGTAAAGCATGTGGTAGTGTTCGGTTCATTTGTAGGATACTGTGGAAATACAGTGTGTCTGCAAGGGAGATTGCATACAAAACACTCGTGCGACGCCTTATAGAATACTGCATGTACCAGATACGACTAATGGGGGATACTGAATATGTACAAAAAAGGACAGCTCGAATGGTTACAGGTTCGTTTGACAGGAGAGTATCAGTAAAATGATGAAAAGCTTGAATCATCAAACTTCAACAACCAGTATTAAGTGATAAATCTAGGAATATGTTACAGCCCGTCACGTATGTTCCCGCAGGGGCCACGAAGACAATGTTAGATTCATTAGAGCACTCCAAGAGGCATCTAAGTATTCCTCCAGCGCTCTTAACTGCGAATAGAACGAGAAGAAATCTTAATGCACGTTTCAGATGATGGAAACACCACCAACTGCGACAAAATGATTTTTTAATCACGTATAGTCCAGTTTCGTAACGTTACAGTCACATATTGAGGTAGCAAACTCGTGGCCTTTCAATACATACTGTCCCTAAAATGTTCATAAGCGTAAATAATAAGTCCCATTGCTTCCTGCACAAAAT